>NC_058083.1:135484024-136121524 GCF_014858855.1 Bufo gargarizans | reverse complement strand
ATTTAATTTTTTTTACAGTGTTCACCTGAGGGGTTAGGTCATGTGGTATTTTTATAGAGCAGGTTCTTACGGACGTGGCAATACCTAATATGTCTACATTTTTTTTTTATTTATCTAGGTTTTACACAATAATATCATTTTTGAAACAAAAAAAAATCATGTTTTAGTGTCTCCATAGTCTGAGAGCCATAGTTTTTTCAGTTTTTAGGCGATTGTCTCATGTAGGGGCTCATTTTTTGCGGGATGAGGTGACGGTTGGATTGGCACTATTTTGGCGTACATGTGACTTTTTTGATCACTTTTATTATCTTTTTTGGGAAGTAAGGTGGGCAAAATTTCTATTTCCGCATAGTTTTTATTTTTTTATTTTTATGGCGTTCACCGTGCGGGGAAATTAACATGATTGTTTTATAGATCAGGTCGTTACGGACGCGGCGATACCTAATATGTGTAGCGTTTTTTATTTATTTTATTTTTATTCAGTGATAAATGTTTTTTTTTTATCTTTTACTTTTTTCACTTTTTTTAACATTTTTTTTGACCCAGACCCACTTGGTTCTTGAAGATCCAGTGGGTCTGATGTCTGTATAATACAGTACAGTACAATATACTATACAGTACTGCACTGTATTTTACTTACAGTTTGCCTGAACAGACCTATGCTTTCAGCATAGATCTGTTCAGTACCATGGACAGCAGGATGCCTGAGAAGGCATCCTGTTGCCATGGGAACCTTCCCCGTCTGTCACAACTGCGCAGACGGGGAAGGGTGAGGACGGGGCTGGCGGGGGGCTCTCTGGGGGCTCTCTCCCTCTCCCATCGGGGGCTGCAAAGGCACAGCAGCCCCCCGATCGGAGAGGGAGGGAGCTCTCTCTTACTGTTAACCTTTTCCATACAGCGGTCCGTACGGACCGCTGTATGGAAAGGGTTAAACGGCTGACATCGCATCAACGATGTCAGCCGTTTATACCAGGGTACCAGCAATGTGCTGGCACCCTGGTATACCCACTGTACACCAACGATTATTGAAGGGGAGGCGGGCGGGGGATCACGATCCCGCCTGCCGCACCGCCCGCCTCCCGCACGGCCCGCACGGCCCGCAACCCTCCCCCTGCACCACCCGCCCACATAATACTATTCAGGGGTGCAGGGGGGGGTAAAAAAACGTGATTTTGGTAATTTTAAAGTTTCTGATCCCTGCGGTCAGGGACCGCAGGGATCAGAAACGGCATAAAGCGCTAAAAACCGCAGGTCTGAATTGACCTGCGGTTTGAAGCAATCGCCGATAGGGGGGGGGTCACAGGACCCCCCTCGGCATTGACACTGGGTGCCTGGCTGTGTGTAACAGCCGGCACTCAGCGCTGTCACCATGTCTGCAGACATGGTGACAGTTTAATGCCATGACGAATATACTCGTCATGGAGCACTAACTAGCAGTGTTTTATGACGAGTATACACGTCATAGGTCGGGAAGGGGTTAAGGACTCTCCACCTACCTCTAACTTTATCATTGGTTCCCATATGGACCGCTGGCTCTTCTCCAGCCGCTCCCAGTAATCTGTCAACCCGATCCGCGATGTGTTGAACTCTAGCGCCAGGAAGACAGCACACTGTTCGGCGATCACGGTCTTTATGACAGATTTCCCTATCTGTTCCCCTAATAATGGAGTCGATGACTGATGATGACTAAACATAGGTGTGAACTGCTGCAGCTTTCTGCAGTGTGCAGACTGGCAAGGAGGGCAGGGGTCAGGAGTGGGTGGAGGATGATGAGGTTCTAGATCCCACATGGAATCAGGGTCATTTCACTGATGTGTGCAGTTCGGAGGAAGAGGTGGTGGTCATGCTGTGTCAGCCGCATGCCACCAGAAGAAGCAGGGTGTGAAAAGTAACAGCGGCTGGCCCCTAGCTAATATCCCTGCTACTGCCCACCGCGCCGAGGAACAGAGAACACCAAAGCCAGCTCAAAGTAGTTCACTGGCGTGGCAGTTCTTCAGGCAATGTGCTGACAACAAGAAACGGGTGGTTTGCACGCTGTGCAGTCAGAGCCTGAAGCGAGGTATAAACGTTCTAAACCTAAGTACCACCTGCATGACCAGGCATCTAAATGTAAAGCACGAGCTGCAGTGGAGTAGACACCTGAAGAACCATGAAAGATCTGAAGCTCCCTCTTCTGCTGCGGTCTCTGCCTCTTTCTCCCCCTCTGGAGCGACAGGTCCACCTGGCACCCCAAGAGAGGGTGTGACAGCAACACCACCACCACCGTCACCCAGTATCTTCATACTGTCCTATAGAAGAGTTTAGCTGTCCAATCCATCCCACAAACACTGGAGAGAAAGAGGAAGTACCCCCCTACCCACCCACAAGCCCTAGTTCTGAATGACACTTTAAAAAACTTAATGATGGAGGCTGTCCCACAGTACGTGGTTCCCAGCTGCCACTACTTTTCCAGATGGGCCATCTCTGCCCTGCACAAAGAAGTGGCGCACATAATCAGGTGTGTGCTGCACAATGCCATCAGTGGTAGGGTCCACATAACCACTGATACATGGACCAGTAAGCATGGGCAGGGACATTATATCTCCCTAACTGCCCACTGGGTAAATATTGTGGTGGCTGGGCCCGAGGTGGAAAGCGGTTTGGCGGATGTCCTACCTCCACCGAGGATTGCTGGACGTTTCTTCTTCTTCTTCTCCTCCTCCTCATCCGGTCAGCATAACACCTGCACCACCAACTTCAGCACAGCCAGAGAGAAACGACAGCATGCTGTTCTGAAACTCCTCTGGGGGAACAACCCCACTCTGCGCAGGAGGTGTGAAGAACAGACTGATGAGTGGTTGGTGCCGCTGAGCTTCAAGCCCGGCTTAGTGGCGTGTGCAATAGAGGACGAACTCTCATAGCAGCTCTGGGCCTTGCCTGTTTGACACACATCCCTTGCCTGGAGCATGTGCTGAATTTGGTGGTGTGGAGGTTCCTGAAAAATTACCCCGAAATGTCAGAGCTGCTTCAGAAAGGGTGGGCCGTCTGTGCTCGTTTTCGGCGTTCTCACCCTGCTGCTGCGAGTATGTCTGAGCTGCAGTGAAACTTCTGCCTTCCTGCTTAACGCAGGAAATGCTGGAGACACTATGTGAGCAGCAGCAGGCAATAGTGGAGATTCAGCTGCAGCACACTCTGCGGAACAGCACCACTTTACCACCAACGAGTGGGCCTTCATGCGGGTCGTGTGTGCCGTGTTTGTGCTGTTTCGAAAAAACTCCACCAACATGACTAGCGCTGATGATGCCGTCATCAACATTACTATCCCACTTCTATGCTTCCTTGAAAAAAATGCTTCAAGCGATGGATGAGGATGTCGGACAGGAGGAAGAGGAGGAGGAACAGGGATCATTCCCACAGTAATCGGGCCAGTTGTCGACACGTGGCTCGGAGGGTGGGTTCCTGCATCAACAGCGGCCAGGTACACAACTGTCCAGCTAGGGCACAGTTTTGCAGGATGAGGAGGAGGATCCGCTTTCACAGCAGGGTGGCACCCAAATTAGCCTGCGGGCATCACTGGAGCGTGCCTGGAGGGATACAAAGGACACAGACAATACACCTCCCATGAGGAAAGCTTTTCGCTGCCTCTGGGAAGCCTGGTCACCTAACCGCTGAGTTACGAGGGCTGATTACTGGGTGGACATCCTGCTGGATCCCTGTGACAAGGACAATGTGCCATCCTTACTTCCGTCACTGAAGCATGACTGGAGGAAGCGTGAATACAAGCGCTCGCTAGTAGACATGCTACTGACAGAATTGCCACCTGACAGCGGGGGATCAGTGGAAGCATTAGGTGGAGGAGGAGGAAATCTCCAATGCAGCTGGGGCACCGCCACCACCTCAGAAGGGAGGATTAGCATGGCCGAAATGTGGAAAAGCTTTGTCAGCATGCCACAAGATCCAACGCCACCATCTGATATGGAGGAGCCAGCATTTCAGCAACATTGTGGAAGAGTACGTTTGCACACGTCTGCATGTACTAACTGATGGGTCTGCCTCATTTTACTTCTCGGTCCCCAAATTGGACACAAGGCCTGAGCTTGCCCTCTACACATTGGAGGTGCTAGCCTGTCCCTGTGGCAAGTATATTGTCGAAATGTGTGTTTAGCATTGCAGGAGGTGTAATCACGGACAGGCGCATCCGCAGAGTAGAGAAGTATACCAGCTGCACTGATCCATTGTTATACTCCAGTGCAGTTTGTGTGTTCTGTTTGCCATTACCAAATATTTTTCGACCTCCCCAAATAAAATTAAAAAATTAAAAACAAAACTCTAAAACAGTGTTGGCTACCTCCACTACCTCTTCCGCCTACACCGCCATGCCCACCGCCTCTTCCACTTGGCCCTCCACCTCCTGATTCAAGATAATTATTTATTATATTCTCAGAGTAGAGAAGTATACCGGCCGCACCCAGCCATTGTTATACTCCAGGACAGTTTGTTCTGTTTGCTATTTCCCTAAGTTTTGGGGCCTCCCCAAATAAATAAATAAATTAATAAAAAACAAAACACAAAAAAACTGTCTTGGCTACCTCCTCCACCTACACCGCGATGTCATGTTCACCTCCCCCTCAACTTGGACCTCCCCCTCCTGGTTCAAGAATATTATTCTTTTTATATTGGCAGAGTAGAGAAGTATACTGGCCGCACCCCAAAAAAATGGCTATAGGTCACACAGAATTAACAGACAAAAAAAAAACTGTTGGCTTCCTCATCCGCCACCACTTCCACCTACACCGCCACATCCACTGCCTCCTCAATCACCTAGTGCACATGGATCTCTGCCTCCTGGTTCAAGATTATTTTTTTTCTTTTTATATATTCCATGTTCTTTTAAGTCATCTTTATTTGTTCTAGAACCTGGAATTTCAATTGAGCAATAGAATGTTTGTATTTATCACAATGATATGGTAATTGTAGTAGTGGGTTTATGTCCTTATTGTCAATTTGTGTTTATGAATATAATCTCTAATGGGCTGTATGGTTTCTCCTATGTATAACAGTCCACAGGGACAAATCAACAATAAGGACATAAAACCTATTACTATAATTCATTTTATCATTTTGATAAATACAAACATTCTATTGCTCAATTGAAATTCCAGGTTCTGGAACAAATAAAGAGACCAAGAAAGGGTGGTGACATCAAAAAGCTTTTACTATGGAGAGAGGCATATTGAATCCATATGCTAGATACACTGCAACCATGGGGTTTGAATAGGGAGTATGATAGCACGTCTTCAGGTTAATTTAAATAATATTGTATTTCTTTCTTTCGTTGCAGACTGCATCCTCGCAGTAATTTCTTCATAGTGATATCATTGTATCCATTGTTATTTTGTTACTAATGTATTTCTATTTTTTGCCACTATGTACCACATTGATTTATGCTTTATTTACTTTCTGTTTGGAAATACTGCCTAAAGTGGCCCTCTGATGTCACGGCCATGTTACTCAATTTAAAGGGATTCTGTCAGCTAGTTTTTGCCTATAGAGCTGTGGACATATACTGATAGATCGCCACTAGCACATCCACAATATACAGTTTCATAGCTGTAAGTGCTTTTCTTCAGTCCAAAAAATGATTTTATATGCAAATTAGGCTAGTAAGGAGGCCAAGGGGCTGTTATGAACATTTCAGGAGCCAAGCCACGTCCACTGTGAAGGATCCCAGCATGTTTGGCGAATCGCGAACAAAATTTAGTTCGTTCGCGATTCGCCAAACATGTGAACATATGGCGATATTCACGTGCCATATTCTTTTGCATGGCGCCAAACTTTGCCCCAAGACACATCCATTAGGTGGGACAGGACAGCCAATTGAGACGTTTCAGCACATGGACACACTCCCACCCTGTAACAGAACCCAATCTGGCAGCCATTTTACATTCTGTGTTTTGCCAGTGTAGGGAGAGGTTGCTTTGTGGAGCAGGGACAGACTGTTAGGGACACTAAATGCTAACACTAAGCTAACAGGGCCACAAAAGTCCTTTTAAGGACTGGTATGGGTGTGCTCTCAGTAGGTGTGATATACTGAGTGGTGTGATATACTTATAATATCCTTTCTAACATAGAAAGTATATTATAGTGAATTTGTATTGTGCAGCAGTTGTGTGCAGTTCTGCTGCGATACCACAGCTATATAGAGGGACAAACGCTATTGGAATAACTAATTGCAACTGGTGTGATATACCTGTTGCCCCCTAAAAAACTGATTGATGGGTGCGATATACCTACTTCCACAAAATACTGATTAAGGGGTTTGATATACCTGCTTCCACAAAATACTGATTGCGGGGTGCAATATACCTGCTTCCAGCAAATATTGATTGAGGCCTGCGATACACCGGCTTCCACAAAATATTGATTGAGGGGTGCGCTATACCTGCTTCCACCAAATATGGATTAAGGTGCTCTATATACCTGTTTCCACAAAATACTGATTTAGGGGTGCGATATACCTGCTTATACAAAATACTGATTAAGGGGTTCTATATATTTGCCTCCACAAAATACTGATTGAGGGGTGCGATATACCTGCTTCCACCAAATATTGATTCAGAGGTTCTGTATGTCTGTTTCCACAAAATACTGACTGAGGGGTAAAATATACCTGCTTCTACAAAATACTGATTGAGGCCTGCGATATACCTGCTTCCACAAATACTGCTCTTCTCTAGGGACTTTGGCACAGGCTCATTTACAAAATACTGATTGAGGGGTGCGATATAGCTGCTTCCACAAAATACTGATTCAGGTGTTTTATATACCTGCTTCCACAAAATACTGATTGAGATGTGCGATATACCGGCTTCTATTAAATACTGATTGAGGCCTGCGATACACCGGCTTCTTCAAAATACTGATTGAGGGGTGCGATATAGCGGCTTACACAAAATACTGATTCAGGTGTTCTATATACCTGCTTCCACAAAATACTGATTGAGGAGTGCGATATACCTGCTTCCACCAAATATTGATTGAGGCCTGCGATACACCAGCTTCCACAAAATACTGATTGAGGGGTGCGATATACCTGCTTCCACCAAATATGGACTTAGGTGTTCTATATACCTGTTTCCACAAAATACTAATTGAGGGGTGCGATATACCTGCTTATACAAAATACTGATTAAGGAGTTCTATATATTTGCTACCACAAAATACTGATTGAGGGGTGTGATATACCTGCTTCCACCAAATATTGATTCAGAGGTTCTATATACCTGTTTTCACAAAATACTGATTGAGGGGTGCGATATACCTGCTTATACAAAATACTGAATAAGGGGTTCTATATATTTGCTTCCACAAAATACTGATTGAGGTGTATGATATACCTGCTTCCACCAAATATTGATTCAGAGGTTCTATATACCTGTTTCCACAAAATACTAATTGAGGGGTGCAATATACTTGCTTCCACAAAATACTGATTAAGGGGTTCTATACACCTGCTTCAACCAAATACTGATTGAGGCCTACGATACACCGGCTTCTACAATATACTGATTGAGGGGTGCGATATAGCTGCTTACACAAAATACTGATTCAGGTGTTCTATAGACCTGCTTCCACAAAATACTGATTGAGGAGTGCGATATACCGGCTTCCACCAAATACTGATTGAGGCCTGCGATATACCTGCTTCCACAAATAATGCTCTTCTCTAGGGTCATTTTGAAAATGACAGGCAGAGGAAGAGGCAGGCCGTTCTGCAGGGGTGGTAGGGGTCAGGCAGGTGCACCAGGCTGTAGCCTAAGTAGGAAGTTAGAGAAGGTGCGTGCGATTATCTCAAAGGACGCACCAAAGTTGGTTGAGTGGCTCACTCAGCCTTCCGCTTCTGCACCCTCCTCATCCTCTGTATCTGCACAGTCCTCACTCTCTGCTGTGTGAACCCCCAAAGACACCACCACCACCACCATAGCCACTCCACTCGAGTCAGTGAAATTATTTTCCCATCCATTCCCAGACCTTACTGATGTGCAGCCATTCTTGGCATCGGATGAGGAAGAGGAGGTGGCAACGGCCACCACCCAGCGGTCTGACGACAGTACCCAGATCAGCCCAAGGAGGGTGGTCCCCACTGTTGCTGCCTACTCCGAGATCTCTAATGTCAGTGGTGGTGAAGGTGACGATGATGTGTCGATGGACGTCACGTGGGTGCCCATAGAAGAGTAGGGGAATTCAGAGGGAGAGACGGAGCAGCAGATAGGGAGGAGAAGGAGGAGAAGCAGGCAGAACTCTCAGTGCACAGGATGCAAAAAGCAGACTCCAAATGTATCTGGAGCGAGCCATCCACCATGCACGTTCACATCTTACGCTCCCAGGACGCTAGCACATGGCTCCGCAGTGTGGGCTTTTTTCAACGTGTCAGCTACTGACAATAGTGTTGCCATTTGCAGCCTGTGCCTATTTTATTGTCCTGATTCTCTAGTTTACAGAAACACCCCATATGTGGTCGTAAACTGCTGTACGGGCACACAGCATTGTGCAGAAGGAAAGGAACGCCATACGGTTTTTGGAAGGCAGATTTTGCTGGACTGGTTTTTTGACACCATGTCCCATTTGAAGCCCCACTGATGCACCCCTAGAGTAGAAACTCCAAAAAAGTGACCCCGTTTTGGAAACTACGGGATAAGATGGCAGTTTTGTTGGTACTATTTTAGGATACATATGCTTTTTGGTTGCTCTATATTACACTTTTTGTGAGGAAAGGTAACAAGACATAGCTGTTTTGGCACCTTTTTTTATTTTATTTACAATATTCATCTGACAGGTTAGATCATGTTGTATTTTTATAGAGAAGGTTGTTACGGACGCGACAATACCAAATATGTTTGTTTTAGTTTTACATAACAAAGCATTTTAAAAAAAAAAAAAAAAATTTTAGTGTCTCAATATTCTGAAAGCCGGAGTTTTATTTATTTTTTGGGCGACTGTCTTGTGTAGGGGCTCATTTTTTTTCGGGATGAGATGACAGTTTGATTGGTACTAGGATAGGGTGCGTATGACTTTTTGATCGCTTGCTATTACACTTTTTGTGTTGTAACGTGGCAAAAAATAGCTATTTTATTTTTATTTTTTACGGTATTCACCTGAGGGGTTAGGTAATGTGATATTTTCTATAGAGAGGGTTATTACAGATGCGGTGTTACCTAATATGTCAATTTTTTTTTATTTACGTAAGTTTTACACAATGATTTCATTTTTGAAACAAGAGAGCCATAGTTTTTTCAGTTTTTGGGCGATTGTCTTAGTTAGGGTATGATTTTTGCGGGATAAGATGACGGTTTCATTGGCACTTTTTTGGGGTGCATATGACTTTTTGATCGCTTGCTATTACAGTTTTTGTAATGTAAGGTGACAAAAAATTGCTTTTTTTAACACTGTTTTTATATTTTAAAAAAATTACGGTATTTACCTGAGGGGTTAGGTCATGTGATATTTTAGGTTATTAGAGAAGGTGACAAAAAATAGTTTTTTTTCAATTTTTTTTTTTTTTTTTACAGTATTCACCTGAGGGGTTAGGTCATGGGATATTTTTATAGAGCAGGTTATTACGGACTCGTGATACCTAATATGTCTACTTTTTTTTATTTATGTAAGTTTTAAACAATAATATCATTTTTGTAGCAAAAAATAAATCATGTTTAGTGTCTCCATATTCTGAAAGCCATAGTTTTTTCAGTTTTGGGCGATTATCTTAGGTATGGTAATATTTTTGCGGGATAAGATGATGGTTTGATTGGCACTATTTTGGGGTGCATATGACTTTTTGATCGCTTGCTATTGCACTTTTTGTGATGTAAGGTGACAAAAATATTTTTTTTTACACACTTTTTTTTTAGGGTGGTCACCTGAGGGGTTAGGTCATGTGGTATTTTTATAGAGCAAGTTGTTACGGTCGCGGCAATACATAATACGTATACTTGTTTTATTTACTTAAGTTTTACACAATTACAGCATTTTTGATTTCACCGATGCCAGCGCATGCAGCAGGGGTCTGGCTATTAGTGACTACCGGACCCCTGCCGCGGATTGGGCGGGCGCAGCTCCTGCACCCGACTGATCACAGCGCCATACATGTACGGCGCTGGTCCTTAAGTCATGGACATCGGGTCCTCTACGGGTAAAAATACATATTTTTTTGTGGGAATTTTTACCATTGATCCCTCTCTGGTATGTCACTGTCCTTGTTGTGAGACTATTTGCGCACTTCTAATAAGTATTTGGTGGCTGCAAATATGACCTGAAGGTTTTTCAGGTTCGCCTATTATTAAGTGAATGGGGCCCGCCGCGAACGCGCGGTTCGCGAACATTTGATCGAAACGTCCTGGCCGATGTTCGTCCATCAATAATGATGATGTCTCTCCTGCTTGGCATTGTACACATAAATAGACTGTAACACTCCAAAATTAATTAAAATTTAAGTAGATTTATTTATTATAAAACACCAAAATAATGTAAATGTATGTAATAAAGTCACCACTGCGGGAATTCAAATCTTCTTCGGCGTCGCAGACCAATCGTGTGACGTGAGTGATTTTCACAATAAGTCTCAGTATTCAAAAGTTAGTCGCGCTGCCAGGCACACTTCAAAGTATCAGAGTGCAAAGTCAAGGAAAAGCAACAGCTCTTTTTGTGTAGCTATAACACAGGCTTCCACCAAAAGGCAATCTCTATCGTACAAGTTCCTCCTGTGGATTACAAAGTTGCACAGCACATAGTGAAGTGCAACCAATCTTTATCTCTCAAATACTTTTTAATATATTCACAAGAGTCGTTAAAATTCAGGCATTTAAACAATAAAATCTGTAGCACCGCCCGACCCGGGTTTCGCCAGGATAGCTTCGTCAGGGGCGAGGGAGCCATATAACACACCTCCTTTACTTTGTTAGTTTATTAAAATATAACTAGATATAAAAAACATTCTACATAAAATTCTCCATACAATATTACACATCTTTTTTAATTTATAAAATTATATACCTCCTTATTATTATCAACCAGATGTTATATATATATATATATATATATATATATATTTTTTTTTTTTTATTCCACACATACTTTTTTTTTACCACCATCTCTCGATCCCATAAACCACATATACCTACATTCTTTCCCTGCCCTTATATCCCTATTCACAGTGTGGCAGGAAAAAAACCTATTCAATCAAACATGGTTTCAAGTCAAAATCAATATTTAATCTGCTGGGTTGCAGTGAATTTAACCTGTAGATCCACTCAACCTCTCTGCGGTTAATGTTGCTTACCGGATCCCCACCTCACCAGTTTTGAACCACCTTTTCCAAACCCACGAACCCTTAGAAGTCCTCTTGGATCCTTATTATGACATTTTTTTTAATGCATCGAGACGCTATGACTCTCCAGACCTTTTTTTATATTATTAATATGTTCTTGAAGCCGTGTTTTCAATTTACATAGTGTCCTCCCTACATACAAATAGTTGCAGGGACACTTTAATAAATACATAACCCCTGCTTGTTCACAGCTTATCTCTTCTTTAATATAATGTTCTATACTATTGTCAATAGTCACCTTTTGTATATTCTGACACTTCTTGTCCCCTTTGGAGCGGTTTCTGCACGCAATGCAGAAACCGCACCATGTGAACTGGTTTTTAGTTTATTTTTTCCCTTCAATGGGAATATAACTATGCACCAATGAGTTACGTATATTGGGGGCCCTGCGATATAAAATATTTGTTTTTTCTGGAATTACGTCCCCCAAAATTGGATTATTTTTTAGGACTTTACAGTTTTTTCTTAGCATATTTTTCATTGGACCAGCAAGCGCACAAAATTGAGTGAAGAAAGTGAACCTAAAATCTTTTTCTTTATCCTTTATATATCTCTCCTTCTTATTCTCTTTTCCTTGATTGGCTCCCACTTCCTCATATATTTTTTGTATTTTTCTTTCATCATACCCCTTTTCCTCAAACCGTTTTTTTTTTATCAGTTTGCCCTGTTCTTCGTCATCTTTTTTATCAGTGCAGTTCTTACATATTCTCATCAGTTGGCCTTTTGGGATGTTTTCTAGCCAAGGTCCAAAATGACAACTGGTTGTGTCAATGTAACCATTGATATCCATGGGCTTGAAATAGGTTTTAGTTTTCAGGGATTTCCCTTCAATAGATATAGTTAGATCCAAGAAGTTAACCCTCTTGGCATGAATCTCACTAGTAAATACTAGGTTTCAGGTATTGTTATTTAGATCTTTCATAAAATTTCTCAAACCCTCCTCCCCTTCCCAGATTATTAGACAATCGTCTATAGATCTCTTCCATAAGATAAGCCTCCCTCCTATCTGATTTTATTGTAACAAAGGTTTTAATCTTTCTTCCTCCCATACAGACATAAAAATATTAGCAAAACTGGGGGGCGAATTTCGCTCCCATCGCCGTTCCGATCTGCTGCCTGTAAAAAACGCCCTCAAACCAAAAATAATTATTACTCAGGCAAAAATCAAGACAGATAGAAAACCCTTGTTCTTCTGTCATCTCCGGGTCCTTGGATAGCTGTTCCTTCAATGCTCGAATCTCTAGATCCTTGGGGATAATGGTATTTAAAAATGAGACATCGGCTGTAGCCAGCCATGTCTCATGTTGTACAGGACCAAAGGTTTTAATAATCTCCAACACACTGCCAATGTCCTTTAAATAAGAGGGGGAAAGCTTTACATACTTTTGTAAATAAAAATCTATGCACTCTGGTCAGGGATCCAATCCCCGAAACAATTGGTCTCCCGGGCAGATTACACAGATCCTTATGTATTTTTGGGAGCTGGTATATTACAGGTATCTTGGGAAATTTCACTTTAAGGTATTCTATTTCTTTTTTATTACTTATACCCTTTTTGAAACCTTCCTGCAATATTTTTTACAGTTTCTGTTTTATATCAATAGTTGGATCTTTTTTCAATATTTGTTTTTTCAATAGTTTCCCTATCTGCTAATAATCTCAACATTTCTTTATTATATTGGTCCCAATCTAATATAACCACTCCTCCCCCTTTATCTGCTGGTTTTATTATGATTTCAGGATTTTTTTCCAAGTTTTTTACAGCATTTTTTTCTTCTATCGTTAAATTATATTTTTTGTGTTTGTCATCCATCTTCTTTAAACCTTTTAGCAAACCTCTTTTAAAGGCCTCCACACAATCATTTTCTTTATTTACTAGAAAAAATTAGCTTTTTTCTTTTAAATTACTATGAATTATTTTTGCCGAGTCATATGGTATTATCATTTGTTGATAAGTAGATTTATTATAATTCATTCAAGGCAAAATAACATATGTATATACCCTAGTGATGACTCACTGTTCCTAGTGCCATATTTTTCACTTCTCAGCAAATAATGTTTGAAAAAGGTTGTTTTCGGACCAAAAAGTCACACATACTGTTTTGCCTTGAATGAATTTACTTAATTTTACAGTCCACTTTATGTGTAATAAAGGGGTTGGCTACCCTACTTGAAGCACTCATTCTGAACATAAGTGCCACAGATTCTTATTTAGATCTCCTTGGCATTGTGTTAACTCATGCCTGAATGTTCCAGACCAGCAAACTGCCCAAACTCCTTTTTTTCTAGAAGTGGTCACAATTGCTGATGATCAATTAAGGCCCCATTCACACGACTCTGTTTCTGGTCCGCATCCGATCCGCTTTTTTTGCGCAATGGATGGGTCCGCAAAAAAATGCGGACAGCACGCCATGTGCTGTCCACACCCGGATGTCCATTTTGTATTTCCGCAAAAAAGATAGAACATGTCCTATTCTTGTCTGTTTTGCGGACAAGAATAGGCATTGTTTCAATGGGTCCGCAAAAAAAAACAGATGTAACACCCACGTCACGTGGAGGATATGTGCTTTGTTTTGCGGATCCGCATTTTACGGACCACAAAATACAGACGGTCATGTGAATGTACCCTAATCAAGAGCATTTGATTATCAGCACCTGGCTGCTACCTACCCTCTTAACTCCTATTGAATATGGAAGCAGTAAGGGTGTACCTAATTTTTCACATAGCTTCTGCATTTTGTCCTAGGTTTTGTGAAATGTTTAATGACAAAGTGTAAGGGCTCATTCAGACGAACTTAAGGGCTCCATGTTCGTATTGTGGACTTGAATGGGTCCACGATCTGCAAGATATGGTGAAAAATAGGACATGTCCTATCTTTTGCGGAGAGCAGGCACAGAACGGAAGCCCATGGAAACACTCTGAAGCGCTTGTGTGGGCTTTTGGGTCTGTGCTTCTGCACTGCAAAGGATAGGACATGTTTAAATCAATGAGTCTGCATCTCAATACGGGATTACCACAGCCCGTGCATTGCAGATCACTATTTGCGGTCCGCAACACGGGCACGGTGACAATATGGTCATGTGAATGAGCCCTAACAGTGGAACTTCTAAGGTCCAGATTTTTTTTTACATAATACATAAAACTGTAGAATTAAGAGTGTACTTTGTATACATATCACCCAGCTAAACCTGATTTACTACATGGTGTAAACAATGTTTTGTGGTTTTGACGTTATGCATTTGCTATTACTAAGAGGAGCATTTTTTAAACAGAGGATACAGAAAAAACATGGATGCATTAAATAGATTGATTGATAATTGAGCAAAGTTTTAAAAAATTTGATTCGGCAGCTTCGCCGAATTTTCGACAAGAAATTTGATTAGTTATGAATTCATTTGTTCCGAATGGTAAAACCCCATTAAGCCTATCAATCAATGGGACCGTTTTTAACGGCCGCTTAGACAGAAGTGTACCCGTCTAATGACCGTTATAAACAGTAATACACTAGTGCAATATGACCTTTTGGATTTAAAAAAAATAAAAATAAAAAATCATTCACCTTCCACTTGGCAGTACTCTCTTCTTCAGTGTAAAAGAATTGCCGAAGGACCCGGGCTGAGTGTGATGATGTCACCACATACGTAATCATGCTGAGAGCGCACAGTAATGTCATCACTCTCAGCACAGGTCCTTTGGCAGGTCTTTCCCACTTAAGAGAGGAGCAGAATGGATGATTTTTTTATTTATTTTTTCTGTTCTTTCTAAGACATCTCCAGCTGCCATTTTGAGAAAAATAATTTGTTACCACGAAGCGTAAGGAAATTCGATCAACACTAATGGATACAAATGGAACGCCTTCCATTTTTATACATTATTCATTGACTTCAGTTTTGAAAACATTGTAAAGTTCCTTTTTGTCATATTTCCGCAGCAGACGGCATTTTTTTTCTTTTAATTTTTCTGTCCTATGATACAACAGAAATATGAAAACACAACGCTGATGTGAACAAGCACTGATATTATAACAAGTGTGGTAAACTTAATGTATAAAAATGTATCATTCATTAAGTACATGTTATATTCACATCAATGTATTAATCCGATCAGATCAAACTTGCCATTCATCGAACAGACCAAAATCACCAACTTGCCTTCATATATATTAATAATTATGTACAACATGAGCTAGACTATCAAGTAAAATAATGAGGGCCATTTTTTAAGCTAATTATGTGCCATATGTGCGCCATAATTTATCACTTTTCAGGCGTCTCGCCACTTTTCCCATGTGGCGATAAAAGGGGGCATGGCTTAGCAGAAGGGGTGTGGCTTTGTACCGCCCGTCAAATTTACTATAACTTTCTCCAGAAAGCGATGGAAATTATAGCTGAAGTCTACACCGGCCTGTAGCTTGCATACACAAGTTTCTGACACATGGTGGGGCAGAGATGCGCGAGATTTGGTAAGAGGCTTATTCTAAGCCTTAAAAGGGTTGTCCACATTTTAAAAAATTCCTCCTGCTCCAGCCAATGGTACCTGTGGAGAAATCCATACTCACCTACTCCCCGCTGTTCCATTCTCGCTCCCTGGCTCTCTTTACTGGACTTCCGGTCCACTGTCAACTTCCACACGGACTGGGTCATGGGTTTCTCTACAGGTACCACTGGCTGGGGGCAAATAAAAAAAATGGACAATCCTTTTAATAAAAAAAGCATATATTTTTTCATGCTTTTCTTAGTGTAGCAAGCTTAGCATATTACTACATCAAAACAGACGTGTAAATCCATTCTTCAAATTAAGGAAAGCTGTCATTGATTACTTTATGAATTAGACTTATTTGTGTGTCCATTGGATGACATAAATATGTTAAATTTCTAGTTGCAAGTGGGTAGGAATAAAAATTTGAATTTCTGAATATTAAGTTGTGGATTAAAATAATTTACCAAGAATATATAAGAATAACGTTTAGTCAGACTGATGTTTTACTATTATAAGGTAGTTTCCTGCATGAACAGTGAGTAGTGCTATTCTGGACTCTTTATGTATCTAACAATGTAAGTGGAAGCTAAGTTGCTTTCAACCTCATAGCAGAGATCCTGCTGGTATAGGGAATTTTACAAGCAAAGCTCTCTGTGAAAAAGTGTCTAATTTAGTGCTCTTCCATGAGGAAGAAAAAACCTTTCCACTGCATTTCATTGCTGTCATTAAAGGACCTGCTAAGATCATTTCAGTAATCGTCTTGTTAACTCAGGTGAGAATGTTGACGAGCACAAGGCTGGAGATCATTATGTCAGGCTGATTGGGTTAAAATGGCAGACTTGACCTGTTAAAAGGAGGGTGATGCTTGAAATCATTGTTCTTCCATTGTTAACCATGGTGACCTGCAAAGAAACACGTGCAGCCATCATTGTGTTGCATAAAAATGGCTTCCCAGGCAAGGATATTGTGGCTACTAAGATTGCACCTCAATCAACAATTTATAGGATCATCAAGAACTTCAAGGAAAGAGGTTCAATTCTTGTTAAGAAGGCTTCAGGGTGTCCAAGAAAGTCCAGCAAGCGCCAGGATCGTCTCCTAAAGAGGATTCAGCTGCGGGATCGGAGTGCCACCAGTGCAGAGCTTGCTCAGGAATGGCAGCAGGCAGGTTTGAGCGCATCTGCACGCACAGTGAGGCGAAGACTTTTGGAAGATGGCCTGGTATCAAGAAGGGCAGCAAAGAAGCCACTTCTCTCCAAAAAAAAAAACATCAGGGACAGATTGATCTTCTGCAGAAAATATGGTGAATGGACTGCTGAGGACTGGGGCAAAGTCATATTCTTCGATGAAGCCTCTTTCCGATTGTTTGGGGCATCAGGAAAAAGGCTTGTCCGGAGAAGAAAAGGTGAGCGCTACCATCAGTCCTGTGTTATGCCAACAGTAAAGCATCCTGAGACCATTCATGTGTGGGGTTGCTTCTCATCCAAGGGAGTGGGCTCACTCACAATTTTGCCCAAAAACACAGCAATGAATAAAGAATGGTACCAAAACACCCTCCAACAGCAACTTCCAACAATCCAACAACAGTTTGGTGAAGAACAATGCATTTTCCAGCACAATGGAGCACCGTGCCATAAGGCAAAAGTGATAACTAAGTGCCTCGGGGACCAAAACATTGACATTTTGGGTCCATGGCCTGGAAACTCCCCAGATCTTAATCCCATTGAGAACTTGTGGTCAATCCTCAAGAGGCGGGTGGACAAACAAAAACCCACTAATTCTGACAAACTCCAAGAACTGATTATGAAAGAATGGGTTGCTATCAGTCAGGAGTTGGCCCAGAAGTTGATTGAGAGCATGCCCAGTCGAATTGCAGAGGTCCTCAAAAAGAAGGGCCAACACTGCAAATACCGACTCTTTGCATAAATGTAATTGTCGATAAAAGTCTTTGAAATGTATGAAGTGCGTGTAATTATATTTCACTACATCACAGAAACAACTGAAACAAAGATCTAAAAGCAGTTTAGCAGCAAACTTTGTGAAAACTAATATTTGTGGCATTCTCAAAACTTTTGGCCATGACTGTAGATTCTGAATTTACTGTATTTCTCAAGCAAATATAGTTGCCACATAATTCAAGTTCCTTAATCCCTTAGAAATCAACCTATTTTTGGCCCTAATGACCAGGTGAATTTTTTGTTGCATTGTCACATTCCAAGAGGCAGAACTTACCATTTTGAGGTACTTCTATGGAAAAACGGCAATCTGTGCAGCATACCATATTTTTCGCCCCATATAAAATGCACCTAGGTTTTAGAGGAGAATAAAAATGTTTTTTATTCATCTGATCTCAACACCCCAAACAGACCCCAATGTTAATCAGACCTCATAACAGACCACCAATGTTAATAAGACCCCCAATCATACCTTAGCTCAGACTCCCAATGTTAATAACACCTCAGATCAGAGCCCCAATGTGAAAGACCCCCAATCAGACCTCAGATCAAAGCCCCAATGTTAATGACCCCCAATCAGACCTCAGATCAGAACCCCAATGTTAATGACCCCCAATCAAACTTCATATCTGAGCACAAATGTGAATGACCCTAATCAGACCTCAGATTAGAGCCTCAATGTGCATAAGACCCCTATTCAGACATCAGATGAGACCCCAATTCAAACCTCAAATCAGACCCCCCCAAAAAATCAACTTACCTCTCCTGCTCCGGATGCCGCCACTGCTCCTTACAGCCAACGCTCTTCCTGCACAGCGAGCCGAGGAAGACCAGGAAGTGGTGAGTACAGAACCCGGGGAGCGCTGGATTCAACGCATACCCGGTCCTCCTTTACTAATGACCACTTCCATTATAGAAGCACTATTAGTATTCACCTAGTAAGATGCACTGACATCTCCCCCCCACACTTTGGGGGGAAAAAGTGTGTCTTATAGGGCAAAAAATACGATAACTAACAATACACTTTTGGGGAAATGTATTAATATCGATGCTTTGTGCACTGGTCTTGATATCTCCTGCACTGTCGTCATACATTAGGGGCAGTGTGCCTACACAGAAATCTATGACAGCTCAGAGCTGCTGTAGATTTCAGGCTTTATTTGCCCCAGAAAACGGACATAAATGAAGATAAATTTGTTGTTGCTGCTTGTCACACCACCTGCTGTCCTTGCCATGCCCTCTTTCGTAAAAGCGACGAGGGTGGTGTAAAAACAGCTACTTGCAACTTTTTTTTCGAAAGTAGTGTTTATTTTCTGGGTCAGTGCAAGTATAGCAATTCAAATGTGTCTTTTTTTGTAAAATGTTGTTTGTTAAATCTTTTATAGTTTTGCTAAAAAAACACCTCTTTTAAAAGATATTTTTCTGTTGAACGTAGAACATTTTTATTTTTCCATTGATGGAGTTGTCTGAGGGCTTGTTTCCTGTGGGATGAGTTGTAGTTTTCATTGGGGTTCATATAACTTTTTGATTGATTTATTATGTTTTTGTGAGATAGGATAAGAAGAAACAGCAATTTTGGAATTTTCTACATTTTTATGTAATTCTTTAGTTTAGTTTTTCCGTTCATTTTTATTATTTCTCTGCATTAACAAAATCATTTTGCAAGGGATTTTTATTTCTAGACGCACAAAGGGATTTGTACATGCAATGATATCTTACACAATATACTGCATACTATTTAGCCCTCTTCAGTGATTCATGTACATGTGCTGTTAGTGTTCTTGATGGAACGCTCAGGAATCTATTGACTTTAATGTGTGTATTAACACATCAGTGGTTTACCATGGACCGGAGACATCTTCTATTTTGTCCGTGATTGCGGATCCCTCACGGACATTATAGTCCATAGGCCTGTGAAACTGATGGACACAACATGGATGCCATCTGTGTTTGGTACGTGGTTTTCATGGATCGTTACTAGACGATTCTTTGGAAGCTAATTTTTTGCCTAGCAGTATCCATGAAACACAGATGTGGACTGTAAATCATAGAACCAAAGATGGAGCACTGACAGTGTCATGGATGAAACACGGACATGGATATGCGAAAGAGGACTTTCATTGACATGCAGCCTACTAGACCTTACATAATAGACTTCAAAATAAAAAATGTTGTTTAAGTATCAAAGAAAAATAGTAGAGCCAGTATCTTGAAACATTTCAGCCTTGTATCTTCCTTTATAAATCATTAGGATTTAATTTCCTCTTCCATAGAATCAGCAGAAGAGGGTTGGAAGACATACGTCCTGATTTATATTATCTTCTGGAAAAAAATTGTGGTTGTTATGCTTATATTTTTGGCAGCAGGCATTCGTAAAGGATGCCTAAATAATGTTTTCATTTTCTTTTAATGTGATAAACAACAAGTTTGAGCACTTCCTGCCTGTTTAACACCATGCCATTTGTTTAGTTTGTTTGAATATACAGATGCCTGAAGGTGTATAAATTTAAATGTGCCTGTTTTCCATGTACAGGCTACATTTAGGTGCACCTGTGAGGCCTGGGCCATATCAGCCAGTCTTGAGTGGGACTCGCAGACTCCTCCCTCCTCCCATTGCTAGCATGGTTACATGCTGGAGGTAACTGGTGAGTTGTCTGTGAGTCGGACCTCACGCCCCTGTAATTCGCCCACTGGCCCCTGCTATTGACCATACGGCACAGGTAGGTGAGTGTTAGGACCCGATCTACTTGAGAAACCTTGGCACAGTGCTCGGGCTCAGACATGTCCTCCATAGTAAGACATTTTGGCTAATCTCTCAATTTTACCAGTTTAAAGGTTTAGTAAGACCTCAGAGTGCACCTGTCTTTGCTATTATTTTGTTATATTGTTATATTGATTATCAGATCCACATAATTGCTATCTTGTGTAGGATGTTTATTGTGGTACTTCTGGTCCACTGCGGGCATCCTCCACTGTGTGCATTTTTGTTGGGGATCACCATTAGCAACGGGCCACAAGTGCAAGATGTGCTCCCCTGTATATATATGCACAACTGCATGTGGGTTTGAGCACTTCCTGCTTGTTTATGTCATGGTGTGTTTTGTGACACTTTCCTTCACTTGGTTGCCCGTGACTACATTTGGTGTTGTATGCATGTGGTGGCAGTGTCTCGGCCTTCTGGCTGATCCCCAGGACATGGTTGCCACGCATGCAGTTGCCCGCTGTAACAGGTGGAGTGTGATCTTTATGTGTGTAATTCCCCTTTAAGTGGCTGTCTTCCCTTGCCTTGTGTTGGAAGGGTTAACTTCCTTCCTAGTGTGTGTGCACTGGGTGTGTCTGTGTGTGGGTGTGGCTACATGGGCCATTTAGCCTCAGTAAGCTCAGTAGTCTGAGGGGTACTTCACCCATGGCTAGCTGGAGTCATCCTCATGTGATATACCATCTGCCAGTGGGGGCCACCCTTGTGGTCATAAGTTATGTTACATGGTGTTATGAGGTGTGTGTTTGGTCTCCTTGTTATTGCAGCTTATGGTCCTGGGTTCCTGTGTGATGTGTGGTGTGTGCTGTGTCCGCCATATCTTGTGGACAGCAGCGCTTCTGCATGGGTTCCAGGCTTTGTGTCTGTGGCAGGTAGGTGTTACTTGTTGCATTTACCTGCCATTGCCATAAGCTGTTCATGTTTCCCTTTTTATGTAGCTTGGCCAGTGAGACTCCTGTTCCTACGTGTCTAGGAGGAACAGGTCGTCTTACCCTGCCCCTAGTCCAGGGCCACCCTGAGGGCTAGTAGGAATATTAGGTTCCGGAGTATGAGCCCTCCTACCATCAGGGTCGGTTCATATGGCTAGGAGACAGGGTCAGAATTAGGGATTGATAGGAGGTGACCTATTTCCTGATTCCTGTCCTGGCCTTGCATCGACCATCCATCTTCTGGCATTGCACGGCTGAGGGTTTTCCCCATCCTCAGCCGTGACAGTTTAACACCATGCAATGTTTTACTATTACAAATACCCCAGAATTCTGGTCCAAATTGAACCAGAGTTCTTATATACATGATGTGTGCCACATTTAATAAGGATCTTTCCCCATTTGTAAAGTGTCTAGAAAAGGTGACAGATTTGTAAAATGCATCAAATTTATTAATGGCATGTACCATTTTTTTGCGCAAAACAATGATGTAAAGAAAGTCAGCCATGATGTAAGGAAGTGAACAGTGTCTCAGTTCTAGCAAGATGCACCATTTTTTTAACATAGCAGGTGCTACTGTGGTAAATTATTATTTATTATTAAAGCACCATTAATTACATGGCACTATACATACATAGTATAAAACGACTGCAATAATTATAAGCAAGACAAGTGACAAACTGGACCCTGCCCACGAGTGCTCACAATCTACAAGGGATAGGGAAGCATATACAGTAGGTGAGGGTAAAGCGGTGTGATAGTGGCCTGCTGCCACTGTAGGTTGTAGATTTGTATGAAGAAGTGGGGAAATATTGGTGGCGATCGTGGGAAGAGCAGATAAGAGTAAGAGAATGATGCCTTGTGAGGATCGGAGATTGTGTATAGAAGAGTATTGGGAGACCAGGTCACAAATGTATGGAGAGGACAGGTTGTGGATGGTCCTGTATGTCATTGTTAGTGTTTAGTACTGGGTTCTCTGGGCAATGGGAAGCCAGTAAAGGGATTGGCAGAGAGAAGAGACAGAAGAGTAATGGGCGGAAATATGTTTTTTCCGGATCCGTTAGACGTTAATTTTTTTAAAAGATCAAAAGCAAAAAATAGCTCCTCCTATGTCCCGGCGCATGCACTGACCGGAAAACCGTATCCGGCGATGCGGCAATTTCCGGAACACTTGGTACCGGATCCAGCATTAATACATCTCTATGGAAATTAATGCTGGATCCGGCAAGTGCGGTATTGTTTCAGGATTTTGGCTGGAAAAAAATACAGCAGCATGCTATGGTATTTTGTCTGGTCAAATAACGTACAAGTGATGGAACGGAAGACATCCTGATGCATACTGAACGAATTGCTTTCCATTCAGAATGCATTAGGGCAAAACTGATGTGTTTTTTTCCCGGTATTGAGACCTTTACCGAATTTCAATTCCTGGAAAAGAATAACACTAGTGTGAAAGTACCCTAAATCTGCCTCAATGTTCTTTATGTGTAAATTCACTTGACAGATTTGTTGCAGAAATTTCTTAGACTGAAAATCAGTTGCATTCATTTGAATGAGGTTGTTTTGGTGGCGGGCACATGGATTTTCACAAGCCCCAACCAGATTATTGGCACACTCGCAGGAAGTTCTGCAACCAATCTCCCATGAGTTCACCTTAACAGGTGCTTGTTCTTTTTTAAGAACCTTAGAAAAACATCTCATTAGGGGTTGATCAGGAAGCTGGCATTTTTGTATGAAGTATAGTGAGCCATAATAGGACTTCCAGATTCTTCCATACACTTAGGGCTCGTTCGCACAAATGTGTGAAGCCCATGCCCGTGCTGTGGACCGCAAATTGTGGTCCGCAATGCACGGGCACCGTCCGTGGGCAGGCGCATGGGGATTGCAGACCTATTCGCTTGAATGGGTCCGCGATCCCTACATTCCGCAAAAAAAAGAAAGAGCAAGTTCTATCTTTTTGCATTACACGTTCGTGTGAACGAGCCCTTACACAGTAGTAGGCCTTCCTGGCAGTAACAGAATACTGATGACCTTCTTTAACAGACCTGAATTCCTCAACTTATTCTGACCTCTTTAAAAATCTTTCACCCAGTAGATCCATTTGAGGAATTTCCTAAAAGTTTCCTCTAGAAAAAATGTGTTATCCACAATATCTAGAGATGAGCGAATCAAAACCCACAAAGTGGAATTCAATCCGAATTTCTGGATAAATTCGATTCGCCTAGAAGCCGAATTTCCTTGTGCTTCTTGTCAGCGAATCGATTTAAACTGAAATAGTCTAAAAAACAAAAACATTCAAACTTACCTCCTCCATTTGCTCGTGACGCGTCGAAAGCCTCCATCTTGCTTGAAAATCTCATCCAAAATTCCGTGCGGCGCAAGATTACATCATCATCATCATCATCATGCGTCACCACGCCAGCCGGTGTGATGACGTAATCTTGCGCCACACAGGATTTTGGCCAAGATTTTCAAGCAAGATGGCCGGCCGGTCGCGAGCAAATGGAGGAGGTAAGTTTGATTATAAAAAAAAATTATTGTTAATTTTACACTCAGATGCTGCGATCGTGTATGAACGTGGCATCTGAGTGGTACAATGACAGGGGCAGCGCTATCGCAGCTCCCTGCCATTGCACCCGCTACTTACAAAAAAAGTAATTCGCCACAAAACAAAATTGTTTGTGAAATTTGGCGAATCAGCCGAATCGAACTTTTAAGAAATTCGCTCATCTCTAACGGTATCAACAGAAAAATTTCTTACAGCTCTGCAGAGGAGTACAAACATCCTTCTCCAACTGAGCAAATAAATGCCTTCAGGTTCTGAATGGTACTTTCTGATAAATGAATAAAACCTTAAAAAACAAGCCTAGAATATGCTGCATTCATAGTAACATAGTACATAAGGCCGAAAAAAGACATTTGTCCATCCAGTTCGGCCTGTCATCCTGCAAGTTGATCCAGAGGAAGGCAATTTTCCCCACTTTAGGGGAATAAAAAATTCCTCCCCGACTCCAATCAGGCAATCAGAATAAATCCCTGGATCAACAACCCCTCTCTAGAAGCTATAGCCTGTAATATTATTACACTCCAGAAATACATCCAGGCCCCTCTTGAATTCCTTTATTGTACTCCCCATCACCACCTCCTCAGGCAGAGAGTTCTATAGTCTCACTGCTCTTACCGTAAAGAATCCTCTTCTATGTTTGTGTAGAAACCTTCTTTCCTCCAGACGCAGAGGATGTCCCCTCGTCACAGTCACAGTCCTGGAGGTAAACAGATGATGGGATAGATCTCTGTACTGTCCCCTGATATATTTATACATAGCTATTAGATCTCCACTCAGTCATCTATTTTCTAAACTGAATAACCCTAATGATGATAATCTTTCAGGGTACTGTAGTTCCCTAATTCCAGCTATTACTTTAGATGCCCTCCTCTGGACCCTCTCCAGCTCTGCTATGTCTGCCTTGTTCACAGGAGCCCAGAACTGTACACAGTCCTCCATGTGTGGTCTGACTAGGGATCTGTAAAGTGGTAGGACTATGTTCTCATCACGGGCATCTATGCCCCTTTTGATGCAACCCATTATCTTATTGGCCTTGGCAGCAGCTGCCTGACACTGGTTTTTGCAGCTTAGTTTGCTGTTTATTAAAATTCCTAGATCCTTTTCCATTCCTCATTGTAATCCCTGTTTATTGTCTGTGATACATGCAATTAAACAATACATACATCTCTGCAACTCATTATACCTTGCTGTAGAGAGTGGTTTCATTTCAGATTAATTGGAATGTACCTGTCTAGCTACAGTTCCTGCAAAGTACAGAAATTAGCCAAAAGCTCCATAAAAATTCTTGTTTGAAGCCTCCAAGGCTGGCCTGCCACCATGATTATCTGTAAAGACTGTATACCTAAGGGGCTCTTTAAGTCACTGCCTAAATCTAATTAATAAAACTCAACCTAGCACAGAATTTCCTAGAAACATTAGAAAAATGACTCCAGGATAACAAGATCATTGAGAAAGCAGCAACTGTACTTCAGTAAGTGTTTAATAAAATGAAGAGGTTTTAGCATATTAATAAGCTTATGGTTTAACCTACTTGAGGGGAATCTGTCAAAACACATTAATAACAGTTATACACTATGGAAAATGGTGGGGGTACACTTCGGCATGCTAGGGGTTTGTGCTCCTCATTTCCTTGAGATTGTACAGCCTAATTAGTATGTTCTACTACTGAAAAGGTTGCTATTGTTATGGTATAGGACCTAAGGCACATTTTATGTTTTTGTATGCTTTTTAGTATGTTAATAGAGTACTACATCAGAGTGTATGAAATAAAACTAAACAATAGTGACAAGGATAAGGCTGTAAAATATTATTTTTCCTGGGTGAGAGTGTGTTGTGTACATGTGATGTGGAGCCCCCTATCTGACACTTGTCTAGCACGTTTTCCCAGATCATTATTAAGGGGTTTTTCTGTTAGGGATTGTCCCACGAACAATATTCCTCCTTTTGTTAAACAATATCTGAATCTGGATACTTTTGCAATTGCATGTGGTTAAAAATTTAGTGTAGCTATTGAGTTACTCAATAAAATGTATTTGTATAGCGCTACCTGCTGTTTGATATTTCCTTATTTCTCTGTCCACCTCAGTAACATCACTTAAGTGGAGACACAGGCTCAGTTCCATCCTTCAACTGCCACCAGCTATATCTTCTGTTAGAAGCTGTGATAGTTACAGAGAGAAAGCTGCAGCAGAAAGGACACACCTCCTGAGTTGCCAGCTAAAAATAAATCTAGAAGAGCAATTGGAACAATCCGTGGGGAGATCTCTGGATCAATGTGAGGTACAGAGATGATTTCATATTTGTTAGAAAGAGATTGTCATGTACTATAGCATGTTTCATTTACATTTTTTACATGAATGATTTTTACATCCTCTGGATAGGACATCATAATCAGATCGGTGGGGTCCAACAGACTGAATCGGCACTTATCTGCAGTTCCTCCAGCGCAGGAGGTCAGGTCTTGAACTACACAACTCCATCCACTACTGAAATGAATGGAGTCATTCTGTAACTCTGGTGCTGGAGCTACTGCAGAGGAGCTGATTGGCGAGCGTGAGGGGTGGAGGACTCAACCTATCAGATTTTGATGACCTATCCTGAGGACAGGCCATCAATGTTAAGCTACAGGAACCCCCCACCCCCCTTAATCCCTTAAACTCAGTAGGCATTAAAATCTGCCCAGGTCTGCCTGGTGCTGACACCGGCTGTGTGTACACATGAAGGTTTTTCCTATTGGTGCTAAGTCTCAGGAGGGAGAAAAACAGTACAAAAATGACAGTTTAACCCCTTAAGGACCCGCACCGTACATGTACAGCACAACCGGACATGACTTAAGGACCAGCGCCGTACATGTACGGTGCGCTGATCAGGCGGGTGCAGGAGCTGCGCCCGCCCGATCAGTGGCAGGGGTCCGGCAGTCACGGATAGCCGGACCCCTGCTGTCCGCGTCAGCATCGGTGAAAACACAGATGCCGGCGTATTAACCCTTGCACTGCAGCGGTTAGCGCTGACCACGGCAAGTGCGGGATCCTGCCGGGTTGCTGTGATGGGGACTTGATGGCAGGGAAGGCAGCCCGATGCCTTCCTTAGGCATCGTGGCTGCCTTCCTTGGCAGCCTGTGAGATCCAGCCCCCTGAATCTCACAGGCAAGCACACTGAAGTTTATTACAGTGTGTAATACACTTACAGCCAATGCATCACAATACAGAAGTATTGTGATGCATTGTAAAGGGGATCAGAACCCCAAAAGTTGTTTAAAATAGGAAAAAAAAAGAAAAGTAGACATATTAGGTATCGCTGCGTCTGTATCGACCTGCTCTAGAAAAATATCACTTGACCTAACCCCTCAGGGGAACACTGTCAAAAAAATAAAATAAAAACTGTGCTAAAAAAACATTTTTTTGTCACCTTACACCGCTAAAAGTGCAACACAAAGCGATCAAAGGCGTATGCCCCCCCCAAAATAGTACCAATCTAACCGTCACCTCATCCCGCAAAAAATGAGCCCTTAAAAAAATATGGCTCTCAGACTATGGAAACACTAAAACAAGATGTTTTAGTTTCAAAAATGCTTTTATTGTGTTAAATGTAAACAAATAAAAATAATAGACATATTAGGTATCGCCGCGTCCATAACAACCTTCTCTATAAAAATACCACATGACTTAACCCCTCAGGTAAACACCGTAAAAAAGATAAAATAAAAAGTGTGTTAAAAAAGCCACCTTACATCACAAAAAGTGTAATAGCAAGCGATCAAAAAGTCATATGCACCCCAAAATAGTGCCAATCAAACCATCATCTCATCCCACAAAAAGGATACCCTACCTAAGACAATCGCCCAAAAAATAAAAAAAAACTATAGCTCTCAGACTATGGAGACACTAAACATGATTTTGTTTTTGTTTCAAAAATGATATTGTGTAAAACTTAAATAAATAAAAAAAAGTATACATATTAGGTATTGCCACATCTGTAAGAAACTGCTGTATAAAAAAAATCACATGACCTAAACCCTCAGATGAACACCGTAAAAAAAAATACAAAGTGTCAAAAAAATAATTTTTTTGTCACCTTATATCACAAAAAGTATAATACCAAGCGATCAAAAAGTCATATGCACCCTAAAGTAGTACCAATCAAAAAAAATAAATAAGCCCCTACATAAGACAGTTGTCCAAAAAATATAAAAAAATATTTCAGAATATGGAGACACCAAAAATTTTTTTTTCAATAATGCTTTATTATACAAAAGTAAAACAAGCAACCAAAAAATATTTGGTATTGTCACATCCGTAACAACCTGCTCTATAAAAATATCACATGAACTAACCTGTCAGATGAATATTGTAAATAACAAAAAATAAAAACTGTGCCAAATCTGTTATTTTTTGTTACCTTGCCTCACAAAAAGGGTAATACAGGTCCTTCTAAAAAAATTAGCATATTGTGATAAAGTTCATTATTTTCTGTAATGTACTGATAAACATTAGACTTTCATATATTTTAGATTCATTACACACAACTGAAGTAGTTCAAGCCTTTTATTGTTTTAATATTGATGATCTAAAAAAATTAGCATATTTCATCCGACCAATAAAAGAAAAGTTTTTTTAATACAAAAAAAGTCAACCTTCAAATAATTATGTTCAGTTATGCACTCAATACTTGGTCGGGAATCCTTTTGCAGAAAAGACTGCTTCAATGCGGCGTGGCATGGAGGCAATCAGCCTGTGGCACTGCTGAGGTGTTATGGAGGCCCAGGATGCTTCGATAGCGGCCTTAAGCTCATCCAGAGTGTTGGGTCTTGCGTCTCAACTTTCTCTTCCCAATATCTCACAGATTCTCTATGGGGTTCAGGTCAGGAGAGCTGGCAGGCCAATTGAGCACAGTAATACCATGGTCAGTAAACCATTTACCAGTGGTTTTGGCACTGTGAGCAGTTGCCAGGTCGTGCTGAAAAATGAAATCTTCATCTCCATAAAGCTTTTCAGCAGAGGGAAGCATGAAGTGCTCCAAAATCTCCTGATAGCTAGCTGCATTGACCCTGCCCTTGATAAAACACAGTGGGCCAACACCTAGCAGCTGACATGGCACCCCAGACCATCACTGACTGTGGGTACTTGACACAGGACTTCAGGCATTTTGGCATTTCCCTCTCCCCAATCTTCCTCCCGACTCTGGCACCTTGATTTCCGAATGACATGCAAAATTTGCTTTCATCCGAAAAAAGTACTTTGGACCACTGAGTAACAGTCCAGTGCTGCTTCTCTGTAGCCTAGGTCAGGCGCTTCTGCCGCTGGTTCAAAAGTGGCTTGACCTGGGGAATGCGGCACCTGTAGCCCATTTCCTGCACACGCCTGTACACGGTGGCTCTGGATGTTTCTACTCCAGACTCAGTCCACCGCTTCCGCAGGTCCCCCAAGGTCTGGAATCGGTCCTTCTCCACAATCTTCCTCAGGGTCCGGTCACCTCTTCTCGTTGTGCAGCGTTTTCTGCCACACTTTTTCCTTCCCACAGACTTCCCACTGAGGTGCCTTGATACAGCACTCTGGGAACAGCCTATTCGTTCAGAAATTTCTTTCTGTGTCTTACCCTCTTGCTTGAGGGTGTCAATGATGGCCTTCTGGACAGCAGTCAGGTCGGCAGTTTTACCCATGATTGCGGTTTTGAGTAATGAACCAGGCTGGGAGTTTTTAAAAGCCTCAGGAATCTTTTGCAGGTGTTTAGAGTTAATTAGTTGATTCAGATGATTAGGTTAATAGCTCGTTTAGAGAACCTTTTCATGATATGCTAATTTTTTTAGATAGGAATTTGGGTTTTCATGAGCTGTATGCCAAAATCATCAATATTAAAACAATAAAAGGCTTGAACTACTTCAGTTGTGTGTAATGAATCTAAAATATATGAAAGTCTAATGTTTATCAGTACATTACAGAAAATAATGAACTTTATCACAATATGCTAATTTTTTTAGAAGGACCTGTATAGAGCAACCGTAAAATAGTTCCAACAAAACTGCCACCTTATCCCATAGTTTCCAAAATGTTTTTTTTTTTTTTTAGTTTCTACTCTACGGGTGCATCAGGGGGTATTCAAATGTGACATGGCAGCTTAAAATTATGCCAGGGAAATCTGCCCTCCAAAAACCATATGGCGTTCCTTTCTTTCTGTGCCCTGTCATGTGCCCGTACAGCAGTTTACGACCACATATGGGGTGTTTCTGTGAACTACAGAATCAGGGCAATAAATATTGAGTTTTGTTTGGCTGTTAACCGTTGCTTTGTTACTGGAAAAAATGGATTAAAATGGAAAATCTGCCCAAAAAGTGAAATTCTGAAATTTCATCTACATTTTCCTTTAATTCTTGTGGAACATCTAAAGGGTTAAGAATGTTTGTAAAATCCGTTTTTAATACCTTGATGGGTGTAGATTCCAAAATAGGGTAACTTTTTTGGAGTTTCTACTCTAGGGGTGCATCAGGGGGTCTTCAAATGTGACATGGCAACTTAAAATTATGCCAGTGAAATCTACCCTCCAAAAATCAAATGGCGTTCCTATCATTCTGTGCCCTGACGTGTGACCGTACAGCAGTTTAAGACCACATATGAGGTGTTTCTGTAAACTACAGAATCAGGGCAATAAATATTGAGTTTAAAATAGCAATAAACAATTTAGAGGAGCTCACCGGCAACCTACTGGAGCCCAGTCTTTCAGATACCAACTGAAAACCAAAAATTATTGTAAAACAATCTGACTGGCTCAGAATATTTTTGCATTTATTACACTTAATAAAATTACAATTAATTGCAATAACATTTATAAAATAAAATAAATTGCCCACTAAGTATTAAACATATCCTAATAGCATATCAACTCAATAGCATAGATGAATAGGTATTTTGAATGCGGAGCTCACGCATATACCCATACAATAGGAGTACTCCAAAGAAATAATAGGACCACGTCTGTCAATAGCGTATTAAATTTGAACTTTGTTAATGCTCAGATATTTATAAACTAACTTGCCAATGCTCTACATACAAGTCACTGAATAGATATCCACCCTGCGGTCACCGGTATGTGATTCTAGCGTCCAGAAAAGTACTTTGTACTTGCTTTTGTATCGGTGTTAGCTGCCTACCTCCTGCCACGACATAGTATCGCAGCTTCTCCTTCTCGGCGTCTCACGTGACCTGACCTGGAGATGGTGCGCTGGTCGGTGATGTCATCCACTTGTGCCGCTCGGAGTAGCGGAGGTCTGTGCAGCAGAGCTGTGCCGGTACGGGGTTCAATTCCCCTTCACTGGAACTACTGGGTGGTGATTAAATCAGTCCCCTTTGATGGATTAGATCACTGCCGGTGCCGCATTCGCTCTTTCGGGTGGTTCTGAATGAAAGAGAGCAAAGTCCTTTTTTTGCGCCAAGACAGAAATAACGCACCACTAGCTGGGTCCAATTCACACTGGTTCGCACTAGACGCGTTTCGGAACCGTAGTTCCTTCCTCAGTAGGCAAATGTGAAATGCTAAATGTAGACAGGCTGGACATGTCTTTATATCCCCTTCTTGGGTTTGATGGAATATCTGGTCTGGATTCCTGATTTTTCAGCTGCAAAGAGTTTACCACTTGCAGCTTGATTTTTTCATAGAACCAAAAGGGTATTAACATACATGTATCATACTTGGTAGGCAACATATACATAATACATAATGTACAATATGCAGATTGTTTTAAAATACTAAATCTTTTTATATACCAATAGATTTATATTATAAATGAAAATATACAAAAATAGCAATAGAATAAGAATGAAAGTAACAATAAAAATAAAACTAAGAATAAGAATAAAACTAAAAAAAAAAAAAAAAAAAAAAGTTAGAAAATAGTAGATAGTAAAATAAGTTAGAAATGAGAATAAAATAGACATAAAAATAACAATAAAAATAGCAATATCAAGATAAAATAAAATATCAAGATAAAATAAAATATCAAAATGCAAAAAATAAAAGTAAAATTAAAATCAGACATGGATGTACAATATTGATGGCAATCTTGTAGATGGATCTCAGGTTTAAGGGTCTTAGACAAATTAATACGCTATTGACAGACACCACGCAGCACAATCAAGTGGTCCTATTATTTCTTTGGAGTACTCCTATTGTATGGGTATATGCGTGAGCTCCGCATTCAAAATACCTATTCATCTATGCTATTGAGTTTATATGCTATTAGGATATGTTTAATACTTAGTGGGCAATTTATTTTATTTTATAAATGTTATTGCAATTAATTGTAATTTTATTAAGTGTAATAAATGCAAAAATATTGTGAGCCAGTCTGATTGTTTTACAATAATTTTTGGTTTTCAGTTGGTATCTGAAAGACTGGGCTCCAGTAGGTTGCCGGTGAGCTCCTCTAAATTGTTTATTGCTATTTTATATTTATACCGGATAGTAAATTGCTCCAAGCAGTTTTGCATTTTTTGTTAAATTTTTAATATATATTGTTAAACATGGATATTTGGCAATTTATGTTACTGAAACAGGAGACCATTGAGAAATTTGTCTTTATGGATTCTCAGGGGATTGTGTCTAAACAAGCTGAACTATCCCAACCAAATATGCTAGATACATTTAAAACACTAGAAAAATTGTTGGTGAGAAAATTACGACACCAGTGGGAAATCAGATCGTTAACCCAATATATAAAAGCTGGTATAACTCCACAAGGGTTAACACTATTTAAACCACCAGCTTCTGATCTATGTGGGGATCGCTTTGATTTACAATGGGAATGTTTCTTTAAGATACAATCTACAGCATTGGTACAACTAGTGATACAAAGAAGGGAGGAACTAGTGTTAGAGTTAGAACAGGCAATAAAAGAAAAAAGAATAATAATGTATACCTTTAGAAAGGACGATGATTATTTGAGATTCCAGAATGAATTATTTACAAAATTAAATAAAATGGAACAAGAAATTATTGAGAAAAAAAACAAAAAAAATTTCTATAACATCTAGAAAACAAATGAACACCCAAAAATTCTCCATAGATAAGAATGGAGGGTGAATGGAGGGTGAATGATGTTACAAAAGCAACTAGAAACCCCTCTAACACCATTGATAATTCAATGGTGGGGGATAAAAAAAATGGAGTCGAAAATACATCGTCTTTTTTAGTAGGAAGTCAGGGATCCAAAAAACAGGATCGAACGAAATACAATCCCAGATCCAATTACCAACATTTAAAACAACAACAGAAAGGGGCCCATTCACAAACACGACATCAGAAGAATACTCCAGACAAACAAACACCAAAATCAATCATTCCTTGGTCATTTTCCCTATCCAAGGAAACACATTTCCCAGCAGTCTCACACAAGGAGTTAGAAGTAGAAACACAGAAGACAGATACAGTATTCAACATGCGACCAAAGATATTCACGGCACAAGCACAAATACACAATGTGTTCACACCAGTGAACACAGTTACACGAAAAAGAGAACACGAAGGAGCAGAAGTAAACGAGGGGCCGAAGCTAAAAATAGGGAAATCACAGGAGATAATATAATTAATTTGAGCACAAAAGAATTAACTCAATCACAAAAATCACTGTTATCAAAAGGTTTAAAATTTGCCCCTAGCACTAAGCTTAGCAAATTTGACTGCTACATTGGCATAGAAAAATATAAAAAAAATTATGCTGTAGAAAATATTTTATGAAGAATAATTCTAACCAACTAAACCAAATATCACCAAAATACCAACATGTTGATGTCAAACTAAAATCTAAAATGTATCCAAAACAAGAACTGAGTAATGAAATGATCACATTTAGAGGGGCAGTAGAGGCAGATCTCAGAAGACTCAATCCTAAACAGAAAGATAATACAAACCTCTCTAGATAAGAAATACAGGCGATAAAAGAACTACAAAAAGATCTAGAGATCACAATACGCCCAGCCGATAAAGGCGGGGCGATTGTGATCCTAGATACTGAAATGTATAAAAAAGAATGTCTGAGACAGTTGTCTGACACCACAACATATATACAACTAGGTGAGGACCCTGTAGCTCTATATTTTAAAAAATTGTCACTATTATGCAATAAAGCTAAAGAACAAGGCATTCTAAACGAAACAGAGTGCAATTTTATTTTGGGCACTCAGAAAAGATTGCCTGTGTTCTATTGTATCCCCAAGATACACAAGGACTCGGCCAACCCTCCTGGAAGGCCGATTGTCTCTGGCATAGGATCGCTGACATCCAATCTGTCTCAATATCTAGACAGATTTTTGCAGCCCTATGTCAGAGACATTCCTTCGTATCTTGGGGATACTTCAACAGTTGTTGCCCTCCTGGAGAACATGTATTGCCATCCAGACTGGATACTTGCCACGCTGGATGTGAGCTCTTTATATACGAGCATTAATCATAGGCAAGGCACACAAGCAATATCAAAAATTTTGTCTCAAGAAAATAATCTAGCAACAGAACAAGTACAATTTATACTAGATGGGATTGGTTTTGTGCTAAGTCACAATTATTTTCAGTTTGAGTCTAATTATTATTTACAGACGACTGGCACCGCCATGGGTACCAGGTTCGCCCCGAGTTATGCCAATCTGTTTATGGCAGCATGGGAACAGGATATCATTACCCCCAAACTCGGGGCGGACCTGGTCCTATGGCGGTGCTATATCGATGATGTTTTATTAGTATGGAGAGGCTCACATGCTTCACTGATGCAGTTTATACATGAAATTAATGACAATGAGCTCAATCTGAAATTTACGGCAAACATTAATCTACAAACCGTTGAGTTTTTAGACTTGAATATACGTAAAAAACAGGAAACCTTTGTCTGCAGTACATTTCAAAAAGATGTAGCTAAAAATAGCTTTATCTTAAGCACAAGCTGCCACCTTCCAAGGTGGCTCTTAAATGTCCCTTTCTCCCAGTTTAGACGCCTAAAACGAAATTGCACAGAACAACAGCAATTTGAGGCAGAGGCAGAACATATGAAAACACAATTTTTAGAAAAAAAGTACTCTAAAGGACTATTGGAAGACGCAATTAAAAAAGTAAAACAATTGGATAGAGCTGCCTTTTTTAAATCTATGGCAATATCCAATATTACTCGGGATAAAGAACCAACTGCAAAAATGATTCTTCCATTCAATAAAGACTATTGGATGGTGAACAACATCATACATAAACATTGGCATCTTTTAAAAAATGATAAAACCTTGGGCCCTACACTTCCGGCTCTTCCTCCAATTGTCTATACTCGGGCCCCCAATTTAGGACTCCAGGTAGCTCCTACGATAAGAAAAAAGATCATAGAACCAATGATAACCCCATGGTCCAATTTAAAAGTTTTTTTTTAGGTGTGGCTGCTGTCACAATTGCAGACAGACCCACTTTGACAGAAATGTAAAAATTATAACATCAACATCCAATGATTTCAAGTGGGAGATTAAAGAAATCCTGTCATGCAACAGTAAAGCAGTCATCTATGTCATACAATGCCCATGCCCAAAACAGTATATAGGGCGTACTAAAAGAGTGTTAAAAACTAGGATCGCAGAACATATTAATAACATTAAAAAACAATCAGAAACACACCCCCTGTCAAAACATTTTAAATTACATCACGCAGGAGATCCTAGTAAAATGAGATATTGTGCCATTCAATCAGTTAAATCAGATTGGAGAGGAGGGGACTTCTTGGCAAAAATGTCCAGACAAGAAACAAAGAAGATCTTCGAGTTTGGATCCCTGATGCCGCAGGGGTTAAATTCAGAGATCGAAATTTTTGGTTTCCTATAGGGGAGGTGGGTAGGAACACATGGTTAGTCGGCGTTGGGCTCTTTAGCAACACGCCGACTTTCCCTGCGTTCCTCCCCCCCTCTCTTGAACACACGAATTTGTCTAAGACCCATAAACCTGAGATCCATCTACAAGATTGCCATCAATATTGTACATCCATGTCTGATTTTAATTTTACTTTTATTTTTTGCATTTTGATATTTTATTTTATCTTGATATTTTATTTTATCTTGATATTGCTATTTTTATTGTTATTTTTATGTCTATTTTATTCTCATTTCTAACTTATTTTACTATCTACTATTTTCTAACTTTTTTTTTTAAATTTTTTAATTTTTTTTTTAGTTTTATTCTTATTCTTAGTTTTATTTTTATTGTTACTTTCATTCTTATTCTATTGCTATTTTTGTATATTTTCATTTATAATATAAATCTATTGGTATATAAAAAGATTTTGTATTTTAAAACAATCTGCATATTGTACATTATGTATTATGTATATGTTGCCTACCAAGTATGATACATGTATGTTAATACCCTTTTGGTTCTATGAAAAAATCAAGCTGCAAGTGGTAAACTCTTTGCAGCTGAAAAATCAGGAATCCAGACCAGATATTCCATCAAACCCAAGAAGGGGATATAAAGACATGTCCAGCCTGTCTACATTTAGCATTTCACATTTGCCTACTGAGGAAGGAACTACGGTTCCGAAACGCGTCTAGTGCGAACCAGTGTGAATTGGACCCAGCCTAGTGGTGCGCTATTTCTGGCTTGGCGCAAAAAAAGGACTTTGCTCTCTTTCATTCAGAACCACCCGAAAGAGCGAATGCGGCACCGGCAGTGATCTAATCCATCAAAGGGGACTGATTTAATCACCACCCAGTAGTTCCAGTGAAGGGGAATTGAACCCCGTACCGGCACAGCTCTGCTACACAGACCTCCACTACTCCGAGCGGCACAAGTGGATGACATCACCGACCAGCGCACCATCTCCAGGTCAGGTCACGTGAGACGCCGAGAAGGAGAAGCTGCGATACTATCTCGTGGCAGGAGGTAGGCAGCTAACACCGATACAAAAGCAATTACAAAGTACTTTTCTGGACGCTAGAATCACATACCGGTGACCGCAGGGTGGATATCTATTCAGTGACTTGTATGTAGAGCATTGGCAAGTTAGTTTATAAATATCTGAGCATTAACAAAGTTCAAATTTAATACGCTATTGACAGACACCACGCAGCACAATCAAGTGGTCCTATTATTTCTTTGGAGCACTCCTATTGTATGGGTATATGCGTGAGCTCCGCATTCAAAATACCTATTCATCTATGCTATTGAGTTGATATGCTATTAGGATATGTTTAATACTTAGTGGGCAATTTATTTTATTTTATAAATGTTATTGCAATTAATTGTAATTTTATTAAGTGTAATAAATGCAAAAATATTGTGAGCCAGTCTGATTGTTTTACAATAAATATTGAGTTTAGTTTGGCTGTTAACCCTTGCTTTGTTACTGGAAAAAATAGATTAAAATGAAAAATCTGCCAAAAAAGTGAAATTCTGAAATTTCATCTATATTTTCCATTAATTCTTGTGGTACACCTAAAGGGTTAAGAAAGTTTGTAAAATCAGTTTTGAATACAGTACCTTGATAGGTGTAGTTTCTAAAATGGGGGCATTTATGGGTGGTTTCTATTATGTAAGCCTCACAAAGTGACTTCAGACCTGAACTGGTCCTTAAAAAGTTGGTTTTGGAAATTTTCTGAAACATTTCAAGATTTGCTTCTAAACTTCTAAGCCTTCTAACGTCCCCAAAAAAGAAAATGTAATTTACAAAATGATCCAAACATGAACTAGACATTTAGGAAATGTAAAGTAATAACTATTTTAGGAGGTATCACTATCTATTTTAAATGCAGAGAAATAGAAATTGAGAAAATTGCTAATTTTTCCCAATTTTTTGTAAATTTGGTATTTTTTTATAAATAAAAATTAAATATTTTCACTAAAATTTACTACTGTCATGAAGTACAATATGCGATGAGAAAACAGTCTCTGGACCTTAAGGTGAAAAATAGCAGGATCCTTAAGGGGTTAAAAACTGCAATACAAGCTAAATCTACTGTAAAACAAACTTAATGCAGTTTAAAGGGCATGTCCGATGGTGTTATTTTATATATATAACTCACAGTGGATTAAAAATAAAGAAATACATACTCACCATCACAGGTTCTCTGCTGATCTCCTGCTAACAGTGCCCCAGACCCTGCTGCTGCCCACTTCCTGGTTGCAGTTTGAACCATCACAAAAAACAGGAAAGGCCTGACCACCCAAACACAGACGCTAGGGGTGGTCTACCTCAGCCAATGATTGGCTCTAGGGTGGACTTCATCAGCAGAGGTTGTCTTACAGTGATCATTGTGTTACTATTCTATAAGCAAACTTTTTATACAAACCGGATTCCAAAAAAGTTGGGACACTATACAAATCGTGAATAAAAACTGAATGCAATGATGTGGAGGTGCCAACTTCTAATATTTTATTCAGAATAGAACATAAATCTCGGAACAAAAGTTTAAACTGAGAAAATGTACCATTTTAAGGGAAAAATATGTTGAATCAGAATTTCATGGTGTCAACAAATCCCCAAAAAGTTGGGACAAGGCCATTTTCACCACTGTGTGGCATCTCCCCTTCTTCTTACAACACTCAACAGACGTCTGGGGACAGAGGAGACCAGTTTCTCAAGTTTAGAAATAGGAATGCTCTCCCATTCTTGTCTAATACAGGCCTCTAACTGTTCAATCGTCTTGGGCCTTCTTTGTTGCACCTTCCTCTTTATGATGCGCCAAATGTTCTCTATAGGTGAAAGATCGCCTACGCAGCCATGATGTTGTGATTGATGCAAAATGTGGTCTGGCATTATCTTGTTGAAAAATGCAGGGTCTTCCCTGAAAGAGATGACGTCTGGATGGGAGCATATGTTGTTCTAGAACCTGAATATATTTTTCTGCATTGATGGTGCCTTTCCAGACATGCAAGCTGCCCATGCCACACGCACTCATGCAACCCCATACCATCAGAGATGCAGGCTTCTGAACTGAGCGTTGATAACAACTTGGGTTGTCCTTGTCCTCTTTGGTCCGGATGACATGGCATCCCAGATTTCCAAAAAGAACTTTGAATTGTGACTCGTCTGACCACAGAACAGTCTTCCATTTTGCCACACTCCATTTTAAATGATCCCTGGCCCAATGAAAACGCCTGAGCTTGTGGATCTTGCTTAGAAATGGCTTCTTCTTTGCACTGTAGAGTTTCAGCTGGCAACGGCGGATGGCACGATGGATTGTGTTCACTGACAATGGTTTCTGGAAGTATTCCTGAACCCATTCTGTGATTTCCTTTACAGTAGCATTCCTGTTTGTGGTGCAGTGTCGTTTAAGGGCCCGGAGATCACGGGCATCCAGTATGGTTTTACGGCCTTGACCCTTACGCACAGAGATTGTTCCAGATTCTCTGAATCTTCGGATGATGTTATGCACAGTTGATGATGATAGATGCAAAGTCTTTGCAATTTTTCGCTGGGTAACACCTTTCTGATATTGCTCCACTATCTTTCTGCGCAACATTGTGGGAATTGGTGATCCTCTACCCATCTTGGCTTCTGAGAGACACTGCCACTCTGAGAAGCTCTTTTTATACCCAATCATGTTGCCAATTGACCTAATTAGTGTTAATTGGTCTTCCAGCTCTTCGTTATGCTCAAATTTACTTTTTCCAGCCTCTTATTGCTACTTGTCCCAACTTTTTGGGGATTTGTTGACACCGTGAAATTTTTAATCAACGTATTTTTCCTTTAAAATGATACATTTACTCGGATTAAACGTTTGATCTGTCATCTGCGTTCTATTACAAATAAAATATTGACAATTGCCATCTCCACATCATTGCATTCAGTTTTTATTCACGATTTGTATAGTGTCCCAACTTTTTTGGAATCCGGTTTGTACTTTACTATAGCATTACTGGTATGTGAGCACGATGGATAAGAAGCAGCTTGTGGAAGCCATGGCTATACAGATATATATATTCAAATGGATAACCTGATGAACAAACTGGGAAATTATAGTTTTATTGTGATGCATTTTTAAGGCCAACGGGAATGTAAAACTTCTCAATTACTCATATACATACCTTATCCAGCATGGCACTTTTATTTTTCAAGTGGGTGTCTTACCAAGTAGGGATGAGCGAACTCGAACTGTATAGTTCGGGTTCGTACCGAATTTTGGGGTGTCCGTGACACGGACCCGAACCCGGACATTTTCGTAAAAGTCCGGGTTCGGGTTCGGTGTTCGTCGCTTTCTTCGCGCTTTTGTGACGCTTTCTTGGCGCTTTTTGAAAGGCTGCAAAGCAGCCAATCAACAAGCGTCATACTACTTGCCCCAAGAGGCCATCACAGCCATGCCTACTATTGGCATGGCTGTGATTGGCCAGAGCACCATGTGACCCAGCCTCTATTTAAGCTGGAGTCACATAGCGCCGCCCGTCACTCTGCTCTGATTAGCGTAGGGAGAGGTTGCGGCTGCGACAGTAGGGCGAGATTAGGCAGATTAACTCCTCCAAAGGACTTGATTAACTGATCGATCTGCAGCTGTGGATCATTGAGCTGCTGATCCTCAATTGCTCACTGTTTTTAGGCTGCCCAGACCGTTTGTCAGTCACATTTTTCTGGGGTGATCGGCGGCCATTTTGTGTCTTGTGGTGCGCCAGCACAAGCTGCGACCAAGTGCATTTAACCCTCAATGGTGTGGTTGTTTTTTGGCTAAAGCCTACATCAGGGTGAAGCTGTCACACCAAGTGCATTTAACCAGCAATAGTCTGTTCATTTTTTGGCCATATACAAAATCAGGGGCAAGCTGCGCCTGTCACCAAGTGCATTTAACCCTCAATGGTGTGGTTGTTTTTTGGCTAAAGCCTACATCAGGGTGAAGCTGTCACACCAAGTGCATTTAACCAGCAATAGTCTGTTCATTTTTTGGCCATATACTAAATCAGGGGCAAGCTGCGCCTGTCACCAAGTGCATTTAACCCTCAATGGTGTGGTTGTTTTTTGGCTAAAGCCTACATCAGGGTGAAGCTGTCACACCAAGTGCATTTAACCAGCAATAGTCTGTTTATTTTTTGGCCATATCCCAGTCTAATTCTGTCACTAAATCCATACCGGTCACCCAGCGCCTAAATACTAGGCCTCAAATTTATATCCCGCTAAATCTGTCCTTAGTGCTGTAGCTGGGCGAGTTATTTAGTGTCCGTTCAAGCACATTTCTTGTTCTGGGTTGAAATACAATTCCCAATTTAGCAATTTCATAATTTAGTGGTTTCTGCTATATCAGAGCTATTTGAAATCTATCCCTAAAAGGGTATATAATATTCAAGGTGCACATTGGGTCATTCAGAATAACTTCACACACACCCGCTACTGTGTATTTCCAAGTCTAATTCTGGCACTAAACCCATACCTGTCACCCAGCGCCTAAATACTAGGCCTCAAATTTATATCCAGCTAAATCTGTCCCTAGTGCTGTAGCTGGGCGAGTTATTTAGTGTCCGTTCAAGCACATTTCTTGTTCTGGGTTGAAATACAATTCCCAATTTAGCAATTTCATAATTTAGTGGTTTCTGCTATATCAGAGCTATTTGAAATCTATCCCTAAAAGGGTATATAATATTCAAGGTGCACATTGGGTCATTCAGAATAACTTCACACACACCCGCTACTGTGTATTTCCAAGTCTAATTCTGGCACTAAACCCATACCTGTCACCCAGCGCCTAAATACTAGGCCTCAAATTTATATCCCGCTAAATCTGTCCTTAGTGCTGTAGCTGGGCGAGTTATTTAGTGTCCGTTCAAGCACATTTCTTGTTCTGGGTTGAAATACAATTCCCAATTTAGCAATTTCATAATTTAGTGGTTTCTGCTATATCAGAGCTATTTGAAATCTATCCCTAAAAGGGTATATAATATTCAAGGTGCACATTGGGTCATTCAGAATAACTTCACACACACCCGCTACTGTGTATTTCCAAGTCTAATTCTGGCACTAAACCCATACCTGTCACCCAGCGCCTAAATACTAGGCCTCAAATTTATATCCCGCTAAATCTGTCCTTAGTGCTGTAGCTGGGCGAGTTATTTAGTGTCCGTTCAAGCACATTTCTTGTTCTGGGTTGAAATACAATTCCCAATTTAGCAATTTCATAATTTAGTGGTTTCTGCTATATCAGAGCTATTTGAAATCTATCCCTAAAAGGGTATAAAATATTCAAGGTGCACATTGGGTCATTCAGAATAACTTCACACACACCCGCTACTGTGTATTTCCAAGTCTAATTCTGGCACTAAACCCATACCTGTCACCCAGCGCCTAAATACTAGGCCTCAAATTTATATCCCGCTAAATCTGTCCTTAGTGCTGTAGCTGGGCGAGTTATTTAGTGTCCGTTCAAGCACATTTCTTGTTCTGGGTTGAAATACAATTCCCAATTTAGCAATTTCATAATTTAGTGGTTTCTGCTATATCAGAGCTATTTGAAATCTATCCCTAAAAGGGTATATAATATTCAAGGTGCACATTGGGTCATTCAGAATAACTTCACACACACCCGCTACTGTGTATTTCCAAGTCTAATTCTGGCACTAAACCCATACCTGTCACCCAGCGCCTAAATACTAGGCCTCAAATTTATATCCCGCTAAATCTGTCCCTAGTGCTGTAGCTGGGCGAGTTATTTAGTGTCCGTTCAAGCACATTTCTTGTTCTGGGTTGAAATACAATTCCCAATTTTGCAATTTCATAATTTAGTGGTTTCTGCTATATCAGAGCTATTTGAAATCTATCCCTAAAAGGGTATATAATATTCAAGGTGCACATTGGGTCATTCAGAATAACTTCACACACACCCGCTACTGTGTATTTCCAAGTCTAATTCTGGCACTAAACCCATACCTGTCACCCAGCGCCTAAATACTAGGCCTCAAATTTATATCCCGCTAAATCTGTCCTTAGTGCTGTAGCTGGGCGAGTTATTTAGTGTCCGTTCAAGCACATTTCTTGTTCTGGGTTGAAATACAATTCCCAATTTAGCAATTTCATAATTTAGTGGTTTCTGCTATATCAGAGCTATTTGAAATCTATCCCTAAAAGGGTATATAATATTCAAGGTGCACATTGGGTCATTCAGAATAACTTCACACACACCCGCTACTGTGTATTTCCAAGTCTAATTCTGGCACTAAACCCATACCTGTCACCCAGCGCCTAAATACTAGGCCTCAAATTTATATCCCGCTAAATCTGTCCTTAGTGCTGTAGCTGGGCGAGTTATTTAGTGTCCGTTCAAGCACATTTCTTGTTCTGGGTTGAAATACAATTCCCAATTTAGCAATTTCATAATTTAGTGGTTTCTGCTATATCAGAGCTATTTGAAATCTATCCCTAAAAGGGTATATAATATTCAAGGTGCACATTGGGTCATTCAGAATAACTTCACACACACCCGCTACTGTGTATTTCCAAGTCTAATTCTGGCACTAAACCCATACCTGTCACCCAGCGCCTAAATACTAGGCCTCAAATTTATATCCCGCTAAATCTGTCCCTAGTGCTGTAGCTGGGCGAGTTATTTAGTGTCCGTTCAAGCACATTTCTTGTTCTGGGTTGAAATACAATTCCCAATTTAGCAATTTCATAATTTAGTGGTTTCTGCTATATCAGAGCTATTTGAAATCTATCCCTAAAAGGGTATATAATATTCAAGGTGCACATTGGGTCATTCAGAATAACTTCACACACACCCGCTACTGTGTATTTCCAAGTCTAATTCTGGCACTAAACCCATACCTGTCACCCAGCGCCTAAATACTAGGCCTCAAATTTATATCCCGCTAAATCTGTCCTTAGTGCTGTAGCTGGGCGAGTTATTTAGTGTCCGTTCAAGCACATTTCTTGTTCTGGGTTGAAATACAATTCCCAATTTAGCAATTTCATAATTTAGTGGTTTCTGCTATATCAGAGCTATTTGAAATCTATCCCTAAAAGGGTATATAATATTCAAGGTGCACATTGGGTCATTCAGAATAACTTCACACACACCCGCTACTGTGTATTTCCAAGTCTAATTCTGGCACTAAACCCATACCTGTCACCCAGCGCCTAAATACTAGGCCTCAAATTTATATCCCGCTAAATCTGTCCTTAGTGCTGTAGCTGGGCGAGTTATTTAGTGTCCGTTCAAGCACATTTCTTGTTCTGGGTTGAAATACAATTCCCAATTTAGCAATTTCATAATTTAGTGGTTTCTGCTATATCAGAGCTATTTGAAATCTATCCCTAAAAGGGTATATAATATTCAAGGTGCACATTGGGTCATTCAGAATAACTTCACACACACCCGCTACTGTGTATTTCCAAGTCTAATTCTGGCACTAAACCCATACCTGTCACCCAGCGCCTAAATACTAGGCCTCAAATTTATATCCCGCTAAATCTGTCCCTAGTGCTGTAGCTGGGCGAGTTATTTAGTGTCCGTTCAAGCACATTTCTTGTTCTGGGTTGAAATACAATTCCCAATTTAGCAATTTCATAATTTAGTGGTTTCTGCTATATCAGAGCTATTTGAAATCTATCCCTAAAAGGGTATATAATATTCAAGGTGCACATTGGGTCATTCAGAATAACTTCACACACACCCGCTACTGTGTATTTCCAAGTCTAATTCTGGCACTAAACCCATACCTGTCACCCAGCGCCTAAATACTAGGCCTCAAATTTATATCCCGCTAAATCTGTCCTTAGTGCTGTAGCTGGGCGAGTTATTTAGTGTCCGTTCAAGCACATTTCTTGTTCTGGGTTGAAATACAATTCCCAATTTAGCAATTTCATAATTTAGTGGTTTCTGCTATATCAGAGCTATTTGAAATCTATCCCTAAAAGGGTATATAATATTCAAGGTGCACATTGGGTCATTCAGAATAACTTCACACACACCCGCTACTGTGTATTTCCAAGTCTAATTCTGGCACTAAACCCATACCTGTCACCCAGCGCCTAAATACTAGGCCTCAAATTTATATCCCGCTAAATCTGTCCTTAGTGCTGTAGCTGGGCGAGTTATTTAGTGTCCGTTCAAGCACATTTCTTGTTCTGGGTTGAAATACAATTCCCAATTTAGCAATTTCATAATTTAGTGGTTTCTGCTATATCAGAGCTATTTGAAATCTATCCCTAAAAGGGTATATAATATTCAAGGTGCACATTGGGTCATTCAGAATAACTTCACACACACCCGCTACTGTGTATTTCCAAGTCTAATTCTGGCACTAAACCCATACCTGTCACCCAGCGCCTAAATACTAGGCCTCAAATTTATATCCCGCTAAATCTGTCCCTAGTGCTGTAGCTGGGCGAGTTATTTAGTGTCCGTTCAAGCACATTTCTTGTTCTGGGTTGAAATACAATTCCCAATTTAGCAATTTCATAATTTAGTGGTTTCTGCTATATCAGAGCTATTTGAAATCTATCCCTAAAAGGGTATATAATATTCAAGGTGCACATTGGGTCATTCAGAATAACTTCACACACACCCGCTACTGTGTATTTCCAAGTCTAATTCTGGCACTAAACCCATACCTGTCACCCAGCGCCTAAATACTAGGCCTCAAATTTATATCCCGCTAAATCTGTCCTTAGTGCTGTAGCTGGGCGAGTTATTTAGTGTCCGTTCAAGCACATTTCTTGTTCTGGGTTGAAATACAATTCCCAATTTAGCAATTTCATAATTTAGTGGTTTCTGCTATATCAGAGCTATTTGAAATCTATCCCTAAAAGGGTATATAATATTCAAGGTGCACATAGGGTCATTCAGAATAACTTCACACACCCGCTACTGTGCATTTCCAAATCTAATTCTGTCACTAAACCCATACCTGTCACCCAGCGCCTAAATACTAGGCCTCAAATTTATATCCCGCTAAATCTCTCGTTACCGCTGTCCTGTTGTGGCTGGGAAAGTTATTTAGTGTCCGTCAAAGCACATTTTTTGTTCTGGGTTGAAATACAATTCCCAATTTAGCAATTTCATAATTTAGTCGTTTCTGCTATATCAGAGCTATTTGAAATCTATCCCTAAAAGGGTAGATCATATTGAAGGTGCACATAGGGTCATTCAGAATAACTTCACACACACGCTTCTGTGCATTTCCAAGTCTAATTCTGTCACTAAATCCATACCGGTCACCCAGCGCCTAAATACTAGGCCTCAAATTTATATCCCGCTGAATTTGAATACAATACATTGGGCCAAATAATATATTTGTTGTTGTGGTGAACCATAACAATGAGAAAAACATCTAGTAAGGGACGCGGACGTGGACATGGTCGTGGTGGTGTTAGTGGACCCTCTGGTGCTGGGAGAGGACGTGGCCGTTCTGCCACATCCACACGTCCTAGTGTACCAACTACCTCAGGTCCCAGTAGCCGCCAGAATTTACAGCGATATATGGTGGGGCCCAATGCCGTTCTAAGGATGGTAAGGCCTGAGCAGGTACAGGCATTAGTCAATTGGGTGGCCGACAGTGGATCCAGCACGTTCACATTATCTCCCACCCAGTCTTCTGCAGAAAGCGCACAGATGGCGCCTGAAAACCAACCCCATCAGTCTGTCACATCACCCCCATGCATACCAGGGAAACTGTCTCAGCCTCAAGTTATGCAGCAGTCTCTTATGCTGTTTGAAGACTCCGCTGGCAGGGTTTCCCAAGGGCATCCACCTAGCCCTTCCCCAGCGGTGAAAGACATAGAATGCACTGACGCACAACCACTTATGTTTCCTGATGATGAGGACATGGGAATACCACCTCAGCATGTCTCTGATGATGACGAAACACAGGTGCCAACTGCTGCGTCTTTCTGCAGTGTGCAGACTGAACAGGAGGTCAGGGATCAAGACTGGGTGGAAGACGATGCAGGGGACGATGAGGTCCTAGACCCCACATGGAATGAAGGTCGTGCCACTGACTTTCACAGTTCGGAGGAAGAGGCAGTGGTGAGACCGAGCCAACAGCGTAGCAAAAGAGGGAGCAGTGGGCAAAAGCAGAACACCCGCCGCCAAGAGACTCCGCCTGCTACTGACCGCCGCCATCTGGGACCGAGCACCCCAAAGGCAGCTTCAAGGAGTTCCCTGGCATGGCACTTCTTCAAACAATGTGCTGACGACAAGACCCGAGTGGTTTGCACGCTGTGCCATCAGAGCCTGAAGCGAGGCATTAACGTTCTGAACCTGAGCACAACCTGCATGACCAGGCACCTGCATGCAAAGCATGAACTGCAGTGGAGTAAACACCTTAAAACCAAGGAAGTCACTCAGGCTCCCCCTGCTACCTCTTCTGCTGCTGCCGCCTTGGCCTATTCTGCTGCTGCCGCCTCGGCCTCTTCCTCCGCCTCTGGAGGAACGTTGGCACCTGCCGCCCAGCAAACAGGGGATGTACCACCAACACCACCACCACCACCTCCGTCACCAAGCGTCTCAACCATGTCACACGCCAGCGTTCAGCTCTCCATCTCACAAACATTTGATAGAAAGCGTAAATTCCCACCTAGCCACCCTCGATCCCTGGCCCTGAATGCCAGCATTTCTAAACTACTGGCCTATGAAATGCTGTCATTTAGGCTGGTGGACACAGACAGCTTCAAACAGCTCATGTCGCTTGCTGTCCCACAGTATGTTGTTCCCAGCCGGCACTACTTCTCCAAGAGAGCCGTGCCTTCCCTGCACAACCAAGTATCCGATAAAATCAAGTGTGCACTGCGCAACGCCATCTGTGGCAAGGTCCACCTAACCACAGATACGTGGACCAGTAAGCACGGCCAGGGACGCTATATCTCCCTAACTGCACACTGGGTAAATGTAGTGGCAGCTGGGCCCCAGGCGGAGAGCTGTTTGGCGCACGTCCTTCCGCCGCCAAGGATCGCAGGGCAACATTCTTTGCCTCCTGTTGCCACCTCCTCCTTCTCGGCTTCCTCCTCCTCTTCTTCCACCTGCTCATCCAGTCAGCCACACACCTTCACCACCAACTTCAGCACAGCCCGGGGTAAACGTCAGCAGGCCATTCTGAAACTCATATGTTTGGGGGACAGGCCCCACACCGCACAGGAGTTGTGGCGGGGTATAGAACAACAGACCGACGAGTGGTTGCTGCCGGTGAGCCTCAAGCCCGGCCTGGTGGTGTGTGATAATGGGCGAAATCTCGTTGCAGCTCTGGGACTAGCCAATTTGACGCACATCCCTTGCTTGGCGCATGTGCTGAATTTGGTGGTGCAGAAGTTCATTCACAACTACCCCGACATGTCAGAGCTGCTGCATAAAGTGCGGGCCGTCTGTTCGCGCTTCCGGCGTTCACATCCTGCTGCTGCTCGCCTGTCTGCGCTACAGCGTAACTTCGGCCTTCCCGCTCACCGCCTCATATGCGACGTGCCCACCAGGTGGAACTCCACCTTGCACATGCTGGACAGACTGTGCGAGCAGCAGCAGGCCATAGTGGAGTTTCAGCTGCAGCACGCACGGGTCAGTCGCACTACAGAACAGCACCACTTCACCACCAATGACTGGGCCTCCATGCGAGACCTGTGTGCCCTGTTGCGCTGTTTCGAGTACTCCACCAACATGGCCAGTGGCGATGACACCGTTATCAGCGTTACAATACCACTTCTATGTCTCCTTGAGAAAACACTTAGGGCGATGATGGAAGAGGAGGTGGCCCAGGAGGAGGAGGAGGAGGAAGAGGGGTCATTTTTAGCACTTTCAGGCCAGTCTCTTCGAAGTGACTCAGAGGGAGGTTTTTGGCAACAGCAGAGGCCAGGTACAAATGTGGCCAGCCAGGGCCCACTACTGGAGGACGAGGAGGACGAGGATGAGGAGGAGGTGGAGGAGGATGAGGATGAAGCATGGTCACAGCGGGGTGGCACCCAACGCAGCTCGGGTCCATCACTGGTGCGTGGCTGGGGGGAAAGGCAGGACGATGACGATACGCCTCCCACAGAGGACAGCTTGTCCTTACCCCTGGGCAGCCTGGCACACATGAGCGACTACATGCTGCAGTGCCTGCGCAACGACAGCAGAGTTGCCCACATTTTAACCTGTGCGGACTACTGGGTTGCCACCCTGCTGGATCCACGCTACAAAGACAATGTGCCCACCTTACTTCCTGCACTGGAGCGTGATAGGAAGATGCGCGAGTACAAGCGCACGTTGGTAGACGCGCTACTGAGAGCATTCCCAAATGTCACAGGGGAACAAGTGGAAGCCCAAGGCCAAGGCAGAGGAGGAGCAAGAGGTCGCCAAGGCAGCTGTGTCACGGCCAGCTCCTCTGAGGGCAGGGTTAGCATGGCAGAGATGTGGAAAACTTTTGTCAACACGCCACAGCTAACTGCACCACCACCTGATACGCAACGTGTTAGCAGGAGGCAACATTTCACTAACATGGTGGAACAGTACGTGTGCACACCCCTCCACGTACTGACTGATGGTTCGGCCCCATTCAACTTCTGGGTCTCTAAATTGTCCACGTGGCCAGAGCTAGCCTTTTATGCCTTGGAGGTGCTGGCCTGCCCGGCAGCCAGCGTTTTGTCTGAACGTGTATTCAGCACGGCAGGGGGCGTCATTACAGACAAACGCAGCCGCCTGTCTACAGCCAATGTGGACAAGCTGACGTTCATAAAAATGAACCAGGCATGGATCCCACAGGACCTGTCCGTCCCTTGTCCAGATTAGACATTAACTACCTCCCCATAACCATATATTATTGGACTCCAGGGCACTTCCTCATTCAATCCTATTTTTATTTTCATTTTACCATTATATTGCGAGGCTACCCAAAGTTGAATGAACCTCTCCTCTGCCTGTGTGCTAGGCCTAAATATATGCCAATGGACTGTTGCAGTGGTGGGTGACGTGAAGCCTGATTCTCTGCTATGACATGCAGACTAATTCTCTGCTGACATGAAGACAGATTCTCTGTTACGGGACCTCCCTCCTCTGCCTGGGTGCTGGGCCTAAATATATGCCAATGGACTGTTGCAGTGGTGGGTGACGTGAAGCCTGATTCTCTGCTATGACATGCAGACTAATTCTCTGCTGACATGAAGACAGATTCTCTGTTACGGGACCTCTCTCCTCTGCCTGTGTGTGTGCTGGGCCTAAATATATGCCAATGGACTGTTGCAGTGGTGGCTGACGTGAAGCCTCATTCTCTGCTATGACATGCAGTCTAATTCTCTGCTGACATGAAGCCAGATTGTCTGTTACGGGACCTCTCTCCTCTGCCTGTGTGTGTGCTGGGCCTAAATATATGCCAATGGACTGTTGCAGTGGTGGCTGACGTGAAGCCTCATTCTCTGCTATGACATGCAGACTAATTCTCTGCTGACATGAAGACAGATTCTCTGTTACGGGACCTCTCTCCTCTGCCTGTGTGTGTGCTGGGCCTAAATATATGCCAATGGACTGTTGCAGTGGTGGCTGACGTGAAGCCTCATTCTCTGCTATGACATGCAGACTAATTCTCTGCTGACATGAAGCCAGATTGTCTGTTACGGGACCTCTCTCCTCTGCCTGTGTGTGTGCTGGGCCTAAATATATGCCAATGGACTGTTGCAGTGGTGGCTGACGTGAAGCCTCATTCTCTGCTATGACATGCAGACTAATTCTCTGCTGACATGAAGACAGATTCTCTGTTACGGGACCTCCCTCCTCTGCCTGGGTGCTGGGCCTAAATATATGCCAATGGACTGTTGCAGTGGTGGCTGACGTGAAGCCTCATTCTCTGCTATGACATGCAGACTAATTCTCTGCTGACATGAAGACAGATTCTCTGTTACGGGACCTCCCTCCTCTGCCTGGGTGCTGGGCCTAAATATATGCCAATGGACTGTTGCAGTGGTGGGTGACGTGAAGCCTCATTCTCTGCTATGACATGCAGACTGATTCTCTGCTGACATGAAGCCAGATTGTCTGTTACGGGACCTCCCTCCTCTGCCTGGGTGCTGGGCCTAAATATATGCCAATGGACTGTTGCAGTGGTGGCTGACGTGAAGCCTCATTCTCTGCTATGACATGCAGACTGATTCTCTGCTGACATGAAGCCAGATTGTCTGTTACGGGACCTCTCTCCTCTGCCTGTGTGCTAGGCCTAAATATATGCCAATGGACTGTTGCAGTGGTGGCTGACGTGAAGCCTCATTCTCTGCTATGACATGCAGACTGATTCTCTGCTGACATGAAGCCAGATCGTCTGTTACGGGACCTCTCTGCTCTGCCTGTGTGCTAGGCCTAAATATATGCCAATGGACTGTTGCAGTGGTGGGTGACGTGAAGCCTCATTCTCTGCTATGACATGCAGACTGATTCTCTGCTGTCATGAAGCCAGATTGTCTGTTACGGGACCTCTCTGCTCTGCCTGTGTGCTAGGCCTAAATATATGCCAATGGACTGTTGCAGTGGTGGCTGACGTGAAGCCTCATTCTCTGCTATGACATGCAGACTAATTCTCTGCTGACATGAAGACAGATTCTCTGTTACGGGACCTCTCTCCTCTGCCTGGGTGCCGGGGCCTAAATATCTGAGAATGGACTGTTCCAGTGGTGGGTGACGGGAAGCCAGATTCTCTGCTATGGAACCTCTCTCCAATTGATTTTGGTTAATTTTTATTTATTTAATTTTTATTTTAATTCATTTCCCTATCCACATTTGTTTGCAGGGGATTTACCTACATGTTGCTGCCTTTTGCAGCCCTCTAGCTCTTTCCTGGGCTGTTTTACAGCCTTTTTAGTGCCGAAAAGTTCGGGTCCCCATTGACTTCAATGGGGTTCGGGTTCGGGACGAAGTTCGGATCGGGTTCGGATCCCGAACCCGAACATTTCCGGGATGTTGGGCCGAACTTCTCGAACCCGAACATCCAGGTGTTCGCTCAACTCTATTACCAAGTCTTATGAGGTAATTGTTATAAATATGTGGGATGGGACCTCATCGGCTTAATGGAGCATGAAGGTAATATTCCTTACTCTCCACACCAGAGCTGCACTGGATTGAATGGTTGACTATATTTTATTATCTCAGTAAAAGAGTTCTATGAAACTCGCACTACTGTGGAAGAGTCTGGAGAGAGGTATAGCACTAAACTTAAGACTCAAAAGAGTGCGTCGCTGCTTGGTCTATAGAGGGTAAATTGCCAAAACCCTCAGTTTAATTCAAGATAGAAAAAGGTGGAAGACCAGACCCGCGCTGACTACTCAGTGCTATGTGGTAATATGAAGTATAAATGATACTCCAAATGTATAAACCCCTAGATGATATTTTTGGTAGTGTTACCTTACTTGTAAATGCTATATATTGATTAATAACGTTAGTTTTGTTATTAGTCTACTTAAAATCTTCTGGCTGATGCACAATATCGTATTCACTGCTGCTGTTCTGCAGCAGTGAATGGGTTACACAAACTTGAATAGCTGCTACTGAAATGACACACTACTTGCCTGTATTGCTGCAGGCAGCGTCTTAGTCCACAGGGATGATGGCGCTATTCTGCTGCTAGGTTGTGGGTTCCATATGTCTTCAGCTTCCACTACTAGCACACGCGGCCCCTGTAGATAACATGCCTCAGCATAAACGCACCGTCCCCTATTCTCTTACTGTGTAAATGCCATCTTCTCAATATCAGCCCGTATCAGCCCATATTGAGATGATGGCATCTACACAGTAAGAGAATAGGGGACGGTGCGTTTATGCTGAGGCATGTTATCTACAGCTGGCGTGTTTACCAAAGATCAAGGCGAATAGACCTGGTAACCTGGGAAATGAATGTCTATTTATTTACCAGCAGGATGGATCAGAATCATTCCTGAGGAAGGAAGGACTTAGGCAATTCCGAAACGCGTCAGAGGAGTTTTGGTCCTAGGAGACATCCGTACCTGGTGTGACGTCACACAGAAGATTCGCTTCACTGGAATACCAACGCCGCTTCCCTTGCACGCACGCGCCACCGGCCAGGGCCGCGCGCGCTAGTAGTGGAAGCTGAAGACACATCAAACTCACAACCTAACAGCAGAATAGCGCCATCATCCCTGTGGACTATACAGGCAAGTAGTGTGTCATCTCAGTAGCAGCTATTCAAGTTTGTGTAACCCATTCACTGCTGCAGAACAGCAGCAGTGAATACGATATTGTGCATCAGCCAGTAGATTTTAAGTAGACTAATAACAAAACTAACATTAATAATTAATATATAGCATTTACAAGTAAGGTAACACTACCGAATAGATCATCTAGGGGTTTATACATTTAAAAGAGTATAATTTATACTTCATATTACCACATAGCACTGAGTAGTCAGCGCAGGTCTGGTCTTCCACCTTTTTCTATATTTTATTATCTGGAGGTCCCTGGTAGGATATACAGTAATGTGTAGATGATATTGTCCTATAGAATCTTTTAACAGTCACCTCTAGGATGGAAATGTTATCATTTTACTTTAATATATGGAGGAAAATACATGTTTTTATTTATGTGCCTGGCTAGAACCCAAACTAATTCAAAGGACAATTACTGTGTATATTATGAAAGTAATTATAACCTAATTGCAAAGAACATTTTTAGTTGCTCATTATGTCATTTGGAATGGGTACTCCAGGGCTATAATAAATCTGAATAAATGCTATAGTATTAATAAATATGTTAAGATCATGTTCTGCTTTGGAGCCACTTTAGCCGTTAGATTAGTGACTTGCATTAAGAGTCATGAATTGGTATATATTATTATTATTGGCAATGCTTCATTTATAAGCTGGACTGATTTCATCAAAGATCAGGGCAATGGTGATTAAATCATATTCTCCCTCCCAAGAAACCGGCAGAATATAGGCGCTATTAATGGCGACTTGTATTCTGCGAATGGCTTTCTCACAGGTGCTCACACCATATATTCGGAACAATGTAAGAACTGCTTCTGCTCAGTTATAGACAGACATGTTGCTGCTATGCTATAGGTAGAAATAATTTATAATTTCTGCTACTGAATAAACTACTAGTCATCTGAATACCAGGCGTCACATGATTGATGCCATATTTAGTGCTAATTAGTGATCCTGTGAATGCATTACACATGGTCCTTTAGACAGACTGCACTGGTATAGAATAAATATGTGGGCAGAAATGCATGCATATTATCAATAATTGTATGGATACTAGTGATGATTGAGCATGCTAGGCCTAGCACCAGTTCGGCTCGAGCATCTCGATGCTCGGCACATGGCGGTATTTAGCTGAATACCGCATGTGCTCGAGCGCAATGCTCGAGTCCTTCCCCCCCATGTTTCTTGGCTGCTACGCAGCTGATAACTGTGCAGGTAAGTGCCCTCATTGTAATCATTGTAATGCTCTAGCCCTGTTGGCTGCTGGCATTACAGTGATTGGCTGACTGGAACGTGTCATCGGGTGCTATATAGCACCCGATGACGCGTGTTCGGCTCATTCTTAGTCAGGGAGAGCTGTGCTGAGGACGGGACAGACAGCGTAGGGAGTGATTTAAGAATATTTTTTCCACCAAAACTTTTCAGAGACCAAAAAGTCCTTTCAAGGACTATTGTGTGTGGCAGCAGCAATCTATATTTTTAGCGCAACCTTCGCTAAATTGCTAAAACTTTACAGACCCAAAAGTCCTTCTAAGGACTATTGTGTGTGGCAGCAATATCTATTTTTAGTGCATCCTGCGCTAAATAGCGTACAATAGGCCGCTGCGGACAGAGACATTAACTGCACCAAATCTTCAGTGTAAAGTGTGTGCATCCCAAAAATATCTGTGAAATACAGTGTACTTTTTCCGTAGACAGTGTCGGCTGCAGACAGCAACATTAGCTGCTCCACATCTCCAGTGTAACGTGTGCGCATCCCAAAAATATCTGTGACATCCAGTGTACTTTTTCTTTAGATGGTGTCCGCTTCTGACAGTGACATTACCAGTGACACATCTGCAGTGTAATGTGTGCGCTGAAAAAATGTATCTGTGCAATACAGTGTACTTTTTATGCGTAGACACTGCAGACTTTGACATTACTGGTGGTACCTCTCCTGTATAACGTTTCCTCATCCCAAATACCTTTGACATTCCCTGTAATTTTTCATTAGCCGTTGGTGACAGCATTGACATTATCTGCGGGATTTCTCCTGTGTGACGATTCCATATCCCAAATACCTTTTGAAATTTGTTTGCGCATACACTTCCAAATCCTACGCTACTGTATGTGTGACAGACTTTCAATCATATATAACATATATTAATATGAAGAAGGCAAGCAGTAAGGGACGGGGCAGTGGCCGTGATGCTGATGGTGCACTCAGACGCTGTGCCCTGGGCGCGATGAAACTGTGCCTGCTGCCAGAGCACAAGAAAAACTATCATCCACGATACCTAGCTTCATGTCCAAGTTTGCAGGGAGGCGCAGAACACCACTCTTGAAGCCAGACGAGTGCGACCAGGAGGTCGGTTGAATTACAGCAGATAATGCTTCCAGTCGGTTAAGCACCACCCTGTCTTCCACCAAGTCCAGTCTCAGTAGCCAAGAGTCTGCTCAACCCAATCCTCACCCTGATCCTCCTTCCTCCCACCATGGAGAGTCTGGGCAAACAAGTGATCCCACACTCGGATAATCCGAGGAGCTCTTTTCAGCGCCATTCCTTGATTTGGCCCTCTCACCAAGCATGCTTGAAGAGGAACAGATCTTCTGTCCTGATTCCCAAACTCTTGAGCATCCACAATCACAAGAAGATGACGGTGGGGAATGGCAAATACTGTTTAATGAGGTGGATAATGATGAGACACAGTTGCCAATAACTCAACGGCAATTTATGTTTCAAGAGGTTGATGAAGAAGACACAGTTGTCAATCACTGAGGTAGTGGTTGGGTCAAAAAGTCAGGAGGATGAGCAGAGTGAGGAAGTGGAAGAAGAGGTGGTGGACGATGAAGTCACTGACCCAACCTGGAATGGTGGTGAGCAAGGACAGCAGTACAGAGGGGAAGGGATCTGCTGCACAGAAACAGGCTGGAAGAGACAGTGGGGTGTCAAAAGGGAGAAGGCTCGCCACACTAAACAGGCCCGCAACTGTTCCCCGGAGCACATCCTTGCGGAAATCTCCCTTGCCAAGGGGTAGGTGTTCCGCAGACTGGCCCTTTTTTGAGGAAAGTGCGGACGACAAAAGAATTGTAAATTGCAATCTGCACCATACAAAAATGAGCAGGGGCGTGAACACTAGCAACCTCACCACCACCAGCATGATCCGCCACATGGCATCAAAGCATCGTAATAGCTGGGCTGAACACCTGGGTCCACAATCTGTGTCTGCGGGTCACACCACTGCCTTCTCTTCCCCTGTTTTACGTGCTGGCCAATCCCCTGTCCAAGACGCAGGCCCGGATGCCTCCCGCCCTGCACCTGGACCTTCGAAAGCACCATCGGCGACACATCCACTTCGGTGTCCCAGAGCAGCGTACAAATGTCCTTACCCAAGGCATTTGAACACAAGCGCAAATACCCAGCCACCCACCCACAGGCCATAGCGCTAAATGCAGCTTTCCAAATTACTGGCCCTGGAAATGTTGCCATTTAGGCTTGTGGACACTGAGGCCTTCCGCAGCCTCATGTTGGCGGCCATCCTGCGTTACGCAGTCCCCAGCTGCCACTTTTTTTCAAGGTGTGCCGTGCCCACCTTACACCAACATGTGTCCCGTAACATCACACGTGCCCTAACCAACGCAGTTACTGGGAAAGTCCACTTAAACACGGACAGATGGACAAGTGCATTCAGCCAGGGACGCTAAATTTCCCTGACAGCACACTTTGTAAATGTTGTGGAGGCCGGGAGCGAGTCGTACCCTGGGATTGAACAGGTGCTACTGATGCCAAGGATTGCGGGCCCTACATCAATCAGGGTTTCTGCCAGCACCTATGTTAGTGAATCCAACCCCCACTTCTCCTCCTCCGCTTCCTCCTCCACTTCTACCTCCAAATTATCCCCGTGTAGCACCAGTCAGTCATTAGTCGGTAGCTGAAAGCAGTGTAGCACTGCAGTGGGGAAGCGGCAACAGGCCTCTATGAACCTGTTATGCTTAGGTGACAAACAGCACACCGCCGCGGATCTGTGGCAGCGGATAAGAGACCATACTGAGCTGTGGCTCTCACCACTCAACCTAGAACCAGGCATGGTTGTGTCTGATAAAGGCCGTAACTTGGTGGCAGCTTTGGAGCTGGGCAACCTTAGACACATCGCATGCCTTGCTCACGTATTCAACTTGGGGTTCAGCGGTTTCTGAAAAAATCCCCCAATTTGCCTGAGCTACTGGTGAAGGTGCGCTGCATATGTGCACATTTCCGCAAGTCACGAACAGCTACAGCCGGTCTGTCAATGCTGCAGCAGCGCTTGAAATTGCCAGCTCACCGGCTGTTGTGTGACGTGAGCATGCGCTGGAACTCGACATTCCACATGTTGGCCAGGCTTTGTGAGCAGCAGAGGGCAGCAGTGGTAACATGGTCGTCACCTTTTCAGTCAGCTTCTGCTATTCACAAGCCAGGAGTGGGCATGGATGTCTGACCTCTGTGAGGTTTTAAAAAAACTCTGAGGAATCAACACAGATGGTGAGCGGCGATAACACTATTATCAGCATAACCATCCCACTTCTGTGTCTACCCAAATACTCGCTGCCCACAATTAAGGACAACGCTTTGCATGTGGAAGAGGAGTAGGAGCAGGAGACGGTTGCCTCCACTACAGAGGGTAGTACCCATGGAAGTTTAATTCCAGCTGTTCAGCATGGGTGGGTGGGCAGAAGAAGATGAAGAGATTGAGAGTGATCATCTTGATGACGAGAGCGAAGTCTTTCCTGTTGGTACTCTGGCACACATGGCTGACTTCAGGTTAGGCTGCCTTCGCCGTGAACCGCGCGTTATACGCATTTTAGACAACTCGGATTACTGGTTGTTCACCCTTCTTGACCTCCACTACAAAGAGAACTTATCATCTCTCATTCCTCTGGTGGAGAGGACAAGCAAAGCGGTGCAATACCAGAAGATCCTTGTTGGAAAATTTCCATCTGACAACGCTGACGGCAGAGTCCGTAGTTCCTTGGCCAACCGAGGAGGGGAGACAAGGGTAACACACAGCAGTTCCAACAGAGCCAGGGCAACACTCTTCAAAGCCCAGGACAGTTTCATGACACCCCGCCAGCACCCTCACCCTGATGCATGGCCTAGTGTCACAAGGAGGGAAACATTTTGGAGATGGTGAAGGAGTACATAGCAGACTGTGTCAGCATCCTCAATGATCCCTCAGTGCCTTACAACTACTGGGTGTCCAAGCTGGAAACGTGGCACAAACTGGCGCTCTATGCCTTGGAGGTGCTGGCCTGCCCTGCCGCTAGTGTTTTGTCTGAGCGGGTATTTAGTGCTGCTGGTGGCATTATAGCAGATAAGCGTATCTGCCTGTCAACTGAAAATGCGGGAAAGGCCTGGATTGACCATGACTTCTCGACTCCACCAGAGGAAAGCTGATGAACATAAAGTCACTTTAAATGTGTTGTTTTTAATGTACTGAATACACTGTATTCCCATGCACCCCTTCCACCACAAACAAGTGTATATGGTTGAATCTTCCATTTCTCATCCTCCTCCTCCTCCTCTTCCATCATATCAACATTCTTATTTGTCGCATATAATGCCCTTTGCATATAATGTTTTACAGGGTGAGCTCAGCTGCAGGCTCTCGCATATAATTTTTTAGAGGGTCAGCTCACCAGCAGGCCCTCACCTACAATGTTTTACAGGGTCAGCTCACCTGAAGGCCCTCGCATATAATTTTTTAGCGGGTCAGCTCACCAGCAGGCTCTCACCTACAACCTTTTGGAAGGTCAGCTCACCAGCAGGCCCTCACCTACAATCTCTTATAGGGTCAGCTCACCAGCAGGACCACACCTACAATCTTTTACAGGGTCATCTCACCAGCAGACCCGCACCTAAAATCTTTTACAGGGTCAGCTCACCAGCAGGCCCTTGCATATAATTTTTTGCGGGGTCAGCTCACTAGCAGGCTTTCACCTACAATCTTTTACAGGGTCAGATCACCTGCAGGCCCTCACCTACAACCTTTTAGAGGATCAGCTCACCAGCAGTCCCTCACCTACAACCTTTTACATGGTCAACTTAGGCTCCTTTCACACTAGCGTTCGCTGGTCCGCTCGTGAGCTCCGTTTGAAGGAGCTCACGAGCGGACCCGAACGCAGCCGTCCAGCCCTGATGCAGTCTGAATGGAGCGGATCCGCTCAGACTGCATCAGTCTGGCGGCGTTCAGCCTCCGCTCCGCTCGCCTCCGCACGGACAGGCGGACAGCTGAACGCTGCTTGCAGCGTTCGGGTGTCCGCCTGGCCGTGCGGAGGCGTGCGGATCCGTCCAGACTTACAATGTAAGTCAATGGGGACGGATCCGTTTGAAGATGCCACAATATGGCTCAATCTTCAAGCGGATCCGTCCCCCATTGACTTTACATTGAAAGTCTGGACGGATCCGTCCCAGGCTATTTTCACACTTAGCTTTTTTTTGCTAATATAATGCAGACGGATCCGTTCTGAACGGAGCCTCCGTCTGCATTATTACGATCGGATCCGTTCAGAACGGATCCGATCGAACGCTAGTGTGAAAGTAGCCTTACCTGCAGGCCCGCACCTACAATCTTTTACAGGGTCAGCTCACCCGCAGGCCCACGCATATAATGTTTTACAGGGTCAGCTCACCTGCAGGCCCTGGCATATAATTTTTTAGAGAGTCAGCTCAGCAGCAGGCCCTCAACCATAATGTTTTAGAGGGTCAGCTCAGCAGCAAGCCCTCGCCCTTAATGTTTTAGATGCGTGGCCTAGCGTCACAAGGAGGGAAACATTTTGGAAGATGGTGAAGGAGTAGATAGCAGACTGTGTCAGCGTCCTCAATGATCCCTCGGTGCCTTACAACTACTGGGTGTCCAAGCTGGAAATGTGGCACAAACTGGCGCTCTACCCCTTGGAGGTGCTGGCCTGCCCTGCCGCCAGTGTTTTATCTGAGCGGGTATTTAGTGCTGCTGGTGGCATTATAGCAGATAAGCGTATCCGCCTGTCAACTGAAAATGCGGGCAAGGCCTGGATTGACCATGACTTCTCGACTCCACCAGAGGAAAGCTGATGAACATAAAGTCACTTTAAATGTGTTGTTTTTAATGTACTGAATACACTGTATTCCCATGCACCCCTTCCACCACAAACAAGTGTATATGGTTGAATCTTCCTTTTCGCATCCTCCTCCTCTTCCATCATATCAAGATGCTTATTAGTCGCATAATAATGCCCTCGCATATATGCCCTTTGCATATAATGTTTTAAAGGGTGAGCTCAGCTGCAGGCTCTCGCATATAATTTTTTACAGGGTCAGCTCACCAGCAGGCCCACACCTAATATCTTTTACAGGGTCAGCTCACCAGCATGCCTTTGCATATAATGTTTTACAGGGTCAGCTCACCAGCAGGCCCTCACATATAATTTTTTATGGGGTCAGCTCACCAGCAGGCTTCCACCTACAATCTTTTACAGGGTCAGCTCACCTGAAGGCCTTCACATATAATGTTTTAGAGGGTCAGATCACCTGCAGGCCCTCACCTACAACCTTTTAGAGGATCAGCTCACCAGCAGTCCCTCACCTACAATCCTTTACATGGTCAGCTTACCTGCAGGCCCGCACCTACAATCTTTTACAGGGTCAGCTCACCAGCAGGCCCACCCATATAATGTTTTACAGGGTCAGCTCACCTGCAGGCCCTGGCATATGATTTTTTAGAGAGTCAGCTCAGCCTCTTCAGAGCAGGGGGTGCCTGGTTTAATGCATTGACTTCCATTATACCGAGCACCCAAGCATCCCGATGTGTTCATCCAAAGCACCCGAGCACTTTGGTGCTTGATCAACACTAATGGATACACATTCTATAAGCCAAAGATGAAAACTGGCATAACCCTTTAAGAATGCAGCCAGTCTGCTAATCACATATTCAGCTGCTGAAACCCCTTACAATCTGTTGACTTTGCTTGGGAGACGCTGCACCCAGCCAGATATTATTACATAGACTATACATTTGTGTCCTCCAGATCCGGACTGGCTCTTTAGGGCAGCACTCAGCACTGACTCTCATCCCCTCTATGAAGTTTGTATGCCTCCATAGGGTAACAGGACAATCCCTTTAACTCACTTTTTTATAATTAAAAAGTTTAGCCGTTTGGTAATTTTAAGAATTCAGCAAAACCAAGGTGCAGAACCGTCTTCTCCATTGCATAGAAAGATGATGCAAATTGCTTGTCACTAGATGCATCCATCCTTTCTGTGATATTACCTTATCTTCTATGTCATCTTTCATTAGAGCAAGTCTTAGATCATGTAACCATGGATAAATGACTGGTATCTCTCACCACTATGTATAGTATGTGCATGCGCAATATATGTATTCTCTTCCCAGGTAGTTCTGCACATACGAACTCCTATAATACCTATGTGCACTGGTCTTATCACTGGGGTGACGTATATAGTAGAGGATGGCTTAGGACATGAAATGACTGGTATCGCTCATGAACATGCATAGTCTGCGCAGGCGCAGCATATGTATTCTCTTCCCAGGTTTTCTTACTCACTGCACACAGTCCACCTGTAATACCTGAGCACACACAACCAGTTACCACATACATAGAAGGCGATGGCTTAGAAGGACATGAGCTGAAGCCTAATAATGAGACTGCAGAATCCTGACAGCCCAGTCTCATCTGAGTACGATTAATGTGTTGATCATCTCCATGTCTACAGAATACAGTACCAGTTATACCAAGTACAAAGGGAATAACTATGTTACTTTCCGTAAATACAGTCTAGTTGAAGAAACCGTCACGTTCTTTCCATTTCTTTCATACATTGCCCCGTTATTGCACAAAGGAAAATATGCCATTTATAATGAAAACCATCTATCCATATACAAAATGTGAGGTAACATTTTCCAGAATTATGTTCTACTTGTAATTTATAGCATTCCCAGGAGTCTGAGAAACAGTTAAAGAAAATTGAATGTGAATATATAAACAATCTCTTTATGGCGTAGGTATAAAATACAGCCTTGCTGAATAATGGATGACAGTACTTTATAAGAACGTGATGAATATACAGCTTCTAGTGAACCATCCACAAAATCCAGATTTCTAGCATGGCAGGAACTACTTCGCAACCACACACCGTTTTCATGGCAGACAATCGCGTTCACATTTTTTCCTTTACATTGCTCCCTAACTATTGTATTATGTATTTCGCTAGACGATGATGCTGTCGAAACCATAATTACAAAGTAATATATCAGTTTTCTTAAAGGGATTCCAGGAAGCTGACAGCTTGGTAAATAAACTGAACAGTAAAACCTGTTTATAACGGGAACGTGCCAAGCAATTGTCTGGTTCTAGAAGTGGATATTAGATAGGAGCCCAATGTTAAACAGAACATCTCAAGCTTTGATAGATGGATGTTCCTGTACAGTGGGTTCCAGTTATGCAAAGCAAGAATATTTTCACTTCCAGATTTATGGACTGGCAAGTGACCAAAACCATAAGAAATCTTTCTCTGGTATACACTAGGTAGATTTGATTGGCAAAGCAAAATGAATGAGCGGGTAGGAAGCAGAGTCAGAGGGCCGTTGGTGTGATTTTCTTTTACTGCTTAACAAAACAGAGTGAGGGCTTTGAAGCCTAATCTCAAATATTGGCAGGCCAAATGAATATAACTAGGGCACCATTTGAATTCAGATGAGAACATAAAAACACTTTTCGAGGTAATGTTTAGAGTTCAGCCAAGAAGAATTGTAATTCCTATTGATAGAAAACACCAGAAACAAAAGTAGGTGATAAAAATGGGTTTATTATAACATTAAAAAGACCGATAAACGCGATTCAGTTGTTGGCGGCAATAGCAGGTTCTTTCTCCAACTTGGCAGTCAATTGAAAAAAACAAAGGTTGGTCATTCAGAAAGGAGAAGCCAAAAGGTAAATGTGAAGGATGGGGAGGACAGGTGATCCTGGCATGGACATAAAATTGAAGATGACAGGCTAATGCATTGTTTATTAATTAGCTTAATTAACTTGACTGCCAGAGAAGTGGTTTCTTGTTTAGTTCTGCTTCTTGCCTGTTCTTACTAAAATTGGAAATGGAATAAAACATACATTTAAAATATATACATACTGATTCACCACAACATTAAAACCACTAACAGTGAAGTGGTCAAGCGGTGGGCTATATTAGGCAGCAAAGAAATAGTCAGTTCTTGAAGTGGATATGTTGGAAGCAGGAAAAATGGACAAGTGTAAAGATCTGAGTGACTTTGACAAGGACCACATTGTGATGGCTAGATCTGAGTGTCTGAGCACCCCCAAAACAGCAAGTCTTATTAGATGCTCATAGTATGCAGTGATTAGTACCTACAAAAAAATAAATAGTCCAAGGAAGCACAAACTAGTGACAACGAAGTTCGTTGATGCGTGTATGGAGCAGAGGCTAGCCCATTTGTTCTGATACCATAAAGAGGTACTGTACCACAAAATGCTACATTTTGTTAATGTTGGGTACAATAGGAAAGTATGGTAGCTTGCTGCATAGCCAGAGAACGGTTAAGGCAGGCATCCTCAAACTGCGGCTCTCCAGCTGTTACAAAACTACAACTCCCAGCATGCCTGAACAGCTGTAAAATACAACATTTAATGATCACAATAAAAGTAGCTCTTTGAGCCTCCACAAAGGGTTAAAAACCGCTGTGTCCCATCCGTATGTTCAGTGACCATGAACGGGTACACTGACGCCATTTATGCAGTGGATCAGGATATGGGTAGTTAATAGTCTGTAGTTTTGTTTGTGACGCCTATTGCAGCGTGCGCAGGGTACTATCACAGGACCTTCCCAAGATGTTATAACGCACATCCCAGGTTAGGAATGCCAGAGTGGTGTGATGGCTTATAATGTCTCTATAGGTGGTGATAATTGTGTCAATAGTGTCTCCTACCTGGGTACGGCTGGACTCCTGGCTCACTTGCAATAAATTGAGTGTAGTGATAGTAGGAGTAATAGAGGAATTTTGCAGCAGAACTTGATGTCCAGACCTTTAGGTGAAATTCTAACTTTTCTTTACTGAGGATAACTTGAATCCAAACAGAATATAGCTTTGGTCTTTGGTCCCAGCAGGTTTTGGCAATGGTTGGCAGGAATAAATCTTCTGCACATTAAATCTAGAGCTTGCAGGATTAGACGTCTGCTTAGTAGCTCCGTAACTGTGGCAGGAATTTATCTTCTGCGCTTCTCTATATCTTCTGCTGTATCGGGACAGACTAGCTGGGGAGGAATGCTTTCGTCCTGGAGCTCTGGAGTTTGTCTGCTTTCTTGTCATCCAGCTGAGGCTGCAGGGCTCAGACTGGAAATATGATTAACGTCTCATCCAAGACAAGATCCTGTCTTTCTTCCCTATGCAGGGGGACTCCTGAACTCTATTACACAGCCTTCCCTGAAGGATGTGGAAACAGTCCACACCTCCACAGAGGGGGAGCTAAGCTGGAATGAACCATTCCAGCCTAGATATGCTAAACTGAAACTAATTCCTTACTGCCACCTGCTGGTGAACATGGAAAATTACAACAATAATTGGATTTAACACAGTTTTAGATGCACAGTTGTGAAGACATAATGTACATTATATCTAATGAAAGTGTAAAAGCTCTTAGAAGATAGTAGCGGGGTAGAGGAGAGTAGTAACACAACTCTGGGGTGTTACATATGTGTAGCGTGATTGTATGGTCCTGATATCATAGCTGGCAGGGACGTGCACTAACCCTGCCACACTACTAACGTACTATGGCCCGTAACAAACTGGCCCTGTATATGCTAGAATAAGCCAAATGGCTCTCTAGCAACTGGTATCTCACCGATAATGATTTAACGCCATACACTGGTTACATGATTATTTGAGATAAAGTGTAACACCATGACATATAAACCAACAAGCTACATAGGACCGGACACTGACATTTAAAACCTACTAACTGCCCCCCCCGACATGTTTCGCTTCATCAGGGGTTGGGCAGCATTGAAGGAGGAAGGTTGCAGAGGGGGTATAAATGATCAGATAATTAAAATTGACAGCTGGCTGATCCAATGTTAGAGCTCAAATAATTCGACATAGACAAATAATATTACAAATCTACCAATCTGCCGTTGGCACAACCCATCCATTTAGTTTCACCTCAATTAAGGATACATGAGGGGGGGGGAGGGGTGTATCAAATGACATCATGCGCAACTTACCTGTGAGCACAAACTTGTATCTCTGGTCGCATTGCAGCTGACCACAGAGGATGCGCTGACACTTAGAAAACTCAGCGAGTCTGTATTGCTAACTGCGCATGTCCTGTGCGCAAGGTTGATGCGCGGGGACATAGCGCCGCTAAGGTATCAGAGGGTTTGGGTTGCACCAATGGTACATGTGCAGAAACGTAGTCACAAGGGAGGCTAAAGTGAGGGGCAAAAGAGAACTTGTGTAACAGAGAAGATGTAAAGGGAATCACATGAATACTTGATCACATAGTACGATACATAAATGGACCATATGATTACTGGTCCAAATATACATCGCACCAGCCAAAAACCACTGGTAAGCATATATGCCCAATAAAATGTCTCAGCTATGGTGTCAGGACCATACAATCATGCTACACATACGGACGGGACACAGCGGTTTTAAACCCTTTGTGGAGGCTCACAGAGTTACTTTTATTGTGATCATTAAAGGTTATGTTTTACAGGGAGACATTATCTGGGTCAAGTTTGGGAATTAAGCCTTGCGGCTCATGTGTTCACTGATTTAAGTATACCCATACCCAGCTAGGGTCCATTAGGTAATTCCTTTAAGTTTGATACAGTACATGCTAACCCCTGTCTACCACCAAAAGTACTAATGATATGCATGTGTGCAACAGAACTGGACCATGGAGCAATGGATGAACGTGGCCTGGTCTGATGAATGACTTTTTCTTTTACATAATGTGGACAACTGGGTGGTAGACATGGCACCAAGATGCACTATGGGAAGAAGATAATCTGGTGGAGTTGTGATGCTCAGGGCAATGTCCTGCGGGCTCATTCCCGTGGATGATACTTTGACATGTGCCACGTATTTAGATATTTTTTTCTGACCAAGCACACCCCTTTAAGGCAGCAATGGCCACTTTCAGCAGGATAATGCACCATGCACAAGAAATGTCCATGAATAGTTTGATTATCAATACAAAGAGTTCAAAGTGTCAGCTTGGCATCCAAATTCTCAGTATCTCAATCTGATTGAGCATCGGATCCCATGATGTGGGATGTGCTGGAAAAACAAGTCTGATCTATGCAGGCCTCATCTCACAACTTATAGGACTTAAAGGATCTGCTGCTTTTGCCTTGGGTCCAGATCACAGAACAGCTTCAGAGGTCTTGTGCAGTCCATGTCTTGAAAAGGCAAAAATGTTTTGGTGGTATGAGGCGGCCTACACAATATTAGAGATGGCATGTTAATAAGGCTACATGTACACGACCATATGTGTGTTGCAGTCCGGAATTTGCGGATCTGCAAAAAAAACGGATGACATCCGTATGCCACCCGTTTTTTTGGGGGGCGGATCCATTGTAACAAAGCCTAAAATGGACAAGAATAGGACATGTTCTATTTTTTTGCGGGGCTACAGAACGGACATACTGAAATGAATGGGTCCGCATCATATCCTAAAAAAAAACCTGAACGGACACGGAAAAAAACAACGTTCATGTGTAGCCTAATGCTGTGGCTGATCTGTGTAAATTTAGTTTAATGTTCTAACAAAGACAACATTGGCTACTTATGTTCACATTTGAACTCCACTGTATAGTCGTCTATGTATAGAATACTAACCTTATGTTACCTATCTTGCACAGATCCTGAGTAATAGTCAGTACGTATTCTAGTTCACAGCTGCAGTCACAGTTCTAAGGGTTGCAGTTCTAAAATCTCCCAGAATTTCCAGCTGACTCAATGTCTCCACAATGTCTGCTTGTTCTGTTTGTCTGAATTCTAAGAAGTGTAACATTGACAACAGGAACTATGCCATAATGTGAGGTAAGGAACTCTAGCTGCCCCTGTGTATTAAGAGAGATTGGCTAAGCCGCCTTAAAGGGGTTTTCCAAGATATTGATACTGATGGTCTAAAGCCCCGGACTCCTGATCAGCTGTTTTGAGAAGGCAGCGGTGCTCCAGTGAGTGCCGCAACCTTCTTGCAGCTCACCAAGAACAGCGCCATATATTATATAGCAGCTGTGTTTGATACTGTATTATGCTCAGCCCCATTGAAGTGATTGAGGCTGAGTGTGATACCAAGCACAGCCGCTATAGAATGTACAGCGCTGTGCTTAGTAAGCTGCGAGAAGGCCGTGGTGCTCACAGGAGCGCTGGTGCCTTCTCAAACAGCTGATCAATGGGGGTCCCAGGTGTCAGCCCCACACCAATTAGATACTGATGACCTATCCCAAGGATAGGTAAATCATTATTAAAATCTTAGAAAACCCCTTTAAGGGCTCTTTCACACTTGCGCTCTTTTCTTCCGGCATAGAGTTCCGTCGTCGGGGCTCTATGCTGGAAGAATCCTGATCAGTTTTATCCTAATGCATTCTGAATGGAGAGAAATCCATTCAGGATGCATCAGGATGTCTTCAGTTCCGGAATGGAACGTTTTTTGGCCGGAGAAAATACCGCAGCATGCTGCTCTTTTTGCTCCGGCCAAAAATCCTGAAGACTTGCCGCAAGGCCGGATCCGGAATTAATGCCCATTGAAAGGCATTAATCCGGATCCGGTCTTAAGCTAAACGTTGTTTCGGCGCATTGCCGGATCCGACGTTTAGCTTTTTCTGAATGGTTACCATGGCTGCCGGGACGCTAAAGTCCTGTTTGCCATGGTAAAGTGTAGTGGGGAGCGGGGAAGCAGTATACTTACCATCCGTGCGGCTCCCGGGGCGCTCCAGAGTGACGTCAGGGCACCCCACACGCATGGATGACGTGATCACATGGCACGTCATCCATGCGCATGGGGCGCTCTGACGTCACTCTGGAGCGCCCCGGGAGCCGCACGGACTGTAAGTATACCGCTCCCCCGCTCCCTACTACTACTATGGCAACCAGGACTTTAATAGCGTCCTGGCTGCCATAGTAACACTGAACGCATTTTGAAGACGGATCCGTCTTCAAATGCTTTCAGTACACTTGCGTTTTTCTGGATCCGGCGTGTAATTCCGGCAAGTGGAGTACACGCCGGATCCGGACAACGCAAGTGTGAAAGAGGCCTAAAAAAAGCACAGCAGTTTCTTATTTATTTTATTTTATTTATATTGTTAATTCACCACCAGTATTCTAGCAGTGTAATTTGTTACACCCTAACACAGTTGCATCTATACATTTGTAACCTTTTCATTATGTGAACCTGGTTATGTGACCTCAAGTCTGACCACTGGTCCAGAGCTTGCTCTAATATGTAAACGGGAACTCTGTCTCTCCCTGTGGCTGACTTGCTATGAACTACAGGATGACATCATCACCAATCAGGCCCTCTCCTACCATCTTCCATGTTCCCCTGTATATCCCTCTATTCTGTTATAATGTCTTCCCTATGTAAAGGAACAGGATTGCAGATATATAGTAGGTAAGTGTATACAGTGATTAGCTGCAGCTATATAAACCTTCTGACTCACATGGCCTGTCTTCACTATCTGTGTACTGACTCTCCAGTGTAGTTCTATGGGATGTAGCTTCACACTGGTCTTCCTGCCTCCTGCATGTAAGAACTGATAGGAGAGAGAGACGACAGGATAGAGGGGGCAGACAGGCTTATGCTGCATCACATTGGAAAACATGTAGACCCAGCAGAGTGAAAGGACAGCAGCTTTGTGTCACTGATCTGTAATGGCTGCCCTTATGCAGGACTCAGCACAGTGCATTGTGATGAGACTCCACCCCCTCTGTTTCTACAAAGCCAGGCATCATAGGAAATGTAGGACTCATCAGGAAAACCATATCTGAGGGGAACAAGGAACCAAGATGTGACAACCAACAAATTAAACCTACTAATGTCCTATGGACTAAATTACACCTCTTAATCCTGCACCTGCTTATTAATAAAACTTAGCTTTTATTTATTTAAATAAATTAAATAAATAAAAGCTAAGTTTTATTAATAAGCAGATGCAGGATTAAGAGGTGTAATTTAGTCCATGGGACATTAGTAGGTTTGATTTATTAAGGGAAAACGAAGTAGTTATTAATAGAGTTGAGCGAACACCTGGATGTTCGGGTTCGAGAAGTTCGGCCGAACTTCCCGGAAATGTTCGGGTTCGAACCCGATCCGAACTTCGTCCCGAACCCCATTGAAGTCAATGGGGACCCAAACTTTTCGGCATTTTTATGAACGTCAGCTTGTCCACATTGGCTGTAGACAGGCGGCTGCGTTTGTCTGTAATGACGCCTCCTGCCGTGCTGAATACACGTTCAGACAAAGCGCTGGCCGCCGGGCAGGCCAGCACCTCCAAGGCATAAAAGGCTAGCTCTGGCCACGTGGACAATTTAGAGACCCAGAAGTTGAATGGGGCCGAACCATCAGTCAGTACGTGGAGGGGTGTGCACACGTACTGTTCCACCATGTTAGTGAAATGTTGCCTCCTGCTAACACGTTGCGTATCAGGTGGTGGTGCTGTTAGCTGTGGCGTGTTGACAAAACTTTTCCACATCTCTGCCATGCTAACCCTGCCCTCAGAGGAGCTGGCCGTGACACAGCTGCCTTGGCGACCTCTTGCTCCTCCTCTGCCGTGCCCTTGGGCTTCCACTTGTTCCCCTGTGACATTTGGGAATGCTCTCAGTAGCGCGTCTATCAACGTGCGCTTGTACTCGCGCATCTTCCTATCACGCTCCAGTGCAGGAAGTAAGGTGGGCACATTGTCTTTGTAGCGTGGATCCAGCAGGGTGGCAACCCAGTAGTCCGCACAGGTTAAAATGTGGGCAACTCTGCTGTCGTTGCGCAGGCACTGCAGCATGTAGTCGCTCATGTGTGCCAGGCTGCCCAGGGGTAAGGCAAGCTGTCCTCTGTGGGAGGCGTATCGTCATCGTCCTGCCTTTCCCCCCAGCCACGCACCAGTGATGGACCCGAGCTGCGTTGGGTGCCACCCCGCTGTGACCATGCTTCATCCTCATCCTCCTCCACCTCCTCCTCATCCTCGTCCTCCTCGTCCTCCAGTAGTGGGCCCTGGCTGGCCACATTTGTACCTGGCCTCTGCTGTTGCAAAAAACCTCCCTCTGAGTCACTTCGAAGAAACTGGCCTGAAAGTGCTAAAAATGACCCTTTTTCCTCCTCCTCCTCCTCCTCCTGGGCCACCTCCTCTTCCATCATCGCCCTAAGTGTTTTCTCAAGTAGACATAGAAGTGGTATTGTAACGCTGATAACGGCGTCATCGCCACTGGCCATGTTGGTGGAGTACTCGAAACAGCGCAACAGGGCACACAGGTCTCGCATGGAGGCCCAGTCATTGGTGGTGAAGTGGTGCTGTTCCGCAGTGCGACTGACCCGTGCGTGCTGCAGCTGAAACTCCACTATGGCCTGCTGCTGCTCGCACAGTCTGTCCAGCATGTGCAAGGTGGATTTCCACCTGGTGGGCACGTCGCATATGAGGCGGTGAGCGGGAAGGCCGAAGTTACGCTGTAGCGCAGACAGGCGAGCAGCGGCAGGATGTGAACGCCGGAAGCGCGAACAGACGGCCCGCACTTTATGCAGCAGCTCTGACATGTCGGGGTAGTTGTGAATGAACTTCTGCACCACCAAATTCAGCACATGCGCCAAGCAAGGGATGTGCGTCAAACCGGCTAGTCCCAGAGCTGCAACGAGATTTCACCCATTATCGCACACCACCAGGCCGGGCTTGAGGCTCACCGGCAGCAACCACTCGTCGGTCTGTTGTTCTATACCCCGCCATAACTCCTGTGCGGTGTGGGGCCTGTCCTCCAAACATATGAGTTTCAGAATGGCCTGCTGACGTTTACCCCGGGCTGTGCTGAAGTTGGTGGTGAAGGTGTGTGGCTGACTGGATGAGCAGGTGGAAGAAGAGGAGGAGGAAGCTGAGTAGGAGGAGGTGGCAACAGGAGGCAATGAATGTTGCCCTGCGATCCTTGGCGGCGGAAGGACATGCGCCAAACAGCTCTCCGCCTGGGGCCCAGCTCCACTACATTTACCCAGTGTGCAGTTAGGGAGATATAGCGTCCCTGGCCGTGCTTACTGGTCCACGTATCTGTGGTTAGGTGGACCTTGCCACAGATGGCGTTGCGCAGTGCACACTTGATTTTATCGGATACTTGGTTGTGCAGGGAAGGCACGGCTCTCTTGGAGAAGTAGTGCCGGCTGGGAACAACATACTGTGGGACAGCAAGCAACATGAGCTGTTTGAAGCTGTCTGTGTCCACCAGCCTAAATGATAGCATTTCATAGGCCAGTAGTTTAGAAATGCTGGCATTCAGGGCCAGGGATCGAGGGTGGCTAGGTGGGAATTTACGCTTTCTCTCAAATGTTTGTGAGATGGAGAGCTGAACGCTGCCGTGTGACATGGTTGAGATGCTTGGTGACGGAGGTGGTGGTGTTGGTGGTACATCCCCTGTTTGCTGGGCCGCAGGTGCCAGCGTTCCTCCAGAGGCAGAGGAAGAGGCCGAGGCGGCAGCAGCAGAAGAGGCCGAGGCGGCAGCAGCAGAAGAGGCCGAGGCGGCAGCAGCAGAAGAGGTAGCAGGGGGAGCCTGAGTGACTTCCTTGTTTTTAAGGTGTTTACTCCACTGCAGTTCATGCTTTGCATGCAGGTGCCTGGACATGCAGGTTGTGCTAAGGTTCAGAACGTTAATGCCTCGCTTCAGGCTCTGATGGCACAGCGTGCAAACCACTCGGGTCTTGTCGTCAGCACATTGTTTGAAGAAGTGCCATGCCAGGGAACTCCTTGAAGCTGCCTTTGGGGTTCTCGGTCCCAGATGGCGGCGATCAGTAGCAGGCGGAGTCTCTTGGCGGCAGGTGTTCTGCTTTTGCCCACTGCTCCCTTTTTTGCTACGCTGTTGGCTCGGTCTCACCCCTGCCTCTTCCTCCGAACTGTGAAAGTCAGTGGCACGACCTTCATTCCATGTGGGGTCTAGGACCTCATCGTCCCCTGCATCGTCTTCCACCCAGTCTTGATCCCTGACCTCCTGTTCAGTCTGCACACTGCAGAAAGACGCAGCAGTTGGCACCTGTGTTTCGTCATCATCAGAGACATGCTGAGGTGGTATTCCCATGTCCTCATCATCAGGAAACATAAGTGGTTGTGCGTCAGTGCATTCTATGTCTTCCACCGCTGGGGAAGGGCTAGGTGGATGCCCTTGGGAAACTCTGCCAGCGGAGTCTTCAAACAGCATAAGAGACTGCTGCATAACTTGATCATGTGAACGTGCTGTGAACGTGCAGGATCCACTGTCGGCCACCCAATTGACTAATGCCTGTACCTACTCAGGCCTTACCATCCTTAGAACGGCATTGGGCCCCACCAAATATCGCTGTAAATTATGACGGCTACTGGGACCTGAGGTAGTTGGTACACTAGGACGTGTGGCTGTGGCAGAACGGCCACTTCATCTCCCAGCACCAGAGGGTCAACTAACACCACCACGACCATGTCCGCGTCCTTTACTAGATGTTTTCCTCATTGTTATCGCTCACCACAACAACAAAAATATTATTTGGCCCAATGTATTGAATTCAAATTCAGGCCTTTTTTTAAAGACACCTAACACTATCTGGCTATCTATTTAGGTACCGTATTACACTAATACAGGCACAGCAGTAACCACAGATTTAGCTGACTATAAATTTGAGGCCTATTATTTAGGCGCTGGGTGACAGGTATATGTTTACAGACAGAATTACACTGGGATATGCACAGTAGCGTGTGTGTGAAGTTATTGAGAATGACCCTATGTGCACCTTGAATCTTATATACCCTTTTAGGGATAGATTTAAAGGAGGTCTGATACAGCAGAAACCACTAATTTAGAGAATTGCTAAATTGGGAATTGTATTTCAACCCAGAACAAAAACTGTGCTTTGACGGACACTAAATAACTTGACCAGCTACAGCAATAACGACAGATTTGGATGACTATAAATTTGAGGCCTATTATTTAGGCGCTGGGTGACAGGTATACGTTTACAGACAGAATTAGACTGGGATATGCACAGTAGCATGTGTGTGAAGTTATTGAGAATGACCCTATCTGCACCTTGAATCTAATATACCCTTTTAGGGATAAATTTAAAGTAGGCCTGATACAGCAGAAACCACTAATTTAGAGAATTGCTAAATTGGGAATTGTATTTCAACCCAGAACAAAAACTGTGTTTTGACGGACACTAAATAACTTGACCAGCTACAGCAATAACGACAGATTTGGATGACTATAAATTTGAAGCCTATTATTTAGGCGCTGGGTGACAGGTATACGTTTACAGACAGAATTAGACTGGGATATGCACAGTAGCGTGTGTGTGAAGTTATTGAGAATGACCCTATCTGCACCTTGAATCTAATATACCCTTTTAGGGATAAATTTTAAGTAGGCCTGATACAGCAGAAACCACTAATTTAGAGAATTGCTAAATTGGGAATTGTATTTCAACCCAGAACAAAAACTGTGCTTTGACGGACACTAAATAACTCGCCCAGCCACAGCAATAACCACAGATTTAGCAGACTACAAATTTGAGGCCTATTATTTAGGCGCTGGGTGACAGGTATACGTTTACGGACAGAATTAGACTGGGATATGGCCAAAAAATAACCACACTATTGATGGTTAAATGCACTTGGTGTGACAGCTTGACCAACCACACTATTGAGGGTTAAATGCACTTGGTGACAGGCTCAGCTTGCCCCTGATGTAGTATATGGCCAAAAAATAACCAGACTATTGATGGTTAAATGCACTTGGTGTGACAGCTTGACCCTGATGTAGGATTTAGCCAAAAAACAACCACACTATTGAGGGTTAAATGCACTTGGTGACAGGCTCAGCTTGCCCCTGATGTAGTATATGGCCAAAAAATAACCAGACTATTGATGGTTAAATGCACTTGGTGTGACAGCTTGACCCTGATGTAGGATTTAGCCAAAAAACAACCGCACTATTGAGGGTTAAATGCACTTGGTGACAGGCTCAGCTTGCCCCTGATGTAGTATATGGCCAAAAAATAACCAGACTATTGATGGTTAAATGCACTTGGTGTGAATGCTTGACCCTGATGTAGGATTTAGCCAAAAAACAACCACACTATTGAGGGTTAAATGCACTTGGTGACAGGCTCAGCTTGCCCCTGATGTAGTATATGGCCAAAAAATAACCAGACTATTGATGGTTAAATGCACTTGGTGTGACAGCTTGACCCTGATGTAGGATTTAGCCAAAAAACAACCACACTATTGAGGGTTAAATGCACTTGGTGACAGGCTCAGCTTGCCCCTGATGTAGTATATGGCCAAAAAATAACCAGACTATTGATGGTTAAATGCACTTGGTGTGACAGCTTGACCCTGATGTAGGATTTAGCCAAAAAACAACCGCACTATTGAGGGTTAAATGCACTTGGTGACAGGCTCAGCTTGCCCCTGATGTAGTATATGGCCAAAAAATAACCAGACTATTGATGGTTAAATGCACTTGGTGTGAATGCTTGACCCTGATGTAGGATTTAGCCAAAAAACAACCGCACTATTGAGGGTTAAATGCACTTGGTGACAGGCTCAGCTTGCCCCTGATGTAGTATATGGCCAAAAAATAACCAGACTATTGATGGTTAAATGCACTTGGTGTGACAGCTTGACCCTGATGTAGGATTTAGCCAAAAAACAACCACACTATTGAGGGTTAAATGCACTTGGTGACAGGCTCAGCTTGCCCCTGATGTAGTATATGGCCAAAAAATAACCAGACTATTGATGGTTAAATGCACTTGGTGTGAATGCTTGACCCTGATGTAGGATTTAGCCAAAAAACAACCGCACTATTGAGGGTTAAATGCACTTGGTGACAGGCTCAGCTTGCCCCTGATGTAGTATATGGCCAAAAAATAACCAGACTATTGATGGTTAAATGCACTTGGTGTGACAGCTTGACCCTGATGTAGGATTTAGCCAAAAAACAACCACACTACTGAGGGTTAAATGCACTTGTTGGCAGCTTGTGCTGGCACACCACAAGACACAAAATGGCCGCCGATCACCCCAGAAAAAAGTGACTGAAAAACGCTCTGGGCAGCCTAAAAACAGTGAGCAATTCAATAGCAGCAGTTCAATGATCCACAGCTGCAGATCGATCTCTGAATGAAGTATTTTGGAGGAGTTAATCACTGCCTAATCTCGCCCTAACGTCGCAGCTGCAACCTCTCCCTATACTGATCAGAGCAGAGTGACGGGCGGCGCTACGTGACTCCAGCTTAAATAGAGACTGGGTCACATGCTGCACTGGCCAATCACAGCCATGCCAATAGTAGGCATGGCTGCGATGGCCTCTTGGGGCAAGTAGTATGACGCTTGTTGATTGGCTGCTTTGCAGCCTTTCAAAAAGCGCCAAGAAAGCGATGAACACCGAACCCGAACTCGGACTTTTACGAAAATGTCCGGGTTCAGCTCCGTGTCACGGACACCCCAAAATTCGGTACAAACCCGAACTATACAGTTCGGGTTCGCTCATCCCTAGTTATTAACCCACACATTAAACATAAAATAAAACAGGTATTGGCCTCTGGGAAAGAGATTTAGGACTCATCTTATCATCCACGTCAATCTATACCATCTACAAATACTTCCATGGACCTTCCTCATGTATCCGAATCCAAGAAAACCTGTATAAGATACTGTCCCGCTGGTATGTTACACCAGTTAAAACCAATACATGGTATCCTTCTATTCCAGACACCTGCTGGAGATGTAACTTAGAATGTGTAACTTAGAATATTTGCACACTTGGTGGCCCTGCTCTAAGTTGACACCATTTTGGACCTCTGTTTTAGAGACTACCAAAACCATCTGTTCTATGACAATATGGCCTTCCCCTGCATTGATATTTTTAGGCTGGAATGAGGAACGCCAAAGTGTGCAAAAAAGATCTCTCTTCTCATACCTGTTAGAAGCAGCTAAACTTCTTAACCCTCCTCTATGGAGGACAACATTATGCCCCACTCTAGCTCAATGGTTGGACAAAGTAGACCAAATATATATGGTATTGAAGAAGTAGCTGCATTTGCTAACCATTCATACGCTAAATTTGCGAAGCTTTGGTCACCGTGGATAATTTTCCCTACCACACCTTTCTTCCTTCCTTAAACGTTTATCAACGGATGACCCTAACAACACTTGTGACTAGACACAGATGGGATGAAAGTAACAAACATAATACTAATATGGCCTCCTTTATATTAATAAAGCTTAAGAGCGAGATCTCGGATTTTAATATCTGTACTTGACCGCCCCCCCCTTCCCTTGCAATCTCCATATTTCATTCCACAGAGATATCCTACAGGTTCACTTGCTTTCCAAGTTCCCCATATATCATTACATCCTATACATTGGTATCTTACAGAACAATGCTTATTGCTATAGGTCATGTCACCTCAACTAGTGGTCATACAATGATCATACAAGTAGGTCTTTATACCTACTTGACCCTGCTGTATTAAATATTAACATCATGACCGCATATCACCACTTTCAAGATGCACAAGTTACAAATGTTCAATTGACAATATCTTCCTGTAAAATGCTTATTGTCTTTATTCATTATGCTGTAAAATCCTACTAAAAAGACAAATGAAAATAAAATAAAACAGGTATATACTAGGCATACGGCCTTTATCTTATTCTTTAATAATGGCCTATCCTGCACCATATAGGCAAAGAAAAAGAAAATCCCGGTGTGTGTCTTTAGATGTGTCAGCAAGCTTTTCAACTATGTAGCGTGGCAATATAGAGAATAGTAGAAGACGGATGGAGCCTTTGGCTGCCATTACAACCTCAGTTCTGTTACATTGTCAAATTTATCTAATGGCAAAACCAATTTGCAAATAGTGATTTGTGTAAAGTTTATTTTGGTAGGATCCCAAAATCTGTATTCAAACCGGGATGCCAGATTAAACAGGTAAATTTAGGTGCGAACCTCTAATGACATAGGTTTTAGAAGGCTTCTTCCAGCTTCATTAGGGATGGTCCTGTCTTACAGTGTATCTGCTTTCTTCACCTCTCTCAGAGTTGAAGGGCCAAGGTGCCATATACTTTCTGTTCTAGCTGTTGGTGAAGGTCTCAGCACTGAAACTGCTAGCAATGAGAGCTAGATTTATTACTATGGATACCTTTTAAAAAGAGGACATGTCACCATTCCTGTCATGTTGTTTTATTAAATACTTGGATTCCCTTTCAAATAACAATTCTGGAGGATCTTTTTTTTCCCATAAATCTGACTTGCACCATTCTACTATGATTCCTCATGAATATTTATTGATTAATTGACAACTGAACATTGCATTTCCCTTTGTCAAAGGGACGTATCACTACATTTAATTATATATTTACATTTTCGTTATACATTTTTAGGGGGGATAACAGAGGAATGACACATGGTAGAGTTATAAGAAAAGATGCTCTGGAATTATTTCATGGATAATCATTTCATTATACTACTAAACTATGCTAAAAGAGCTGACAAGTATACATTTCACAAATGCAGTACATTTTTTGTGTGTTCATTCATTGAGTTAAATACCATTTTTCTAACAAGTTGTTGGCACAGTGCAAAATACTGCTTAGAAGTCTTCATTTGCCATCTTATATTATCAAATGTTGTATTCGGATAATGCAGAGACAAATAACCTTGGTTATGTGACTTCCAATCGAGATGTCAGGAGATGTTTAGAGCTGCAATTCACAAGGATTCAGATCCTCCCGCTCCATACTATATGCCATTGTCAGCAGTGAATTTACTCAGCATTTGCCTCTTTCGAATCTATTAGCCAGTCCTCCCTAAGGGACTATTTAAAAATGGCTGATGAACAAGAATAGGTTCTGGGCTAGCAAAATTAGGTCAGCTCTATCCTAGCAAAGAAAAAGCACTCAATCAAGCTTTGATCTGCAACAGTTCTGCAATACAAGCACATAAACAGCTCTAATAGGTTAGCAAAAAAAAAAAAGTATAAGTCTTTGTCTTCCAGTTCTTTAGCATCGCTGGGCAGTTCTCTACAGTGCAATGAGCACAGTACAGTCTTAAGAATGCATTAGGCAAACAGCATAGCACATTGCGCTTAATAACAGCCACAGATGAGCAATGCTCAGCTCCGGAACGGTTTATAGAGTGCGTTCTCCGGGCTGTGATCTACTGCTTCGTTTCGTCTATAATTTCAAAAGCTGCAAACCCAAATAATGTTTTCCAAGCCTTTTAGCATTGAACATTTCTAGATCTCGCAAAGACTATTTCATGCTCTGCTAGACCCTAATGGAGATTGTTGGTAATGAGAGAAATTTATATAGAAAATAAATTTCATACCCAATGCATGAAAACACACAAGCAACGGGAAGCAACAGTTTTTTGCGCAGTCACGCCACGCAGGGTGTTAATGTCCCGATTTTATCTGGCAACAGGGACGACGAACAAATCCCATGAATTCGATTTATAGTTGTTCAGCTCTTTAGAAGCAGCGTTAATGCTTCTCCAAAGCTGTATATTATCCTGTATTCTTGCCGCAAATTAATTATTCATCACTGTGGTGTTTTTTTACTATGGAAATCTAAGATAAGTGCTAAGATCAATGTCTCGAAGGGTTAAAAATCAAACCGTATTAGGTACCAGTTCATTTTAGTAGCTCCTTATATCACCAGTCATAAAACCTGTCATATTGTAAAAGGTTGTTTTAGTGACCTTCACAGCCAATATGTTAACATTTTACTGTCTTATTCCTCTGTGCTCACCAAGAGCGGGTAAATTATATGAAAGTAAACTCCAGTCACAATGTGTAAGAACATCAGTGGCGCCAGCAGACACTCCAAAGTAAGAATAAATCTCTTTCGATGGACGCAAATATAATGCAAACTGTTTAAAGGTTTTTTCCGGGACCCACGAGTCCTGCAAAGCCGACTAAATTACAGATAACACCTCTGTCGGAGAACATGTATAATATACTTACTATTACAATGATGTGTGAGAGGCCTCATGTGACTCTCCTCTGCTTAAAATCCAGTTGGGCCAAGTTCTCACTTCAGTTATTTGGATCAGTTATTGTGAACAAAAACCAGGTGCGAGGCAAAAAGATGAACAGGTGCAGATCTTTCCATTATACCTAGTCTCCGTGTAGGCTTCACTACTGGTTTTGGCTCACAATCTCTGATAACTGAAGTGAGAACTTGGCCTAACCGCTGATATCATGTACTGTATAAGGTTCCCGGCCTGGGTTATGGACAGGGTGTCACTTCTGCTGTGCACGGGGTCAGAAATACTCCTCTTTCTGGCACATGTGCAGATGCAGTTGCTGCAGTAGTTTGCGTATGCGCCAAGGAGGAGATTGGGTCTGGCCTCATCCATAATGGAAGTGATGTCCTGTCCGTAGCCCAGACCAGAAACCTGGTAAAGGATGTGATGACAATGAAAGCTGTATTTTGAGAAGAGGAGAATCACGTGACTGGGTTTCCAGGAGGCTGATCCATGAACAGTAAGTATATTACCAAATATCTCCTACAGATGTGTACTAGGTAATTGATGTGGCTTTGTGGGACCTGCTGGGTCCCATAAAACCCCTTTATTTAGCATACATCTTTGCTGGTTCTGCATATGTCCAACGTAATTCAGTTTGTATGTCCTGCAATCAGAAGTGGGAAAGGAAGGTGACAACTGCTGTGATCACATTTCTGACTTGAAACATTTGTTGTCACTTTTTAAGATCATTCAACCATTAGCACTATAATTCTACATGCAGGCCTAGGCAATGTGAAATTGGTAGGTGTGCTAATGATTCAACTCGATGACTGATATCCTGCATCATTGACCTCACTGTGCAGGTGCTTACCAGCCAGGCTAGTAGGAGTACAAGAAAAGTTTTCCAATTTCCAGCTACACTGGTAGCCTACCCTTAGGGCAAGTCATCTTTAAAATCTCCTTAAAACTGGTGCCCCTTAAAAATGTATAGTTTATTTTTTTATTACTGATCTTTTTTATTGTTTACATTGGGTACTTTTCATTCTGATTGTTTGGTAACAAACCAATCATGATGATAATTGCCCTGTATAATTATGTATTAAAAGGATTCTTTCACAGATAACCTCCTTTATTCTGAGAGCTGCCAACAAACAGCTGATGATGATGTGGCTGGTCGCTCATCTGTCCTGTTGCATAGGAAATATAGTACTGCATGGTGACCATTCCTATCGATGATTGAGTGCATCAGACGGTGAGCCACTGCTTGTTATGCCTGATTCACATGACAATATTTTCCATCCATGTGCTGTCCTGACATCACCCAGACAGCACACAGACCCATTAAAGTAAAATGTGTAATTCACACAGCCATTTTTACTCATGTACAGTCGGTCGTGCAGAGAAAGTCGTAGCATGCAGCAATTATTGTCCCTGTTCCATCCAAGGCTTCTTCATCCATTCATTAATGGGTCCTTAAAAAAGAACATCCAGCCTCCTAGATAAGTCCATGTTTTGTGGACAGAAGTTGGAATGGTTGTCTAAATCAGGCCTTGATGACTATCCACTATGGCTCTTAGAGGGAGATGCTGAGTGTGAATGCTTCTCTATGATATTCATATAGCCTAATAGGGCACATACACTGGAGTTATCCTGATTGGACAATCCCTTTAAAGGTTTCTTTATCAATGTTATGTCCTGGACAACTACTTTAAGTCTTAATAGCTCCATCGGTACCCCACAAATAAGATGCTGAGATGCTGATGTCTTGGAATAGCAGCCGAGACCTAATGAAGGGTCAAGTCTGCTTTCAGAGTATTTGTAGCAGTCTGCTCCTCTTTTGGTATAGCCTTCTGCTGCATGTCAGAGCATCACAGATAGAAAAATACAATGTAATATGCTATAGAAATGGTGAAAAGATCAGCTATTGAAGTCCCCTTGTGGAACTAGTAAATGGTTAAAAAAAAAAAGTAAAAAAAAGTTTATTAAATAAAACAAATTGAAGTTAAATATTACACCCTCTTCTATAGGCAAAACATTTTTTTTCCATGTAAAAAAAAAAAGTTTAATAAAATACCCTCCACATATTTGGTATAGATGTGTCTGTAAGACACCATATAATTTATTTTTTTATTTGTTATGTACCCCAAAATGATACCAATGAAAGGTACAAGTTGTCCCACAGAAATCAAGCCACCACACAGCTCAGAACGAAAAAAACAAAAGTTATGGGTTTTGGGATGCGTCAATGCAAAAACATTTTATTTTTTAAATTAAATTTTATTGTGCAAAAGTAGTAAAATGTACAAAAAAACTATATATATTTGGTATCACTGTAATTGACCTGAGAATACGATTATAATTGTTATTTATGCTGAAAAATTTACACCGCAAAATGTATAAACTAAAAACTCAGTGGCAGTATTACATGTTTTTTCTCTCCCCCAGAAAGAGTTAATACAAGTTAATTGGTAAGTTATGTGTATCCCAAATATGGCGTCATTAAAAACTACAATTTGTCGCAGAATATGACTATATTGATAGAAAAATAAAAAACTTATAGCAATTGGAATACGACTATGAAGAAATGAAAAAAAAAATGCTTGGTCACTAAGGCCCAAAACTAAGGTCACTAAGGGGTTAAAGAGGGGATTAAGCTTTTAATTTTTTCTAACTTGCATATGAACATTTATTACTGTTTATTTTTGCTAAATAACATTGTACAAATATGAGAGGTTAGACCTTTTTAATAGAGAATCTGTCAGCAGTTTTAACAATACAAATCTGCTTGACAGCACTAGGTAGGTGATGGCTAGAACAGTACAAACATACCATTGGTGAAGACTTTATCATCAGGAGTAGTATGAATATGAACTTTTATTTTGCCAGGTTCTGCTCCTGCAAGTGCACTGTAGGCGGAGCTTTACTGGGAAGTGCCCTGCATTGAGCTGCTTCACAAGCCCTGCCCTCTGTTCTGAGTGACAGGTGTAGCATTCAACTATAAGACTACTCCAGTCACTCAGCCCAGGGAAGGGAGTGAAGCACCTCAACGTACCTGCAGGAGCTGAATCTGGTACAATGAAAGTTTATATTCACATTACTCTTCATGATAAAAGCTCCACAATGGGTATATTTTGCAATGGTTTCTCCAGACCTTACCTAGTGTTGTCAGCAGTTTAGCATGGTCAATACTACTGACAGATTCACTTTAAGTTCAGGTGGTGACAAATTTATAAACAGTCCTACAACATTTTGAAGAATATTTTAGTACAGTTTACAATTAAAATGTGTGGTACAGATTATTATTACCTGGCCAGGGTGCCCCCATGATGTAAACTGGTGGCAAGCAGAGTGAGGATATACAAACTTTGGAACTCCATACAGATATTTGTTGAATTTTAACTTCAACAAACTTTGGTATCCATGAACTTCATGCCAGTGTAACCCCAATTACCCGCACACAATAACAGCCAAGATAAAAATAAAAATAAACATATCAGCAAGCAAGTATTGGAAAAATGTAGACCAATTTTTTTCCTGATCTTTTCTGAGCTCTGTGCTCTTCTGAGCTGATTTCTTCAGCTCTGAATGTTAAAGAGGTTGAGCAACAAAGTAAATAGTCCATTTTTCTTTAGCAAAACTTTTGTTTTTCTACATTTCTGCTTCCAGGGTTTAATTAGTTAAAATTGACTGCTACATCTTTGATTGCTGTGTCTGTCTTTGTGGCTCAATAGAAGTAAAGTGTCAAGACTTAAGTAATAAGGAGAATAACAGGCATGCAATTACTGAGATCTCTTTCCCCCTGGCTTTAGAGTATAGTTTTTTTTTGTGTGTGTGTTTTTTCTTTTTTACTGTTTTCTATTGCAAAAATCAGGCACTCCAAACTGAAAAGCACAGAACTTTGTAATATCTCCTTTGTATGCCATTAAATAATGTAATCTTTCAGAAAGAGTAGCAATAGATCAGAATATGTTAAATTCTGCTCTGGCAGAGTAAGGGTACTTTCACACTTGCGGCAGAGAGATCCGGCAGGCAGTTCCGTCACCGGAACTGCCTGCCGGATCAGGCAAAATGTTTGCTAACTGATGGCATTAGTAAGACTGATCAGGATCCTTATCAGTCTTAAAAATGCCTGATCAGTCGAAAAAATGCATTGAAATGCCGGATCTGTTTTCCGGTGTCATCCGGCAAAATGGATCCGGCATTAATTTTTTTCACCTTTTTTTCAGTCTGCGCATTCGCAGACCGGAAGGACGGATCTGGCATTCCGGTTTTCTGAATGCCGGATCTGGCACTAATACATTCCTATGGGAAAAAATGCCGGATCCGGCATTCAGGCAAGTCTTCAGTTTTTTTCGCCGGAGATAAAAAACAGTACAGCGGTTTTCTCTTTTGCCTGATCAGTCAAAACGATTGAACTGAAGACATCCTGATGCAAACTGAACGGATTACTCTCCATTCAGAATGCATGGGGATATGCCTGATCAGTTATTTTCCGGTATTGAGCCCCTGTGACGGAACTCTATGCTGGAAAAGAAAAACACAAGTGTGAAAGTACCCTTAGGGTACCTGCAAACTTTGTGGATTACGTACAGTTGTCCTGCAGTGTAATACACAGGAGTGCACCTAGACTTTCTGCTGCCCGAGGTGAAAATTTAAAATCCCCCCCCCCCACCGCAAACTCCCAACCAAACTCCTTCCCTCAGGCACTACTGTGACATCTCCTCTTATGTAGATGTTCTCTTTCCTCAGCTTCTCAATTCAGACCAGACCGCTATGATGATATATTTCACAGTGTCTTGCCTCTGCAGAGTTTGGCACACAGACATCTTAGATTCCTGGCTTTTCTATCATCCTTCTCTGCCCCAATATTGTTATCCTGCTGCTACCCCTAATACTGTGCCCACTGTGCTCCAGAATACCCTCAAACACTATACTGCAGAAATAACAGTGCCATACAGATAGTCCCTCCCATTGCAACAGTACTCCCAGACTGCTCTCATTATTGCTAGTAACAGTGCCCCCTACAGTACACCCAATAGTGAAAATGCTCCTCAACACCACCCCCATTAGTAGCAATACCTTCCATAATAGCTTGCACATTTTTGGTTGGGCCCAATACCAATAATCTTTATTTTTAATTTTTCATATGGGAAAAGGGGGTGAATTTTTCAATTTTTTTTTAACCTGCGATCGTCTAATCCCTTCTCCCATACACTACATTAATTCAACATCATTGCTGTGAATATGTGCATACTGAGCAGCCTGTAAATGACCAGCCTGAGTGAGCTTCTCAGAAATATACCTAGGGTCATACTATGAGAATGGTGTATTCTCTTAGCACTTCTAGTAGACACATGGCACAATATATATTTTTTGTGCTGTTTTGACTAATAGTAGTCCATCGCATTTACAATCAAGAAATTTTTAATGGAAATTTTTTGAGTGGAAATTTTCGCCCTGTGCCTTCCAATTATTTGCCAAAAAATACGCTTAGTAACCTAACCCCCAAACTACAGAAGCCAATGTCTGTTGGCTGTTGTGGCAGTTAGCCTAGATATTCATCAGGTTGCATATAGCAACCAATCACAGCTCAGCTTCTATTTTGCTACAGGTCATTAATATGAGCTCTGATTGGTTGCTATAGGCAATGAAGGACATTCTTAGTATAAAACAGCTTATGTGTGAGTTAATATGATTTTGATTGCAACGCTTAGTTGTTGTAGAGGCTGATGTAACTCACATGACCTTAAGTGTATACTAATTCTGTGGGGTTTTATATACTGTCAATTAAAGACAATAATGCCCCATAAGAAAAGCTATTTGATTGGACAATTGTCGCTAGATGCTAAGAGAAAAGCTGTATAAGGGGGCAGGTTATTATGGAAATCACTGTTAATTAGATGGGGCACTGTGGAGGTCACAAAAAAAGGGCGGGCCGCTGTGGAGGTCACTGTTAAAGGAGCGGGCACTGTGGAGATTACTGTTAAGGGGGCGGGGACTGTGGAGGTCACTGTTAAAGTGACGGGCATTGTGGAAGTTACTGTTAATGGGGCAGGGGACTGTGGAGGCCACTATTAAAGGGGCAGCTGCTGTAGAGGTTACTGTTAAGGAGTGGGGTGGGTTATTGTGGAAATCACTGTTAAGGAGACGGGTTACTCTGGAGGTCACTAATAAAGGGCTGGTTGCTGTGGAGGTCACTGTTAAAGGGGCATTCACTTTGGATATTACTGCTAAGACGGAAGGCCACTGTGGAGGTCACTGTTAAAGGGATGGGCATTATGGAGGTCACTGTTAAGGGGGCAGGGAACTGTGGAGGCCACTGTTAAAGGGGCAGCTGCTGTGGAGGTCACTGTTGAGGGAACAGGTTACTATGTAGGTCACAGTTAAGGGAGCTGTGTACTGTGGCAGTCACTGTTAAAGGGGCAGGCGCTCTGGAGGTCTCTGTTAAGGGGCAGGGAATGGTGGAGGTCTCAGTTAAGGGGACGGTCTGCTATGGAGGTCAGTGTTAAGGGGCGGGGTGCTGTAGAGGTCACAATAAAAGGGGTAGGCCCCTATGGAGGTCACTGTCAAGGGGGTGGGATGCTGTGAAACTCACTATTAAAGGGGCGGGCTGCTGTGAAGGCCAAAGTTATTAGGGTGGGCTGTTGTGGAGGTCCTATTTTAAAAGAGGCGGGGCACTGTGGGGGGGTCAGTGTTAAAGAGTATGAACTGTGGTGTTCACTGTTAAGGGGGCGGGGTGCTGTAGAGGTCATTGTTATGGGGGATATTGTCTATCTTTTAACGACACACAGAAACATTAAATTAAATAGATGAAATATGCCCGTCCTTCTGCTAATACATATATATATATATATATATATATATATATATACAGTACAGACCAAAAGTTTGGACACACCTTCTCATTCAAAGAGTTTTCTTTATTTTCATGACTATAAAAATTGTAGATTCACACTGAAGGCATCAAAACTATGAATTAACACATGTGGAATTATATACATAACAAAAAAGTGTGAAACAACTGAAAATATGTCATATTCTAGGAACAGCCCGATGAAGGCCTCCGGCGGCTGTTCTCGGAGCTGCCTGCTCCCGGGGACCGCATTTGTTTTCAGACTGGTTCGCGCACAGGCGCAGGTAAGGGATTACCTGTGCATCGCCGGACTTGTGAAAAAAGATGGCAGCATGCATCTGTTCGCAGGCGAACAATGCAAACTGGCCATCACTGATTGTGAATGGATTAATGGAATTTATTTACCAAAAAAATTAAACATATACAGCCTTATTCTACATGATTAAAAAAATAATCTTTATTTCATGATGGAATAACCTTTGGATGGTAATATATTTTCCTCAAAAAGCATTTTATATAAAAAAAAATCTGATTGATGACGAAACACAGGTGCCAACTGCTGTGATTTCTGCAGTGTGCAGACCGACAAGGAGAGCCGGGGTGAAGACTGGGTGGAAGATGATGTGGAGGACGATGAGGTCCTCGACCCCACATGGAATCAAGGTCACGTGAGTGACCTCTGTAGTTCGGAGGAAGAGGCGGTGGTTGCACAGACCCACCAGCACAGCAAAAGAGGGAGCAGGGTGCAAAAGCGGAGCGGCTGTCCCCTAGACAGTATGCTTGCTACTGCCCACTGCACCAAGGGACCGATCACACCAAAGCCAGCTCCAAGGAGTTCCCTGGCGTGGCAGTTCTTCAGACAATGTGCTGACGACAAGACACGAGTGGTTTGCACGCTGTGCAATCAGAGCCTGAAGCGAGGCATAAATGTTCTAAACCTGAGCACAACCTGCATGACCAGGCATCTAAGTGCAAAACACGAGCTGCAGTGGAGTATGTCACGAACGTACCTGTATGCAGACGGATACCGGATGGGACAAGGGGTGGTTAACTTCCGGTTAACCCTTTACAGATACAATTCGGTATACTGCCACCATGTGTTTTAATGGAATACGAACCGACTACCGGTCACTCACCCTCATGCAGAGCAGGGAATGAACCAACTCCCGCTTGCTGACCGATCGCAATCGTTCAGCCAAGCAACAATCGAAATGACCTTTCACACACAAAATGGTAACGTTATTCTCTTCAGAGACAGGAGTCGTTAATTCCTTTGCTTAGAACATGGAAAACTTAGCAAATAAGATTTTTTAATCTTTTAATAAAAGGTGAAAGGAAAAACAGTGCATATATACATTTGCAGAAATTAGAAGGTAATAGTAATTCACGACAGTTAAGTATTATGGATGAAAAGTATACTTAAGTTCTTCTGTTTTAGTCCTTGAAGCCATTGTGCAATCCGATTGGTATAATAACAGTGGACCCTGAGCTCTGACATTCAGAATGCAATACAAATCCAGGTGTTAAGGCAAGGCAGGGTTACCATACAATGCCCTGACAGCATCTTATAACAGTTCTAAAACAGGAGGTGCCATCAGATCTGCCCACCAATGGTACGAACGTGTGGGCAGGTTCGAGGAAGTGTCAGCAAGGTTTATGACCCAGCTAAGGTCAGCCCAGAATGTCCTTATTCTGGCTGAGCCCACAGTTCTGTGGAACCACTAAATACAGCTATAACATTCATGTATTAATGACCCTATGATTTTGCGTGTCTAACAAGACCAAACTTGACTCTGCTGGGGCTTGTGGTTCTCCAGGATGGCTTGGTGCCAGTGAGCCTTAAGCCTGACCTGGTGGTGTGCAATAATGGGCGAAATCTCGTAGCAGCTCTGGGCCTAGCCAGTTTGACGCACATCCCTTGCCTGGTGCATGTGCTGAATTTAATTTAATAACTTGTCCGACATTTCTGCCTAATCACATTTCAGCCATTGACCTCCCTTGGATGTGGTATCCCTTTCTCACACTCCCTCTCCGGCATGGAACTCTGATTCCCCATTACCCGTGATCACCATGGTAGGCGCATAAAAGAACATCGAAAGTTGATAGGGAAGATATCAAATTGGATCGTGGACGTCTCGGGCACGTGCGATCATATAACGTTTCCAAATCCAAAATACCGCAATGAGATTTTCTGTAATTTTTTATTACTCATTCCAATAACAGGGCATCTTAAGAGTCCTGTATTGTTATTTATTGTCACTTCCTCCCTGAGTCGGAAGTGGGTAATTGCAGCGCGCCCCCTCCTTTACTTGGATGCTTCTGCTTCAATAACTTGTCCCACATTTCCACCCGATCACATTTCAGCCATTGACCTTCCTTGGATGTGGTATCCTTTTCTCAGGCTCCCTCTCCAGCATGGAACCCTGATTCCCCGTTACCTGTGATCACCACGGTAGGCGCATAAAAGAACATTGAACGTTGATAGGGAAGATTGCCAATTGGATTGTGGACGTCACGGGGACGTGCAAAATGGTGGAGCAGTATGTATGCACATGCCTACACGTACTAACTGAAGGTCTACCCCCTTCAACTTCTGGGTCTCCAAATAGGGCACATGGCCTGAGCTTGCCCTTTACGCCTTGGAGGTGCTGGCCTGCCCTGCAGCCAGTGTATTGTCTGAAGGTTTGTTTAGCACGGAGGGGGGTTATAAAAGACAAGCGCAGCCGCCTGTCCACAACCAATGTGGACAAGCTCACGTTCATTAAAATGAACCAGGCAGGGATCCCATAGGAGTTGTCCGTACCTTGTGCAGAATAGACATGTATACCGGCATCAGCCAGCCATTGTTGTACTCTAGCGCACTTTGTCTTTGTGTTATTTTTTATATTTCCCAATACTTTTGGGTCTACCCAAATTTAAACAAAAATAATAAAATAAAATAAAAAACAAAGACAAAAACCACTGTTGGCTACCTCCTCCTCCTTCACCGCTGCTTCCACCTACACCGCCACATCCACCGCCTCCTCAACCTCCTACTCCATATGGACCTCCTCCTCCTAGATCAAGATTTTAATTTTTTATTTTTACGTATTTTATGTTATTTTAAGTCATTTCCCTATCCACATTTGTTTGCAGAGCACTTGCCATGCTCTTAACCACATGTTCTGCCTTTTTCAGCCCTCTAGCCCTTTCCATGACTTTTTTAGAGCAATTTTAGTGCTCTAAAGTTCGGGTCATTATTGACTTCAATGGGGTTCGGGGTCAAGTTCGGGTCCCGAACTCAAATTTTTTTGTGAAGTTCGACCGAACCCGGCGAACCCGAACATCCAGGTGGCCGCTCAATTCTTGGGCTTTTTTTTTAGGATTCGTAGGGACAACTTCGCCTATGTTTTGTAAGGGTAACATGCACTTGATGGTGAACAGTTATTCCTTACTTTGATCCGTTATTAAATAGCCTGTTTGGTTGTAAAGCATGAATGACATTGGCTATATGGATTGAATCGGGACCTGCACGATGTCCCGGTGTCTGCGCTGTGAGACATGTGGTCATCGACCTCTCCCAAGATGGCCACTTGATGGGAAGGACCATTCATGACATGGGTATTACATAAGCAATCCGGGACATGTGTAGTAAAGCTTACCACACGCCAATGTCGGCATTGATACACACATGGGAACGCCATTCATCGGGTCAGTGTGTCCTAATACAGCGTCAGTGTTGCTTCCCCCCAGCGCATTTGATTATTTGCACGTGGCACTTTACACTATTAACTATTTCAACACTCAATTGTGTGTATATATGCGCATAGACATAATATTTTAAGAATTTTTCACGAATCATTTTGTATTTCAATAACTATGAATGCATATTATCACATATATTTTGTAAGCTTTGATTATGAAGTATTTTTGATGTCACATAAGTGATTAAGTTCACTGATTGATGTATTGGTCACATGACATTATGACGTGATTGTTTGTGGGCATATAGTTTGTTCACTTTGTCTTGTTACTTTGCTTGAGAAAGGCTCTAGTGTAGAGCCGAAATGTCGCTACACGACATGGGTGAATACATTATCTTTTTTTTTACTTCATTACGTTTGGAGTGCTGCTCGCCTTTTAGTATTATATATATATTTAAAAATTTCAGTGCGTCCAGAAGTTTGCTTTCCTCAGTGGAAAATCAGATTAGAGCTACAAGTACCAGGACTCTATGAGAAGCTGGTATGTCATTATTAGAGATGAGCAAATTTCTCAACAATTTGACTCGGTCAGTTCATCAATTTTTCCAAAAAGAAATGATTTGATCCCAATTTTTTTAGTGACAAATTCTGTTAAAAACAGCTGTATCCTGGCTGATGAGAGCCTGCATAGTAGTGTAGAACACTGTACAACACTGTACATTGCAGAGACATGCATAGGGAGCCTGCTGGTGTCACTCTTAGAATCACTTCACTTATTTGGTCAGTTACAGGGCCAAAACTGACCAAATGACTTTTTATTTAAGTTTGAACTCAGCCTTACGGATCAGTGTTAGTGTCAGAAAAGAAGTGCACTTCTTTTAATCCCTCGTCAGCTGATTCAACATAGATTTCCACACAATCTGTTCTGTTACAAGCTAAAACAAGTAATAATAATAATAATCTTTTTTTATATAGCGCCAACATATTCCGCAGCGGCTTACAATTTAGGGGTTCATGTACAAACAGTCATAAATAAAATAGCAACAGACAAGTCGATTGTTACAAGAGGAATGAGGGCCCTGCTCGCAAGCGCTTACAATCTATGAGTGGATAGGGGTGATACAAAAGGTAGAAGAGCTTGTTATGTACGACAGTCCAGCCATCTTGGGAGAATAGGGGAGCAGATATAAAGCCACATGAGCCGGTCAGCAGCCAATATACGAAGTGCTTCTGGGTGCAGTGGAGGCTCAGCTTCAGGGAATGATAAATGGGCTATGGGAGGTTAGATCAAGGAATGTGATAGGCCACCCTGAAAAGATGTGTTTTTAGCGAACGCTTAAAACTGTGCATGTTGTGATTAAGCCTGATTTCTTGGGGTAGGGCATTCCAGAGAACTGGTGCAGCTCGGGAGAAATCTTGGAGACGGGAGAGAGAGGTTCAGATTTTTGTCGAAGTCAGTGATAAGTCATTGGCTGAAGTAGTGCCACCATGACCGAGTGGTGAGGTGGCAACAGCATTAGGAGTCAACACAGTGGCTCAGTCACAGAGTGGTGAGGTTGGGAATCGCATGAGTTGTCAACAAAGTCACAGAGTGGTGAGGGTGGGAATCTCATGAGGAATCGCATGAGTCGTCAACACAGCGGCCCAGTCACAGAGTGGCGAGGGTGGGAATTTCATGAGAAATAGCATGAGGAATCGCATGTGTCATCATCACAGTGGCCCAGTCACTGAGTGGTGAGTGTGGGAATTGCATGAGAAATAACATTAGGAATCTGGAGAGTTGTCAACACAGTTGCCCAGTCACAGAGTGGTGAGGGTAGGAATCGCATGAGTAATCGCATGAGTCGTCAACACAGTGGCCCAGTCACAGAGTGGCCCCTCAGGTGGGGAATCGCATGAGGAATCATATGAGAAATCACATTAGTCATCAACACAGTGGCCCAATGTCACAGAGTGGGACATGCTGATCGTCCTCCGGCGGCTTGAGTGTTGAGTTGGCAGCAGCATGAGGCGACCACAGAGTGTCCCAGTGTCAGAGTGGTAAGGTGGCAGCAGCATGAGGAGACCACAGAGTGGCCCAGTTACAGAGTGTTGATGTGGCAGCAGCATGAGGAGACCACAGAGTGTTGAGGTGGCAGCAGCATGAGGAGACCACAGAGTGTTGAGGTGGCAGCAGCACGAGGAGACCACAGAGTGTTAAGGTGGAAGCAGCATGAGACCACAGAGTGTTGATGTGGCAGCAGCATGAGGAGACCACAGAGTGGCTCAGTGACAGAGTGTTGATGTGGAAGCAGTATGAGGAGACCACAGAGTGTTGAGTTGGCAGCAGCATGAAGAGACCACAGAGTGTTGAGTTGGCAGCAGCATGAGGAGACCACAGAGGAATCGCATGAGGAGTGTTGATGTAGTGGTGAGGTGGCAGCAGAATGAGAAGACCACAGAGTGGCCCAGTGACATAGTGTTCATGTGGCAGCAGCATGAGGAGAACACAGAGTGGTGAGGTATCAGCAGCATGAGGAGACACAGGGTGGCCCAGTGACACAGTGGTGAGATGGCAGCAGCATGAGGAGACCACAGAGTAGTCCAGTGACATAGTGGTTTGGTGAGGGGCATTACCAGTACCAGCTAAAGATAGTGGATGTAATTAGGAGCACCTGGCAGCAGGTATGTTGCATCAGGTGGGTGACAGCATCAGAACAGTAGCTGAAGCAAGTGTGGCACCATGGATAATCTAGGCTGATGCATCAGGCTATGGTGTGTGGAAATCTTGACTGATCCATGCCTGATTCATCTTCACAAAGGTCAGTTTCTCCACATTTTGGTTGGACAGGCGAGTTCTCCTTGGGGTAACTATGGCCCCCGCAGCACTAAACACCTGCTCTGATGCCACACTACTGGCCGGGCAGGACAGCTTTTTCAGGGCAAACTCGGCCAGTTGCTGCCACAAATCCAGTTTGGCTGCCCAGTAGTCCAGCGGATCAATGGTGGCTGGCAGGGTGCACTCCAAGTATGCCACCACCTGCTGGTTCAGGTTCTGCTCTATGTCTAACTGCTGGTGAGTAGTTTCTTCACTCTGCAGGTGAAGAAAGCTGCTCATCAGCGACTCTAGACTCAGGCTGCTGCTGATGAAGCTGGTACTGCTCCTGCCACCCCCCTCCAGGAGCCATTGCAGAGGAATGTGAGCGCAGAGGGCCCTTCCGGTCAGACCTACGAGAGGATGGACGATGGCGCCGATAGGCAGCGGCCAACTGACTACACAGGATGTCTCTATAGTAGTTCAGTTTGTCCTCTTTCAGCAGTGTAAAAAAGGCCCCCATTTTGGACCGGTAGGGAGGGTCTAACATGGTGAAGAGCCAGTACTCCTCCCTCAATTTGGCTGTCACTACGCAAGCAACTGAGCATTCATCGGGCCGTTTGCGCAAGTGACTTGGAGGAACTCCTTGCTGCCATCTCCACTGCATACTGCCTCACTATGTCTGGGTAATCTGCCTCTTCTTCCTCATCGCCCTGTAGCTCCTCCGGCTGCTCCTACTCCTCCTCTCCTGTCACCGGTGTAGAAAAAAACACCCATTTCTCTGTGCATTGCTTGTGCTTGAATGTCCTTCTCCTCCTCTAGTTCAACCCCCACAGGGCTCATGTGGCCGTGAGATGTAGTCGCCACGTCTCCTGTACCCTGGCCAGCCATATTTAGCAGCATCTGTTCCAGGACATGAAGCAGTGGAATGACGTTGTTCATCCCGTAGTCCTTGCGAATGACAAATAAAGTGGCATCCCCAAAGGGCCCAAGCAAACGGCAGGTGTTATGCATGAGCTGCCACTGGCTAATATCGAAGTTACACAGGGGAGTATCTCTGTCCACCTGTATCATCAAGAAATCTTTTATGGCCTTTCTCTGTTCATATAGTCGGTCCAACATATGGAGGGTGGAGTTCCAACAGGTGGAAACGTTGCATATCAGCCAATAATGGGGAACGCCATTCTGCCTTTGCAGCTCAAGGACGGTGTGCTTTGCAGTGTAAGAGTGGCTGAAGTACATGCACAGTTTCCTGGCCATTTTCGGGATGTCTTGCAGATAAGTGGAAGACTTCAGGAACCTCTTTACAATCAGATTGAACATGTGCGCCATGCAGAGCGCATGGATCAGCCCTCCTTGATGCAGCGCCGACATCATGTTCTTCCCATTGTCGGTGACCATGGTTCCACTTTTGAGTTGTCGAGGAGAAAGCCAGGATTCAATTTCTTGATGAAGGACGTGGAGCAGTTTCTCCCCTGTGTGACTCCATTTGTCCAGGCAAACTAGGTGCAGAACAGCGTGACACCACCGTACCCTGGACATGTGGCATGCTGGAGGAGAACTGTGAATTGTCCCTGCAGCGGAGGCTGAGAACATGGTGGAGTATGAGGAGGCAGAGGCGGACATTGTCACAGGACCAAAGGCGTGAGAACATGGAGATGGCAGTAGCTTCACCTGGCCAAGTTGCTGGTGTGGCTGGGATGGAACCACATTTACCCAGCTATAAAGGACATATATTTTACTTGACCATAGTTACAGCTCCACAAGTTGGCGCTGCCATGCACTTTGGCAGACACCAACAGGCTGAAGGACTGGCCCACTTTCTGTTCAACATACGTGTGCAGGGCTGGTACTGCCTTTTTCACAAAGAAATGACGGCTTGGGACTCTCCACCTCGGATCGGCACAAGCCATCAGTTCTCTGAAAGGTGCAGAGTCCACCACTTGGAAAGGGAGCGACTGCAGCACAAGCTACATGGCCAGGAGCACATTCAGCTTCTGCACCGTTGGATGGGTGCACGCTTACTGTTGCCTCTTAGCAATCGCTTCGGTGATCGATTGCTGATGAAATGACTGAAGAGGATGAGGCGTAGGAGCATCAGGACCAGTAGATGATGGGAAGGACAAACAGCTCCCTTCTGCTGAAGTGGTGGAGCCTTGACTGCAGGAAAAGGGGTGCAGGACACTGGGTGATGCAGCGGTTGCTGCGGCAAGCTGGACCACTACATTAGTACCACGGTTCTCCCATGCCACTTTATGGTGACGCTGCATGTGTTGACGCAGGGCCATGGTGCCAACATTAGCACCCTGGCCACTCTTCACCTCCCCACAGAGGCAGGGTGTGAATGGGCAGTTGACCTCTGAGATAGTTACCACTGGCAACAAGTATATAGGTGGCCTGAGATTAAAGCCTCACAGCACTGATACCAATGGATGACCTCTCTAACAGCTCAAAAGTAACAGGCCTACGCGTATCAGCTACAAACGTATCCTTTCTGACACCCTTCAACAACTGCTTCACAATAAATGAATTATTAATCGGAGCAAGACCTGCCAACTTAAAAAAGAAAGATATACCAGCCAATGTCTTCTGAATAGCAGAATACCCCAAACCCATCCTAACTAAATTACAGCTAAAATCTAACACTGATCCTATATCTCCCTCAAAAAACCCTAAATTCCTATCATTACAAAAAGCCAACCATTTACTCCAAGCTAAATCATACCCACTCCACGTATTGGGTGCCGACGAATTCCGAATGAGTTCACTCATCAATGCCAAATTATTTCCCACAAGTAGGCTGGACAAGGGATGCCTTCTTTCTTCGCATCTGGAACCAGCACTTGAAACACCTTCCACTGTGCACGAGAAAGAGAATACGCTATAACATTTTCTTTACTTGGTAAATACTTAGCTTTCAACCAAATATTTCTAGCAAGGCAACATCTAACCAAAACCTGTAATAACTTAACAACTAACTTATTATGCGATGACAAGCAATTTACCGCAAACATCACACCTTTATTATCAGTATGTAATAAAACCCTCTTGTTCGCCAGCTCATAACTCCAAATAACCAAAGACACTACAACTGGAAATAACTCCAACAAAACCAAATTCTTTGTAATCCCAGCTGTTCTCCAAGACTCTGGCCACTGCTCTGCTGACCACTGACCGTTCAGAAAAGCCCCATATCCCCACGAAGCTGACGCGTCCGTAAAAAGACCCAACGCCTCTGCCACCACAAAATCGCCCTGCCAAATACTAGCTCCATTAAAATTAACTCAAAATTATTCCCAAACTCTAAGGTCATCCTTTAGTTCTTTATTCAAACAAACATGAGTTCCCGGAAACTTCAAACCACTCGTAAACATATATAACCTCCTAGAAAAAAATCCTGCCCACAGGAATTACCCTAGACCAGGGATGGCCAACCTGAGGCTCTCCAGATGTTGCAAAACTACAACTCCCAGCATGCCCAGACTGCCAACAGCTATCAGCCTACAGCAGGGAATGGTGGGAATTGTAGTTTTACAACAGCTGGAGAGCCTCAGGTTGGCCCTGCCTGCCCTAGACGCAAAAGCAAACAATCCCAGCAAACGTTGTAATTCCCTTAGCGTCGTCTTTTTAGCAATCAACATTCTTTTTATTAATGACAGTAACCTATCAATTTTCTCCCCTGGCAACCTAAACTCCATTTCAACAGTGTCAATAGTTATGCCTAAAAACTCTATATAACAACAAGGTAAAACTGTCTTCTCCTCCGCCAACGGAACACCAAAACACCTACAAACTTCATAAAAACGACCTAACAAACCTCAGAACCTGCTGGACCAATAAACAAAAAATCATCTAAATAGTGCAATAAACCACCCACTTTAACATCATACATGCAAACCCAATGAATAAATGAAGAAAATGTTTCAAAATAAGAACATGATAACGAGAAACCCATGGGCAAACACATATCATAGTAAAATCTCTCCTCAAACTTGAAACCTAAAGAATTAAAACCCTCTGGACATACTGGTAATAATCGAAAAGCAGATTTTATATCTGCTTTTGCCACTAAACAATTCCTACCAAACGAATTCAATAATTTTATCGCATCGTCAAAAGAACTGTAAGACACTGAACATAACTGATCATCAATTTCATCATTCAAAGAGAATTTCTCCAGAAAAGATAAATGATGAATAATCCTAAACTCATTACTAGCTTTCTTAGGCACTAAACCTAGCGGGGAAACACGAAAATCTTCAAAAGGAGGATCAATAAAGGGGCCTGCTACTCTGCCTGCTAGCACTTCTTTATTAATCGTCTCTCTAACAATCCCCATATTCACTAAAACTGAATTCAAATTCTCGCTCAAAAGACAACCTGTCCCTTTAAATTTTGGAATAAAAAAAAACCAACAGAAAAAACATTAATTAACAGATCGGCTTTCTCCCTGTTTCGGTAAATTTCTAGCCATGGCCGCATGTTTTGCAAGCTCACCGGAGTCAGTGCCTTTTGAATACTCCCTGCTACTGCCAATCTGCTGAGATCCAAAGGGCCTTTTAAAACACCTAAACATTGGATGTGGACCCGCACACACAGAGCATTCATGCCTATATCTACACGAACTTAACCACTTGCACGCTGACTCGTTAAAAGCAAAACACAATCCCTTCTTAATTACATTCTGTGTACCAACCTGCTGCCTATCAGATGCAACCGTCCTTTGAGGTAGCATCAAGCTTAACCATAACCCCACATCCTTGTTACCCCATTTCAAACCGGGATGAACCGCTAGCTTTTTCCTAAAAGTCTCATCATAATGAAACCATGAAAGCCCACCGAAATTACGATAGGCTTCCAAAATGGTATCAACATGCTGAAACAGACCCACTCCCAGCTGAGGGTATTTAGAGACTAAAATAGAAGCATAAATTAAAAAGGATGCAACCAATTGTTAAAGGATTTAACAATACCTACCTTATCTACTTTAAAAACCTCTTTGGCCGACTGTAGTAATGACAGAATATCCACATACTCACGTCGCCAATTTTTTTCCTTTACTACGTTAGACAGGTGAAAACCCAGAGGGGAAGCCTCACAAGAATTTTAAGCAAACTTCGTTAACCCCCACTGCATTTTCAAAAACCGTACCCCCTCCGCCAGTAGCCAAACTAGCCCCTGGCAAAGGGGGATCCGTCCACGCCACAGATGGCGACTCTACTGACTACTCAGCCCTCACTCTACTACCTTTAGCTAATTCATTAAACAATACTGCTAAATCCTGCAAAAAAGAAATGTTAGGGTTAACAGACAGCAAAGCCTGCCTGTCTGAATTCTCACCCCTGGGAGGCTGGATTGGGTCTTCAGGCGGCAACACAGCTATCCCCTCTAAACCAGGCTGCGAGACCGCCGGCCTGGGAGGAGACTGCTGGTGCCTGCCCAGATTAGAGCTCCTCTGCGGCGAATAGGCCCTCCTGGGTCTTTTCTTCCTGCTTGACATCCTTGTCGGGGTGGCCGCCGGCGGTGCTCCAGCAGGGATCTCCACTTCCTGGTTCGCCGCTGCTGATGACGAACTTCTGTCCGCCGCATCATGACGAAACCGAAGCACCGCCTCTTCCGGCGCATGCGCCGTCCCGTCTTCTTAATTTCGCGGCACGCCGGAACCCTCAGACATCAGCACCTCCCCGGCCAGCAACCTGCGCAGCCACTCGTCGCCGCCACAGGTAAGAGCTCTATTGCGAATATGGCCGAGGAGAGCCTCAGTGCTGATAGGGTCCATCTTCCGCCGCCGGTCTTCTTATCTTTAGCCGCCGGTCCTCTTATCTTCAGCCGCCGGTCCGCTTATCTTCAACCACCGTTCTTCTTAACTACAGCCGCCGGCCTTCTTTACTTTAGACGCCGCTGACACAAACATCTCCCTCTCAGAACCACTGCTCTGCTTCAGGCACCGCTTCAACCGCCGCTTTCTTTTCCAGATCCCGACCCCTCTGGAGCTCCTTCCTCACCGCTGACGCCGAACACCGATGCCGCCGGACCTTTCCTCAATCGACGTGGACAAGCCTCTTCTCTGTTCTTGTCACGGCGACTGATCTCCACAGGTACGATGCCTTCTTAAATAGGTAGCTTTCCCGCCTCACCGCACCGCTAACCAATCCAGCTCCTAGATAAAAATAGAACAAGGCCCAGCAACCGGACAGCAACAGATTTAACCAATAACAATCACTGACCTTCAGCTAGACTGACCAATCCTGAAGCTGCCCGGTATCCAACTGGCTTACTTCACCTGAGGAGAAATAATCAGAGACACAACAAAAAGGAGAAAGGGGGGGGGGGGGCAGAAAACTCAAAACCAATAGCACCATATGTCTCAATGGCACCATGAGGAGCAAAGCCCATTCAGGCCATGCCCCTATCATTACTCCTTTGCTTGCATACTATTAGCAGCACATTGCTAGCGAGTAGGGATGAGCGAACTCGAACTGTATAGTTCGGGTTCGTACCGAATTTTGGGGTGTCCGTGACACGGACCCGAACCCGGACATTTTCGTAAAAGTCCGGGTTCGGGTTCGGTGTTCGTCGCTTTCTTGGCGCTTTTGTGACGCTTTCTTGGCGCTTTTTGAAAGGCTGCAAAGCAGCCAATCAACAAGCGTCATACTACTTGCCCCAAGAGGCCATCACAGCCATGCCTACTATTGGCATGGCTGTGATTGGCCAGAGCACCATGTGACCCAGCCTCTATTTAAGCTGGAGTCACATAGCGCCGCCCGTCACTCTGCTCTGATTAGCGTAGGGAGAGGTTGCGGCTGCGACAGTAGGGCGAGATTAGGCAGATTAACTCCTCCAAAGGACTTGATTAACTGATCGATCTGCAGCTGTGGATCATTGAGCTGCTGATCCTCAATTGCTCACTGTTTTTAGGCTGCACAGACCGTTTGTCAGTCTCATTTTTCTGGGGTGATCGGCGGCCATTTTGTGTCTTGTGGTGCGCCAGCACAAGCTGCGACCAAGTGCATTTAACCCTCAATGGTGTGGTTGTTTTTTGGCTAAAGCCTACATCAGGGTGAAGCTGTCACACCAAGTGCATTTAACCAGCAATAGTCTGTTCATTTTTTGGCCATATACAAAATCAGGGGCAAGCTGCGCCTGTCACCAAGTGCATTTAACCCTCAATGGTGTGGTTGTTTTTTGGCTAAAGCCTACATCAGGGTGAAGCTGTCACACCAAGTGCATTTAACCAGCAATAGTCTGTTCATTTTTTGGCCATATACAAAATCAGGGGCAAGCTGCGCCTGTCACCAAGTGCATTTAACCCTCAATGGTGTGGTTGTTTTTTGGCTAAAGCCTACATCAGGGTGAAGCTGTCACACCAAGTGCATTTAACCAGCAATAGTCTGTTCATTTTTTGGCCATATACAAAATCAGGGGCAAGCTGCGCCTGTCACCAAGTGCATTTAACCCTCAATGGTGTGGTTGTTTTTTGGCTAAAGCCTACATCAGGGTGAAGCTGTCACACCAAGTGCATTTAACCAGCAATAGTCTGTTCATTTTTTGGCCATATCCCAGTCTAATTCTGTCACTAAATCCATACCGGTCACCCAGCGCCTAAATACTAGGCCTCAAATTTATATCCAGCTAAATCTGTCCCTAGTGCTGTAGCTGGGCGAGTTATTTAGTGTCCGTTCAAGCACATTTCTTGTTCTGGGTTGAAATACAATTCTCAATTTAGCAATTTCATAATTTAGTGGTTCCTGCTATATCAGAGCTCTTTGAAATCTATCCCAAAAAGGGTATATAATATTGAAGGTGCACATAGGGTCATTCAGAGTAACTTCACACACACCCGCTACTGTGTATTTCCAAGTCTAATTCTGTCACTAAATCCATACCGGTGACCCAGCGCCTAAATACTAGGCCTCAAATTTAATTCCCTCTAAATCTCTCGTTACCCACCGCTGTACTGTTGTTGCTGGGCAAGATATTTAGTGTCCGTCAAAGCACATTTTTTGTTCTGGGTTGAAGTACAATTCCCAATTTAGCAATTTCATAATTTAGTGGTTTCTGCTATATCAGAGCTATTTGAAATCTATCCCAAAAAGGGTATATAATATTGAAGGTGCACATAGGGTCATTCAGAATAACTTCACACACACCCGCTACTGTGTATTTCCAAGTCTAATTCTGTCACTAAACCCATACCTGTCACCCAGCGCCTAAATACTAGGCCTCAAATTTAAATCCCTCTAAATCTCTCGTTACCGTTGTCCTGTTGTAGCTGGGAAAGTTATTTAGTGCCCGTCAAAGCACATTTTTTGTTCTGGGTTGAAGTACAATTCCCAATTTAGCAATTTCATAATTTAGTGGTTCCTGCTATATCAGAGCTATTTGAAATCTATCCCAAAAAGGGTATATAATATTGAAGGTGCACATAGGGTCATTCAGAATAACTTCACACACACCCGCTACTGTGTATTTCCAAGTCTAATTCTGTCACTAAATCCATACCGGTGACCCAGCGCCTAAATACTAGGCCTCAAATTTAATTCCCTCTAAATCTCTCGTTACCCACCGCTGTACTGTTGTTGCTGGGCAAGATATTTAGTGTCCGTCAAAGCACATTTTTTGTTCTGGGTTGAAGTACAATTCCCAATTTAGCAATTTCATAATTTAGTGGTTTCTGCTATATCAGAGCTATTTGAAATCTATCCCTAAAAGGGTATATAATATTGAAGGTGCACATAGGGTCATTCAGAATAACTTCACACACACCCGCTACTGTGTATTTCCAAGTCTAATTCTGTCACTAAATCCATACCGGTGACCCAGCGCCTAAATACTAGGCCTCAAATTTAATTCCCTCTAAATCTCTCGTTACCCACCGGTGTACTGTTGTTGCTGGGCAAGATATTTAGTGTCCGTCAAAGCACATTTTTTGTTCTGGGTTGAAGTACAATTCCCAATTTAGCAATTTCATAATTTAGTGGTTTCTGCTATATCAGAGCTATTTGAAATCTATCCCTAAAAGGGTATATAATATTGAAGGTGCACATAGGGTCATTCAGAATAACTTCACACACACGCTTCTGTGCATTTCCAAGTCTAATTCTGTCACTAAATCCATACCGGTGACCCAGCGCCTAAATACTAGGCCTCAAATTTAAATCCCTCTAAATCTCTCGTTACCCACCACTGTACTGTTGTTGCTGGGCAAGATATTTAGTGTCCGTCAAAGCACATTTTTTGTTCTGGGTTGAAGTACAATTCCCAATTTAGCAATTTCATAATTTAGTGGTTTCTGCTATATCAGAGCTATTTGAAATCTATCCCTAAAAGGGTATATAATATTGAAGGTGCACATAGGGTCATTCAGAATAACTTCACACACACGCTTCTGTGTATTTCCAAGTCTAATTCTGTCACTAAATCCATACCGGTGACCCAGCGCCTAAATACTAGGCCTCAAATTTAATTCCCTCTAAATCTCTCGTTACCCACCGCTGTACTGTTGTTGCTGGGCAAGATATTTAGTGTCCGTCAAAGCACATTTTTTGTTCTGGGTTGAAGTACAATTCCCAATTTAGCAATTTCATAATTTAGTGGTTTCTGCTATATCAGAGCTATTTGAAATCTATCCCTAAAAGGGTATATAATATTGAAGGTGCACATAGGGTCATTCAGAATAACTTCACACACACCCGCTACTGTGTATTTCCAAGTCTAATTCTGTCACTAAATCCATACCGGTGACCCAGCGCCTAAATACTAGGCCTCAAATTTAATTCCCTCTAAATCTCTCGTTACCCACCGGTGTACTGTTGTTGCTGGGCAAGATATTTAGTGTCCGTCAAAGCACATTTTTTGTTCTGGGTTGAAGTACAATTCCCAATTTAGCAATTTCATAATTTAGTGGTTTCTGCTATATCAGAGCTATTTGAAATCTATCCCTAAAAGGGTATATAATATTGAAGGTGCACATAGGGTCATTCAGAATAACTTCACACACACGCTTCTGTGCATTTCCAAGTCTAATTCTGTCACTAAATCCATACCGGTGACCCAGCGCCTAAATACTAGGCCTCAAATTTAAATCCCTCTAAATCTCTCGTTACCCACCGCTGTACTGTTGTTGCTGGGCAAGATATTTAGTGTCCGTCAAAGCACATTTTTTGTTCTGGGTTGAAGTACAATTCCCAATTTAGCAATTTCATAATTTAGTGGTTTCTGCTATATCAGAGCTATTTGAAATCTATCCCTAAAAGGGTATATAATATTGAAGGTGCACATAGGGTCATTCAGAATAACTTCACACACACGCTTCTGTGCATTTCCAAGTCTAATTCTGTCACTAAATCCATACCGGTGACCCAGCGCCTAAATACTAGGCCTCAAATTTAAATCCCTCTAAATCTCTCGTTACCCACCGCTGTACTGTTGTTGCTGGGCAAGATATTTAGTGTCCGTCAAAGCACATTTTTTGTTCTGGGTTGAAGTACAATTCCCAATTTAGCAATTTCATAATTTAGTGGTTTCTGCTATATCAGAGCTATTTGAAATCTATCCCTAAAAGGGTATATAATATTGAAGGTGCACATAGGGTCATTCAGAATAACTTCACACACACGCTTCTGTGCATTTCCAAGTCTAATTCTGTCACTAAATCCATACCGGTGACCCAGCGCCTAAATACTAGGCCTCAAATTTAATTCCCTCTAAATCTCTCGTTACCCACCGCTGTACTGTTGTTGCTGGGCAAGATATTTAGTGTCCGTCAAAGCACATTTTTTGTTCTGGGTTGAAGTACAATTCCCAATTTAGCAATTTCATAATTTAGTGGTTTCTGCTATATCAGAGCTATTTGAAATCTATCCCTAAAAGGGTATATAATATTGAAGGTGCACATAGGGTCATTCAGAATAACTTCACACACACCCGCTACTGTGTATTTCCAAGTCTAATTCTGTCACTAAATCCATACCGGTGACCCAGCGCCTAAATACTAGGCCTCAAATTTAATTCCCTCTAAATCTCTCGTTACCCACCGGTGTACTGTTGTTGCTGGGCAAGATATTTAGTGTCCGTCAAAGCACATTTTTTGTTCTGGGTTGAAGTACAATTCCCAATTTAGCAATTTCATAATTTAGTGGTTTCTGCTATATCAGAGCTATTTGAAATCTATCCCTAAAAGGGTATATAATATTGAAGGTGCACATAGGGTCATTCAGAATAACTTCACACACACGCTTCTGTGCATTTCCAAGTCTAATTCTGTCACTAAATCCATACCGGTCACCCAGCGCCTAAATACTAGGCCTCAAATTTATATCCCGCTGATTTTGAATACAATACATTGGGCCAAATAATATATTTGTTGTTGTGGTGAACCATAACAATGAGAAAAACATCTAGTAAGGGACGCGGACGTGGACATGGTCGTGGTGGTGTTAGTGGACCCTCTGGTGCTGGGAGAGGACGTGGCCGTTCTGCCACATCCACACGTCCTAGTGTACCAACTACCTCAGGTCCCAGTAGCCGCCAGAATTTACAGCGATATATGGTGGGGCCCAATGCCGTTCTAAGGATGGTAAGGCCTGAGCAGGTACAGGCATTAGTCAATTGGGTGGCCGACAGTGGATCCAGCACGTTCACATTATCTCCCACCCAGTCTTCTGCAGAAAGCGCACAGATGGCGCCTGAAAACCAACCCCATCAGTCTGTCACATCACCCCCATGCATACCAGGGAAACTGTCTCAGCCTCAAGTTATGCAGCAGTCTCTTATGCTGTTTGAAGACTCCGCTGGCAGGGTTTCCCAAGGGCATCCACCTAGCCCTTCCCCAGCGGTGAAAGACATAGAATGCACTGACGCACAACCACTTATGTTTCCTGATGATGAGGACATGGGAATACCACCTCAGCATGTCTCTGATGATGACGAAACACAGGTGCCAACTGCTGCGTCTTTCTGCAGTGTGCAGACTGAACAGGAGGTCAGGGATCAAGACTGGGTGGAAGACGATGCAGGGGACGATGAGGTCCTAGACCCCACATGGAATGAAGGTCGTGCCACTGACTTTCACAGTTCGGAGGAAGAGGCAGTGGTGAGACCGAGCCAACAGCGTAGCAAAAGAGGGAGCAGTGGGCAAAAGCAGAACACCCGCCGCCAAGAGACTCCGCCTGCTACTGACCGCCGCCATCTGGGACCGAGCACCCCAAAGGCAGCTTCAAGGAGTTCCCTGGCATGGCACTTCTTCAAACAATGTGCTGACGACAAGACCCGAGTGGTTTGCACGCTGTGCCATCAGAGCCTGAAGCGAGGCATTAACGTTCTGAACCTGAGCACAACCTGCATGACCAGGCACCTGCATGCAAAGCATGAACTGCAGTGGAGTAAACACCTTAAAACCAAGGAAGTCACTCAGGCTCCCCCTGCTACCTCTTCTGCTGCTGCCGCCTCGGCCTATTCTGCTGCTGCCGCCTCGGCCTCTTCCTCCGCCTCTGGAGGAACGTTGGCACCTGCCGCCCAGCAAACAGGGGATGTACCACCAACACCACCACCACCACCTCCGTCACCAAGCGTCTCAACCATGTCACACGCCAGCGTTCAGCTCTCCATCTCACAAACATTTGATAGAAAGCGTAAATTCCCACCTAGCCACCCTCGATCCCTGGCCCTGAATGCCAGCATTTCTAAACTACTGGCCTATGAAATGCTGTCATTTAGGCTGGTGGACACAGACAGCTTCAAACAGCTCATGTCGCTTGCTGTCCCACAGTATGTTGTTCCCAGCCGGCACTACTTCTCCAAGAGAGCCGTGCCTTCCCTGCACAACCAAGTATCCGATAAAATCAAGTGTGCACTGCGCAACGCCATCTGTAGCAAGGTCCACCTAACCACAGATACGTGGACCAGTAAGCACGGCCAGGGACGCTATATCTCCCTAACTGCACACTGGGTAAATGTAGTGGCAGCTGGGCCCCAGGCGGAGAGCTGTTTGGCGCACGTCCTGCCGCCGCCAAGGATCGCAGGGCAACATTCTTTGCCTCCTGTTGCCACCTCCTCCTTCTCGGCTTCCTCCTCCTCTTCTTCCACCTGCTCATCCAGTCAGCCACACACCTTCACCACCAACTTCAGCACAGCCCGGGGTAAACGTCAGCAGGCCATTCTGAAACTCATATGTTTGGGGGACAGGCCCCACACCGCACAGGAGTTGTGGCGGGGTATTGAACAACAGACCGACGAGTGGTTGCTGCCGGTGAGCCTCAAGCCCGGCCTGGTGGTGTGTGATAATGGGCGAAATCTCGTTGCAGCTCTGGGACTAGCCAATTTGACGCACATCCCTTGCTTGGCGCATGTGCTGAATTTGGTGGTGCAGAAGTTCATTCACAACTACCCCGACATGTCAGAGCTGCTGCATAAAGTGCGGGCCGTCTGTTCGCGCTTCCGGCGTTCACATCCTGCCGCTGCTCGCCTGTCTGCGCTACAGCGTAACTTCGGCCTTCCCGCTCACCGCCTCATATGCGACGTGCCCACCAGGTGGAACTCCACCTTGCACATGCTGGACAGACTGTGCGAGCAGCAGCAGGCCATAGTGGAGTTTCAGCTGCAGCACGCACGGGTCAGTCGCACTACAGAACAGCACCACTTCACCACCAATGACTGGGCCTCCATGCGAGACCTGTGTGCCCTGTTGCGCTGTTTCGAGTACTCCACCAACATGGCCAGTGGCGATGACACCGTTATCAGCGTTACAATACCACTTCTATGTCTCCTTGAGAAAACACTTAGGGCGATGATGGAACAGGAGGTGGCCCAGGAGGAGGAGGAGGAGGATGAGGAAGAGGGGTCATTTTTAGCACTTTCAGGCCAGTCTCTTCGAAGTGACTCAGAGGGAGGTTTTTGCAACAGCAGAGGCCAGGTACAAATGTGGCCAGCCAGGGCCCACTACTGGAGGACGAGGAGGACGAGGATGAGGAGGAGGTGGAGGAGGATGAGGATGAAGCATGGTCACAGCGGGGTGGCACCCAACGCAGCTCGGGTCCATCACTGGTGCGTGGCTGGGGGGAAAGGCAGGACGATGACGATACGCCTCCCACAGAGGACAGCTTGTCCTTACCCCTGGGCAGCCTGGCACACATGAGCGACTACATGCTGCAGTGCCTGCGCAACGACAGCAGAGTTGCCCACATTTTAACCTGTGCGGACTACTGGGTTGCCACCCTGCTGGATCCACGCTACAAAGACAATGTGCCCACCTTACTTCCTGCACTGGAGCGTGATAGGAAGATGCGCGAGTACAAGCGCACGTTGGTAGACGCGCTACTGAGAGCATTCCCAAATGTCACAGGGGAACAAGTGGAAGCCCAAGGCCAAGGCAGAGGAGGAGCAAGAGGTCGCCAAGGCAGCTGTGTCACGGCCAGCTCCTCTGAGGGCAGGGTTAGCATGGCAGAGATGTGGAAAACTTTTGTCAACACGCCACAGCTAACTGCACCACCACCTGATACGCAACGTGTTAGCAGGAGGCAACATTTCACTAACATGGTGGAACAGTACGTGTGCACACCCCTCCACGTACTGACTGATGGTTCGGCCCCATTCAACTTCTGGGTCTCTAAATTGTCCACGTGGCCAGAGCTAGCCTTTTATGCCTTGGAGGTGCTGGCCTGCCCGGCAGCCAGCGTTTTGTCTGAACGTGTATTCAGCACGGCAGGGGGCGTCATTACAGACAAACGCAGCCGCCTGTCTACAGCCAATGTGGACAAGCTGACGTTCATAAAAATGAACCAGGCATGGATCCCACAGGACCTGTCCGTCCCTTGTCCAGATTAGACATTAACTACCTCCCCATAACCATATATTATTGGACTCCAGGGCACTTCCTCATTCAATCCTATTTTTATTTTCATTTTACCATTATATTGCGAGGCTACCCAAAGTTGAATGAACCTCTCCTCTGCCTGTGTGCTAGGCCTAAATATATGCCAATGGACTGTTGCAGTGGTGGGTGACGTGAAGCCTCATTCTCTGCTATGACATGCAGACTGATTCTCTGCTGACATGAAGCCAGATCCTCTGTTACGGGAGCTCTCTCCTCTGCCTGGGTGCTGGGCCTAAATTTATGACAATTGACTGTTGCAGTGGTGGGTGACGTGAAGCCTGATTCTCTGCTATGACATGCAGACTGATTCTCTGCTGACATGAAGCCAGATCCTCTGTTACGGGACCTCTCTCCTCTGCCTGGGTGCTGGGCCTAAATTTATGAAAATTGACTGTTGCAGTGGTGGGTGACGTGAAGCCTGATTCTCTGCTATGATATGAAGACTGATTCTCTGCTGACATGAAGCCAGATTGTCTGTTACGGGACCTTTCTCCTCTGCCTGGGTTCTGGGCCTAAATTTATGAAAATTGACTGTTGCAGTGGTGGGTGACGTGAAGCCTGATTCTCTGCTATGATATGAAGACTGATTCTCTGCTGACATGAAGCCAGATTGTCTGTTACGGGACCTTTCTCCTCTGCCTGGGTTCTGGGCCTAAATTTATGAAAATTGACTGTTGCAGTGGTGGGTGACGTGAAGCCTGATTCTCTGCTATGATATGAAGACTGATTCTCTGCTGACATGAAGCCAGATTGTCTGTTACGGGACCTTTCTCCTCTGCCTGGGTTCTGGGCCTAAATTTATGAAAATTGACTCTTACAGTGGTGGGTGACGTGAAGCCTGATTCTCTGCTATGATATGAAGACTGATTCTCTGCTGACATGAAGCCAGATTCTCTGTTACGGGACCTCTCTCCTCTGCCTGGGTGCTGGGCCTAAATTTATGACAATGGACTGTTGCAGTGGTGGCTGACGTGAAGCCTGATTCTCTGCTATGACATGCAGACTGATTCTCTGCTGTCATGAAGCCAGATTGTCTGTTACGGGACCTCTCTGCTCTGCCTGTGTGCTAGGCCTAAATATATGCCAATGGACTGTTGCAGTGGTGGCTGACGTGAAGCCTCATTCTCTGCTATGACATGCAGACTAATTCTCTGCTGACATGAAGCCAGATTGTCTGTTACGGGACCTCTCTCCTCTGCCTGGGTGCTGGGCCTAAATTTATGACAATGGACTGTTGCAGTGGTGGCTGACGTGAAGCCTGATTCTCTGCTATGACATGCAGACTAATTCTCTGCTGACATGAAGCCAGATTGTCTGTTACGGGACCTCTCTCCTCTGCCTGGGTGCTGGGCCTAAATATATGCCAATGGACTGTTGCAGTGGTGGCTGACGTGAAGCCTCATTCTCTGCTATGACATGCAGACTAATTCTCTGCTGTCATGAAGCCAGATTGTCTGTTACGGGACCTCTCTGCTCTGCCTGTGTGCTAGGCCTAAATATATGCCAATGGACTGTTGCAGTGGTGGGTGACGTGAAGCCTCATTCTCTGCTATGACATGCAGACTGATTCTCTGCTGACATGAAGCCAGATTGTCTGTTACGGGACCTCTCTGCTCTGCCTGTGTGCTAGGCCTAAATATATGCCAATGGACTGTTGCAGTGGTGGGTGACGTGAAGCCTCATTCTCTGCTATGACATGCAGACTGATTCTCTGCTGACATGAAGCCAGATTGTCTGTTACGGGACCTCTCTGCTCTGCCTGTGTGCTAGGCCTAAATATATGCCAATGGACTGTTGCAGTGGTGGGTGACGTGAAGCCTCATTCTCTGCTATGACATGCAGACTGATTCTCTGCTGACATGAAGCCAGATCCTCTGTTACGGGAGCTCTCTCCTCTGCCTGGGTGCTGGGCCTAAATTTATGACAATTGACTGTTGCAGTGGTGGGTGACGTGAAGCCTGATTCTCTGCTATGATATGAAGACTGATTCTCTGCTGACATGAAGCCAGATTCTCTGTTACGGGACCTCTCTCCTCTGCCTGGGTGCTGGGTAGTGTTGAGCGCGAATATTCGAAAAGCAAATTTTTTTCGCGAATATCGCAACTTCGCGATTTCGCGAATATTTCGAATATAGTGCTATATATTCGTAAAAACGAATATTCGTTTTTTGTTTCCCCCCCCCCCCCCCCACAAAATTACAGTACACATATAATTGATTGTTTCCCAAAGGTCCAACAGCTCAGATCTTACTCACATTGCCTAGAAAGTGATTGAGGCGCGAATCTTCGTAAGGCGATTTTATTAGCGCACATGCGAATATCGGCACGTCCCAGAACAGAGGCAAAGGGCTTTGCATTCATACATTAGTGAATTGAGTTGCGAATCTTCGTAAGGCGATTTTATTAGCGCACATGCGAATATCTACACTTGTCCCAGAACAGAGGCAAAGGGCTTTGCATTCATACATTAGTGATTGAATTGAGCTGCGAATCTTCGTAAGGCGATTTTATTAACGCAAATGCAAATATCTACACTTGTCCCCAGAACAGAGAGGCAAAGGCCTGTGCATTCATATAGTATAGCACCATATTCGCGAATACGTAGAACTTCGTAAAATTCGATTTACGAATATTCGTATTTTTTATTTTACTTTCCACCTTACAGATTACATTGATCTGTACTCTGTCAACTACTGTCATCACCCCCCACTGTATCTCGATTGATTCCCAAAAGTCTCACATTCCCTAGAAAGTGATTGAGGTGCGAATCTTCGTAAGGCGATTTTATTAGCGCACATGCGAATATCTACACTTGTCCCAGAACAGAGGCAAAGGGCATTGCATTCATACATTAGTGATTGAATTGAGTTGCGAATCTTCGTAAGGCGATTTCATTAGCGCACATGTGAATTTTGCATAGCATATGTATTATGCGATAATTCGAATTATCGCATATGCGAAATAATAACGAATTTGAATAATCGCGAATATTTTACGAATATTCTTTCGAATATTCACAAAATTTCGCGAATTCGAATATGGGACATGCCGCTCAACACTAGTGCTGGGCCTAAATTTATGACAATGGACTGTTGCAGTGGTGGGTGACGTGAAGCCTGATTCTCTGCTATGACATGCAGACTGATTCTCTGCTGACATGAAGCCAGATTGTCTGTTACGGGACCTCTCTCCTCTGCCTGGGTGCTGGGCCTAAATATATGCCAATGGACTGTTGCAGTGGTGGCTGACGTGAAGCCTCATTCTCTGCTATGACATGCAGACTAATTCTCTGCTGACATGAAGACAGATTCTCTGTTACGGGACCTCTCTCCTCTGCCTGGGTGCCGGGGCCTAAATATCTGAGAATGGACTGTTCCAGTGGTGGCTGACGTGAAGCCTCATTCTCTGCTATGACATGCAGACTAATTCTCTGCTGACATGAAGACAGATTCTCTGTTACGGGACCTCCCTCCTCTGCCTGGGTGCTGGGCCTAAATATATGCCAATGGACTGTTGCAGTGGTGGCTGACGTGAAGCCTCATTCTCTGCTATGACATGCAGACTAATTCTCTGCTGACATGAAGACAGATTCTCTGTTACGGGACCTCCCTCCTCTGCCTGGGTGCTGGGCCTAAATATATGCCAATGGACTGTTGCAGTGGTGGCTGACGTGAAGCCTCATTCTCTGCTATGACATGCAGACTGATTCTCTGCTGACATGAAGCCAGATTCTCTGTTACGGGACCTCTCTCCTCTGCCTGTGTGTGTGCTGGGCCTAAATATATGCCAATGGACTGTTGCAGTGGTGGCTGACGTGAAGCCTCATTCTCTGCTATGACATGCAGACTGATTCTCTGCTGACATGAAGCCAGATTCTCTGTTACGGGACCTCTCTCCTCTGCCTGTGTGTGTGCTGGGCCTAAATATATGCCAATGGACTGTTGCAGTGGTGGCTGACGTGAAGCCTCATTCTCTGCTATGACATGCAGACTAATTCTCTGCTGACATGAAGACAGATTCTCTGTTACGGGACCTCCCTCCTCTGCCTGGGTGCTGGGCCTAAATATATGCCAATGGACTGTTGCAGTGGTGGCTGACGTGAAGCCTCATTCTCTGCTATGACATGCAGACTGATTCTCTGCTGACATGAAGCCAGATTCTCTGTTACGGGACCTCTCTCCTCTGCCTGTGTGTGTGCTGGGCCTAAATATATGCCAATGGACTGTTGCAGTGGTGGCTGACGTGAAGCCTCATTCTCTGCTATGACATGCAGACTGATTCTCTGCTGACATGAAGCCAGATTCTCTGTTACGGGACCTCTCTCCTCTGCCTGTGTGTGTGCTGGGCCTAAATATATGCCAATGGACTGTTGCAGTGGTGGCTGACGTGAAGCCTCATTCTCTGCTATGACATGCAGACTAATTCTCTGCTGACATGAAGACAGATTCTCTGTTACGGGACCTCCCTCCTCTGCCTGGGTGCTGGGCCTAAATATATGCCAATGGACTGTTGCAGTGGTGGCTGACGTGAAGCCTCATTCTCTGCTATGACATGCAGACTAATTCTCTGCTGACATGAAGACAGATTCTCTGTTACGGGACCTCTCTCCTCTGCCTGGGTGCCGGGGCCTAAATATCTGAGAATGGACTGTTCCAGTGGTGGGTGACGGGAAGCCAGATTCTCTGCTATGGAACCTCTCTCCAATTGATTTTGGTTAATTTTTATTTATTTAATTTTTATTTTAATTCATTTCCCTATCCACATTTGTTTGCAGGGGATTTACCTACATGTTGCTGCCTTTTGCAGCCCTCTAGCTCTTTCCTGGGCTGTTTTACAGCCTTTTTAGTGCCGAAAAGTTCGGGTCCCCATTGACTTCAATGGGGTTCGGGTTCGGGACGAAGTTCGGATCGGGTTCGGATCCCGAACCCGAACATTTCCGGGATGTTCGGCCGAACTTCTCGAACCCGAACATCCAGGTGTTCGCTCAACTCTACTAGCGAGCATAGGGATTATTCCAGACTTCAATAAGTGTAGCTGGTTAGACGCTATTCCTCTGTACACCATTCAAGTCTGGTTGCCTGATGGTCACACAAAGTGATACACAGTACGGTATTTCCCCTGTTTTAAAATGGATCATGATAAACACTTTATTGTTTTCTTTTAATACGTTCCTCAGGCTGTGTTAACCCTTTATGTATGTAGATGAAATTCCATAATTTAACTTTTTTGGCATATTTTCTTTTTTAATCCATTTTTTCAGGTAACAAGGCGTCGCATATGAGGCAGTGAGCGGGAAGGCCGAAGTTACGCTGTAGAGCAGACAGCCGAGCGGCGGCAGGATGAGAACGCTAGAATCGCGCACAGATGGCCCACACTTTAGCAGCAGCTCTGACATGTCGGGGTAGTTGTGAATGAATTTCTGCACCACCAAATTCAGCACATGCGCCAGGCAAGGGATGTGTGTCAAACCGGCTAATCCCAGAGCTGCAACGAGATTTCGCCATTTATCGCACACCACCAGGCCGGGCTTGACAGCATTTCAAAGGCCAGTAGTTTAGAAATGCTGGCATTCAGGGCCAGGGATCTAGGGTGGCTTGGTGGGAATTTATGTTTTCTATCAAAGTTTTGTGAGATGGAGAGCTTAACGCTTCCGTGTGACATGGTGGAGATGCTTGGTGACGGAGGTGGTGTTGTTGGTGGTACATCCTCTGGGTTTGCAGGGAAGCAGGTGCCAACGTTCCGCCAGAGGCGGAGGAAGAGGCCGAGGCAGCAGCAGAAGAGGGAGCAGGAGGGGCCTGAGCCCTTTCTTGGTTTTGAAGATGCTTACTCCACTGCAGCCCGTGTCTCGCATGTAGATGCCTGGTCATGCAGGTTGTGCTAAGGCTCAGAACGTTAATGCCTCGCTTCAGGCTCTGATGGCACATCATGCAAACCACTCAGGTCTTGTCGTCAGCACATTGTGTGAAGAAGTGCCATGCCAGGGAACTCCTTGAAGCTGCCTTTGGTGTGCTCGGTCCCTGGTGACGGTGGCCAGTAGCAGGCAAACTGTTTTTGCACCCTGCTCCCACTTTTGCTACGCTGTTGGCTCGGTCTCACCACTGCCTCTGAACTCTGATCTCTGAAAGTCAGTGGCACGAACTTCATTCCATGTGGGGTCTAGGACCTCATCGTCCCCTGCATCGTCTTCCATCCAGTCTTTCTCCCTGATCAACTTTTCTGTCTGCACACTGCAGAAAGATACAGCAGTTGGCACCTGTGTTTCGTCATCATCAGAGACGTGCTGAGGTGGTATTCCCATGTCCTCATCAGGAAACATAAGTGGTTGTGCGTCAGTGCATTCTATGTCTTCCACCCCTGGGGAAGGGCTAGGTGGATGCTCTTGGGAAACCCTGCCAGCAGAGTCTTCAAACAGCATAAGAGACTGCTGCATGACTTCAGGCTCAGACAGGTTCCCCAATATGCACGGGTGATGTGACAGACTGACGGGCATGGGTTTCAGGCGCCACCTGTGCGCTTTCTGCAGAAGACTGGGTGGGAGATAATGTGAACGTGCTGGATCCACTGTCGGACACCCAATTGACTAGCGTCTGTACTTGCTCAGACCTTACCATCCTTAGAACGGCATTAAGCCCAACCAAATTTTGCTGTAGATTCTAGCGGCTACTGGGACCTGCGGTGGCAGAATGGCTATTAATACACTGCAAAAATGTCTGTAGTACATTGTAACTTTATCGCAGAACGGCTAATAAGACCTACTTATTTTCCCTAATAATACACCCCAAAAATGGCTGTAGAAAAATGTAACTTCACCATAGAACGGCTAATAAGACGTACTTTTTTCCCCTATTAATACACCCCAAAAATAGCTGTAGTACAATGTAACTTCACTGCAGAACTGCCAATAAGATGTACTTTTTTTCTATTACTACACCCCAAAAATGGCTGTAGTACAATGTAACTTCACCACAGTACAGCTAATAAGACATACTTATTTTTCCTATTGATACACTCCAAAATTGGTGTAGTACAATGTAACCTTATTACAGAATGGCTAATAAGACGTACTTTTTTTTCGCTATTAATACACTCCGAAAAGGCTGTAGAAAAATTTTACTTTCACCGCAGAACGGCTAATAAGAAGTACTTTTTTTTTATCAATACAACCCAAAAATAGCTGTAGTAAAATGTAACTTCACCTCAAATTGATGAATAAAACATACTTTTTTTTCCTATTAATACACCCCAAAAATTGCTGCATAACAATGTACGTTCACCGCAGAATGGCTAATAAGACGTTTTTTTTCTCCTATTAATACATCCCAAAAATGGCTGTAGTACAATGTAACTTCACTGCAGAACGGCTAATAAGACATACTTTTTTTCCTATTAATACACCCCCAAAATGGCTGTAATACAATGTAACGTCACAGCAGAATGGCTAATAAGATGTACTTTTTCTCCTATTAATACACCCCGTCAATGGCTGTAGTACAATGTAACTTCCCCGCAGAGTGGCTAATAAGACATACATATATATTTTCTATTTAATACACCCAGACAATGGCTGTATAACAATGTAAATTCACTGCATAACAGCTAATAAGACGTACGTATATTTCCTAAAAATACACCCGGTAAAAAGGCTGTATTACACAGCACTTGCACCCCAATAACAAACAAAGTTTGCTGTAATTACTGAGCTATCATATAGAGCAAACCTAAAAACAGCAGTATATCAGCAATTTGCATCCCCAATTAGTGCAGCAAGGTGTAATAGTAATCACTCCTATTTCCCAGGCTTTACACACCCCTATTGGTCCTTACTCTCTCCCTATATTGTGGATAATGCCTCCCTATCCTCTACCTACACTTTGAATGATCTTTCCCTTAAGTGCTAATTTTTTATTTTTTATTTTTGCAGAATAAAGTCTTTCTTAACACTGTCCCTAGCGCCTGTCACATCTGCGCCTGCACTAAGTACACTGGAAAATGGCAGAATGGCTAAGCCATGAGAAGATAAGAATTTATATTCTTAAGACACATCTGGTATGTGATGTCTATTCATATATTCATAAGTATTATATATATTCATGTGTGCATTTATTTAGCTTTTTAGTATGAACATATCAATAATTAATGTATAATATGCAATATTGATATATAGTATAACCAAATATTAAGGTATACTTTATGCCGTGTGTATCTCTCTGAATGAATATAGTCTTAGAAGGTATAGAAAGCACTAAGGATTTCTGCTAATGGAAGTTTCTCAGAAAAGCTAATGTTATTCCAGGGGTCGTTACTCAATAGCTTGGACAGTTAGATATACAAACCCACGGTGCAAGTGTAAGGCCCATTGTATTTCTTATTAAGCCCATGAATTCAAGAGACTGGGAAAATCATAATGGTACCACTAAGTGTGGAAATATTACTTCAGAGTGTCAAATAAGTATCCCTCCTCTTTGATATACATTGAGAAAGGTTAATAGGTACTCATATAAAATCAAGCCACGTTACTTCAAAGTCTGATGTTACAACAGTGCCATCTGGGGGCAGATGGACAATTTTATATTATTTTACAATTTTTTTTATACCATGTAAAGGATTACTATGACATCATTATGTTTTTAGCATACAAATACACCCATCTTACCTGATTGGAAATCCCTAATCCAGAAGGGAATGATTCTTAGATAAGGTGGGGAATACTTACTCGTGTGCAGAGCATAAAAAAAAACTCACAAAGGAAACTGACCACAAGAAAGATATACCAAAAGAAACTTGGATTATATTTTGACTACTAGGAAAGTTTTTGAGAACTGGTCCCATCTGAAAACTCTGTCTGTCTATCTTTTACCCGGTAATGTATACTGTGCTTATTGCTCGTGATATTAATAAGATTTTTTTCTCAGTATATAGCCAAAACTCCCCATACTGTGGGAATATATAGTGTTAGGCGCCTCCATAATGCTGAATATTCTCTTAGCAAAGATGCATATTGCTAATGGAAGATCTGGCATTATTTGAAAAGAGGACTAAACCCTTAGGAAGTTATATTCCATAGTCTGATTGCCGAGCTGGATATTTCATCATATTAATATCATATATTTTTGATTGGTCATAGGGAAACAGAATTAAGGGATAACATTTATTTTTCCTGTATTAATCCATTTTTTGTTATAGCCTGTTTGGTAAACAGAAGATCCTAAGTTTCTCCTTGTATATAAATCATTGGTCTGCTTGTTAAAAGTATTGCATTGGCATTTTTTCATAGGTAACTTTAAGTTGTACTGTGCTCGTGAGATAGTGGTGTATTAGCACCACCGGGTGGCATATTTGGGGTATTATTTTGCAGCTTCATTGTTTGTCTTTGCAATTGTATTGACTTTATAATCTTGGTTTGTATTGTGTATAATAAATTACATATATATTTTTGCATAGACGATTGTCCCTTTGTTTCACTGCTTGCACAAATCAAATTAAGATACTCGATAAAAGAACTTAGAGGCGATTATGTCCGCCTGAAGGATCATATAAAATATATATATATATATATATATATATCATATATCCTCTTTTATATGAAGATTCTTTTTATGTAGAATATATTCGACAGGTGGTGTCTGGGTAGCACAGAATAGGTGGGTTCAGACTGTTTACAGCCTCTCCCCTTCTGTTGGCACCGACTTCTATCTGAAAACTTCAAAGACAGGTAGGAGGGTTAGGCAGGGTCTGCAGGGTAGTGCTGCTAGGCAGGCGGAGGGTTCACTGTGTAGTGATGAACGGCAGGGGCAATTTTCAAATTTACGATATTTTGTGAATATTTAGGCGAATATTCATCATAAATTCGAGAATTCGCAATTCACTATTATTTTCTTGATTGCGAAAATCGTCAATGTAATATGCGCCTATTGCGAGCGCAATACAGGCGTGGGTCACTTTTGCTCTATTTTTGAAGCTGCAAATCGGCAATTGATGATGCGCATATATTCTGGCGCAATATGTGCAACTTCACATTTTAGCAGGTCTGACTACATATTACTGATTTGTACACTAAATATTGTTGTGAACTTGTGACATCAGAGCACTATGTCTGTAGCATGTATATATGGATAGCAGAACCTATCACACTACCTAACACCCTGCACTGGAATCTATCAGCTACACTATGAAGGATATAACCTACACTGACTATCTCCCACTAACTATCTGTATTACATACAGTACAGACCAAAAGTTTGGATACACCTTTTCATTCAAAGAGTTTTCTTTATTTTCATGACTATGAAAATTGTAGATTCACACTGAAGGCATTAAAACTATGAATTAACACATGTGGAATTATATACATAACAAAAAAGTGTGAAACAACTGAAAATATGTCATATTCTAGGTTCTTCAAAGTAGCCACCTTTTGCTTTGATTACTGCTTTGCACACTCTTGGCATTCTCTTGTTGAGCTTCAAGAGGTAGTCACCTGAAATGGTTTTCACTTCACAGGTGTGCCCTGTCAGGTTTAATAAGTGGGATTTCTTGCCTTATAAATGGGGTTGGGACCATCAGTTGCGTTGTGGAGAAGTCAGGTGGATACACAGCTGATAGTCCTACTGAATAGACTGTTAGAATTTGTATTATGGCAAGAACAAAGCAGCTAAGTAAAGAAAAACGAGTGGCCATCATTACTTTAAGAAATGATGGTCAGTCAGTCCGAAAAATTGGGAAAACTTTGAAAGTGTCCCCAAGTGCAGTCACAAAAACCATCAAGCGCTACAAACAAACTGGCTCACATGCGGACCACCTCAGGAAAGGAAGACCAAGAGTCACCTTTGCTGTGGAGGATAAGTTCATCCGAGTCACCAGCCTCAGAAATCGCAGGTTAACAGCAGCTCAGATTAGAGACCGGGTCAATGCCGCACAGAGTTCTAGCAGCAGACACATCTCTAGAACAACTGTTAAGAGGAGACTGTGTGAATCAGGCCTTCATGGTAGAATATCTGGTAGGAAACCACTGCTAAGGACAGGCAACAAGCAGAAGAGACTTGTTTGGGCTAAAGAACACAAGGAATGGACATTAGACCTGTGGAAATCTGTGCTTTGGTCTGATGAATCCAAATTTGAGATCTTTGGTTCCAACCATCGTGTCTTTGTGCGACGCAGAAAAGGTGAACGGATGGACTCTACATTCCTGGTTCCCACCGTGAAGCATGGAGGAGGAGGTGTGATGGTGTGGGGGTGCTTTGCTGGTGACACTGTTGGGGATTTATTCAAAATTGAAGGCATACTGAACCAGCATGGCTACCACAGCATCTTGCAGCGGCATGCTATTCCATCCGGTTTGCGTTTAGTTGGACCATCATTTATTTTTCAACAGGACAATGACCCCAAACACAACTCCAGGCTGTGTAAGGGCTATTTGACCATGAAGGAGAGTGATGAGGTGCTGTGCCAGATGACCTGGCCTCCACAGTCACCGGACCTGAACCCAATTGAGATGGTTTGGGGTGAGCTGGACCGCAGAGTGAAGGCAAAAGGGCCAACAAGTGCTAAGCATCTCTGGGAACTCCTTCAAGACTGTTGGAAGACCATTTTAGGTGACTACCTCTTGAAGCTTATCAAGAGAATGGCAAGAGTGTGCAAAGCAGTAATCAAAGCAAAAGGTGGCTACTTTGAAGAACCTAGAATATGACATATTTTCAGTTGTTTCACACTTTTTTGTTATGTATATAATTCCACATGTGTTAATCCATAGTTTTGATGCCTTCAGTGTGAATCTACAATTTTCATAGTCATGAAAAAAAAAGAAAACTCTTTGAATGAGAAGGTGTGTCCAAACTTGTGGTCTGTACTGTATATAATCTAACTATCTATCTAATGTAATGACACAGCAAAACACAGAGCACAGCAATTACACTGCTTTCTCTAAGAACTGCAAAAAACTGCAGAAAATGGCTGTTGGTGAGGTTCTTATATAGTAAGGGGTAGGCAACTTTACTATTGGTTGCTAAGTATGTTGCTAAACTCAGACAAAGACATTGCAGCCTTCTCATTGGCCCACAAGAAAGAAGCAGGGAAGGATCATGGGTTCTGATGAAAAAATAAAATAAAATCGAGAATATTTGCGAATCTGAATATACAGCACTATATTCTAAATCTTTGCGAATTCTTGAAGTGGCGATATTCGCGAGTTGAATATTCGCGCCCAATACTATCACTGTGTAGTGGACATATTTATGAGGGCAGACACTGAAACTGGCACTGCAAAGTGGAGGCTCTCCAAGTGTAGGGCAGCTGCCAGTCTGATCTATAGGAGACTCACAGAGCTCCCCACTCCGCATGAATGAACGCGAGGACGTCCCTTATTCTGTAGAACTCCCGGGTGCCCTGGAATGATAGAGGTGGACCAAAAGCCTATTATAGGGATTTGCTCCACATAGGCAGTCTGCACTTCAACTCATGGCACTCCAAGCGTGATGATGGGATGTCACTAAGATGGTAGCGTACAATCCTGCTGTGCCTGCTGAGTTAGATGTATGTTCCACAGTGGAGCATATATCTCACTGTAGCTTGCACTGGCTGGCAGGGCTGCACCTTTTACTGCTCATGACCCGCACATGCCGCACCCAGTTCTTCACAGTTGGTGGATACCTCTTAAAGGGGTTGTCCGGGTTCAGAGCTGAACCCGGACATACCCTTATTTTCACCCCAGCAGCCCCCCTGAGCCTAGCATCGGAGCATCTCATGCTCCGATGCGCTCCCGTGCCCTGCGCTAGATCGCGCAGGGCACAGGCTCTTGTGTTTTCAATAACACACTGCCGGGCGGTAACTTCCGCCCAGCGGTGTGTTCGGTGACGTCACCGGCTCTGAGGGGCGGGCTTTAGCTCTGCCCTAGCCGTTTTACTGGCTAGGGCAGAGCCAAATCCCGCCCATCAGTGCCGGTGACGTCACTGGGGTTCCTGTCAGCCCCATAGAGAGCCCCGGTACGTCACCGGAACTCAGAAAAATGCCTTTGCCCTGTGCAATTTAGCTCCGATGCTCATGTCAGGGGGGCTGCCTGGGTGAAAATGGAGGTATGTCCAGGTTCAGCTCTGAACCTGGACAACCCCTTTAATTTAGTTTAATGGTTGAGGGCCCCTTGTGCCCTGCTTTTAATCCAGCTCTGTGCATCACTGCTGGCCCCCACATTCCCCTGGATGGCGCCTTCTGAGGCTACCACCTCACATTACTTCATTGATGTTGCACCCCTGGTAATACAGTACCAGCAAAGTGAATCAAATTTGACAAATCTTATTTGCACTTTGAGTATTGTTTTCGTGCAGATCAGGGCAAATCTGTTTTAAAAATCCTCATCCAAGGTTGGAGTTCTCCATCCAGCATACTAAAGGGTTCTTGATTCAGTTCAGCCTAGGTCCTGATATCATGGGCATTGTGCATGGCAAGCAGATAGATTCCTGGCTGCTTAGTTCCAAGAGGGTGGAAACATCTGACTGCCTGTGCTAAAGTACTTTAAAGGTATTGTCCCATGACGAATGTAAAAAATTACAATCAGATATTATATAGTACATGAACCAGCCCTGTACCTCACATGGGTCAAGGGATCTCCCCATTTATTGCTGTGATACATTTATATCAAGCTGAAAGCTCAAGAGGGGGGTCTTTTCTGCTGCAGCTAAAGGGGTGTGTCCATGCTCTCCCTATCACAGCTCAGGAGGCAGGGATGAAACTGACCATGTGCGGCCTTCTCAGTGAGAAAGAAATAAGAAAAAAAATAAAACTGCAGGTGGCGTTATACAGATACATTTTATTGAATAACTTAGTGGCTGTGAGGAATACCTCGCCTCGTGCCCACTTGACATCAACTATGTCGAGCTCACGAGTCACAGTATGGTCACCTGTTACCAAAGCATGAGGTTACGCCCTCCAGAGGAGCAGGTAAGGTCATCTTGATACAGTTTACAAAAGGCACCTCTTGTCCACGCGGGCACAGAGAGGTAACAAGCCAAGAGAGCCTTTTCACTACCGAAGTGAAACAGCGTTTTCTCAGCCCGGGTAATCTGCCACCAGATTCTCGATTGATAAAAAAACGCTAACGGATGTGGGAATTCGTGATCGAGATACAAGATAGCCCAAAATTAAATTATATATTTAATCACCTTAAGGGCAAACTATATAACACAATATACACAGGGAATATATTCAGCGGTCTGAGGTTACAGATACAGGTAATATGGTACAAACAGGATTACACAGAGCACAGGTCAGTTACCAGGTAGATAAATGTTCCTTTGCTGTATTAACATGGAGGGCAGTGATGTCAGCTGTTTCCAGGTCTCTCCAAACACATTTGCATGATGTGACCCCCTTTCAGAAAAAGACATGCCCGCTTGCTAGCACAAGCCTTTTAAACTGTAGCTGGCCCCTCCCCTCCCTGCCTCCGGGAGGGGTCCCCTCCTTCTGTTCTGGGACTGGCATCAAATGAGCCAAAAAAAACAATTTTATGGCTCATAGCTCCAGACCAGAATGTCGCAGGGAGGTGGTTCTGGGCCCAATTGATCCACCTGGGTTCCAGCTACAACTAGAGTCCAAACATGGTGCCGCTATGTGGTTTCTGTGGGGAGTTATCTATATCTCCCCTCCCAGGCATCTTGGCATCATGCCAGGACCACGTGGATGTTTGGCTTTGCCCCCAAATTATGCCTGGGATAGACGGACGATTCAAAATTCCTTATGAAATGTCGGTGTGAAACATGTCTGTGGGAAAGTGATAGATCTGGTCCAGGGCTGAGACCTCCTGCAGGGAGTTTTCTTGCTACATCTTCCTGGTGCCTGTCAGCTGGAAGAGGTGTGACTTTATCCACCTGGGGCCTCCTTGTAGCCTGGACCCCTGGGGGGTTTTCTCCCTTGCTATCTGACAGCAGATGGCTGGGAGGTGAGAACATATTTTGCATGTACACTGACTGTGTACATGCAAAAGGTGAATCAAATGAATATCAGGGCTTCCAGTAAATGATAATCCATATTCCTCACGGTGGCTATGCTATATTTTTAATTACATGCAAATACAAAAGTATTCAGATCCAGGTGCTGGTTTGAAAACTGTAGAATATTTTTTTGTGGGACAACCCCTTTAAGTAGAAGCCTAGGGCACAGAATTGAATCTATGCTATGGATGAACAAAAGCCTAGATATACAATCTGCCTGACAAGTGAAAGGGCTCATAAGTATTAAGGGTACTTTCACACTAGCAACTTTCTTTTCTGGTATTGAGTTCCGTCCTAGGGGCTCAATACCGGAAAAAAACTGATCAGTTTTATCCTAATGCATTCTGAATGGAGAGCATTCTGTTCAGTATGCATCAGTTCAGTCCCTCTTACGTTTTTCGGCAGGAGAAAATACCGCAGCATGCTGCATTTTTCTCTCCGGCCAGAAATCCCGAACACTTGTCTGAATGCCGGCATTAATTTCCATTGAAATGTATTAGTTAAAATTGCAGCATTGATGGATCCGTTCTTCCAGTCCGCGCATGCGCAAACCTTTAGAAATGTGAAAAAAATATATACCGGATCCGGCATTGCAATGCATTTGTCAGACGGCTCCGCATCCGGGTCCATCTCAAAAATGAATCCGGGTCCATCTCAAAAATGCATCCGTTTGCATCCGGATTGCCGGATCCGGCAGGCAGTTCCGGTGCCGAAACAGCCTGCCTGGAATCCTCTGTCGCAAGTGTGAAAGTACCCTAAGGACAAAAAGTCCAATAGAGGACCACCCCTCTGAACCCCTTCCCCCAATGCTCCTGGAATCGTTCCCTTTTTTGGATTAAGATAATAATTCTTACATTTTTACAGCCTAAATATTAGACAGGATTAGTAGATCTGTCCCATTGTGTATATATTTTATACTGTGGATTTACTGGGGTCAATGTTGAATTTATTAGGGCAACTGGTAGAAAATGTGTCTTTGAAACCAGGAAGCAAGAATGGTGTTCCTCCAAAACAGGTAAACGCCCATTTACATGGACCAACTGAGCCAGCAGTTATCTGGAACAAACCTTCATTCTCCATTACTGCTGAAGTAGGTGAGAGCTGTATGGGAATGACTGATCGCTACTGTGATCACTTGTCCCCTTACAGATACATTGTTGTTTACACAGGTGAATCTGCTGCCCAGAAACAATGATGTCGGTGGTCGCATCCGTGATGCTTTCACCTGATGAGCGAACATCTGTATAAATGTTTGATCAAGTGAATGGGAAAGAAAGCTGTAATTATACTGCACCACCGCTACAATGTGCGCAACAGTGGCGTAGCTAGAAATGAGCAAATTTTTGAATGGGGCCCCCCTCCCCCAGTAATTTTTTCACAACCCCTTCCTTTTATGCCGCCCCCATTCCAGTGGCTAGTAAAGATCGCTCTCTCAGACCAGGCCATTTAATTGTGTAATACCGTTGAGGGGGCCCTGACAAACTCTTTTAGTCCTCCTCCTCCTGGATGGGCCCCTTCTGGGTTAGGGCCCCAAAGCAGCTGCTTCCTTTATAGCTACGCCCCTGGTGCGCAGCATGCAGGTCAACACTGAAAAGGATGCAGCGCTTGCACTAATATACATGTTTACCTATAAAATGTCATGTTAAGGAACTACTATTCATACAGTTCTCTAATATATTTCTTAAAATAAACCTCCACCTTGTTGATGGTTTCTAAGTAGCAGCAGATTATTTATTCTTTACTGCATAGAATAAAGAAAACTCACGGATAAGCAGAAAAAGTAGAACAAATTTAATATACACAGCAGCTAAAACAGTAGAGCTTTTGAAGCATATATAGTCAATGATGGCTCAAAAAGTGTAGCTTCGCCTTAATTTGCTATGTATTTGATGGAGAAAAGGAACAACTAAGATAACAGACCTGGCAGCAATCTAAAATGGCAAGATACGCTACTGTAATGAAAAAAGAATAACGTTAATACTTCAGACAAAAGTGACTATAAACTGTCACTCTTTTTTTTATTATTTTACAGCTTTTGCAAGTGACGTGTCTCCGACAAACACAGTAAGAAGGTGTCATCTTGTCACCTTCAGTTTCTCGATATGTCACTTAGGATTTTCATCACTTATCTTTTATCTTGATTTGGATAATTAGAATCTCTTCTCTCTACAAGTAAATTCTGCCTTCTGCCTGGGATACAATTTGAGTTTAATGGGTTTACATAAATGTTCTTGACAGTGTTTATTACTACAACATAGCTGTCATTAGGCTTGGACTTAAAGGTATTATCTTATAATTAATCTAAAAAATTAAAATCAGACATCATATGGCAATCTATTTCAAACAAAGCTAAAACCAGTCCTGTACCTCATATGGATCTAGAGATTTCCTCATGCATTGCTTTAATTGCTCTGCTACATCTTCTTCAGGCTAGCAGCTTGGGTGAAGGAGGGGTATCCTTTCAGCTACAGCACTCTTCCTGTAAGAGCTCATTCACACAAGACCGGTTTTCTCTTCCTTGTACTTTGCATGGACAGCTCACAGATCCGTGCAAGTCAGTTGGGGTAGTCTGTTTTGTCCATGCATTCACATGCTTTTCCAAACTCAGTGCTTGTCTTATCTGGTCTGGGGCAGACTCACTCAATCTATGGGAGAGAGAAAAAAATTGAATGTTTTTCATGGACAGAAAAGCAGACACAGTTTTGTCAATAGGGCTTCAACATCACTGCTGGTATAAGAAGATCATTCTCTATTACTGCCTTTGTCACCTCTCTGGAAGAGTCACAAATGCCACTCATAACCTATCTTTTTAGAAGGAGAGCTAAGCTCTAGATAACTCAACAAGAGGAAAAACCTGTCTCTTAGGCCTCCTTACACAGTCTAAGTGGTTTTCTGCATAGAAGAGAAAACATCAGAGAACACGTTTTCTGGAGACTGTCAAGAACATGAATCAGCCCTTCTAAATTGAAGATTCAGATGGTAGCAGCTGAAGGAGAGAACTGAGCACTTGTAACCTGGTCATTCTGCTCCACAACAGGATATCCACATTACTGTACAGACTGAACACTTGGGATGACATTATAATGACTAGTGTTGAGTCGCAAAGCCAAATTTCCTTGCGCTTCATGGTAACTAATCATTTTTCTTAAAATGGCTAGAGTTGTCTTAGAAAGAACAGAAAAAAAACCCTCATCCACTTACTCATGCAGAGGCAGTCTGCTCCTCTCTTGAGTAGAAAAGACCTGCCGAAGGACCTGAGCCGAGCGTGATGATGTCACGTGTGGAGTGTGTGGTGACATCATCACGCTCAGTGCACGTCCTTCGGCAAGTCTTTTCCACTCAAGAGAGGAAGTGGATGACGTGAGTGATTTTTTTTTTGAAACCCAAAAAGCCAAATGGTACTGGTACAGTCATATTACAGTTTTAAACGGCCGTTAGACAGGTGCACTTCTGTATAGGTGGCTGTTAAAAATGGTCCCATTGATTGATAGGCTGAATAAGATTTTAACATAGTGATTCATGACAAATTAATGTGCAACAAATCAAATTTCATGTCAAAATTTGGCAAATCTGCCGAATCAAATTTTTCAAAACTTCGCTCATTTCTAATATATCTTTTATACTAGTATTGTCACTAATCAAAGAGGCCCCTGTTGGCAAAAATTATATATTTAGCTTACTTTTTTGTTGCTTTCATATTATTATTATCAGGAAGATTTGTGCTGCATGCTCTACTATTGTTTCTGTCAAATCTGAAGTAACTGCTGATAGAGGCTTGGAATCGAGCCTATGACAGCAACATGATGATGGCATTATTGTGTTAATATTTTGTTCCTTTACTTGGGAGTACTCTGTTCGAACGTCTGGTCACTAGGGGGTACTTGAACTGAAAAGGTTGAGAACCACTGCTCTAGAGTGATAGCTACATTGCTTCTTTGCTCTGCCTAATAGCGGGTCTTGACTAGTGTTGAGTGAACTTGCGATCTGAAAGTTCGGCGTTCGGGTTATCTAAGAATTCCGTAATGGATTCCGTTACCACGGACCATAACGGAATTCTATGACAGCATGCAACCCGGAAGCCTATAAGATGCATTCCGTCATAATAGAAGTCTATGTATTGCATTCCGTCATAAAAGAAGTCGTTGCTGATGGAATGCAATACGGAATGCCTCTTATAGGCTTCTGTGGTGCATGCCGTCATAGAATTCCGTTATGGTCCGTGGGAATTCTTAGATAACCCGAACCCAAATGTCGAACTTGCAAATCGCAAGTTTGCTCAACACTAGTCTTGACCATAGGACTACGGTTATTATTGTTATTCTATTAATTACAGAGCGCTGTACATGTGAATTATATTCATATTCATTAACAGTAAGTTTGCTATGTTTTTTCTCTTAGTCGATATTAACCAAATGGCACAGCATTTTGTTTGTGGTGTTCTTTAGCAAAGGACTTGCCATTATCAGAAGCTGCATACTGTGAAAACTTTTCACAAGGCGTTGTCACAAATCTGTTTCTGGTTAGGGCTATGCATGACTAGTTTTACAATATGATATATATTGGAGGACACTCTGCTATCTGGTGTTGCACAGAATATTCAAATGCATATTTATATAAAATGAATATATTTATTATCAAAAATACATACAAAATAAAAATGAGAATAAAATCAGATATAGTACGGTTATAGTTGTAAAAGTTAATGTACATAATCATATCCTATATACTAATCGTGTTGGTTTGCAGTCTCACAACAACTAGAATATTAATTATATTGTGAGGGTGCAAATCTGCACTTTATCTAGACATATTCATGAATCAAACCCCTCACTAGAATTGGTCAATAAAAGAATAAAAATGTAAAATAAAATAAAGATATTATCAGATGTCAAATATCCACAATGTTCAGGTAAAATAAATGGCAATCCTCCTTTTGATAATCTTGCAACTATCATGCAGTGGGCAAATGTCCAATCTGATATTTATATTTGCAAATATATAGTAGTAAATAGATTGACACTATGTAAAAAGTGATAATGAGTCTCTTCTATATTCATAACAGAGTCATAGTTCATTTATATTTTTAGCAGTTAATTTATCATTTCATATTACTGTTAACAGGCACACTAATTCAGCGGAGTGCCTCTGTATTCAGAATGCAGTTAGGTTTGAATGGTCGCTGAAGCTCTCCGGCTCGGTTGGTGTGAAGTCCCACGTGGCGTCCTACGTGTTTGGGAACCTGTTAGTTGAATCAGCCAACAAATGGTGTTAGATGTGCGGCTGCAACTTGGATCTCATGGCTGGAAGATATCAACGTGGATTCAGCCGATCCCGGCTGTTGCACCATAGCGATTTTGCTGAGTTCAAATTAATGGTATTGATAACTGCAGTATGTATAGTGCATTCACTGATACACTGCTACGGAACACCAGACACGTTTTGGAGTGACGGACTCCTTCTTTAGTGGTGAGCATTGTATGTTCGCTTGTTGCAATTTAAAGAGTCATTCCTTAATTGAAGGAGGAGTAATATCTTTGATCCCCATACATATGAAAACATGGACTGGAATACATCTTTAGACACATCTCATGCCAATCTATCGCCGATACAAACAGTTCTATATGTACAGTATACATACCTCTAAAAACCTTAATGTCTGAACTTTTAGGAGGATCTATTTAAAAAAATAACATAAAATTAGACAGATGAGTCTATAAAATAGCAAAAAGGTCTCAGAAAGATCAAAAAATGCTATTGCATTTTCAATGTGTTTTAGATGTGTTTTTTTCCCTCTGTCCATATTTGAATTGATTAAGCATATCTAGATAGGTGCATCAATTATATGTACTTTTGGTTGTGGGAGATAGAGTAATAATCTTCCATATATATTTTTTACATAGTATCCTAGTATTTCAAATATCAATATGATGATTATTAAAGATCCTTTAAATATATTACTAAGTCGTATGTACTTTACAAAATGATAGAGAGACATCTATCATTTTTTTATATCTTTTTTTATCATCTTCCATTTTTTCTCATTTACTGTCTCTTTTTCTTTATACATTATTAGTCTCTGTTCCTTTTCTTTTCTTTTCTTTTCATGTTTGCTTGTTTTACTGTCTGTGAAAAATGTGTGGAAGAAGAATGTTATCAATCACTGATAATGCCTCCCCTATATACAGCTACCAGTCACTGACAGCTATCCCTGTATACACACTTACACAGAGAATGCTATCAATCATTGATAACACCTTCTCTGTGTACAGATATCAGTGACTGACCGGTATCTCTGTATAAACACTTACACAGTGAATGCTATCACTCACTGATAACACATCCCCTGTGTACAGCTATCAGTGACTGACAGCTATCTTTGTATACACACTTACACAGTGAATGCTATAAATCACTGATCCTAGTGAATGTGCTGTTTTAAAGAGGACCTTTCAAGGGTCCAGACATTATAAACTAAGTATCGGGATATGTAGGGCATAGTGCAAGGATCTAACTGCACTTACTATTTTTTGTGAGCATCGCTCTATTCGCCCGCTGTGGCCCTTGTTGTATTCTCCCGCCTGGTATGCTAATTTTAGCTTCGGTACAGGGAGGAGGAGACTGCCCTGTTTTGCAATGGGAGTCTCCTTCTCCCTGGCTGTAGCGCTGTCCAATGGCAGCGAAGAGCATCACAGCCAGGGAGAAGGAGATGCCTATTGAGAAACATGGCATTCTCCTCCTCCCTGTACCGTTGCTAAAATTAGCATACCAGGTGGGAGAATACAACGGGGGCCACAGCGGGCAAATGGAGTGGCGCCCAGAAAAAATAGTAAGTGCAGTTAGATCCCTGCACTATGCCCTACATATCCTGATACTTAGTTTATAATGTCTGGGCCCATGAAAGGTCCTCTTTAAGTTCAGAAATAGCACAGATTTAAATGTATACAATTGCAAGTTTTTTTAAAATCTTTTCCCACAAAATTATATATCAATCTTCTCAGCTCCTTCTGCTCTATAACATGCTGCCTGCAGACTGCACTGTATTTTCAGTTGACAAGTTCTGTTTCTTGAGTGTATAAGGATTACAAAAAATTGTAGGGCTTAACTGCAAAATAAAATGGCAAATTCAGCATTTTTACACCTCTCCAGGTTTGAAAAGTGGTGGGAATATAGGCAAAGTTAACCTGACAAGCTAATTTAAAGTGAATATGTCCTATTGAATATGATCTATTGTTTAAATCACATTTTTATGTTTAACACATCTTAAAATAATTTTTGATGGTGTTATTTTTAATTCTCTATGTCAATATCTATATTTAAACAAAAACCATAAAATTTTGCAGTTTTCACACTGGCCACTAATTATAGGCGCCGATTCATTGTCTGTACAGATCACTTTACTGCAGTTACCTGATTATCTGTCATTTTGTAACACCCCAGAGGGGTGTTACCACTCTATCACCCTGCTACTATCTCTAATGGGCTAACAAAACGTAATTTTATGTATTTTTGTCCAGGTCCTCCATAATGTGCATTCCTAATCTTGTTATGCAATTGTTCATATGTAATGTGCCTGGTTCACCAGCAGGCAACAGCAAGCACGGCAGAGCTATGGTTAGATAGAATGGAGCTCACCATTCCAGCCCCCCCCTTTGGTCAGAAGTGGGCCAGTCCTGCTTGCTACCAGAAGGAGGTGTGGCAGTTCTGGTTTGTGCTGGTTGAGACTCCATGTTGGAGCTGCCAGGATTCTAACCTATTCCTTGGCTGAAGATAAGTGTAGTGAAGTGCAGCATAAAAAAGAAGCCAAGCTACCAAGTGAACTTGTCAGTACAGCAGAGTGAGAGAAGGATAGAGCAGAGTTGAGTTTGCCTGCCAGTTTAATGCTAAAGCCTGCTGGAACCAAGACAAAGCATGTAAACTGTTTGAAGAAACGTTTATTCAAAGTAAAGCTGCCATTGGACTTCATCTCAAGGTCTGGACTCAAGTTATTCTTTTCAATCCCTTATATATTTCCCCTATTATTTGCTTCGGAGCCAAAGCCTGGGGTCCAGCAGTATCCAGGTAGAATCACCGTGATACATAAAGAGACATTTAGGCCACACTACACAAATCGGCATTCCTACTACACATGGGACGAGATATAGAGGCCCTGTGGTGAGGCGCCCGTTGCAATTCTACTGATGCCTGTAATTCTATCATCTCTGTATATAGATAAGACAGGATCCACCATTCCCAATAAGTGATCGCCAAAGCTTATCTATTCTTTCCTTGTACCTCTGCACAGGACACAGAGCATGCCTAGAAAACTCTCCCATAAAAGTCAATGAGGTCCCCCCTGACCATTGTGTCTATGGCCCATGGGAGTGCCATAAAGCAATTTTCTTAATGCTTTCTAAATGCTGTTAAGAATAGCTCAGACTGGATAGCCGTCCCCATAATCATGTTCAGGAACCAGAATACAAAAATCTGTAATCAAAAATAAAAACAGATTAGAAAAAAAGGATATATGTTGCTATCTGGTTTTAACTGGCACATACCATTTTTGGTGACACTTTTTCTTTAAGCCAATCAACTGTGACTTTGTAATGATTCTCTCAGTAAGGTGGTAGCATATAAATTGGCATAACACCTCAAGACAGAAGTGTTAACTTTAAAAATTCCCCTCATAAAAAATAACTCCTATAGTCTTTTTTACGCTTTTTTTTTTTTTTTTGTGGTAAACCAACTATAGCAGCCATGGAGAAAGCCCGCCTAGAACTGCTGCCGTATCATCAACGGCTCTGATGGGTGAACTTTAGCGCTGCCATAGCCATTTTTAAAGGGATTCTGTCATGAGAGTTTACCCCTATAACCTAAACATATGCTCATGTCCGGAATAATCATAAGAATGCTAAGCTGGCCTTATTATACTTCACTGTTGCTCTTTTTGCCCAAAAAACTGGTTTTTATAACCTGTCAATCACTCACTTAAGGTGCCCAAGGGGAGGTCCGTTAATACAGGGTGCCCTGCCGCACCCCTCGCTGTCCGCTGCCTTCCCTAGCTCAGCGCCGCCTCCTCAAACCTATTACTCCCTCTGCCAGATGCCGGGCCTGCGCACTAAGCTCAGCCTGATGCGCAGGCGCGGGATCTGGCAGAGGGACGGATAGGATTGCGGAGGCGGTGCTGAGCTAGGGAAGGCGTCGAGGGGGACCGGACGGCGAGGGGTGCGGCCAGACACCCTGTATTAAGGGACCTCTCCTTGGGCACCTTAAGTGAGTGATTGACAGGTTATAAAAAACTGTTTTTTGGGCAAATAGAGCCCCAGTGAAGTATAATAAGGCCAGCTTAGGATTCTTATTATTACTCCGGACATGAGCATATGTTTAGGTTATAGGGGTAAAATCTCATGACAGAATCCTAATGCACTTCTGTCATCAATGTTGTTTCTGCATATGAACCACATTTATATCTTACAAAATCTGCCTGGACTTCTCTTGCTCAACCCTCACTTTCACTAGAAGCTAAGCATGCATGTTCAGGGCTCGGAGAAAGAGAGCTGTTGTCTGAACTGGCACTTATCCAACAGCTTTAGCTACACATACTAAAGTTTTCACTAAACGCATACTTGTGTACTCTCCTAGAATATCCAGAAACCTAGAGGTCCTAACAGAATCCCAGAAGAAGTTGCAGGTCTCCAGGTCATAAAAAAGCCTCCTGAAAAGCAACGGCTAATGTATATTTAATTTGCATTGGAATGCTTCATCGTTAGACTTCACCTCAGTAGCATGACATGATAAAAAAGGGATGTGGATTGCCAAACAAATTCTGTACCAGGCCTGTTTCTAAAAGTTGAGTAAATGTTTGATCTGCTATACATTACAGTGCAATCCTATGCAGAACAGACTTGTTTTAGGTCCTTCCCATGGGCAACTGGAATCATGGAACGACAAGGGTAAAAAGTGGAGGAATATGAAATATTATTAGTCATTTGCTATGGGTGTAACCAAATGGATGCTTGTGGCAAGCTGAGATATCCTGTGAAACTTGGCTGCAGTCGTCGTAACCTATGTTCTTACATGGCTGAAGCAAACTCCTCAAAGCACTTACTTAAAATGTACTAATTTAATATCACTCTGCTATTAGTATTTCCTTAATGCCTTGTGCAATCAATATGTGAAATGTTTATGTTACTTCCACGTTATCCACTTTTAAAACAAGCATGAGATTAAATTGCTGTAAAGCTGTCTAAGTAGCGCCACCAGATTTACTTGTAATCCTTCCCTCTAATATATACATCTTTTTGGTATTGTACTTTAAAAGAGCAGACCCAAGCAATTTAAAGATTTTTATCAAAGAATCAATGCTGAGGAGCTATTAATTCAGCCATAAAAATTTAAAAAAATCTAAAAGCATGTGGCAACCGATTGACTTTAAAGGGAACCTGTCATCAACTTTATGCTGACCTCACTGAGGATAGCATAAAATAGTGACAGAAATGTTGATCTCAGCGGTGTGTCACTCATGAGCTAAAAGTAAGTGGTTGCTGAGAACCAGCATCATAGTCACTGCAGCCCAGGCCCTGAAAAGAGTCAAATCTACCTGAGAAGAGTCCTGGTTATTCCTAATCTCCTGCTCTCCGCCCATCTGCTGATGATTGGCAGTTCTCTCCTAGAGAGAAAGGGAGAAAACTAGGTAGAAGACGGTCAGTCATCAGCAGGTGGGCAGGAGAGCAGGAATTTATGAATAACCATGACTCCTCTCAGATGGCCGGGACTCTTTTCCAGGCCCAGTCTGCAATGATTGTGATGTTGGTTCTCGGCAACCACTTACTTTTAACTTTTAAATGACAGACCGCTGAAATCAACTCACCTGTCTCTACTTTATACTGTTAGTATGGGCAGCATAAAGTTGATGACAGGTTCCCTTTAAAATTAAAGTCTAAATATTAAAGCTTAAGATGATCACAGTTACTAGAACTGAAGTTTTGGCAGAACAGTCCGCAATGTTGAGCCACCAAAAAGCAGTTATAGCTGTAACATACATAGTACAGTCAAGACTCTGCAAGGGGCTAGATTGTCTGTTCATAATCATATAGGCGTGAATTTATCAAGACTGATGTCTTATGTGCCTGCCAATGTTGATCTAGTAGGCGCTGGAGTAAGGTGCACCTAATTTATGAAGATGCTGCATCTCTGGCCCTACATTAGATAAAAAGTCGAGTCTACACCAGCTATGGGCCATGGAAAATAGTGTCATGTGAAAACACAAAAAGTCTCAAATTATTTAATTGGGGGTTTTTAAAACAATTTACACCACTCTTCTGGTGCACGGGAGTTGATCATTTCACCTTATAGAAGTGACAGTTTGTCATTACAATGAAATGCATTACCCTCATAGATATTCCAACTGAGAGGTATTATTACAAAATGGAAGTGTTTAGGAACCACAGCCACAAGGTAGTAGACCATGCAAAGTTACAGAGTGAGGTTGCTGACTGCTGAGGCACATAGGAAGAGATTTATCAAAAATGGTTTATAGGAAAACTGACTTAGTTGCCTATAGTAACTAAACAGATTCCACCTTTCATTTTTCAGAGCAACTTTGCAACATTTAAGGATCAATATAGGCTGCTATGGGCAACTAAGCCAGTTTTCCTTTGCACCAGTTTTGATCAATATCCCCCCTAGCATGTTAAAGTTGCCAAAACTCTTGTGACTCAATGACCCTGATTTATAATTCCTTCACTCTAGGGCTTTTGCAACTTTTTGCACTAACTCAGTCCAGTTTTTTTTAAATGTGGGTGAAAAAGTGGGCAAAGTTAACTATTTTAATGCGTTTCAATCAAGATTTATCATTAAGACTTTTTAAAAAAAAGTTGCACAAAAGTCACAATATTCCTCCAGTTAGGAGGGTGGAATAGGAAAACTGAAGTAGCTTTTCAAGACAAAAGTGTTAGATTTAAAGATGAGACCAATTTATCAAACATCGGGCATTTGATAAATGTGGCATGAAGTAGGCCAATGCCAACTCAAGCAAAACTGACTTCAAATATTCCCATCATAATAAATTCTCCCTAATAACTGTACAGTTCAAAACCTCCTCTGGCATTAACATCAGCACAAAAACAGTGTACCAGGAGCTTCATGACATGGGTTTCCAAGCCAAGTAGCACATGCAAGCCTTAGATACCAAGCGCAATGCCAAGCACCAGACAGAGCATGCCACCACTGGACTTGTGTAGTGATAAATCACACTTCTCTGTCTGGCAGCCTGATAGATACGTCTGGGTTTGGAGAATGCCAGGAGTTTTTTTTTAAGGGATTAGCCTAGGCCCCTTTCTTCTACTGAAGGAAAATCTAAATGCTTATGCCTACCAAGACATTTTGGACAATTTTATGCTTCCAACATTGTTTGAAAAACAGTTTGAGGAAGTCCTTTATTTTCCTTCCAGCATGTTATGTTATGTTATGTTATGTTACTAAGTCCTTGTATAGCGCTCTAGAGGAACTCAATCCGATCGAAGCGCTTGTCGACGGCTATATTGGTGGGCCCCTACATCATCCTACACAAAAAGCCAGGTCTTAACCAACTTCCTAAATTCCAGGTAATTTGATGTTGTTCTAATGTGTTCTGGGAGGGAGTTCCAGATCTTGGGGGCCAATACTGAGAAACGTCTGTCCCCCCTTGTCTTGAGGCGGGTTCTTGGCACAAAGCCCAGTGCACAAAGCAAGGTCCATAAAGGCAGGATTTGGTGAGGAACAACTTGACTGGCCCCCAACAGGGAACCAACCTCAATACCATCAAACAGCTTTAAGATGAACTAGAACAGAGATTGAGTGCCAGGCCCAACATCAGTGTCTAATCTCACAAATGATCTTCTGGATAAATGAGCACAAATTCCCACAGAGACACTCCAAAATCATGTAGAATGATTTTGTAGATGTAGTTGAAGTTTTAATTGTAGAGGGGAAACCAACTCTATGTTAATGACTGGATTTAGAATTGGATGTCATAAAAGCTCCTGTAGGTGTAATCTGTAGGTGTCCCAATACTTTTGTTCATATAGTGCATCTTTTCATTACACAATCATTTAGCCATTTTTATCATAATCCCATAAACCCCTTTATAGGAAAAGTAATGTTCTATGGAAAATCAAGACTATATAGTTCACCAAAATAATGCCTTTTTTTTTTTACAGATCTAATTATCACACTATTTCCCTTACCGTATGCTAAATTTCAGTTTTTAAGAGAACATCATTAAATGTGTTAGTCTTATCTGCAAACTTTTAATAGCGCTGAGTGATCAGCTCGGCTATTACATATTGGATGGAACAGGCAGCAGCGTGAATATATTTATCTACCATATGCTGCTCAGACCTCCTTACTTCTAAAGTAACAGTGGGAGTAATAACTAGGGACATTTAGTGTCTATATGATGATGATAACATATGTTACACGCACAGAAATAACAGCGGCTAAAAACAGAACTGTTCTACCTCTAAGTACAGAGTATGCTTATGGCCACTTGGAGAGTACTTCATGTCTTCTAGGTTATTGTCTCCCTGAAGATGACTCGAGCAGAATGAACATATAACCCCAGAACATCCAGAGGAATACTGAGTTTGATGAAAATGTAAATTATATTTAACCTTAATTACTAGGTAGTCAATAATCAATTCAACCCACTCAAGACCACTTTGATTTCCTCATCCAGTTTTGCTATTCTGGTGAAGTGCGATTTGCATCTTATTATTACAGGTTATTAATTCTGTAGATAGGTTTTATCAATTTTAATTCATCTGTTGTAGATATATGATCCTGGTGTGTGTGTGTGTGTGTGTATGGGGGGGGGGGGAGGAGGGGGGTTGAATGGCTTTTAGATTGTCATTTGTTTTCATACACGAGGGCTACCAATGAAGGTGCAGTATGGATATTTTTAGGCATGGCACATGCTAAAAGGTAACTTGTTTGGCCTCTGTCGGGAGGGTAGAATTTTATAGATATGTTTGATATATACAACGGGAGATAAACTTACTAAATTGAAAAACAATAGCAATTATACTCCCGAAGTAAAGACTGTAAATGTGATATCCCAAAAGGGAGTGGCGAAAGGGAGCTAAAACGTAACTTTTACTTCTAATTGATAAAATATGATAGGAACCCCAAGACATACAGATAGTACAAACACAAACTCCCCAGTGAATGGAATTTGCTCAAGATAAAACGGAACGACATACCCCAAGCATGACAAGCCAGGCTAAATTCAAGTGCGGAGTGGCCTGCCAGATAACACAATGGTGAGGTTGGGTAATTTCGTGCATAGATGAGACAGGGAAAGGCTATCCCTAAATAACCCTAGATGTTGGGAGGGGGTAGCTAGTCTGACCCTGCCTATGTATACAGAGCACTCGCCCCGATAGGAGTGACCCCCTCCATGTACCTAGCCCTAGGGAGGGGAGGTATCCCTATTGTGCCCTACAGGATATTCCTGACATGTCACGTTTCAACTAGTGTATCATTAGGGGAGGTTATCCAATTAGAGAAACATTGGCATCCTTAGGTCAGTGGACCACAAGGACAGTAGATGCGGTGCGCCCCAAAGTTGGGATAGGGGAGTACCTCTGGAGCAGCTGAAAGATGTCCGTATTTTGTGCTAAAAACATGTTTAAATTGGTTGTAAAAAATTTTCAGCAGTTTTTGTGATATATGCGGTTAAAAATCAATCTATTTCCACACTGTCCCTTCAGCTGACAGCTAGGTGCAGCCTTATCTCTGATATCCTGATTTCATAAATACTCAATTAAGCAGGGGCGTAGCTAAAGGGGTAGCAAGGGAAGCCTCTGCTTTGGGGCCTAAACTCAAGCGCCAGCTCAGGAGTAGAGTTGAGCGAACACCTGGATGTTCGGGTTCGAGAAGTTCGAACCCAAACCCCATTGAAGTCAATGGGGACCCGAACTTTTCGGTACTAAAAAGGCTGTAAAACAGCCCAGGAAAGGGCTAGAGGGCTGCAAAAGGCAGCAACATGTAGGTAAATCCCCTGCAAACAAATGTGGATAGGGAAATGAATTAAAATAAAAATTAAATAAATAAAAATTAACCAAAATCAATTGGAGAGAGGTCCCATAGCAGCGAATCTGGCTTCACGTCACCCACAACTGGAACAGTCTATTCTCAGATATTTAGGCCCCGGCACCCAGGCAGAGGAGAGAGGTCCCATAACAGAGAATCTGTCTTCATGTCAGCAGAGAATCAGTCTGCATGTCATAGCAGAGAATCAGGCTTCACGTCAGCCACCACTGCAACAGTCCATTGTCATAAATTTAGGCCCAGCACCCAGGCAGAGGAGAGAGGTCCCGTAACAGACAATCTGGCTTCATGTCAGCAGAGAATTAGTCTTCACGTCAGCCACCAGTGCAACAGTCCATTGGCATATATTTAGGCCCAGCACCCAGGCAGAGGAGAGAGGTCCCGTAACAGAGAATCTGGCTTCATGTCAGCAGAGAATTAGTCTGCATGTCATAGCAGAGAATCAGGCTTCACGTCAGCCACCAATGCAACAGTCCATTGTCAGATATTTAGGCCCAGCACCCAGGCAGAGGAGAGAGGTCCCGTAACAGAGGATCTGGCTTCATGTCAGCAGAGAATCAGTCTGCATGTCATAGCAGAAAATCAGGCTTCACGTCAGCCACCACTGCAACAGTCCATTGTCAGATATTTAGGCCCAGCACCCAGGCAGAGGAGAGAGGTCCCGTAACAGACAATCTGGCTTCATGTCAGCAGAGAATCAGTCTTCATATCATAGCAGAGAATCAGGCTTCACGTCAGCCACCACTGCAACAGTCCATTGTCATAAATTTAGGCCCAGCACCCAGGCAGAGGAGAGAGGTCCCGTAACAGACAATCTGGCTTCATGTCAGCAGAGAATCAGTCTTCATGTCATAGCAGAGAATCAGGCTTCACGTCAGCCACCAGTGCAACAGTCCATTGGCATATATTTAGGCCCAGCACCCAGGCAGAGGAGAGAGGTCCCGTAACAGAGAATCTGGCTTCATGTCAGCAGAGAATTAGTCTGCATGTCATAGCAGAGAATCAGGCTTCACGTCAGCCACCAATGCAACAGTCCATTGTCAGATATTTAGGCCCAGCACCCAGGCAGAGGAGAGAGGTCCCGTAACAGAGGATCTGGCTTCATGTCAGCAGAGAATCAGTCTGCATGTCATAGCAGAAAATCAGGCTTCACGTCAGCCACCACTGCAACAGTCCATTGTCAGATATTTAGGCCCAGCACCCAGGCAGAGGAGAGAGGTCCCGTAACAGACAATCTGGCTTCATGTCAGCAGAGAATCAGTCTTCATATCATAGCAGAGAATCAGGCTTCACGTCACCCACCACTGCAACAGTCCATTTTCATAAATTTAGCCCAGCACCCAGGCAGAGGAGAGAGGTCCCGTAACAGACAATCTGGCTTCATGTCAGCAGAGAATCAGTCTGCATGTCATAGCAGAAAATCAGGCTTCACGTCAGCCACCACTGCAACAGTCCATTGTCAGATATTTAGGCCCAGCACCCAGGCAGAGGAGAGAGGTCCCGTAACAGAGGATCTGGCTTCATGTCAGCAGAGAATCAGTCTGCATGTCATAGCAGAGAATCAGGCTTCACGTCACCCAACATTGGAACAGTCCATTGGCATATATTTAGGCCCCGGCACCCAGACAGAGGAGAGGTTCATTCAACTTTGGGTAGCCTCGCAATATAATGGTAAAATGAAAATAAAAATAGGATTGAATGAGGAAGTGCCCTGGAGTACAATAATATATGGTTAAGGGGAGGTAGTTAATGTCTAATCTGGACAAGGGACGGACAGGTCCTGTGGGATCCATGCCTGGTTCATTTTTATGAACGTCAGCTTGTCCACATTGGCTGTAGACAGGCGGCTGCGTTTGTCTGTAATGACACCCCCTGCCGTGCTGAATACACGTTCAGACAAAACGCTGGCCGCCGGGCAGGCCAGCACCTCCAAGGCATAAAAGGCTAGCTCTGGCCACGTGGACAATTTAGAGACCCAGAAGTTGAATGGGGCCGAACCACCAGTCAGTACGTGGAGGGGTGTGCACAAGTACTGTTCCACCATGTTAGTGAAATGTTGCCTCCTGCTAACACGTTGCGTATCAGGTGGTGGTGCAGTTAGCTGTGGCGTGTTGACAAAAGTTTTCCACATCTCTGCCATGCTAGCCCTGCCCTCAGAGGAGCTGGCCGTGACACAGCTGCCTTGGCGACCTCTTGCTCCTCCTCTGCCTTGGCCTTGGGCTTCCACTTGTTCCCCTGTGACATTTGGGAATGCTCTCAGTAGCGCGTCTACCAACGTGCGCTTGTACTCGCGCATCTTCCTACCACGCTCCAGTGCAGGAAGTAAGGTGGGCACATTGTCTTTGTAGCGTGGATCCAGCAGGGTGGCAACCCAGTAGTCCGCACACGTTAAAATGTGGGCAACTCTGCTGTCGTTGCGCAGGCACTGCAGCATGTAGTCGCTCATGTGTGCCAGGCTGCCCAGGGGTAAAGACAAGCTGTCCTCTGTGGGAGGCGTATCGTCATCGTCCTGCCTTTCCACCCTGAGCTGCGTTGGGTGCCACCCCGCTGTGACCATGCTTCATCCTCATCCTCCTCCTCCTCCTCCTCATCCTCGTCCTCCTCGTCCTCCAGTAGTGGGCCCTGGCTGGCCACATTTGTACCTGGCCTCTGCTGTTGCAAAAAACCTCCCTCTGAGTCACTTCGAAGAGACTGGCCTGAAAGTGCTAAAAATGACCCCTCTTCCTCCTCCTCCTCCTCCTCCTCCTCCTCCTGGGCCACCTCCTCTTCCATCATCGCCCTAAGTGTTTTCTCAAGGAGACATAGAAGTGGTATTGTAACGCTGATAACGGCGTCATCGCCACTGGCCATGTTGGTGGAGTACTCGAAACAGCGCAACAGGGCACACAGGTCTCGCATGGAGGCCCAGTCATTGGTGGTGAAGTGGTGCTGTTCCGCAGTGCGACTGACCCGTGCGTGCTGCAGCTGAAACTCCACTATGGCCTGCTGCTGCTCGCACAGTCTGTCCAGCATGTGCAAGGTGGAGTTCCACCTGGTGGGCACGTCGCATATGAGGCGGTGAGCGGGAAGGCCGAAGTTACGCTGTAGCGCAGACAGGCGAGCAGCGGCAGGATGTGAATGCCAGAAGAGCGGACAGACGGCCCGCACTTTATGCAGCAGCTCTGACATGTCGGGGTAGTTGTGAATGAACTTCTGCACCACCAAATTCAGCACATGCGCCAGGCAAGGGATGTGCGTCAAACCGGCTAGTCCCAGAGCTGCAACGAGATTTTGCCCATTATCGCACACCACCAGGCCAGGCTTGAGGCTCACCGGCAGCAACCACTCGTCGGTCTGTTGTTCTATACCCCGCCACAACTCCTGTGCGGTGTGGGGCCTGTCCCCCAAACATATGAGTTTCAGAATGGCCTGCTGACGTTTACCCCGGGCTGTGCTGAAGTTGGTGGTGAAGGTGTGTGGCTGACTGGATGAGCAGGTGGAAGAAGAGGAGGAGGAAGCCGAGAAGGAGGAGGTGGCAACAGGAGGCAAAGAATGTTGCCCTGCGATCCTTGGCGGCGGAAGGACGTGCGCCAAACAGCTCTCCGCCTGGGGCCCAGCTGCCACTACATTTACCCAGTGTGCAGTTAGGGAGATATAGCGTCCCTGGCCGTGCTTACTGGTCCACGTATCTGTGGTTAGGTAGACCTTGCTACAGATGGCGTTGCGCAGTGCACACTTGATTTTATCGGATACTTGGTTGTGCAGGGAAGGCACGGCTCTCTTGGAGAAGTAGTGGCGGTTGGGAACAACATACTGTGGGACAGCAAGCGACATGAGCTGTTTGAAGCTGTCTGTGTCCACCAGCCTAAATGACAGCATTTCATAGGCCAGTAGTTTAGAAATGCTGGCATTCAGGGCCAGGGATCGAGGGTGGCTAGGTGGGAATTTACGCTTTCTCTCAAATGTTTGTGAGATGGAGAGCTGAACGCTGCCATGTGACATGGTTGAGACGCTTGGTGACGGAGGTGGTGGTGTTGGTGGTACATCCCCTGTTTGCTGGGCGGCAGGTGCCAACGTTCCTCCAGAGGCGGAGGAAGAGGCCGAGGCGGCAGCAGCAGAAGAGGCCGAGGCGGCAGCAGCAGAAGAGGTAGCAGGGGGAGCCTGAGTGACTTCCTTGGTTTTAAGGTGTTTACTCCACTGCAGTTCATGCTTTGCATGCAGGTGCCTGGTCATGCAGGTTGTGCTCAGGTTCAGAACGTTAATGCCTCGCTTCAGGCTCTGATGGCACAGCGTGCAAACCACTCGGGTCTTGTCGTCAGCACATTGTTTGAAGAAGTGCCATGCCAGGGAACTCCTTGAAGCTGCCTTTGGGGTGCTCGGTCCCAGATGGCGGCGGTCAGTAGCAGGCGGAGTCTCTTGGCGGCGGGTGTTCTGCTTTTGCCCACTGCTCCCTCTTTTGCTACGCTGTTGGCTCGGTCTCACCACTGCCTCTTCCTCCGAACTGTGAAAGTCAGTGGCACGACCTTCATTCCATGTGGGGTCTAGGACCTCATCGTCCCCTGCATCGTCTTCCACCCAGTCTTGATCCCTGACCTCCTGTTCAGTCTGCACACTGCAGAAAGATGCAGCAGTTGGCACCTGTGTTTCGTCATCATCAGAGACATGCTGAGGTGGTATTCCCATGTCCTCATCATCAGGAAACATAAGTGGTTGTGCGTCAGTGCAGTCTATGTCTTCCACCGCTGGGGAAGGGCTAGGTGGATGCCCTTGGGAAACCCTGCCAGCAGAGTCTTCAAACAGCATAAGAGACTGCTGCATAACTTGAGGCTCAGACAGTTTCCCTGATATGCATGGGGGTGATGTGACAGACTGATGGGGTTGGTTTTCAGGCGCCATCTGTGCGCTTTCTGCAGAAGACTGGGTGGGAGATAATGTGAACGTGCTGGATCCACTGTCGGCCACCCAATTGACTAATGCCTGTACCTGCTTAGGCCTTACCATCCTTAGAACGGCATTGGGCCCCACCATATATCGCTGTAAATTCTGGCGGCTACTGGGACCTGAGGTAGTTGGTACACTAGGACGTGTGGATGTGGCAGAACGGCCACGTCCTCTCCCAGCACCAGAGGGTCCACTAACACCACCACGACCATGTCCACGTCCGCGTCCCTTACTAGATGTTTTCCTCATTGTTATCGTTCACCACAACAACAAAAATATTATTTGGCCCAATGTATTGTATTCAAATTCAGCTGAATATAAATTTGAGGCCTAGTATTTAGGCGCTGGGTGACCGGTATAGATTTACTGACAGAATTAGACTTGGAAATGCACAGTAGCGTGTGTGTGTGAAGTTATTCTGAATGACCCTATGTGCACCTTGAATATTATATACCCTTTTAGGGATAGATTTCAAGTAGCTCTGATACAGCAGAAACCACTAAATTATGAAATTGCTAAATTGGGAATTGAATTTCAACCCAGGAACAAAAAATGTGCTTTGACGGACACTAAATAACTTGCCCAGCCTACAACAGTACAGCGGTAACGACAGATTTAGCGGGATATAAATTTGAGGCCTAGTATTTAGGCGCTGGGTGACCGGTATGGATTTACTGACAGAATTAGACTTGGAAATGCACAGTAGCGTGTGTGTGAAGTTATTCTGAATGACCCTATGTGCACCTTGAATATTATATACCCTTTTAGGGATAGATTTCAAATAGCTCTGATATAGCAGAAACCACTAAATTATGAAATTGCTAAAATGGGAATTGTATTTCAACCCAGAACAAAAAATGTGCTTTGACGGACACTAAATAACTTTCCCAGCCACAACAGTACAGCGGTAACGAGAGATTTAGCGGGATATAAATTTGAGGCCTAGTATTTAGGCGCTGGGTGACCGGGATGGATTTACTGACAGAATTAGACTGGGATATGGCCAAAAAATAACCACACTATTGCTGGTTAAATGCACTTGGTGTGACAGCTTGACCAACCACACTACTGAGGGTTAAATGCACTTGGTGACGGGCGCAGCTTGCCCCTGATGTAGTATATGGCCAAAAAATGAACAGACTATTGCTGGTTAAATGCACTTGGTGTGACAGCTTCACCCTGATGTAGGCTTTAGCCAAAAAACAACCACACCATTGAGGGTTAAATGCACTTGGTGACAGGCGCAGCTTGCCCCTGATTTTGTATATGGCCAAAAAATGAACAGACTATTGCTGGTTAAATGCACTTGGTGTGACAGCTTGACCAACCACACTACTGAGGGTTAAATGCACTTGGTGATGGGCGCAGCTTGCCCCTGATGTAGTATATGGCCAAAAAATGAACAGACTATTGCTGGTTAAATGCACTTGGTGTGACAGCTTGACCAACCACACTACTGAGGGTTAAATGCACTTGGTGACGGGCGCAGCTTGCCCCTGATGTAGTATATGGCCAAAAAATGAACAGACTATTGCTGGTTAAATGCACTTGGTGTGACAGCTTGACCAACCACACTACTGAGGGTTAAATGCACTTGGTGACGGGCGCAGCTTGCCCCTGATGTAGTATATGGCCAAAAAATGAACAGACTATTGCTGGTTAAATGCACTTGGTGTGACAGCTTGACCAACCACACTACTGAGGGTTAAATGCACTTGGTGACGGGCGCAGCTTGCCCCTGATGTAGTATATGGCCAAAAAATGAACAGACTATTGCTGGTTAAATGCACTTGGTGTGACAGCTTGACCAACCACACTACTGAGGGTTAAATGCACTTGGTGACAGGCGCAGCTTGCCCCTGATGTAGTATATGGCCAAAAAATGAACAGACTATTGCTGGTTAAATGCACTTGGTGTGACAGCTTGACCAACCACACTACTGAGGGTTAAATGCACTTGGTGACTGGCGCAGCTTGCCCCTGATGTAGTATATGGCCAAAAAATTAACAGACTATTGCTGGTTAAATGCACTTGGTGTGACAGCTTGACCAACCACACTACTGAGGGTTAAATGCACTTGGTGACGGGCGCAGCTTGCCCCCAGGGCCGGATTAAGAGCATCATGGGCCTGGGGCTGAGGATTTTGATGGGCCTTTTTATGGAAATATATACATAATATATGAAATCAAAACGCAACGCGGATCCGCTCAGAATGCATCAGTCTGGCACTGTTTGTCCTCCGCTCAGCAGGCGGACACCTGAACGCTGCTTGCAGCGTTCGGGTGTCCGCCTGGCCGTGCGGAGGCAAGCGGATCCGTCCAGACTTACAATGTAAGTCAATGGGGACGGATCCGTTTGAAGATGACACAATATGGCTCAATCTTCAAACGGATCCGTTCCCCATTGACTTTCAATGTAAAAGTCTGGACGGATCCGTTCAGGCTAATTTCACAGACATTTTTTTGACAATATAATGCAGACGATCCGTTCTGAACAGAGCCACCGTTTGCATTATATGAGCGGATCCGTTCAGAACGGATCCGCTCTGAACCGAACGCTAGTGTGAAAGTAGCCTTAGGCTACTTTCACACTAGCGTTCGATCGGATCCGTTCTGAACGGATCCGATCATATTAATGCAGACGGAGGCTCCGTTCAGTACGGATCCGTCTGCATTAATAACTTAGAAAAAATTCTAAGTGCGCAAGTAGCCTGAGCGGATCCGTTCAGACTTTCAATGTAAAGTCAATGGGCGACGGATCCGCTTGAAGATTGAGCCATATGGTGACATCTTCAAGCGGATCCGTTCCCATTGACTTACATTGTAAGTCTGAACGGATCCGCTCGCCTCCGCACGGCCAGGCGGACAGCTGAACGCTGCAAGCAGCGTTCAGCTGTCCGCCCGTCCGGGATGGAGGCGAGCGGAGCGGAGGCTGAACGCCGCCAGACTGATGCAGTCTGAGCGGATCCGCTCCATTCAGACTGCATCAGGGCTGGACGGAGGCGTTCGGGTCCGCTCGTGAGCTCCTTCAAACGGAGCTCACGAACGGACCTATGAACGCTAGTGTGAAAGTAGCCTAAGCCAGTCAGTAATTTTCATAGTGCTGTTATGATTTATGGACACAGCTCTCAGCATGCTTAGCCAGCCTTCTATCTGGCTGTGCTTCTTGAGAGTCACAGTCCACAGGCTGTTTCTGAGCCTGCTGAGAGCTGTGTCCATAAATCATAACAGCACTATGATTGCCCTGATACACTCATCTAGTTGGAAGGGAGGGCATCTCATACCTGCTGCAGCCTGCCTCCAGAAGCTCCTGCTGCTGCCTGCTGTCTCCGACTCTCCGTGTGGTGTGGGCTGCCTGTGACCCAGCGCCTGTGGGCCGTCGCTGTCCTGTGCTGGCCTTGTCGAAACTGCGGTGCAGGAGGAATAATCGCGGGCACACTACTGAGTTCATATCTGGCGGGCATTATTTATAGGAACCGCACCAGCTGCTCTGACGTCCTGCCTCCGGATATCCGGCTGTGACGTATATCCGGTGGCAGTGGCAGGACGTGAGAGCAGCTGGTGCTGTTCCTGTAATGACGCGGCCCGCCGGATATGAACTCAGTGCGCCCGCGATTATCCCTCCTGCACCATGCGGATGCGATGCGCTGTGTACAAATCGGCAAAAGGCCGCTCCTGACGGCCTTTTGCCTGGCACGGATGGGCCTATTTTATGGTAGGGGCCTGGATCTGCAGCTCCATCAGCCCCTACATTAATCCGGCCCTGCTTGCCCCTGATGTAGTATATGGCCAAAAAATTAACAGACTATTGCTGGTTAAATGCACTTGGTGTGACAGCTTGACCAACCACACTACTGAGGGTTAAATGCACTTGGTGACGGGCGCAGCTTGCCCCTGATGTAGTATATGGCCAAAAAATGAACAGACTATTGCTGGTTAAATGCACTTGGTGTGACAGCTTGACCAACCACACTACTGAGGGTTAAATGCACTTGGTGACAGGCGCAGCTTGCCCCTGATGTAGTATATGGCCAAAAAATAAACAGACTATTGCTGGTTAAATGCACTTGGTGTGACAGCTTCACCCTGATGTAGGCTTTAGCCAAAAAACAACCACACCATTGAGGGTTAAATGCACTTGGTGACAGGCGCAGCTTGCCCCTGATGTAGTATATGGCCAAAAAATAAACAGACTATTGCTGGTTAAATGCACTTGGTGTGACAGCTTCACCCTGATGTAGGCTTTAGCCAAAAAACAACCACACCATTGAGGGTTAAATGCACTTGGTCGCAGCTTGTGCTGGCGCACCACAAGACACAAAATGGCCGCCGAATCACCCCAGAAAAAAGTGACTGACAAACGGTCTGGGCAGCCTAAAAACAGTGAGCAATTGAATTTCAGCAGCTCAATGATGCACAGCTGCAGATCGATCGATTAATCAAGTCCTTTGGAGGAGTTAATCTGCCTAATCTCGCCCTACTGTCGCAGCCGCAACCTCTCCCTACGCTAATCAGAGCAGAGTGACGGGCGGCGCTATGTGACTCCAGCTTAAATAGAGGCTGTGTCACATGGTGCTCTGGCCAATCACAGCCATGCCAATAGTAGGCATGGCTGTGACGGCCTCTTGGGGCAAGTAGTATGACGCTTGTTGATTGGCTGCTTTGCAGCCTTTCAAAAAGTGCCAAGAAAGCGTCACAAAAGCGCCAAGAAAGCGACGAACACCGAACCCGAACCCGGACTTTTACGAAAATGTCCGGGTTCGGGTCCGTGTCACGGACACCCCAAAATTCGGTACGAACCCGAACTATACAGTTCGAGTTCGCTCATCCCTACTCAGGAGGTGATTTTATGGTCAGGACCCCCTCAACAGTATTATACAGTGAAATTATATACAGCGACACTATAGGTAACGGATGGAGTGGCTGCCGGGCCTCGTCTGAGAGCTCGATCTCGACTAGACTCAGGAGAAGGGGTTGCAAAGAAATTTCTGGGGGGAGAGGGCCCATTAAAAAAATTCCAGTCAGTTCTAGTTACACCAGTGCATTTAAGCCATGTTCTTATCAGTCTCATAAGATTTTAGCTATAATGAGCGTTTATTTCTGCCAATAGACTGATTTTTAACTGCATGTATCACAAAAACTGCTGACATTTTTTTTAGTAAAGACCAACTGAAAAACGATTTTAGCCCAAAATGAGTAAAATACAATCATAAAAAAATGCCTTGAAGGTGTCTATAGCCTTTAAGCAGCCCATACGGATTTGCTTGCCCAATAGCTATCCTTCCCAATTTACCAATATAGGCTGAACTTCTGCCTGGCAGAGCTTATCCCCCTAGAAAACAAAAGAATTGGCTATTGAAATTCAACAAGCTCCTGATATTCTCTTTCAAATGAGAGCCGATACACCCCCATAACCCAACGGTAGTCAGCTAGTCTGGATTTGGCCATTTTTGCTCTTATGTATATGATAACCAGCCATAATAATGTAGGTGGATAACAATGCTGAACTGGCAATGAAAAGAGTCAGGAGTCCTGTCTACCACTGACTTATACAGAACTCTGAAATAATAAAAAATTAAAAAAAGATTTGAAGCTGACACTTGAGCTGCTAAAGAACCTAGAAGAAAACCACAGAAATAAGACAATAATGCACTTATTAAAGCAGATGCAAGCACTATATATGGACTAAGTCCTCACTCTGATATGATAATGTCTGAGACGATATGATACACATTTGCGGATGTCCCTGGCCATATTATTGAAGAAAACCACAGTGGTTTTCTTCAATAATATGGCCAGGGACATCCGCAAATGTGTATCATATCGTGCAGGATGTTTTTATCTTAGTTTTCTCTGTGATTTTTTTGTTTATGTAGTGTTTGCTTGAGGGAGTGGCACCTTCAAGTGTGAATGCGCACCTAGTATCTTGGGAGTAGCATTCCTCTGCACTTTTGCCCCCCTCCCCTATCCAATAAGCGCCTTAATTAGGTGGTACATATGGCTGTGCTTGCTCCTCCTCTCATTGGTTGCTTGATGCACATGGAGGTTACTAGGAGCAGCACACCATATGTGCGGCGTCTGCGCTCCTGAACATAGAAGCCCAACGGCTTAGGTAGGTTTAGTGCAGGACCCGCCTGACCTGAGACCACCTTGACGTTCGGTAGGCGGGCTTAGATGTGTTTTGATCAAAATATATTGACTAAGTGTCTCAGACATTATCATATCAGAGTGAGGACTTAGTCCATATATAGTGCTTGCATCTGCTTTAATAAGTGCATTATTGTCTTATTTCTGTGGTTTTCTTCAATAATATGGCCAGGGACATCCGCAAATTTGTATATCATATCGTGCAGGATGTTTTTATCTTAGTTTTCTCTGTGATTTTTTTGCTAAAGAACCTAGTTATAAAAGAAAGATGGAGCATCTCTGAAAACACACCTGCATAGTACAACTGTCAGGTTCTGACATTGGAAATAGAACTTGAAGTAGATCTGTCAGCAAGATCAACCCATAATAACTGTGTAAATGAGTAGTTCTCCAACTTTCCAGCATACTTTAGGGGGGCATTTTTTACACCCTGCACTCCAGAATTCTGGCTACAAAAGGTTGTAAAATATAGCTTTGTGACTTTTTAGGCTTATTTGCACATAATTTTGCGTTGTTTTGCGTTTTTATGGCTCTTTCACGCAAGCAATTTTTCCACCCGGATGCATGTAGTTAATATGCAGCATCTAGTCTGAATCCTGACCCATTCATTTCAGTCACTTGAGCGTTGTTCTTCACGCATCATATTCTACGTTCAGGAAAAATTGCAGCATGTTCTATATGGTACCTTTTACACTTGCCCTGGCTCCATAGAAGTTAATGGGGCTTGGATGAAAAACAGAAGGTATCCGGATGCATTGCATTTTTCACTGATGGTTGAATGTTAGGGCTCATGCACACAAACATAATTTTTGTCCGTGTCCATTCCGTTGTTTTTGCGGCCCGTATGTAGAACTATTCATTTCAAGGTGCCCACAAAAAAATGGAAATGACTGTGTGCAATACGGATGCCACACAGACGTCATCCATATTTTTGGCGGATTCGTGTTTTGTGGACAGCAAAATACATACGGTTGTGTACACGAGCCCTTATTCTTCACTGCACATCTCCCCCAGGGATAAACAGACTCCAGACTGGTATGTTGTCGCAGGCTGTTGCGGATGTGTCTGTGGGCACTATAAACCCCATCTCTACAGGGAGTGCAGAATTATTAGGCAAATGAGTATTTTGACCACATCATCCTCTTTATGCATGTTGTCTTACTCCAACCTGTATAGGCTCAAAAGCCTACTACCAATTAAGCATATTAGGTGATGTGCATCTCTGTAATGAGAAGGGGTGTGGTCTAATGACATCAACACCCTATATCAGGTGTGCATAATTATTAAGCAACTTCCTTTCCTTTGGCAAAATGGGTCAAAAGAAGGACTTGACAGGCTCAGAAAAGTCAAAAATAGTGAGATATCTTGCAGAGGGATGCAGCACTCTTAAAAATTGCAAAGCTTCTGAAGCGTGATCATCGAACAATCAAGCGTTTCATTCAAAATAGTCAACAGGGTCGCAAGAAGCGTGTGGAAAAACCAAGGCGCAAAATAACTGCCCATGAACTGAGAAAAGTCAAGCGTGCAGCTGCCAAGATGCCACTTGCCACCAGTTTGGCCATATTTCAGAGCTGCAACATCACTGGAGTGCCCAAAAGCACAAGGTGTGCAATACTCAGAGACATGGCCAAGGTAAGAAAGGCTGAAAGACGACCACCACTGAATAAGACACACAAGCTGAAACGTCAAGACTGGGCCAAGAAATATCTCAAGACTGATTTTTCTAAGGTTTTATGGACTGATGAAATGAGAGTGAGTCTTGATGGGCCAAATGGATGGGCCCGTGGCTGGATTGGTAAAGGGCAGAGAGCTCCAGTCCGACTCAGACGCCAGCAAGGTGGAGGTGGAGTACTGGTTTGGGCTGGTATCATCAAAGATGAGCTTGTGGGGCCTTTTCGGGTTGAGGATGGAGTCAAGCTCAGCTCCCAGTCCTACTGCCAGTTTCTGGAAGACACCTTCTTCAAGCAGTGGTACAGGAAGAAGTCTGCATCCTTCAAGAAAAACATGATTTTCATGCAGGACAATGCTCCATCACACGCGTCCAAGTACTCCACAGCGTGGCTGGCAAGAAAGGGTATAAAAGAAGAAAATCTAATGACATGGCCTCCTTGTTCACCTGATCTGAACCCCATTGAGAACCTGTGGTCCATCATCAAATGTGAGATTTACAAGGAGGGAAAACAGTACACCTCTCTGAACAGTGTCTGGGAGGCTGTGGTTGCTGCTGCACGCAATGTTGATGGTGAACAGATCAAAACACTGACAGAATCCATGGATGGCAGGCTTTTGAGTGTCCTTGCAAAGAAAGGTGGCTATATTGGTCACTGATTTGTTTTTGTTTTGTTTTTGAATGTCAGAAATGTATATTTGTGAATGTTGAGATGTTATATTGATTTCACTGGTAAAAATAAATAATTGAAATGGGTATATATTTGTTTTTTGTTAAGTTGCCTAATAATTATGCACAGTAATAGTCAGCTGCACACACAGATATCCCCCTAAAATAGCTAAAACTAAAAACAAACTAAAAACTACTTCCAAAAATATTCAGCTTTGATATTAATGAGTTTTTTGGGTTCATTGAGAACATGGTTGTTGTTCAATAATAAAATGAATCCTCAAAAATACAACTTGCCTAATAATTCTGCACTCCCTGTATGCCACATGCACTAAGATGCCAGCTGGGCCACTTTTACCTACTGTATATAGGAGAACAGTTTTAGCCTGCAGTGATTATCTTCAGCCTATTTCCTTAGCTGAAAGAAGGATGTCGTGTTGTGTTAAAGGTTTTGGAGCTGAATGCAGGTCATGTTCCTAATGAAGTGTGGTTCATACTATTGCTTAGGGAAAACGGATAGCGGCTTAATTGCAGAACGCAGCGTGATCAAAATAATAGTAATGGCTTCTAAATCTGCAGATAATCAGGAAAAGTGTCAGAAAATGAGTCATGGCCGATCTCTTCCTGCATCGTTATTTACTTTCTTTAAGTGCGTAAATATATAATAATTAACTTCTACATGGCTCATAATTATTCTGCCCATCAGAGCTGCGTTTCTATAACATAACTATGCACACATCAAAGGCCCGTGTCCCATAGCAGCTCCACGGTATAGGACTGCACACATGTGCTCTGCGTGTGAATGGACTACATCATAACTTGGACTCCAGTTCCCTGCATTCATTTAGGACCTGTCACCACCCTAAACGTCTGTTTTAGGGTATATGCACACGGCGGTGTAGTTTATGCGGATTTTCCGGGCGGATTCTCATGAGGTTTTTTGCTGCGTTACCGCACGAAATCCGCATATGTTACTTGTAGATTGTGTTGCGGATTTACCAGAGATATCACTGCACATAATGCGGATTTCAAAATCTGCACTGCAGGACAATATCTGCACAGTGAACATGAGATTTTTGACAATCTCATCTAGTTAGCTGGTTGTGTATTATGCTGCAGATACACATCGTTTGCATATCCCCCTAGTAATTACTTGCATTTCCCATGCAATAACAGTTCTGGGGTAGGGATAAGCAAACTTCAAGTTTTGAAGTTCGGGTATATGGGGAATTGCGTTATGGATTCTGTTACCTTGGACCATAACGCAATTTCATGACGGAATGCAAAATGGAATGCCTTTAGAGGCATTCCATCATAATAGAAGTCTATGGCCAGCATAACGGATCCGTCCAGTTTCCGTTATGCAGGAGTCCTCTCCAGAATATTTTCTATAATTATGGCATCATTGTACTTTGTGTTTGCAGAGTGATGTTGCATTGTTTTTTGTCTTTCTGCTTTCCGTAGTGATGAACTATCCGAATTTCAGGATAAATTTGATTAGCTGCCAAACCAAATTTCGTCGTTCTTCATTGTAGCGAATCGATTTAACCTAAAATAGTGTAAAAAAATTAAAATAAAATACTTACCTGATCCATTTGCTCCCAACGGGCTGGCAACTGCCTTCTTGATTGAAATCCCGTGCATGGTGACGTCATCTCGAGATTTTTCACCAGACCTTCAAGCAAGACAGCGGGGCACGGCCCGTCGCAAGCAAATGGATCAAAACATTTTTTTTGTAATTTAACACCAGATTATTGCTATTAGATGCCGCGATCATATATGAATGTGGCATCTGAGGGGTACAATTCCTGGCGGGGTCGCTGCTCCCTGTCATTGCACCTAGTGTTGATCGAGCACCAAAGTGGTCGGGTGCTCTGGTGCTCGAGTAGATCACTTTGGGATGCTCGAGAATAGGAAGATTGAACCATATACCCTTTTTTGTGGTGGAAGGGGTGCATAGGAATACAGTGTATTCAATACACCATAAAAGCCACATTTAGAGTGCCGTTATGTTCAGCCGTTTTCCTCTGGTGGAGTAGAGAAGTCAGGGGCACTTAAGCCTTGTTCATTTTGATAACAGTCAACCTGTCAGCATTTTCAGTTGACAGGCGGATTAACTTATCAGTTATTTTGCCCCAGCAGCAATAAATACCCACTCTGACAAAACGCTGGTGGCAGGGCAGGCTAGGACATGGACACCCAATAGTTGTAAGGCACAGAAGGATCACTGAGGACGCTGACACGGTCTGCTACGTACTCCTTCACCATCTTTTAAAACTTTTCCCTCCTTGTGACACTAGGCCACGCATCAGGGTGAGGGTGCTGATGGGGTGTCATGAAACTGTCCCAGGCCTTGGAGAGTGTTGCCCTGCCATTGTTAGAATTGTTGTGTGTTCCCCTCGTCTCTCCTCCTCAGTTGCCCAAGGAACTATGTACTCTGCCGCCAGCATTGTTAGCTGGAAATTTATGGAGCAATTTTTCCACAAGGACCTTCTGGTATTGCACAATTTTGCTAGTCCTCTCCACCACAGGAATGAGAGATGAGAAGTTATTTTTGTAGCGGGGGTTGAGAAGGGTGAGCAATCAGTAATTGGTGTTGGCCAAAATGTGTATAAAGTGAGGGCCAGGGGAAAGGCAGCATGACATAAAGTCAGCCATGTGTGCCGGAGTCCCAACAGACAAGACTTTGCTGTCCTTATCATGAGGATGACTCTCAACTACTCATCCTCTTCCTCCTCTTCGGCCCATCCAAGCTGAACAGATGAAATAAACCTGCTATGGGTACTATCCTCTGTAGCGGAGGCAACTGTCTCCTATTCATCATCATCCATTTTGCGCTGAGAAGACGAACTGAGTGTGGTCTGGCTATCACCCTGTGTACTGTCTTCCCCCATTTCCACCTCTACCACATGCAGAGTGTCCGCCTTCATTGTGAGCAGCGAGCGTTTGAGTAGACACAGAAGTGGGATAGTTACGCTGATAATAGAGATATCGCCGCCAACCATCTGTGTCGATTCCTCAAGGTTGCGCAAAACCTCACAGAGGACAGACATCCATGCCCACACATCGCTTGTGAAAGAGTAGAAGCTGACTGGAAAGGCGACAACTGTGTTGCAGTTGGTATTCCACTACTGCCCTCTGCTGCTCACAAAGTCTGGCCAACATGTGGAACGTGGAGTTCCAGCGTGTGCTCATGTCACACAAAAGTTGGTGAACTTGCAATTGCAAGTGCTGCTGCAGCGTTGCCAGACTGGCGGCAGCTGTAGATTACTTTTGGAAATGGGCACACATGAGGCGCACCTTCACCAGTAGCTCAGGCAAATTGGGGTAGGTTTTGAGAAACCACTGAACCACTAAGTTGAACACGTGGGCTATGCATGGTATGTGTGTGAGCTTGCCGAGCTCCAAAGCCACAAACAAGTTACGGCCATTATCAGACACAGCCATGCCTGGTTGTAGGTTGAGTGGCGAGAGCTATAGCTCAGTCTAGTTCCATATACCCTGCCACAGCTCTGCGGTGGTGTGCTGTTTGTCACCTAAGCAAATTAGTTTCAGCACGGCTTGTTGCTGCTTCCCCACTGCAGTGCTACACTGCTTCCAGCTACCAACTTATGAATGACTGGTGCTGCAAGAGGATAATTCGGAGGCGGAAGTGGAGGAGGAGAAGTGGGGGTTGGAGCCACTAATGTAGGTGCTGGCACAAACCCTGATCCACGTAGGGCCCGCAATCCTTGGCATCGGTAGCACCTGTGCCATCCCAGGGTATGACTTGCTCCCAGCCTCCACAACATTCACCCAGTGTGCCGTCAGGGAAATGTAGCGTCCCTCGCCAAAAGCACTTGTCCATGTGTCAGTTGTTAAGTGGACCTTCCCAATAACTGTGTTGGTCAGGGCATCGGTAATGTTACAGGACACATGCTGGTGTAAGGCGGGGATGGCACACCGGGAAAATTAGTGGCAGCTGGGGACTGAGTAACGAGGGATGGCCTCAGTGTCCACAAGCCTAAATGGCAACATTTCCAGGGCCAGCAATTTGGAAAGGTACGCATTTAGTTCTATGGCCTGTGGGTGGGTGGCTGGGTATTTGTGCTTTCGTTCAAAGGCCTGGGGTATGGACATCTGTACTCTGCGCTAGGACACAGAAGTGGATGTTCTAGCTGATGGTGCTTGCGAAGGTCCAGGTGCAGGACGGGAGGCATCCGGGCCTGCGTCTTGGAAAGGGGATTGGCCAGCACATAACACAGGGGAAGAGGAGGCAGTGGTGTGACCCGCAGACACTGATTGTGGACCTAGGTGTTTGTCCCACCTATTAGAGTGCTTTGATGCCATGTGGCGGATGATGCTGGTGGTGATGAGGTTGCTAGTGTTCACGAACCTGCTCATTTTGGTACGGCACAGGTTGCAAATAACAATTATTTTATCATCCGCACTTTCCTCAAAAAAAGCGCCAGACTGCAGAACACCTACCCCTTGGCAAGGGAGATTGCCGCAAGGGGGTGCTCCGGGGAACAATTGCGGGCCTGTTTAGTGTGGCCCGCTATCTCCCTTTTGCCACACCACTGCCTCTTGCTCTGAATGTCACAGATATTTAGGATGCACAAATGTAACACAACAGATATAGCAGAGGTTGTGTCACTGTCAGCAGTGGCCAAACAATTACATGCAATTTAGCGCAGGTTGCCCTAATAATATATATTGCAGCCAGATAAAACAATAGTCCTTAAAAGGACTTTTGGGTCTCTAACACCTTTCAACAGTAAACACTGCCTGAAAAAAAAAAAATCCTGTCCCTACACTATCTGTCCCTTCTGCTGCAGCTCTTCCTCACTAAGGGTCCATTCACACGTCCGCAATACACCCGGCCGGCACCCCCATAGAACTGACTATTCTTGTCTGCAATTGCGGACAAGAATAGGACATGTTCTATTTTTTTCCGGAGCCGCAGACCGGCACTGTGCTGTCCGCATCAATTCCTGCCCCATAGAGAATTAATGGGTCTGCACCTATTCCGTAATTTGCGGAACAGATGCGGACCCATTCTGCAGACGTGTGAATGGACCCTAAGACTGAGCTGAACCACGTGTCATCGGGTGCTATATAGCACCCAATGACGTGTTCCGGCCAGCCAATCACTGTAATGCCAGTAACCAACATGGCTACGGCATTACAGTGAGTGCCAGTACTTACCCGCACAATTATTGGCTGCGTAGCAATTATTGGAGACTCGAGCAAACACCAATTGCACTACTTACAAAGAAATGCGCTTCGTGACAAATTACGATTTTTTTTTGCAAAATTTGGCAAAGCAGCGCAATTGCATTTTATAAAAGTTTGCTCATCTCGAGCTTTCAGCCATGGTGACGTGCACCTACACATTGGGATGTGCTGACTGACCCTCCGTTTTCTTTAAAGTAAATATGTCACCTGGGAAATGCTGTTCAGTATACATGTTATACAGTCTATGATGTTATAAAGTAGAGCAGGCTCATATATAGTTTTACTGGAAGATATTCAATGTAACTTTAAGGGGTATTCTAGTTTTTAATTTATTTGATTATATAATAGGAAATTATACCATTTTCTAATACATGTATTTTAAATTCTGCATACATACCTTTCTTATATCAGGAGGTTAACCCCTATATGCAGTAGAATGGTATGACCCATGTATCAGTCCTATGTAATGTACCCATGACCTAATATGGCATCAGTCAGGTGACTCTTGTCACATCATATAATCCCTGACATTCAGTAAGCAGCAGTGTTGCATGACGTTCATGTGCTGGGACAGCACACAGGACACATCCATGTGATAAGTAAATAAGACTAGTGGTGGGATCGTGGTTTTTATGGTGGTTTATTATGGCTCCAGAGACAGCTGATTACAGCGCTCGGCTATCTCTGGTGCTCCCATAGAAATGAATGGAGCAGCGGAGCACATTTCCAAGCAGCTGCTCCAAACATTTCAGAGGGCTCTATGGGTTAAGGGGCACCATTCTGATGATCGGTGGGGGACCCAGTGGTAGGACCCCCACCAATCTGATTGTTATCCCCTATCCTGTTGATAAATTTGTCTTAGGCCCAGTTCACACATCAGTTATTATTTGGTCAAAACCAAGAGCGAAGCCTCCACAGAGATATGGTAAAATAGAAGTTCTCTGGTTTTGTCCCGCACCCCTATTTTGGCTCACAATCTCTGATGGAAATAACTGAAGTGACAACTAGGCCTTAAAGGAATTCTCCTTTAAAGGGAACCTGTCACCTGGATTTTGGGTATAGATCTGAGGACATGGGTTGCTAGATGGCCGCTAGCACATCCGCAATACCAAGTCTCCATAGCTCTTAATGCTTTTATTGTGTAAAAAATCCCGATTTGATACATATGCAAATTAACCTGAGATGAGTCCGAGCTTGAAAATATGACTCTTCTCTGGTCACACAAGTAAGATACGACTCTTCTATGTTAATTTGCATATGTATGAAATCAGTTTTTTTACACAATAATAAAAGCAAAGAGAGCTATGGGGACTAGGTATTGCGGATGTGCTAGCGGCCATCTTGATACCCATGTCCTCAGCTCTGTACACAAAATCCCGGTGCCAGGTTCCCTTTAAGCTTTTTTGTCTTGACTTGTAGAAGCTGCTGGCGGCCAACCCGGCTGATAGGCATCACTTCTATGAATAGTTCATGTACTGGCCGTACTTCCTTAGTGGCAAAAAAGTAAAAAAAAAAAGATTGGACAGACTATCACCAAGGGACTGTCCTCCTGCCAAACAAATCTAACACAATACCAGCGTAATTGGTTTTCCTACATAAACGTAATCACAGTTCACTTCTTTGTGTGCTGTTAAAAATGAATGTGTTCTCTTTCCATAGTAACACAATCATTTACTATCTTATCAGCCTTCGCTTATTCCGTCCCTAACTATGAGCCTAACGATGAAACCTTGATTACTTCTCCTCCAGAGAGGAATAACTGCGGGTTGTGACTTTGTTTTTCAAGTTCTCATTTCTTTCATTGACTGCTACTAAATGGATGAAATAAAGATTAAGTGAACTTTTTATCTCTTTATGTTTAAGTCAGATTTATTACTATTGGAAATGGCTATATACTTGCTGGCGTTGACAGGATTGTGTGCATCCTTCCCTGTGCGGTGATACTTCTCTGCGCTGTATTGTACAGAAAAATAAAAGAAAGATAAAAATAAATCATTTCAATGTCACTGTTTTTTCTTGATACAGCGAGCCATAGCCTTGTTTCATGAATTTAGCAAATATAGAAAATAGCCAACTTAAAGTGGACATTATAACTGGAGAAAAGGAACACTGTCCAAAGTAGCCAATCAAATCCCATCTTTCATTTCTCAGAGATCTTTTGGAAAATGAAAGATGGAATCTGATTGGACAACTAAGCTAGTTCTACTTTACACTAGTTTTGATAACCCCCCCCCCCCCCCCCTTGTTTTCACACTCTGTAGGTACATCACACATCGTACATTGTTGGGTGTCCTTCACAAAACATGGCTCACATTTACTTCCCACTTAAAGGGGATGTCCCATAAGGGTCTGATCAGCAGTGGTCCAACCGCTGGGGTCCCCACCAATCACAAGAATGGGGGCCCTTCTTCCCTTGTTTAAATGGAGCAGCAGACACGCATGCATGTCCACCATTCCATTCAACTAGGAATGAGGGTCCTGTGTTCCATCCTGCTTTTATAAAATAGGGTACTTCACATAAAACTGGATGAGCAAGTCAACAGACAGAATCTGTGTATGCATGTATCACATGTATTAGGGTGCAACTGGTGGATGAAGTGTCAGACTGGCCCTCCAGAGTACCAGAGGATCCTCCGATAGGCCCAGGCTCTGATACCATAAAGGGCCACAAAGATCTAGGAGAAAAAAACAAAAAACATTTGGCTGACTTTGAGTAAATCACTTGCCTCAAGGGTCTATTCCTATGATTCAAAACCCATCAGGGTTCCTTCACACGCAGCAGTTTTTGTCCCAAAAACAACCCCATTCAGTTCAATGGAACTAAAATTTCTGCAACAAAATCTACAGTATGTAGACGGCACCCTAAACTTGATTGATGATATAAGGCTTAGGCCTTCATAATTTCCTCTTGTGGGCCCTGGTTGGATGAATGGATCTAGTTTGATTTTAATAATGTAGGAGGAGGAAAATGCATATGATTCAAATTAGGGGATGTAATTGACCTGCTTAAAAAGATGTACTTCTAGGGCACACCGAAACCTGTGGATATTGGGACTTGACCTGTCGCACATTCCAAAGAACTGGTGCAGCTGGAGAGAAGTCTTAGAGATGGAAAGGAAGAAGTGGAGGATGTTAGTCTTATATCAATGGTAGAATGTAGAGCATGGATAGGGTGATAGACATTAAATTGTAAACTATAGTGGATAGGTAACCAGTGCAGTGACTGGCACTGAGTGGAGGTATCACTGTAGTTGTTGGGAGAATTTAGCGAGAGGAAGACCAATCAGGAAAGAGTTAGGCCTCTTTCACACGGGCGTCCCAGATTTGCTCTGGATGTGTCGCGTGCGCATTGCGGGAAACCCATGCGAGTGCCACACAATTTCAGTCAGTTTTGACTGCAATTGCTTTCCGTTGTTCAGTTTTTATCGTGCAGGTGAAATGCGTTTTGCAATCGTGTGATAAAAAACTGAATGTGGTACCCAGACCCGAACCCAGACTTCTTCACTGAAGTTTAGGTTTTGGTTAGGTGTTCTGTAGATTTTATTATTTTCCCTTATAACATGGTTATAAGGGAAAATAATAACATTCTTAATACATAATGCTTAGGCTGCGTTCACACTTCAGTTATTTGGTCAGTTATTTTGATCAGTTATTGTGAGCAAAAACCAGTAGTGAAGCCTACACAGAGATCAGGTGTAATTATTTGATCTGTACCTGTTCTGTGTTTTTGACCCACACCTGGTTTTGGATCACAATAACTGATGGAAATAACTGATCACATAACTGAAGTGTGAACGCAGCCTTACTAAAATGTCGATTGAGGGGTTAGAAAATAAAAAAAATGAACTCACCTTATCCACTTGTTCGCGCAGCTGACATCGTATTCTTTCTTCTTCTTTCAGGACCTGCAAAAGGACTTTTGATCACGTAATCGCGCTAACCATGTGGAAGATCCTTCTATCTTCAATCGGCAGGAACTGCGCTGACGTCACCACGCTCACCACGTGGTGAACGCGATTACCTCATCAAAGGTCCCTGTGCAGGTCCTGAAAGAAGAAGAAAGAACATGATGCCGGCTGCACGAACAAGTGGATGAGGTGAGTTCATAATTATTATTTTTTAACCCCTCAATCGACATTTTAGTAAGCATTCTGTATTAAGAATGCTATTATTTTCCCTTATAACCATGTTATAAGGGAAAATAATACAGTGAATTTACTTTTTACTTTGGGGTCTAGGGTTGCTCATCCCTATCATCTCCTAGCAACCATGCATGAAAATCACACACCATCTGCACTTGCTTGCGGATGCTTGCGATTTTCACGCAGCCTCATTCATTTCTATGGGGCCTGCGTTGCGTGAAAAACATAGAATATAGAACATGCTGGTATTTTCACGCAACGCACAAGTGATGCGTGAAAATCACCGCTCATCAGCACAGCCCTATTGAAGTGAATGGGTCCGGATTCAGTGCGGGTACAATGTGTTCACCTCATGCATTGCACCCGCGCGGAAAACTCGCTTGTGTGAAAGGGGCCTTACAGTAATGACCTGAGAGTGAATCAGACCAACTAGAGTTTTTGCTGCTTCCACAGTAATAAAAAGACACATTCTGGAGATGTTCTGAGATCCAGGTGGCATGAGCAGACAAGTGATTGAATGTAGGGGGTACAGGAAACATCTGAATTAATAATAACCCCAACACGGTGGCTGTGCTGCTTAGGAGTTAGTTTAGTGCCACGTGGTGAACTGGAAACATCAGGCTTACGTTGGTTAGTTTTTGACAGATTCACTTTCAGGTAGAGGACACAATCTTGTAGAAGCATTTTCTATAACTTCATATTCTGTACTGAATTTTTAGATGAAATTGTATTCCTCTTAACCACCAGCACTGACCAAATGTTCTCTCTGAGGCATTGCAAAGTATTCTTTCAAATCAATGGGTGTCTACAGTTTAGAACCGAAAACTATATTAAATTTAGCTGACAGAGGGGCCCGATTTGAAGCCCTCACCTCTATTAACTGAGCATAAAAAGGGTTTATGTGAATCAGACAACACCCTTAGGGCACAGCCACATGTAGTGCAAATGCTGCTGGTTTTATCATAGCAGAATTGTGTGTGTAGAACCCACACCATTTACAGTAGCAGCAAAGTGGATGAGATTTTCACAAAGCTCATCCACATACTGCAGAGAATGTCCACACTGGAATCCACAGGTAACTTGACTTACTGTAAATCTACTGTGCTTCTGGACTGATATCCACAGCAATAGCCGTACAGTTTGGATCCTGATTTAGGCTGTGTTATTGTGGCCATACCCATAGGGTGCTTTCTCATTATAGGTTGCCACTGTGGATTTAGGCTCTGTAATTGTAGCAGTACCCATAGAGTGCTTTGCCATTTTGGGTTGCCACTGTGGATTTAGGTTTTGTTCTTGTGGCCATGCCAATAGAGGGCTTTGTCATGTTAGGAAGAGAAAGCAGTGTTCTTGACATTATTTTTCCTTGTGTTTTTCACAGGCAAACAATGCTTTATTTTATTTTATTCACTTTTGGTGTGTTTTGATGGTGTTTCTTAGGGATGGCATTTTGTGAGGCGTTTGCCCCTGGGGACTTTTTCAGAGAGCTTAAAAAAACACACGTTAATACTTATAGTTGTGTTCAAAATAATAGCAGTGTGTTTAAAAAAGAGAATAAAGCTCACAATCCTTCTAATCCTTCTTATTTCCATACACACAAATACATTGGGAACACTACACATTCTATTCCAAATCAAAACACGAAGAAAAATATATCAATAAATAAATAACCTCAGCAGCCCAGGACAACCTTTAAGGCATCAGGTTTGCCTGATTAACAGACATAAAGGCCCATTTGCCCTTGATGTAAGTCCAAGGATAATCTTTAATCTTTGAATTTGCCCATAATTGAATAACCCCTAGGAATTGTGTACCCACATGGTTTTTCTCGGCTGTAAATGATGGCGGTACTGTGGCAAATTTGTATAAATAACTTCTTAACAGGACATTATTTGATTAGCTATGGTTGGCCTAGCTTGTGGAGATGGTCACTGCAGCAGCTGCAGATTGGGCTACGAGTTTTACATTTTCTTAATGCTTTTCAATGAATGACAGCCATCTGTGAAGGTCTTACTTAGAGCGGCTGCAGAAATAAAACACGTGAATAATATTGCCACTGGGTACAATCTAAATCACAGGGTTTTACATTTTCCATGCAAAGCACAAGGGGTGATAAATGCTGATGTCCTCTTTCTATATAACACAACCTGTAAAACACATTTTCTGCTATAATTAGGTGGAAGGTGCTTTTCCCTGGTTGGTAATATGGAAAGAGAAATGTGTCGCTTTCCAGTTCCATTTTGCAGACGCGCATAACATTATCACCTTGCTCTTTACATGGCACGGTCAAAGATTAACACGGTTTGTTGTAACTAAAGTCTATACGTCTGCTTCTCGGTAGTGATGATCGAGCACCAAAGTGTTAGGGTGTTCGGCCCGAACACATTGCTAAATTCGTGTGCTCAGCCAAGCACCCGAGTATAATGGAAGTCAATAGGAGATAACCAGGCTCCCCCTGCTCTGAAGAGGGGAGGGTGCCTGGTCCATTGGAAAAGGTCAGAAAGTGACAGAAACAACACCGAAATGGATCGGGAACAGCATGGGAACGTCTGGATGCATCTTAGACTCCAAGGTCGCTGCTGGGAACCATGTTGTCCGAGTTGTACGCCACTTTTACAGACTGACAAAAATACGCACAAACCACCCCCCCCCCCCCCCCCAAAAAAAAAAAAAATCTATTTTACATGAAAAATTGTTAGGAAACATTCTTTCCTGTATATTCAATTGTATATAAAGTGCAAGTGCTGCCAAAAATTACAAGCAAGAGGCACTCCGAAACAGCCTGTATGCCTGTATATCACATAAAGGAGGGCCTCATTCACATTGTGGTACAATTGTTCAGGTAGTGGGACTCCTACACTCATAAAGCCTATGCACTAAGTGAAAGGGCTGCCAAAAATTACAAGGAACCGGCACTCCAAAACACCCTTTGTTACACATAAAGGAGGGAATCATACACCCTTGAAAAATTATCCTTGATGGCCTGCTGGTGACCCTCAAAAACATTTGGAGCAAGGGCCTGCTGATCTGACCATCTAAAACCTGAGGGGCAAGGGCCTTTTGCCGCATTGGTGACTCTAGATAACCTCTGGGCGATTCCACGTCCCCGTGATGGCGACGATCCATTTGGATGTCTGCCCTATCACCTTTCGATGTTCTTTTGTGCGCCTACCATGGTGATCATGGGTAACAGGGAATCAGGGTTCGATGCCTGGAGAAGGAGCTTGAGAAAGGGATACCACATCCAAGGGATGTCAATGGGTGAAATCTGATTGGCTGTTGTTGCCTTGCCCCTTTTTTTTCCTAATTGTGGTCAAGTTATTGAAGCAGAGGCATGCAAGGAAGGCAGCAGGCGCATGGCAATTACCCACTCCCAACTCGGGGAGGTAGTGACAATAAATAACAATACAGCACTCTTAAGTGGGCCTGTTATTGGAATGAGTACACTTTCTGTTAATGAGGATCTATTGGAGGGCAAGTCTGGTGCCAGCAGAAAACTTTCTCCCGGCCTCCACAACGTTTACCCAGTGTGCCATCATGGTGAGAATTGTGTCGACCAGACTCTTGGCTACTGAGACTGGACTTGTAGGTGTGGGTCTGCTGCCGCTTTGTTTACTCTAGATAACTTCTAGGCGATCACACGTCCTCGTGAAAGCGACGATCCATTTGGATGTCTGCCCTATCAACTTTGGAGCAATTTTTCAACAAGGACCTTCTGGTATAGCACCGTTTTGCTTGTCCTCTCCACCAGAGGAATAAGAGATGAGAAGTTCTCTTTGTAGCGGGGGTCGAGAAGGGTGAACAACCAGCAATCCGTGTTGTCTAAAATGCATATATAATGCGCTGGTTGCGCGAAAGGCAGCCTAAGGCCTCATGCACACGACAGTATTTTTTCACGGTCCGCAAAACAGAGTTCCATTTTTCTTCCGTGTGTCTTCCTTGATTTTTGGAGGATCACCAGACCAGAAAAGTGAAAAAAAAAAATCTAAGTCAAATCTGCCTTGAAAATGGACACGGATCACGGACGCGGATGACAATCTTGCGTGCCTCTGTGTTTTTTCACGGACCCATTGACTTGAATGGTTCCGCGAACCGTTGTCCATCAAAAAAATAGGACAGGTCATTTTTTTTGACGGACAGGAAACACGGATCACGGACGACAAACGGTGCATTTTCCGAGTTTTCAATGGACCCATTAAAAGTCAATGAATCCGCAGAAAATAATGGAAAACTGAACAACGGACACGGATGCACACAACGGTCGTGTGCATGAGTCAGCCATGTGTGCCAATGTACCAACAGGCAAGACTTCGCTGTTGTCATCAGAAGGTAAGCTGACCCTGTAAAAGATTTTAGGTGAGGGCCTGCAGGTGTCCTGACCCTGTAAAACATTATATTACTTATTTCATTAAGTAAATCAAATATTACATTTTTGGTAGAGACCCCTTGCCTCCAAAAGAAAAATAAGCTCTCTGGCCTTTTATTTTATAGAAAACTACGGTCGTTTAGTGATCTGGTACCAGAACACAACTTTGCTTATTTAAAAGAGTATTCTGGTTAGAACAAGTTATTCCCTATCTGTTGTGTCCCCCACTGTTCCAAAGAACAGGGATCCTGTGCCCCATATGAAAGGATCAGAAGGTTGAGTACAGTATGTGCCCTGCCGCTACATGCTTCTCAATGGGACTGCTGGAGATATATCTAGTGGATTGGGATAACTTGTTCTCAATGGAATTCCCCTTAAAGGACATGTTTCTTTATAGCCATTTCTGTATAGTTTTAGTATCCCAAATGTTCTTTGGTTTCTATACTCCAGTAAACACTATGCAGAAAGAAAGAGAATCTTGGACCAGGTGCTTTATATCTGGGATGCCCAACCAGCGGCCCTTCAGCTGTTGCAAAACTACAACTCCGAGCATGTCAAGACAGCCTACAGCTATCAGCCTACAGAAGAGCATGGTTGTAGTTTTACAACAGTTGGAGGACTGCAGCAGGGCATGGTGGGGGTTGTAGTTTTACAACAGCTGGAGGGCCGTAGGTTGAGCATCACTGCTTTATATCATGGGGGATATTTTGGTAGACCATCATATCTTTATCTCCGGCTGTATAATATAATAGATACACATTTTAGATCCTATTTAGCAAAATGTGGAAAAAAAAAAAAACCCTTATGATAGTTCATGATTTATCGCCTGTATATTAGGAAACACTTAGAAGTCTGAATCAGCTTTTCATCCATGTGGTTAAGCAAACAATAATAAATGGCTATAATTAAAGTGAAACATCTTCAATAAGGCATTTAGACTGGTTAGCTATACCCCTGAGATGTAGTGAATAATAACCATAGCATACAATCTGTTACCTTTTAATTTATGGCTAAACTTCTGCAGAATCATATATGCAAACTGTAATTTCATTGCTAAAAAAGTTTATCTTTAGTTTTAAACATCATGACATATGCAGAAATATCTTCTATTAAAAAGGATTAGAATAAAAGTATTCTTCTGCAACATGGGGTAAGGTGACCATACACACTAGACTGCTGTGGGCCAAACCCTTGTATGGCTGACAGCTTTCAGATTGCATGCTTGGCTGAGCATGCCTGTGTTCTGAATGGGCAGAGGAGAATAAGCCACTGCCATGTCTCTGGAGGTGGTATAGTCCCTGAGAACAAAATAAATTGGACATGTTGAAAGCCAACATCTGTCTTCAGAGGAAAGTCAACCCCCCCTCCCCCCCCATCCATACACATTAGATGGTTGGCCAATTTGTTTAACTGGCATATGACTAACATTTACAGCATGCCTAGTTTTAAGCAGATGCCAATCTTTGTGGTTGCAAAACTACAAGCACTAGCATGCCCTGACAACCATAGCTGTAGTTTGGCAGCAACTGGAGACCCAGGACAAAGTCTTTATGTGCAAATAGTTAATAAAAAACACATAAAACAGCCTAATTTAACTGTTTAGGGTTGTAACCTATTTTTGGATTGCAAGACACAGCAAGTATTTTTGGTTATTCATTGCCAGCTTCTGAGAGTTACGGGTAACTGTCATATTTTTTTATTTATTTGCTAGTTAATTAGAGCTAGGCACGTACAGTGTACCTGAGTTAGCCTGCGAATGATTGCCAAAAGGTCTGTAATTACGTTATAATAACACCTTTCATTAATGTCATCTGTCCAGGGGCGTATATATAAATCACGGGGCCCCATAGCATGAATCTGAATTGGGCCCCCTAACCCCACCCACTACCCACCTCTGGTCCATCCCACCTCCTGTCCTGGCTCCTCCCCTGCCACACACTCACACACCAATAATGAAATGTATACATACGTTCGTACGTATTGTAGAAAGGCGCAAGGGTCCGTCATTGACGGAAGGTACGTGTCACCAAGGTTCCTGGGCTCGGTGAGATAGGAACCGGTTATTTTGTGTGTCAGCGGCAGCTAGTTCTCACTGACACTGTTTTACTTAGTGTGGCTGTAAAGCCAACCGGGTCGGTTCTTATTGGGAGCAGCCAAAGAGAAGGGTGGGTGGCTGTTCCCCACGTCCAGGCCAGGTTTTGGGCTGGGTTTAAAAACCCAACCAGCAGCTCAACTGGGTGTGGTATGATCCTCCAAGTGATAGTGGAGATGTGGGAGCTCTGTGGTTTTGGGAGCTGAGGAGATCCGCCATACTGCCAGGCTGAGAGCTGCATGAGAGATGCCTGCTGGGAGTCAGGTGCCCTAAAGCCTGCTTTGGTCTGCCAGGTGATTTATGTTATTTTGGGAACTCTTGCTGTGTGAACTAACACCAGGACCCTGTAAAGCATTGTTTTTCTTTTCTGCCTTCTCTGTGTGAATAAACACTGGACTTTTGTTTTTTCAACCGTGGTCTTGCCTCTGTATTGCGTTCGATTACCCTGCCTACCAGAGCAAATCCCTACAATTGGTGGCTTAGAGCGGGCAAGCGCAGTGAGGCTGGCGTGATTGACAAAATATTTTTGGTTTTTACATGGGTGTATGTCGTTTATCAAACCTGCTAGATTTAAACCTGTGTCACGTGACAAAATGGAGGCTGTTTTGAAGGCCCTCACGGAGGCTAATCTGCAGCAGCAAGAGACCAACCTGCAGCAACGCGAGGCTAATAAGCAGCAGCAAGAGACCAACCAGTTGCTGCTACAACACGCGATGGCTTTGCAAGCAGCAGGAGCAACCCCAGGCGTCCACGATGCCCAGAAAGCAGTTTCCTAAGATGACACCCACAGATGACATCGAAACATACCTGGCGATGTATGAGAAAGTGACCACCAGGGAAAGGCTGCCCCCGGACCAGTGGGCTGAGGTCGTTGCTCCTTTCCTGGCATCAGAGTCCCAACGGGTGTATTTTGACTTGCCAGATGATCAAGCAGCCGATTACCCAAAGGTAAAGGGGGAGATTTTGGCAAGACTGGGGGTGAATGTGCTGGTCCAGGCCCAGCGGGTGCATCAGTGGGAGTTCAACCCAGCTGAGCCTGTGAGACCCCAGTATTATAACCTGCTCAACCTGTTGCAAAAGTGGCTACAACCTGACATGCTGAGCCCCACTGCTATGCTGGACTGGTTGCTAGCAGACAGGTTCTGGAGGGCTCTGCCACCCCATCTCCAGCAATGGATTGGCCAGGTCTCTCCAGGTAATGCGCTGGAGATGGTCGACCTGGTGGAGCGCTATGAGGCTACCCAGAACTTACAGGAGGGTTATTTTGGGAGGGGGGCACTCAAATCCTGTGTCCCTCCGCCCCGGACCTGGTGACTGGTGCCCACCAGACCTGCCCAGGATGTGGCCCCTGTGGACCCCGCTTCAATGGTCTGCTGGCGGTGTCGGGAGCCTGGCCATGTTCGAGCAGACTGCCCACAGCAGGGGGAACACATGGACATGAACTATGGCTTCCGTCAATCATTATATACCAGGAAACTGTGTGCCGTGGGTGCTCCGGAGTCTCTGAACCACCTGTGCCAGGTAGACGTGGGAGACACTCCAGCGGAGGCTCTGTTTGACTCAGGGAGTCTGGTGACCCTGGTACGCTCCGCTGAGTACACTGGCCGTAAGGTCAGAGTCATGTGTATACATGGGGACTTAAAAGACTACCCTACTGCTATGGTATCTCTGTCCACGGTTTCCGGCAGTGGACCCATGAGGTGGCTGTCGCAACCAACCTACACTATGGACTTATAATAGGGAGAGACTTCCCGGGCTTCCTGGTACTGTGGCCGGTTACGAGAGTGACTGATCCCATGAGACAGGGGTAACCCTAGCAGAATGGCCCGGCTCAGGAGGGAGACTGGAACCCTGGGAACCTGAGTCTGAAGGGCTAGCGGTAGGGATGACTGCCACTTCAATGGAAGAGGGGGAGACAACCCTGCTAAGTGTGATGGTGGGAGACATGGAGGACTTGCCACCGGGTCCTGAGATGGCAGACCTCAACCCTATCCCGAGACTGGGAAAATGTATTAATAGTAGATGGTGAACCACAACAAGCCGGGGCAGAGTCGGTGTTCCCCCATTTTGTGGTTCATAATGTAAATAACTTTGACTTTTCATTAGATTTTGGATTTTTTTCAGCCTGTTCACTGTGTGATAAATATTGAATATTTTAATTCTGTCAGTTATTGCAAATACCATCACAAATGGAAAAATGTGCTTTGTTTCAGGAAAAGTCTTCAAGGATCTTTAATACTTAAACTTTCAGATAACCTTTCAGCATCAGCTGCCATATTTGTATACATGAGCGATAGCACTATATCTGATCATTACATGACTTGTATCGGGCATGTTTTATTATTTTTCTTCTTTGCATGCCAAATCTCTAATTCTCAGTTGTCTCTGAGTTGGTGAGTTGAGACTACTTACTCATTATGTCTCCTCATGGACTACACTTGGAGACAGGAGAATTTGCTCCCTAACACTCACTCACTCAAAAGCAGCATATAGGACATTGTAGAGAAGTACTGAATAGTATAGATGGGAATAAAGCACTTGGAGTGAGATAAACAGTAACACTATTAACTGCTGAATTAACTGCTGAATCTTATGGATAGTGTCTGTCTCACTGATTGCTGTTTCTCTCTCCACTTCTTCCCCATCTCCTCTTCAAAGACTCTGATGGGATGACGTAATCTGATCCTTCAGTTCCAAGGAGACAGTCGGAACTGAAGTTTTAAAATGGTGTTCCAGTTTAAAAATCAAATACCGATGTTATTCACTGAAGTCTTGTGAGACCTCAGGAATAACTTACTTTGCTTCATCAAAGGCCGTACATTTTAATGCTGTATGGAGACAGATCTCCGTACAGCATTAATCGGAAGTTTTGAGCAAAGTGACTTTGGATATAGGATCTAAAGCTCCCTTCACTCATTATTAGTGACCACCAACCTCTTTATAAGATTAGTTTGTTTTTCTTTTTGTAATTAAGAGTATTACTTGTGTCAGTTTTAGGTCTTGATTAAATAGACATCAAGAAGTAACACATTTTTGTGCAAACCTTTTTTTCCACAAAAAATTAGCAAATTTTTCTTGTGTGCACCATTTTCCTAAAAATAGACAGGGCATGTTCATAAGAGGTGGTCAGGGGTGGGACCTGCGTGACCTGAGAAATTTCCCAGTATGTATGCCAGAGAGTTAAATTACACCTGCAATCCATGCCAGCATCTACGGTACATGGACATCCCAAGATATGCCAAAATGATTAAGTAGTGGGCACGTCTTAATAACTTTGGCGTATCTTACGCATCTTGATGGCTTGCATTCAAGTGCTATGACTCTTTGGAGCAGTGGCCATTACTGTGAATACATCATATCTAAATAATATCAGTGTATGTATGAATGATAGACCAGTACTTTATGTGATAATGTGACCTTGTATTAATAATGTAATTGATGCGGCGTAAGTTGAACCTCGCCATGATTACTGGTTTAATGTGCCTATTTTTAATTAAGAGTCATGAGACAAGGTTATAAAGTTTCTTTGCCCACACAGTACAGAGCAAGGTTCATGATTTCTGCTTTTAGTAAGGCAGGAGAATAATCTCAAAATGCTGAGGTTTAAAAGGTATATTTTATAACCTTTTACCTGCTGTGCGACTAGCCTATTGTCTGTAGGAGGATAATCACCTAGAGCAACTTATGTGTCATTCAAAGGGAAGAGACATCTAATTAGTTAAAGATCTGAAGCAATTCCTGGGGAAGAAAATGTCTTTAAATTGTATATATGCTTCCATTAACTCTGACAAAATTCTATATACTGTAAAGCCTGTATTTTATTTTTAAATACATAGTAACACCGGTTAGATTGAGTATGTGCCATTTTTACCATTGCTCTATGTGCGTAGTGCATGTTTATGAGCCTTCTAAAGACAAGAATGAAACATAAAGGCAAGCATTATAACCTTATAAGGCCTCATGCATACGACCGTATGTATTTTGCGGTCGGCATAAAACGGATCCGCAAAAAAGATGGATGACATCCGTGTGCATTCCGGACAATAATAAGACATGTTCTATTTTTTTGCAGAACGGAAATACGGAAATGGAATGCACACGCAGTAACTTCAAAAAAATAAAACTTAGGAAACGAGGAAAGCAACCCCAACACTAGCTTTTGCCAAAACAGAATTTTACTTAAATAAACACAACTACACATGCTGAGAACATACAATAAATGTACATACACCCAGCCCAAAGGCTGAGACCCTGGTGCTGCACAGCACGGCGCCCTCCGATGGATGAAGGAGGAAAGTGCAGTAATTTACCTACTGGCTGGCACAACTAAATTGCCACACCTTACCTGTTATTACCATAAACAAGAACCACTGTATGGGTGTGTGTTACGGGCTATCCTGCGGTGCAGCAAAACAGCTTACAACCTTACCAAGTTCTACAGTATTCCCTCTCCCATAACTGGTCCTGTAGCATGTGCCTGAGTATTCCTCCTGAGCAAAAAACGCCAGCCTGGCTTGAGTTTGTGAGAATTTTTATTAGCTCTCCAATGTGAAATGTCACTTTAAGTTATGGAGTCCTTGAAATGGACAGTAGTAACACTTGTGGCCTGACACATACAGAAACCCTAACTAACTAATTACAGACCTGGTCTCGCTCTCTAGGCGCCAACACTGTGATGAGGTGTGCGCACGATCTTACTGACCCGGGTCTGCTTTGCATCCGTTGTTGACTCTGAACAGAACAAATGTCTCTCTAACAAGCATGCGATAATGCACTGCATGTTGCTTTGTTTCTCTGTTCTCATCAGCGTTCCTAGTTGCAATCCTCCTTCCTCTGGACAGAATCAGGGTCTTGGACATGATCAGCTTCACTTAGCTGCAGCTCTGGTCACTGAGGAATGCTCTCACACCTGGATGCCATCAGATTCTCTGTTCACATAGTTCCTTATTTTGAGCTCCCTCTAAGATGGCTGCTCTCTCCTTCTCTTCTCTGCAGACTCTATGTAAACCCCATCTCATGTATATGGAGATATATGTGGGGTCTGTAGTTGTGTTTAGGAAACAGCGGCATCTTGTGGCCAAACAGCAGAATGTCAGTCCAGAACATTTAATTTAATCTACACAAACAGTGTTCAGACAAGGAGAGCTGTTTTCCCATCTCACAACGGCAGCTGCACGGAACGGCTGAACAACGGCCATGCGCAAGAGGCCTAACTGATGCATCAGGATCAGTTTTTTTTTTCTCTTCTTCTGACGGATCAGAAGAACGAAGAGTTAAACAGTGATGTGAACTCAACTTAAGGGCTCATGCACAAGAACGTGCCATGTTTTGCGATCCAAAAATTGCGGATCCGCAAAACACGGATGTCGCCCTTGTGCCTTCTGCAATTTGCAGAATGGAACAGGTGGACCATTATAGAAAGGCATATTCTTGTCTGCAAAATGGACAAGAATAGGACATGATCTATAATTTTTGTGGAGACACAGAACAGAGCAACGGATGTGGACAGCACATGGAGTGCTATCCGCATCTTTTGTGGCCCCATGGAAGTGAATGGGTCCGCATCCGAGCCGCAAAAAATGTGGCTTGGATGCGGAACCAAACCACGCTCGAGTTAATGCACCCTAAGAGTTACAGATGATATTAATAAATACATATATAGAGGAACATTTACTATTAGATTTACAACTCTGTTTTGGGGTATATTTGTCGCACAACATTTTTTGCATCAAATTTTGCTACATTTTCCTCTTTACACCACTTTTCAAAGGTTGTATATCTAGTTAATGGTCTTACACCTGTTTCAGACTACAGTTTCAAGTGCTGAAAAAAGTTGCAACCCATATTAAGCTCCCCCTTGTTTGCTTTAACACATATAGGTGTAAACTGCATTGCATTCACATCAAATACATTATTAAGGTGCGCCATTTCATGAATTTGGCGCAGACACAGCAAAGCAAAGACAGGCTTTAAAATGACACAAATACAACTGCAAATTATAAATGTTTCCCATAGTTTTGAGCACCAGGTCAAAATAAAATAACAGGATAAAAATAATTTTTACATTGTTATTAAAACTATTATTGAGCGAATCGAAGTTAATGAAGTAGACTTTGATCCGAATTTCAGGAAAAATTTGATTTGCCATAAAGCCAAATTTCCTCACATAAATTTTTCCTGAAATGGCGGTAAACCCCCCCCCAAAACATACTCACTTCATCCATTTGCTCGCGGAGAGGCCATCACAACCATCTGGATTGAAGAAACCATGCAAAATCTTGAGTGCAGTGACATGTGAAGTCACTACATAAGCGTGCTGGTCGGGCACCAGTGATGATGTCACCGAACCCAGCCAGTGTGCTGACATGGCAAAGTCATCACTGGTGTTGAGCGAGCAAGATTGGCTGGACGGAACACGTCATCGGGTGCTATATAGCACCCAATGACCCGTGTTCGGCTCATTCTAAGTCAGAGAGAGTTGAGGATAGTAAAGGACAGAGAGTGTAGGGAGGGTAATTGAATATTATAAGTGTACAAAAACGTTTCTGAGACCCAAAAGTCCTTGTAAGGACTATTGTGTGTGACAGCAGCAATATATTTTTGTAGCGCAACCTGCGCTAAATTACTCAGTGTTAGGGAGAGCTGTGCATAGGAAGGGACAGACAGTGTAGGGAGTGTAATAGGAAGATTTTTATACAAAAGACTTTTCAGAGACCCAAAATTCCTTTTAAGGACTATTGTGTGTGACAGCAGCAATATATATTTTTAGCGTATCCTGCGCTAAATACCATGTAATAGGCCACTGTGGACAGTTAAATTATCTGCGCCACATCTCCTGTTTAACCACTTCAGCCCCGCTAGGTGAAACCCCCTTCATGACCAGGCCACTTTTTACACTTCGGCACTACACTACTTTCACCGTTTATCGCTCGGTCATGCAACTTACCACCCAAATGAATTTTATCTCCTTTTCTTCTCACTAATGGAGCTTTCATTTGGTGGTATTTTATTGCTGCTGACATTTTTACTTTTTTTGTTATTAATCAAAATGTAACGATTTTTTTGCAAAAAAATGACATTTTTCACTTTCAGCTGTGAAATTTTGCAAAAAAAAAGACATCCATATATAAATTTTTCGCTAAATTTATAGTTCTACATGTCTTTGATAAAAAAAAAAATGTTTGGGCAAAAAAAAAAAATGGTTTGGGTAAAAGTTATAGCATTTACAAACTATGGTACAAAAATGTGAATTTCCGCTTTTTGAAACGGCTCTGATTTTCTGAGCACCTGTCATGTTTCCTGAGGTTCTACAATGCCCAAACAGTAGAAAAACCCCACAAATGACCCCATTTCGGAAAGTAGACACCCTAAGGTATTCGCTGATGGGCATAGTGAGTTCATAGAACTTTTTATTTTTTGTCACAAGTTAGCGGAAAATGATGATGATTTTTTTTTTTTTTTTTTTTTCTTACAAAGTCTCATATTCCACTAACTTGCGACAAAAAATAAAAAATTCTAGGAACTCACCATGCCTCTCACAGAATACCTTGGGGTGTCTTCTTTCCAAAATGGGGTCACTTGTGGGGTAGTTATACTGCCCTGGCAATTTAGGGGCCCAAATGTGTGAGAAGAACTTTGCAATCAAAATGTGTAAGAAATGACCGGTGAAATCCGAAAGGTGCACTTTGGAATATGCGCCCCTTTGCCCACCTTGGCAGCAAAAAAGTGTCACACATGTGGTATCGCCGTACTCAGGAGAAGTTGGGGAATGTGTTTTGGGGTGTCATTTTACATATACCCATGCAGGGTGAGAGAAATATCTTGGCAAAAGACAACTTTTCCCATTTTTTTTATACAAAGTTGGCATTTGACCAAGATATTTTTCTCACCCAGCATGGGTATATGTAAAATGACACCCCAAAACACATTCCCCAACTTCTCCTGAGTACGACGATACCAGATGTGTCACACTTTTTTGCTGCCAAGGTGGGCAAAGGGGCACATATTCCAAAGTGCACCTTTCGGATTTTGCAGGGCATTTTTTACACATTTTGATTGCAAAGTTCTTCTCACACATTTGGGCCCCTAAATTGCCAGGGCAGTATAACTACGCCACAAGTGACCCCATTTTGGAAAGAAGACACCCCAAGGTATTCCGTGAGGGGCACTGCGAGTTCCTAGAATTTTTTATTTTTTGTCACAAGTTAGCGGAAAATGATGATTTTTTTTTTTTCTCTTTTTTCCTTACAAAGTCTCATATTCCACTAACTTGCGACAAAAAATAAAAAATTCTAGGAACTCGCCATGCCCCTCACGGAATACCTTGGGGTGTCTTCTTTCCAAAATGAGGTCACTTGTGGCGTAGTTATACTGCCCTGGCAATTTAGGGGCCCAAATGTGTGAGAAGTACTTTGCAATCAAAATCTGTAAAAAATGACCGGTGAAATCCGAAAGGTGCACTTTGGAATATGTGCCCCTTTGCCCACCTTGGCATCAAAAAAGTGTCACACATCTGGTATCGCCGTACTCAGGAGAAGTTGGGGAATGTGTTTTGGGCTGTCATTTTACATATACCCATGCTGGGTGAGAGAAATATCTTGGCAAAAGACAACTTTTCCAATTTTTTTATACAAAGTTGGCATTTGACCAAGATATTTTTCTCACCCAGCATGGGTATATGTAAAATGACACCCCAAAACACATTGCCCAACTTCTCCTGAGTACGGCGATACCAGATGTGTCACACTTTTTTGCTGCCAAGGTGGGCAAAGGGGCACATATTCCAAAGTGCACCTTTCGGATTTTGCAGGGCATTTTTTACACATTTTGATTGCAAAGTTCTTCTCACACATTTGGGCCCCTAAATTGCCAGGGCAGTATAACTACCCCACAAGTGACCCCATTTTGGAAAGAAGACACCCCAAGGTATTCCGTGAGGGGCATGGCGAGTTCCTAGAATTTTTTATTTTTTGTCGCAAGTTAGTGGAATATGAGACTTTGTAAGGAAAAAAGAAAAAAAAAGAAAAATCATCATTTTCCGCTAAATTGTGACAAAAAATAAAAAATTCTAGGAACTTGCCGTGCCCCCCACGGAATACCTTGGGGTGTCTTCTTTCCAAAATGGGGTCACTTGTGGCGTAGTTATACTGCCCTGGCAATTTAGGGGCCCAAATGTGTAAGAAGTACCTTGAAATCAAAATGTGTAAAAAATGGCCTGCGAAATCCGAAAGGTGCTCTTTGGAATATGTGCCCCTTTGCCCACCTTGGCTGCAAAAAAGTGTCACACATCTGGTATCGCCGTACTCAGGAGAAGTTGGGCAATGTGTTTTGGGGGGTCATTTTACATATACCCATGCTGGGTGAGAGAAATATCTTGGCAAAAGACAACTTTTCCCATTTTTTTATACAAAGTTGGCATTTGACCAAGATATTTTTCTCACCCAGCATGGGTATATGTAAAATTACACCCCAAAACACATTCCCCAACTTCTCCTGAGTACGGCGATACCACATGTGTGACACTTTTTTGCAGCCTAGATGCGCAAAGGGGCCCAAATTCCTTTTAGGAGGGCATTTTTAGACATTTGGATCCCAGACTTCTTCTCACACTTTCGGGCCCCTAAAAAGCCAGGGCAGTATAAATACCCCACATGTGACCCCACTTTGGAAAGAAGACACCCCGAGGTATTCAATGAGGGGCATGGCGAGTTCCTAGAATTTTTTATTTTTTTGCATAAGTTAGCGGATATTGATTTTTTTTGTTTTTTTTTCTCACAAAGTCTCACTTTCCGCTAACTTAGGACAAAAATTTCAATCTTTCATGGACTCAATATGCCCCTCACGGAATACCTTGGGGTGTCTTCTTTCCGAAATGGGGTCACATGTGGGGTATTTATACTGCCCTGGCTTTTTAGGGGCCCTAAAGCGTGAGAAGTCTGGAATATAAATGTCTAAAAATGTTTACGCATTTGGATTCCGTGAGGGGTATGGTGCGTCCATGTGAGATTTTATTTTTTGACACAAGTTAGTGGAATATGAGACTTTGTAAGAAAAAACAAAAACAAACAAAAAATGTCCACTAACTTGTGCCAAAAAAAATGGCTGAATGGAGCCTTACCAGGGGGGGAGTGATCAATGACAGGGGGGTGATCAATGACAGGGGGGTGATCACCCATATAGACTCCCTGATCACCCCCCCTGTAAGGCTCCATTCAGACGTCCGCATGATTTTTACGGATCCATGGATACATGGATCGGATCCACAGAACGCATGCGGACGTCTGAATGGAGCCTTACAGGGGGGTTATCAATGACAGGGGGTGATCAGGGTAATCAGGGTGATCACCCCCCTGTCACTGATCACCCCCCCTGTAAGGCTCCATTCAGACGTCCGCATGATTTTTACGGATCCATGGATACATGGATCGGATCCACAGAACGCATGCGGACGTCTGAATAGAGCCTTACAGGGGGGTTATCAATGACAGGGGGTGATCAGGGTAATCAGGGTGATCACCCCCCTGTCACAGATCACCCCCCCTGTAAGGCTCCATTCAGACATCCGCATGATTTTTTACGGATCCATGGATACATGGATCGGATCCACAAAACGCATGCGGACGTCTGAATGGAGCCTTACAGGGGGGTTATCAATGACAGCGGGTGATCAGGGTAATCAGGGTGATCACCCCCCTGTCACTGATCACCCCCCTGTAAGGCTCCATTCAGACATCCGCATGATTTTTTACGGATCCATGGATACATGGATCGGATCCACAGAACGCATGCGGACGTCTGAATGGAGCCTTACAGGGGGGTTATCAATGACAGGGGGTGATCAGGGTAATCAGGGTGATCACCCCCCTGTCACTGATCACCCCCCCTGTAAGGCTCCATTCAGACATCCGCATGATTTTTTACGGATCCATGGATACATGGATCGGATCCACAGAACGCATGCGGACGTCTGAATGGAGCCTTACAGGGGGGTTATCAATGACAGGGGGTGATCAGGGTAATCAGGGTGATCACCCCCTGTCACTGATCACCCCCCCCTGTAAGGCTCCATTCAGACGTCCGCATGATTTTTACGGATCCATGGATACATGGATCGGATCCGTAAAAATCATGCGGACGTCTGAATGGAGCCTGACAGGAGGGTGATCAATGACAGGGGGGTGATCAATGACAGGGGGTGATCAGGGAGTGTATATGGGTGATCACCCGCCTGTCATTGATCACCCCCCTGTAAGGCTCCATTCAGACGTCCGCATGATTTTTACGGATCCATGGATACATGGATCGGATCCGTAAAAATCATGCGGACGTCTGAATGGAGCCTTACAGGGGGGTGATCAATGACAGGGGGGTGATCAATGACAGGGGGTGATCAGGGAGTGTATATGGGTGATCACCCGCCTGTCATTGATCACCCCCCTGTCAGGCTCCATTCAGACGTCCGCATGATTTTTACGGATCCATGGATACATGGATCGGATCCGTAAAAATCATGCGGACGTCTGAATGGAGCCTGACAGGGCGGTGATCAATGACAGGGGGTGATCAGGGAGTGTATATGGGTGATCACCCGCCTGTCATTGATCACCCCCCTGTAAGGCTCCATTCAGACGTCCGCATGATTTTTACGGATCCATGGATACATGGATCGGATCCGTAAAAATCATGCGGACGTCTGAATGGAGCCTGACAGGGCGGTGATCAATGACAGGGGGTGATCAGGGAGTGTATATGGGTGATCACCCGCCTGTCATTGATCACCCCCCTGTAAGGCTCCATTCAGACGTCCGCATGATTTTTACGGATCCATGGATACATGGATCGGATCCGTAAAAATCATGCGGACGTCTGAACGGAGCCTGACAGGGGGGTGATCAATGACAGGGCGGTGATCAATGACAGGGGGGTGATCAGGGAGTTTATATGGGGTGATCAGGGGTTTATAAGGGGTTAATAAGTGACGGGGGGGGGGGTGTAGTGTAGTGTAGTGTGGTGTTTGGTGGGACTGTACTGACCTACCTGAGTCCTCTGGTGGTCGATCCTAACAAAAGGGACCACCAGAGGACCAGGTAGGAGGTATATTAGACGCTGTTATGAAAACAGCGTCTAATATACCTGTTAGGGGTTAAAAAATTCGGATCTCCAGCCTGCCAGCGAGCGATCGCCGCTGGCAGGCTGGAGATCCACTCGCTTACCTTCTGTTCCTGTGAGCGCGCGCGCCGGTGCGCGCGCGTTCACAGGAAATCTCGCGTCTCGCGAGAAGACGCGTATATGCGTCCAGGAGGAATAAAGCAACCACCTCCCGGACGCATATACGCGTACGGCGGTCGGGAGGTGGTTAAAGTGTGAGCATCCCTAAAATATCAGTGACATCCAGTGTACTTTTCCCATAGAGGGTGTCCGCTGCGGACTGTTAAATTATCTGTGCCACATCTCCTGTGTAAAGTGTGCGCATCCCTAAAATATCAGTGACATCCAGTGTACTTTTTCCATAGACGGTGTCCACTGTGGACAGTTAAATTATCCGTGCCACATCTCCTGTGTAAAGTGTGCGCATCCCTAAAATATCAGTGACATCCAGTGTACTATTTCCGTAGACGGTGTCCGCTTCTGACAATGACCTGACCAGGCCCACATCTGCTGTGTAATGTGTGCACTTCAAAAAATTTTCTGTGACACTAAATTAAATGTTTCAATAGATGGTGTCCTCTTCTGACAGTGACCTGACCAGGCCCACATCTGCTGTGCAATGTGTGCGCTTCTAAAAACTTTCTGTGACATACAATTTAATTTTTCAATAGACGGTGTCCTCTTCTGACAGTGATCTGACCAGGCCCACATCTGCTGTGTAACGTGTGTGCTTCTAAATTTTTTCTGTGACATAAAATTTCATTTTTCAATAGACAGTGTCCTCTTCTGACAGTCGGGAGTGAGTAATTTGCGCGCCCCCTCACTTGCCTTCCTTGGATATGGTAGCCATTTCTCCGGCTTCCTCTCCGGAATCGAACACTGATTCCTCGATACCCGTGGTCAGTATGTTAGGCGCATAAAAGAATATCGAAAGTTGATAGGGCAGACATCCAAATGGATCATCGACGTCACGGGGACGTGCGATCAGCAGAAGTTATCTAGATTCAACAAAGCGGCAGCTGGCCCTCACCCATAATGTTTGTGATGGTCATCTCACCTGCAGGCCCTCAACCATAATTTTTTCGATGGTCAGCTAAGCAGCAGGCACTTTCCCATAAGAGTCTGGTCAACACAATCCTCACCGCCGGGGTCATGCAACTAATTAGCATGGAGGAGTCTCGTTGGTTATCGGAATTAACCAGACAAATCGCTCCACCAACTCAGAACGGCCATGAGCCACCACCCACAGAATCGAGAAAGAGCTATCAATCTGTCAATCCTTTCCATGTCCGGGCCGGGTGAGGTTTGCAGTGTTGAGTCAAATTAATCCACAGGCTCCACTTCTGGTGGTGCCTTTCCATCAATTAGTTTAAGTTTCAGCTTTGCAACCATACTCCCTCCGGAACCCAAAACGTTGGTTTCCCGGAAGCTGCTCGGCGGGTCATGGGAATAAAGCCGCCAGATCACCTGTCGGGTCGTCTTAGAACTTCTGACTTTCGTTGTTGCTTAATGAAAACATTCTTGCACGAATTTCACCTCTAGTGGCACAATACAGATGCCACCGGCCGTCCCTCTTAATCATGGCCCCAGTTCCGAAAATCAACAAAATCTTTGGCTGAACTTGCACTTTATATAGAAGTAAATATATAGGAAAGAATGTTTCCTAACAATTTTTCCTCTAAAATCGATTTAATCTTTGGTTTTGTGCGTATTATTGTCAGTCTGTAAAAGTGGCGTACGAATCGGAAAACAATGTTCGTAGCAGTGACCTGGGAGTCCAAGATGCATCCAGACATCCTCCCCATGCTGTTCCCGAACCATTTCGGTGGTGTTTCCATCAATTTCTGACATTTTACTATGAACCAGGCACCCTCCCCTCTTCAGAGCAGGGGGCACCTGGTATAATGCTTGAGTTCTCCCTTTGACTTCCATTATACTTGGGTGCGATGTGTTCGGCCCGAGCCCTTGAGCACTACAATGCTCGATCAACACTAGTTTCTTCAATCATGTTGGCCGCGATGGCCTCTTTACCCCTTATTAACCTCTGAAAGGTCTCAGTATTGAAAGTGGCATCTGAGGGTTTTGATGACAGGGGGGTGGTGCAATTGCCATTCCCTGTCATTGTGCCTGCTACATACAATGGAATGTGATTTGTCATGAAGTAATTCGTAACCAATCAAATTTCTTTGTGAAATTTATTTAAGCAGCCAAATTAATTTTTTTAGAACTTTGTTCATCTCAAATAAACAAGTACCTAACATTAAAAATATTATTTCATAAAAGTTGAGACTAGATCCACCAGACAGTATAGTAGTCACACAAACAGGCACACACCAGCAGATTAGGAAGTTCAATTGGCTTATACAACCCGGATTCCTAAAAAGTTGGGACACTATACAAATCGTGAATAAAAACTGAATGCAATGATGTGGAGGTGCCAACTTCTAATATTTTATTCAGAATAGAACATAAATCACAGAACAAAAGTTTAAACTGAGAAAATGCACAATTTTAAGGAAAAATATGTTGAATCAGAATTTCATGGTGTCAACAAATCCCCAAAAAGTTGGGACAAGGCCATTTTCACCACTGTGTGGCATCTCCCCTTCTTCTTACAACACTCAACAGACGTCTGGGGACCGAGGAGACCAGTTTCTCAAGTTTAGAAATAGCAATGCTCTCCCATTCTTGTCTAATACAGGCCTCTAACTGTTCAATCGTCTTGGGCCTTCTTTGTTGCACCTTCCTCTTTATGATGCACCAAATGTTCTCTATAGGTGAAAAATCTGGACTGCAGACTGGCCATTTAAGTACCCGGATCCTTCTCCTACGCAGCCATGATGTTGTGATTGATGCAGAATGTGGTCTGGCATTATCTTGTTGAAAAATGCAGGGTCTTCCCTGAAAGAGATGACGTCTGGATGGGAGCATATGTTGTTCTAGAACCTAAATATATTTTTCTGCATTGATGGTGCCTTTTCCAGACATGCAATCTGCCCATGCCACACGCACTCATGCAACCCCATACCATCAGAGATGCAGGCTTCTGAACTAAGCGTTGATAACAACTTGGGTTGTCCTTGTCCTCTTTGGTCCGGATGACATGGTGTCCCAGATTTCCAAAAAGAACTTTGAATCGTGACTCGTCTAACCACAGAACAGTCTTCCATTTTGCCACACTCCATTTTAAATGATCCCTGGCCTAGTGAAAACGCCTGAGCTTGTGGATCTTGCTTAGAAATGGCTTCTTCTTTGCACTGTAGAGTTTCAGCTGGCAACGGCAGATGGCACGGTGGATTGTGTTCACTGACAATGGTTTCTGGAAGTATTCCTGAGCCCATTCTGTGATTTCCTTTACAGTAGCATTCCTGTTTGTGGTGCAGTATCGTTTAAGGGCCCGGAGATCACGGGCATCCAGTATGGTTTTACGGCCTTGACCCTTACGCACAGAGATTGTTCCAGATTCTCTGAATCTTCGGATGATGTTATGCACAGTTGATGATGATAGATGCAAAGTCTTTGCAATTTTTCGCTGGGTAACACCTTTCTGATATTGCTCCACTATCTTTCTGCGCAACATTGTGGGAATTGGTGATCCTCTACCCATCTTGGCTTCTGAGAGACACTGCCACTCTGAGAAGCTCTTTTTATACCCAATCATGTTGCCAATTGACCTAATTAGTGTTAATTGGTCTTCCAGCTCTTCGTTATGCTCAAATTTACTTTTTCCAGCCTCTTATTGCTACTTGTCCCAACTTTTTTGGGATTTGTTGACACCGTGAAAATTTGAATCAACTTATTTTACCTTTAAAATGATACATTTACTCTGATTAAACGTTTGATCTGTCATTTACATTCTATTACAAATAAAATATTGACATTTGCCATCTCCACATCATTGCATTCAGTTTTTATTCACAATTTGTTTAGTGTCCCAACTTTTTTGGAATCCGGTTTGTATATTGCATTATATCCAGTACTGTTTCAATTTAGCAACAAAACCAGAAATGTCCTTTAAGGGGGTTGTATCAAATAAACTCCAGTACATCAATAGAGGTTCTTACTTGGTGATTTTTTATTCAATATGCGGCTAAAATGTGACGTTTCGACCTTTCACGGCCTTTCTCAAACTAAAGCGCAAACAGAAAATTACATACAATTAGTGACACAGGTAAGTGTATACATCAACATTACGGTCTCATATATTGTAATTCCATTAATTACACAGATCGATATGTCACAATGAGTGATCTGCAGAATCACTTGAATTTGTATTCGCATAGCATACTCTCTCTTTATTTTTCTTACTTCTCTATGTATCGTGACATAGATTCAGTCAATATATTATACAAGGGATAATATACAAGTTCCATGAGGGCAGAGATCCAAGTCAAATCAATTGGTCGCTCGAGTTCTGGATCCAGAGTCCAGGAAAGCATATCTAGGGAGGATCTGTACATTGTTGATTAAGGTAGTGCCGCGTTATCTGGAGCATGAGGATACAGCTCCAGAGATCTAAGCAATAATATAAATGACCTAGATACATCCTGGGACATGTACTCTTCAGTATGTGGAATGTGACAATACCTGGTGCCGCTCTGTGGTGGAGAGGAAAGGATGGCAGGAGCAGTGCAACAGCACTGAGGGAAGACGCCATACCGTGCTCGTTCAGTCGGCGTCTTTTAAGGAAGCTCGCGCTTGTATGTACAGCTAGTGCGCATGTGCCAGGTCCCTGCGTGTCATGTGCGTTCCAGGCCTCGTTTTGCTAGGTGAAAGTCAGTATTAGAGATCGAGGTCTCGCGGGAATACGTTTATTTGTTCGCCTGGTCCGGCCAGTGCGCATGCACAAAGTCCCTGGATGTCATGTGCATTCCAGGCCTCGTTTTGCTTAAGCGAAAATCAGTAATAACGATCGAAGTCTTGCGGGACTTCGTGCGTGTATATCATAATTTGTCTGTTACATAGGGCATGTATTAACAGGTAAAGTGATGAAAAGGAAGAGGGCATACTGGTGGACAAGGGGGAAAATGAGGGAAGTATGAAAATGTATGGGCAACGTTGAAGTACAGTACAGACCAAAAGTTTGGACACACCTTCTCATTCAAAGAGTTTTCTTTATTTTCATGAGTATGAAAATTGTAGATTCACACTGAAGGCATCAAAACTATGAATTAACACATGTGGAATTATATACTTATCAAAAAAGTATAAACAACTGAAAATATGTCATATTCTAGGTTCTTCAAAGTAGCCACCTTTTGCTTTGATTCTTGGCATTCTCTTGATGAGCTTCAAGAGGTAGTCACCTGAAATGGTCTTCCAACAGTCTTGAAGGAGTTCCCAGAGATGCTTAGCACTTGTTGGCCCTTTTGCCTTCACTCTGCGGTCCAGCTCACCCCAAACCATCTCGATTGGGTTCAGGTCCGGTGACTGTGGAGGCCAGGTCATCTGGCGCAGCACCCCATCACTCTACTTCATGGTCAAATAGCCCTTACACAGCCTGGAGGTGTGTTTGGGCTCATTGTCCTGTTGAAAAATAAATGATGGTCCAACTAAACGCAAACCGGATGGAATAACATGCCGCTGCAAGATGCTGTGATAGCCATGCTGGTTCAGTATGCCTTCAATTTTGAATAAATCCCCAACAGTGTCACCAGCAAAGCACCCCCACACCATCACACCTCCTCCTCCATGCTTCACAGTGGGAACCAGGCATGTAGAGTCCATCCGTTCACCTTTTTCTGCGTCGCACAAAGACACGGTGGTTGGAACCAAAGATCTCAAATTTGGACTCATCAGACCAAAGCACAGATTTCCACTGGTCTAATGTCCATTCCTTGTGTTCTTTAGCCCAAACAAGTCTCTTCTGCTTGTTGCCTGTCATTAGCAGTGGTTTCCTACCAGATATTCTACCATGAAGGCCTGATTCACACAGCCTCCTCTTAACAGTTGTTCTAGAGATGTGTCTCTGTGTGGCATTGACCTGGTCTCTAATCTGAGCTGCTGTTAACCTGCGATTTCTGAGGCTGGTGACTCGGATTAACTTATCCTCCGCAGCAGAGGTGACTCTTGGTCTTCCTTTCCTAGGGCGGTCCGCATGTGAGCCAGTTTCTTTGTAGCGCTTGATGGTTTTTGTGACTGCACTTGGGGACACTTTTAAAGTTTTCCCAATTTTTCGGACTGACTGACCTTCATTTCTTAAAGTAATGATGGCCACTTGTTTTTCTTTACTTAGCTGCTTTTTTCTTGCCATAATACAAATTCTAACAGTCTATTCAGTAGGACTATCAGCTGTGTATCCACCTGACTTCTCCACAACGCAACTGATGGTCCCAACCCCATTTATAAGGCAAGAAATCCCACTTATTAAACCTGACAGGGCACACCTGTGAAGTGAAAACCATTTCAGGTGACTACCTCTTGAAGCTCATCAAGAGAATGCCAAGAGTGTGCAATTTTGATTTTCAAAGGATACAGTGTCCACAATGGCACCAGGCAAGCACAATATTCTATGGGATCTGAAATAAATTGATAACATGTGATTATTATATGGGACAAGGTTGATTATAAGACATATATCAAATGAATATGGTATGAGTACAGCCTAAGTGTTTATGTTAAACTCTGGATCTCGTAGTCTCTATTCATGCCTTTTGGTTCCAAGCTATCCAGTCTGTGTATCCAAAAAGCTTCCCTGGTTTTCAACATTTTTACGCGGTTGCCCCCTCTCCTTGGTATTGGTATATGTTCTAGGACCTGGAATCTGAGTTGTGAAATAGAGTGGCCTGCTGCGTAGAAGTGCGCCGGTACTGGTTGTAGTAGGTTTTCCCGTCTTATGGTTGATTTGTACTGGCAAATGCGATTGCAGATTTTTCTTTGTGGTTTCCCCTACATATGCCATCCCGCATGGGCATTTAAGTACATATACGACGTAGTTAGAATCACAAGTGAAAAAATCTTTGATCTTAAAAGGTTTACCTGACTGTGGGTGATAGACAGATGACCCTTTCTGTATGTTAGAACATTGAAAACAATGTAGGCAGGGAAAAGTTACTTTACGTTGGGTGGATAGGACAGGACAGTTTGCCTAGTAGTTGATCTCAGGGGCCCGATGTCCGCTCTAACCAATAGATCCTTACGACGAGTGCAAGATAAAACCGGGTTTTGAAATACCTCTATGTGAGGGTATGCCTTGTGTCGTAACGGCCAATGAGTTCTAATGCTATTCCGTATTTTATTGGCTGCTGGGTGAAACGTGTGAACAAACGCTACTTGTTTTGTATTTTCTGGTCTCGGAAAAATGGGCTGGTCTAGAATTTGTACTGTCTTTAGGGGGTATCCTCTATCCAAACAACATTTCTGCATCTCTGTGAGCCTTGTCTCGCGTGTAGGGGTAGCTTTCACTATACGTTTGATCCTTGTGTATTAAGATTTGGGTATTGATTTCTTTATGTGAGGTGCGTGAAAACTTGAAAAGTGAAGGAGATTGTTGCGATCTGTCAGTTTACGGTAGAGGTCGGTACTCCGGGTGCCTGTGGTGGTTTTGAAAACTGTAGCATCTAGGAAGTGGATGGTGTCCGAGTGATGTTGGATGGTGAACTGGAGTTCGGGATAAACTGAATTCAGAAAAGTATGGAACTGTAAGAATGAATCTAACGTTCCTTACCAGATACAGAATACATCATCAATGTAACGTTTACATGTCATGACATGGGTGATGAAGTGTGGATTTGAGTAGAGGAAAGATTCCTCAAAGCATGCCATGTAACAATTAGCGTAAGGGGGCACCACGTTAGACCCCATTGCGGTCCCCTGTAGCTGCAAGAAATAATCATTGCCGAATAAAAAGTTATTGTGTAAGACTACGTGTAGTAGGTCCATACATAAAGATATGGTTTCAGGGCTCAGTGTGGATGTCTGTAGGATCAATCTGACCGCCGCTAATCCCTTGTCGTGTTTAATTGATGTGTATAGACTGGTGATGTCCCATGTGACTAGGATGGCATCTTGTTTTAGCAGAGGTAAGTTGTCAATCAGTTCCAAGAAGGAGGATGTGTCTAGCAGGAATGAACGTGTATTCTTGACTAAAGGTGTCAAAAGTTTCTCTAAGAAAATTGATAGAGGGGCCAGGATGGGGTCTGTAGAGGCTACTATTGGTTGGCCTGGTGGATTGTTCAGACTTTTGTGGATTTTTGGTAAAATATAAAAGACAGGTGTTGGTGGCAGATGCGTATTGGTAAGAAAGGTGGTGGTGGCAGCATCTATAATGTTGAGATTCTGGTAGTGTGTCAGTATGGTGTTGATTTTTATCGCAATGTTATTGGTGGGATTGTTTTGTAATCTACAGTACACGTTTGGATCTTCTAGTTGGCGCTAAACTTCTCTAGTGTAGGCATCTCTATCCATAATCACTAGTGTGCCCCCTATGTCCGCTGCTTTAATGACGAGGTCTTTCCCTTAAGGGGGTTGTGCAGCACAAAGATATTGATGACCTGTCCTAAAGAGGAGGGGGGAGAGTTCCGACTACTGGTACTGGTACCCCCCCTCCCCGATCAGCTGTTTGAAGGGGTGATCACTGGTTCTTGTGTGATCACTGGTTCTGCTTCAAATTAACTGTGTGGCATCTCATTTGCAGTGGTCGTGCAGTGTAATTCACAACTGCTCGGCCCATTCACTTGCCCAGTTTTCAGGTTCAATTCAATTTACATTGAATGTGCTAATTTTATGCTTAGACACAAGTTGATCTTTCACCTTAGACTACACAAACTACTTTGCCCCACCTGGACTCCTGTTTAGATAGAGGATACCTTGAATGTGTGGAATATGTAAGTGACATTCCCACCCTGGCTTCTCAGTCACTCCCAAGGCCCGGACCCGAAGTCCAGTTAAAAAAACAAACACAGTATCACAGCATCTAGTCATAAAGTCTCCTGGGACTTACATCACGGAGACAAGAAGCCTCAGTGACACATACCTGCTCTCCACCACTTTACCACCTGGTTCAGTTTAACTTTTTTAACTATTTAATTAATTGAAAGCTCTGCTGTTTCTATGCTTTGTTAATAACTGTCAATAACTGGGTAGGCTCTCCCAAAATAATTCCAAAATAGTAGGTGTTATGCCCATCACCATGAGCATTTCAGCCTGTACACAACAGGAAACCATAATAAAAAGAATCTATCACAAGGAAATTCACTGTTAAAACAGACACAATGGGGGTCATTAATCAAACTGGTGTAAAGGAAAACTGGCTTATTTGCCCATAGCAACCAATCAGATTCCACCTCTCACCCTAGAATTAGCCCAAAACCAAATCTGTTGGTAACACTTTTTCTCCAGAATAAAACAACTGATTGCACAGTGAATGCTATCATTTCATTCAGCTGAGCTAACCCTACGAGGCATTGTACCTGGTTTACCAGTGAATTTCCCGCTGACAGATTCCTAAACTCTGCATAGTTTTCTTTGGGATACTGTATCACAGACCAAGTTTTGCCACTGAAGCACTGAAAAAAATCACTATATACCTTGGTATATTGATACAGCTTTATGCAGCACCAAGTCAAGTTCTGGGGCAGAAGTAACAAAAAGTAGAAGCTCACCCAGTGATGGAATGGGAGCAGCAATATAATAACTTATAATTATTCTTCTACTGCTCCGTTTGAGGGAATCTCTTCACATTGTACCAGTTGTCATTGAGGAGCTAATAAATAGTGTTTATCGCGAATATTCTAATCATGAATTTTTATTGCAAATATTGGCACTTTGAGAATTCATGAATATCTAGAATATAGTGCTATATCTTCGTAATCGTGAATATTCTAGAATTTTTTTCATTAGTACCTATGATCCCTCACTGCTTGTGGGCCAATAAATGACCACATTATTGAGGCTAGGAGAACATGTGGGGCTTCAGGACACTAAGCAGAAGTTTATTAGAAGTTATGTAAAACCACAGAAACACTAGTGCTGATAATGTGGCAATGTTACCTGCAGTCCTATGTAAAACCACAGATAACACTAGTGCTGACAATGTGGTAGTGTTACCTGCAGTCCTATGTAAAACCACAGATAAAACTAGTGTAGATCATGTGGTAGTGTTACCTACATCCTTAATGTTTCTCCATGTGTCTCTCCCATGGGACTCCATGCTCGCAGCGCTGCCTCCTCTTCCTTCTTCTTCTCCTTTCTCTGCACAGAACATCCTGATGCAGCTGCGTCAAGACATAGGAACACTGTGGGCATGTTGATGGCGACACACAGGGAGAGACACACACAGGGACAGACACATATGTACCCCTTTCACAGTGGTAATACCCTCTTTGTGCCTCCACACAGTAGTTATGCCCTCTCTGTGCTCCCTTCAGAGTGGTAATGCACCCTGTAGCACAGTAGCAATGTCGATAGTGCCGCCTTCACAGTAGCAATACCCTCTGTGCCCCCTTTATAGTAGCAATGCCCTCTGTGACCCCCTTTATAGTAGCAATGCCCTCTGTGCCCCCTTTATAGTAGAAAAGCCCTCTGTGCCCCCTTTATAGTAGTAATGCCTTCTGTGCCCTTTTATGGTTGTAAAGCCCTCTGTGCCCCCTTCATAGTAGTATTGCCCTCTGTGTCCCCTTTGTAGTAGTAATGCCCCTGGCCTGAGGGAGGGGAGTAGTGCGGGGAGCTGAGTGATGAGTGTCAGGACCGCAGCTCTGTGCAATGCGCAGCCTAAAGGGAACACTGGTGCATGAATAAGTCTTGTGTTATATACAATTTTTTTGTTTTATATTATGTATGTGTACCCCCTCTTAGATGTGGAGCACAATGGAATGAATAGTGGTTTCAAGTGAACAATAATAATACATAAATAGTAGGCTCGCATTACTGTATAGCACAGTACCAAAACATGAGAGTGGTCAAAGGCAAGTCGAGGTCAATAACAATAATAGCAATCCACACACGCACAGAACCAGGATCACAGCTAGGGAGACTGAACCTTTCACTGGCAAAGGTGAATGGCCAGGAAGGGGTTTAAATAGAGCGCCAAGTCCCAGGATCAGAACCTGTTAGGTCCATGACTTGGTGATGCATTAGTCATACACAGCACACAAGAACAGCAGAACAACTGAATCATCAAGCACTGCTAGTCTCCTCCAGCACACGCCTGCTGTGGAGAGGAACAGAGCATTACATCCTGTTGCTAGTGATGCTGTTGCATCACCTGGAAATGTGGCTTCACAGTGAGTCTCTCCAGGAGCCCAGACAGGTATGTTTGTGACTATCTATCTTATTATGGAAGCAGTCATTAGTATGCAGGAGGAATGGGGAGCGGTAAGGGAGGTGCTCACCCTCCCTGGCCTTCTTTGGGGTCACACTTGCGCACTGGGTCCTGACTGCGTACAGCAGGTATGCACTACGTCCTGATGCTGTACAATGTCAGATCACAGTGCAGCACAGTCCTAGAAGACTAGGGAACGATGAGCTGTATCCTCAGAGTGGCAGGTCGTCTGATCTGAAGCTGATGGAACTTGGGGGTCCTGAGGGTCTGATTTGAGGTCTGATGGAGCTTGGGGGGGGGGGTCTGATTTTAGGGTCTAATGAAGAATGGGGGTCTGATGAGAATTGGGGGCCTCATGAAAAAAAAAATTCCTATTGGCTGTGGACAGGCGGCTGCGCTTGTCTGTGATCACCTCCCCTGCAGTGCTAAACACACGTTGGGACAATATACCGGCCTCCAAGGCGTAAAGGGCAAGCTCAGGCCATGTGCCCAATTTGGAGACCCAGAAGTTGAATAGGGCAGACCCATCAGTCAGTACGTGTAGGGGTGTGCACACGTACTATTCCACCATCTTGCTGATATGCTGCCTCTTGCTAAGACGTTCCGTATCAGCTGGTGGTGCTTGTTGTTGTGGCGTGCTGACAAAGCATTTCCACATTTTGGCCATGCTAACCCTCCCTTTTGAGGTGCTGGTGGTGCTCCAGATGCGTTGGCAACTTCTTTCTTCTCCTCTGCCTTGTGCTTCCACTGAGCCCCCGCTGTCAGGTGGGAATGCCATCAGCAGCGTGTCTACCAGTGTGCACTTGTACTCGCGCATCTTCCGATCCACGCTTCAGTGACAGAATTAAAGATCGCACGTTGTCCTTGTAGCGGAGATCCAACAGGCTGGCCGCTCACTAAATCAGCACTGTTTAGAATGTGGGCAACTCGGTGGTCATTGAGCAGCATGTAGTCGCTCATGTGTGCCAGGCTGCCCAGACGTAACGACAAGCTGTCCTCTGTGGGAGGTGTATAGTCTGTGTCCTCTGAATTCCCCCACCCATGCTCCAGTGATGCCAACGACCTGCTTTGGGTGCCACCCTGCTGTGAACACTGTTCCTCCTCCTCCTCATCCTCCTCCTCATCCTCCAGAACTGTGCCCTGGCTGGACAGTTCTGTTGGTGCAGGAACCCACCCTCTGAGCCACTTGTGAATAGTGATAGACGAACATCGGACGGTTCGCAAACGCGATTGCGCAAACGCGATCAAATGTTCGCGAAACGCAAGTTCAAACAAAAAATATGTATCTTAATCAGGGGACATTTTTTTGCTGTTAAAGGGAAATTCTCTGAAATGTGCCCTGTTGGAGCCTAGAAATTTTTTATTTTAGGCCACAGGACTTTTTTTGGGTGGCAACTGGTAGAAATTATTTGCTTCAATGTCGTTTGTCCCTATCTGTAGCTGAGGTAACGCAGCTAAACCGCAAACAAATGCTGCACTACCCAACTGCACTATATAGAAAGTATATAATTGGTATATAACACCCCGGCTTCAATCAGTTTTTTTGGGGGGCAGCTGGTATATCACACCAGTAGAATTGTAAATGACACCCATAGAAATTATTTGTTCCAATAGCGTTTGTCACTCTGTGTAGCTGCAGTATCGCAGCAGAACCGCACACAACTGCTGCATAATACAGATGCGCTATACTATACTTTCTATTAGAAACAGGGCCGTCTTTAATATTGATTGGACCCTGGGCAAAAATGTACTTGGGCCCCCTGGATCCCGCCTTCCCACACCGTAGCATAAAATTACGGCCTCCACCACAACACACACAAAAAATCCACACATCTGGTAGAGTCCAGTGAATGACTGTAAATACTTCCAGTTCTGAAGACTCCAGCGGCTCAGGATCAGTGTTCTGGGCTGGAAGTGGGCACCGCTCTGCAGGAAGGAGACCAGGGCTCGGCTCAACCTAGTGTTACAGTGCACCCCAGCACCCCACAGTATGCAGTATAGCACCCTATAGTATACAGCACCACACAGTATGCAGTATAGCACCCTATAGTATAGAGCAACCCACAGTATGCAGTATAGCACCCTATAGTATACAGCACCACACAGTATGCAGTTTAGCACCCCACACTATACAGTACCCCACAGTATATAGTAGAGCAGTATAGCAGCCCACAGTATACAGCACCTCACGGTATACAACACCTCACTGTATACAGCACCCCAAACTATACACGATACAGCCCCCCCCACTATACAGTACAGCAGTATAGCACTCCACACTATACTGCACCCACAGTATACAGCCCCCCACACTATACAGTACAGCAGTATAGCACTCCCCCCCACTATACAGGCCCCCCCACACTATACAGGCCCCCCACAGTATACAGCCCACCACACAGTATACAGCCCACCACACAGTATACAGGCCCCCACACAGTATACAGGCCCCCACACAGTATACAGGCCACCCCCCCCCCACAGTATACAGCCCACCACACAATATACAGCCCACCACACAATATACAGCCCACCACACAGTATACAGCCCACCACACAGTATACAGCACCCCACTATACAGTAGTTTACAGTATATTAACATAACAGCCCCTGTCACCTTTTCTGATGTAATCTTTACACAAAAAAGCTCCACAGTTAACTTCTGCAACACTCCACAGGACCTGTGATGACCTCACAGCCATGTGACCAGTAATTGCTAGGTTACTGGTCACATGGTAATGATGTCATTAAGGTCCTAGATCAAAACTCATTAAGGTCCTAGAATTAAGATCATTAACACAGTACGATCATGATGCCTGTGTAGCCGACAGCCTGACACCCGGGGCAGTAGCTAGCAGGGCTCAAGAGGCAGCTGCCCCTTTTGCCCCTTGGTAAAGACGGCCCTGATTAGAAAGTATATTATAAGTATATTACACCCCTCAGTAAGTCACACCTATCGATAACACACCTATACCACTCCTTAAAAGGACTTTTGTGGCCCTATTAGCTAGTGTTTGGTGTCCCTTCTCCACACAGCAACCTCTCCTTACACTGGCAACAGACTGAATGTAAAATGGCGTCCAGATCAGGTTTATTGAAGGTAGGGGGTATGTCCATGTGCTGAAACGTCTCAATTGGCTGTCCTGTACCACCTGATGGATGTGTCATGGGTCAAAGTTCTTCACAATGTAAAAGAATATGGCGCCGGTAGACATCGCCATATGTTTGCCCATTCGGCGAACCGCGACCTAGCAAAGTTTTCCGTGAAACGACCACCAGGTGAACCATAAGGCCATCTCTACTTGTGAATGACTGGCCTGATAACCGTGGAAATGATCCCTCTTCCTCCTGTGCCACATCCTCTTCCATCATTGCCCGAAGTGTTTTTTCAAGGAGACATAGAAGTGGGATAGTAACACTGAGGACAGCGTCATCGGCACTGGCCATGATGGTGGAGCACTCGAAACAGCGCAACACAGCACACACGTCCCGAATGGAGGCCCACTCGGTGGTGAAGTGGTGCTGTTCCGCAGAGCGACTCACCTGTGCGTGCTGCAGCTGAAACTCCCATATTGCCTGCTGCTGCTCGGACAGTCTCGCCAGCATGTGCAAGGTGTAGTTCCACCTTGTGGGTACGTCGCATATGAGGCGGTGAGCGGGAACTCCGAAATTACGCTGCAGCGCAGACAGTCAAGCAGCAGCAAGGTGAGAACGCTGAAAGCGGACACAGATGGCCCGCACTTTCTGCAGCAGCTCTGACATATCAGGGTCATTTTTCAGGAACCTCTGCACCACCAAATTCAGGCACCAGGCAAGGGATGTGCGTCAAACCGGCTAGGCCCAGAGGTGCTACGAGATTACGCCCGTTATTGAACACCACCAGGAAGGGCTTGAGGCTCAGTGGCACCAACCACTCATCGGTCTATTGTTCCATGCTCCGAGTTTTTCCCCCAAACAGATGAGTTTCAAAACTGCTGCTGTCGTTTCCCCCTGTCTGTGATGAAGTTGGTGGTGAAGGTGTTGTGCTGACCGGATGAGGAGGTGGTAGAGGAGGAAGCAGAATAGGAGGAGGAGGCAACACGAGGCAAAGAGAAACGTCCTGCAATCCTCGGTGGCGGAAGGACATGAGCCAAACTGCTATCCGCCTCAGGCCCAGCCGCAACTGCATTTACCCAGTGTGCAGTTATGGAGAAATAACGTCCCTGCCCCTGCTTACTGATCCACGTATCCGTGGTTATGTTGCCACAGATGCCGTTGCGCATTGCACACCTAATTTTGTCCATCACTTGGTTGTGCATGGCAGGGATGGCTCGCATGGAAAAGTAGTGGCGGCTGGGAATCCCGTACTGTGGGACAGCCACTGCCATAAGGTTTTTAAAAGTCTCCATCTCCACCAGACGGAATGACAGCATTTTAAAGGCCAGGAATTTTAAAATGCTGGCATTCAGGGCCAGGGATTGCGGGTGGGTAGGGGGGCACTTGCTCTTTCTCTCCAGTGTTTGGGAGATGGACAGCTGAACGCTTCCATGGGACAGTGTGGAGATGCTTGGTGACGGAGGTGGTGGCGTTGCTGCCACATCCTCTGTTTGCGCGGTGGCAGGTGCCACTGTCACTCCAGAGGGGGAGGAAGAGGCCGAGACTGCAGCAGAAGAGGGAGCAGGAGGAGCCTGAGATCTTTCATGGTTTTTCAGGTGTTTACTCCACTGCAGCTCGTACTTTGCATTTAGATGCCTGGTCATGCAGGTGGTGCTCAGGTTTAGAACATTTATGCCTCGCTTCAGGCTCTGTAGTAGCAGGCATACTGGCTAGGGGACGGTCACTCTGCTTTTGCACCCTGTTCTCTCTTTTGCTGTGCGGCTGGCGCTTTGTGACCTCCACATCTTCCTCCGAACTGCACATGTCATTTGCATGACCTTGATTCCATGTGGGGTCTAGGACCTCATCATCCTCCACATCATCTTCTACCCACTCTTCACCCCTGCCCTCCTTGCCGGTCTGCACACTGCAGAAAGCCGCAGCAGTTGGCACCTGTGTTTCGTCATCATCAGAGACGTGCTGCGGTGGTCCTCCCGTGTCCACATCCTGAAACATAAGTGGTTGGGCATCGGTGCACTCAATCTCTTCCAATTCTGGGGCAGGGCTGTGTGGATGGCCACGGAAACCCTGCCAGAAGAGTCATCAAAAAGAATAATAGACTGCTGCATAAATTGGGGCTCAGACTGCTTGGCTGATTTACAATGGGGTGAGGTGAAAGACAGATGCCCATGGGCTGCAGGTGCCAACTCTGCGCTTTCAGCAGGGGACTGGGTGGGAGACAATGTGAAGGAACTGGAGGCAGTGTCAGCCACCCAATCTACTACCGCGTCTACTTATTCTGGCCTCACCATTCGTACACCGGTATTTGGGCCTAGAAAATAACGCTGAACGTTCTGTCGTCTATGTGCACCTGAGGAAGGTGTTTCATTTGGGCGTGTAGTTGGCACAGATGGACCACGTCCTCTCCCTGCAGCAGGAGCTCCACCAACACCAACAGCACCATGACCAGGGCCACGTCCCTTCTTTGATGCTCTCCTCATTCTTTGAGGTCACAGCACGAACTAACAGACGGATTAACTATATTCATTTTCCTGTCACGTATACAATGCAGGTGTACCTCGCACAAAATTGGGTGTATTTCACCCATCGAACTAACAGACGAATTAACTATATTTATTATCCTGTCAGGTATGCAGTGCAGGTGTACCTCACAACAAGAATGGGTATATGTAACCCACCAATCCAAAAGACGGATTAACTATATATTACTTTCCCTGTCACGTATGCAATGCAGGTGTACCTCACCCAAAAATTGGTATATGTCACCCACCGAACTAACAGATGAATTAACTATATTTATTTCCCTGTCATGTATGCAGTGTAGGTGTACCTCACAACAAGAATGGGTATATGTCACCCACCAATCTAACAGACAAATTAACTATATTTATTTCCCTGTCATGTATGCAGTGTAGGTGTACCTCACAACAAGAATGGGTATATGTCACCCACCAATCTAACAGACAAATTAACTATATTTATTTCCCTGTCATGTATGCAGTGTAGGTGTACCTCACAACAAGAATGGGTATATGTCACCCACCAATCTAACAGACAAATTAACTATATTTATTTTCCTTTCAGGTATGCAATGCAGGTGTACCTCACACAAAAATTGGGTATATGTCACCCACCGAACTAACAGACGGATTAACTATATTCATTTCCCTGTCACGTATGCAGTGCAGGTGTACCTCACACAAAAAATGGGAATATGTCACCCACTGCACTAACAAACAGATTAACTATTATATTTTTGTGTCAGGGGTACAAAGAGGGTGGATTGCACCCACAAAAAAATCGTTATAGGTCACCCACAGAATTAACAGCCATATTAATTATTATATTTCTGCGTCAGGGGTTCAAAGCTGGTGCATTGCACCCGCAAAAGATCGCTATAGGTCAGCAGCAGAACAAATAGCCAGAAGAGATTCTTTACACTGTCACTCAATTTAACTGCCTGCTTGATACACCGGCCAAAGTCATCCTTAAAAGCTTGTTGATTGGCTGTCCTGCAACCTTTCAACAAGCTTTATTAAATGCCCGAACACTGAATTGAACCCAAACTTTTCTGGCAAAGTTCGGGTTCGGGTCCAGGTACCCAAAATCGTAAACTTCGGTACATACCCGAACTTTAAAGTTTGGGTTCACTCAACACTAATTAGCAGTAATTAGGGGTTGACAGCAATAACTATAGACTATTTGGGCTGATCCTGTTACAACTTATTACAATTTCATTCATTTTGCCCATTAATAAAGCAGTTTATAGTAGAACAACAGATACAATATGCCTCTGATTATTATTTATAGTTTAGTCCATGACGTTCCCATTTCCCATTTAGAAAAGATGCATCACTAAAACCCAAAGTTCCATCAGGAGAATGTAAATCCTTGTTTGCAGGATGTTTTAGGAAAGCAACAAGGAGAGAACAGCTGGTCGTGTATTTCAACTTCAGCAGAGCAAATTCCCAGAACTAGAGTTTAGAGGTTATGAAAAATACTGCAACTATAAATGTAACGTGTCTTACATTTGTGTCTTTATTAAGGGCTAGAAACTTGTTCACCTTGAAAATTTGGAGAATACATCAGGCTCCGAGCTACCCTTTAATTGCAATCGAGCAGCAGAAATGAAAAAAATTGTATTTCCATACTACCATAGATGGTCAGATATTTGATTATACTTATTTGGTTATATCTGAATGATAACATCACGTCGTTTACTTTTTAGTGTTCCTCATTAATTCTAGTAGTGAGAATTGTGAATTTACTTAACCACTGCTCCTCCTGTGGTTTATTTTGGTGCTGTATATGGAATTGCTTTTCTCTCATTTCTCCTCCCAAAAATGTACCCAAGAGTCCCATATTCCCATATTCCCCAAAATGGTAACAATGATACCACATCTCCCTTTTTTTTTTTATGCATTGGTTTGAATTCATCATTCAAATTTGCTGTGGGGCCCAGTCAGTTCTAGTTAGACCACTTTCTGGTAAGGTAACATGCCTGTTATGCAACACAATTAAAGGTACAATATATTAATATATGCCAGAATTTCAGGGTTTTTTTTCCCATTCCCTTGAAAGTTAACAAAAAGATAATCATCAAGTTATTTGTACCCAAAAATGGTTCAACTCATCCTGCAAAATGCAAGCCCTATTACAGTTACATCAATGGAGAAATAAAAAAAAGTTATGGCTGTCCGAATGTCAGAATGTAGAAAACAAAAAAACCCTGTGGCCTGAGCGTCAAAATAAGCTTGGTACTTTAGGGGTTAAAGTTATTAATCTGATTTGGGGGTTGACATACCACCTATGCAGCCAGTCTAGTTTCCCCTGTTTACTGCTCACCAACCAATGACCTCTACTGAACAGAGGGAGGGCGAACCCTCGCCACTCCTGCAATCATCAATAGGCCACTTTCCTCTTACCCCTGTATAATTGTTGGTGGGTACTTGTGGCCAGTGTGTGTAGAGGGGAAGGGAGAAACTAGTCTGTTGGCGGCGGCAACAGAAAGAGTGGGCTCCCTGCCCCTGTGACAACCATACAGATGCATTCACATTTGCTGTACAGGTGGACGTACGCTCACTAGTCGCCTGATCATGGGGAGCAGTTTTGCGAACATCAAAGTGACCCCCCTCGCCCATGTGCAGTTTCCTATACGATGTCTTGAATGTTTGCCACGCTGGAATCTGATTGATAGCGCCCAACCCCTGCTGACTAGCTTCTATAACATCATAGGGTGAAACACAAGGGCAAGTCTGGGTTCCCCTTCTGTGAACCGGGGGAACATTTTAGTTAGTGAGGGGGAATTTACATGACCATATCCATTTACATGACCATATCCATTTACATGACCATATCCATTTACATGACCATATCCATTTTGCAAATCTGCAAAATACTGATGCGGTCCATTTGCTTCCTACACTTTTCATGGGCTCCATAAAAAAATGCCTATTGACTGCAAAATGGACAAGAATGGGATATTTTCTATAATTTGTGGCTTGGCCTCACATCCGCAAAAAATGCGTCTCACACCAAAAATACGGTCATGTGAATGCACCCTTTTCCTGCATCGAGCTCAAGTTAAAATATTTAATTATACAGTCATGTGAAAAAATTAGGACACCCTTTGAAAGCATGTGGTTTTTTGTAACATTTTTAATAAAAGGTTATTTCATCTCCGTTTCAACAATACAGAGAGATTAAAGTAATCCAACTAAACAAAGAAAACTGAAGAAAAGTCTTTTCAAGATCTTCTGTAAATGTCATTCTACAAAAATGCCTATTCTAACTGAGGAAAAAGATAGGACACCCTCACATGTATTCCCTCTTAAATTGGCTCAGATCTCACACAGGTATATCACACCAGGTGCACATAATTAGTAGATCGTTACTCTGCATGTTGAATGAGGCTTGCCCTATTTAAACCTCAGACATTTAGTTTGGTGTGCTCCTGACTGTTGAAGTGAGAGTGAGCACCATGGTGAGAGCAAAAGAGCTGTCAGAGGACTTCAGAAAAAAGATTGTAGCAGCCTATGAGTCTGGGAAGGGATTTAAAAAGATCTCAAAAGATTTTGAAATCAGCCATTCCACTGTCCGGAAGATAGTCTACAAGTGGAGGGCTTTCAAAACAACTGCCAACATGCCCAGGACTGGTCGCCCCAGCAAGTTCACCCCAAGAGCAGACCGCAAGATGCTAAAAGAGGTCTCCAAAAACCCTAAAGTGTCATCTCGAGAACTACAGCAGGCTCTGGCTACTGTTGATGTAGAAGTACATGCCTCTACAATCAGAAAGAGACTGTACAAGTTTAACTTGCATGGGAGGTGTGCAAGGAGGAAACCTTTGCTTTCCAAGAGAAACATCGAGGCCAGACTGACATTTGCCAGAGATAAAGTTGACAAAGACCAGGACTTCTGGAATAATGTTCTTTGGACAGATGAGTCCAAAATTGAATTATTTGGACACAACAGCAGAGGACATGTTTGGCGTAAACCAAACACAGCATTCCAAGAAAAGAACCTCATACCAACTGTGAAGCATGGAGGTGGAAGTGTCATGGTTTGGGGCTGCTTTGCTGCAGCAGGACCTGGTCAGCTCACCATCATAGAATCCACGATGAATTCTACTGTGTATCAGAAGGTGCTTGAAGAACATGTGAGACCATCAGTTAGAAAATTAAAGCTGAAGCGGAACTGGACCATGCAACATGACAATGACCCAAAACATACTAGTAAATCAACCAAAGATTGGCTGAAAAAGAAGAAATGGAGAGTCCTGGAATGGCCAAGTCAAAGTCCAGATTTGAATCCCATTGAGATGCTGTGGGGTGACTTGAAAAGGGCTGTACGTGCAAGAAACCCCTCAAACATCTCACAGCTGAAAAAGTTCTGCATTGAGGAGTGGGGTAAAATTTCCTCAGACCGATGTCGAAGACTGGTAGATGGCTACAAGAACCGTCTCACTGCAGTTATTTCAGCCAAAGGAGGTAACACTCGCTATTAGGGGCAAGGGTGTCCTATCTTTTTCCTCAGTTAGAATAGGCATTTTTGTAGAATGACATTTACAGAAGATCTTGAAAAGACTTTTCTTCAGTTTTCTTTGTTTAGTTGGATTACTTTAATCTCTCTGTATTGTTGAAACGGAGATGAAATAACCTTTTATTAAAAATGTTACAAAAAACCACATGCTTTCAAAGGGTGTCCTAATTTTTTCACATGACTGTAAGTACATAGCAGGCAAATAAAGTACTGACCCTGAAAATACTGTATGTATTTGCTTTAACCCTTTAATGACCAAACACTCCATCCGGTCTCTCCGATCCTCGCTAGAGGGAGCAGGTGCACAGCCGGGAGCACGCCCTCCCAGTTTTTGACCTCACAGATGCTGTGGTCACATATTATCGTCATGCACCATCTGACCACCAATGTATATATGAATAAGGTGGTTGGGAACCAGTAAGTAAAGGAAATGTTTCTGTACATATTAGGCCTCATGCACATGTTTTTTTTGCAGTCCGTGATCCGTGTCCGTTTTTTCTTCCGTGGGTCTTCCTTGATTTTTGGAGGATTCACGGACATGAAAAATGAAAAAAAAAAAATCGAAGTAAAGTTTGCCTTTAAAATGATAGGAAAAAATGGACACGGATCACGGACGCGGATGACAATCTTGTGTGCAGCTGTGATTTTTCACGGACCCATTGACTTGAATGGGTCCGTGAACCGTTGTCCGTGAAAAAAATAGGACAGGTCCTATTTTTTTCACGAACTGGAAGCACGGATCACGGACGCGGATGCCAAATGGAGCATTTTCAGATTTTTCCACTGACCCATTGAAAGTCAATGGGTCCACGGGAAAAAAACTGAAAACGGAACAACGGCCACGGATGCACACAATGGTCGTGTGCATGAGGCCTTATACTAATAATTCAGTGGCAGGGTTGGTTAATGAATATTATGATATTGGGTAAATCTAGCCCATTGATCCCAGACTCAATTCTGCACGTACAATAAACAGACGTAGGCAACTGGAGACCTGCGCCATACATTTACAGCACTGTGATCATAGGGCCCCAGCGTATTATTTGGGCTCCGAAGCAGACAGATGGTCGCTGCATATCTGCTAACAAAGGCTTAAATTTTTTGGGCAGTTTTGGAATTGGACCTCCGTTAATTATGAGAGGCTTGCCTTCTCTGGAGAGCCACATTTTCTGCTTCATCAAACGGATCTGGTGGTGGCAATTTTATGGCCTGGAGAATGTTTTTGTGGCATTTGTTGGGCCTACTCATCCATGTGGAAGGCACGCTCAGCCGATTTGGGTATGAATCCATCCTTGCACATCACATACACCCATACATGCTGATTATCTTACCTGGGGTGGATGGGATCTTCTGGCAAGACAATGCGACATATCACATGGCTAGAAATGTCCGACATTGGTTAGAAGAGCATGATCAAGTCTTCCAAGTACTACCTTGGCCACCTAATTCCCCAGACTTGAATCCAGCGGAGCATCTGTGGGACCACCTCGATCCTTGTGTTCGCTCTATGGATCCTCCCAAATGCACCCTTCAGCATCTGTGGGATGCATGGCTCCCTGTCCATGTTGCTCATGGCAGTTAAAATAATGTGACTCAAGTGTGGGTGTATATATATATATATATATATATATATATATATACTGTATATCAGCACAAAAGCAGATACTTTTCAATGTGGAGCCTCTATGGATCAATGAAATTATGGAAACTCATTGGGAGCTGTATAAACCTGTATGCAGTGAGTTCATCCTAGAGCTGGCTGCAGGTAGGTAAAAGCAAGCAGCAGTACAATTTCTTTGCTGGTATAAAATCCTGTCATGTATGCTTCATGCACATGGCTCTGTCTGTATTTTGGTCCTTAAACAACCGATCCGCAAAATGTGAATACCTTCCATGTGTATTCCACATTTTTCTCACTCCAATCAATAGAAAGAACTACGCTCATCTGTAATACAGACCAGAATAGGACATATACTATAATTTGCAGAATAGCCACATGGATCCGCAAATTTATGAATGTGTGTTGATGGTCCCATAGAAATGAATGGGCTATCTGCAAAAAATGATGACAATTACGGTGTGCATGAGGCATAAAATATATGTCAATGGTGTACAAATAAAGTAAGAAATCATCTTTACATGTCTAGTTGTAAGGGGTCTAGTTGAGGCTTACAGAACGCTCCTGGCAGCACATATGCTATTTCTGATCATCACAGGAGGACGTGCTCTTTATTTACACTTACTGATGAATTTAACATTTCGGCAAATGTCAAGTTCAATTAATTTCAGCACATTGTCAGTGGCAAACGGGTTCCAAATGTGTCACTGTAATAGTTTCAAACAGTCTACGTGAAAGAAATGAAAAGGAAAAGATCCCAGATTGGGTTACTAAAGTGTATTACTTGTCTATGGGTTAGACACTGAGAAAGCAGAGCCATGGAAATGTAGCTGGACGCTGCCCACGTGAAAGAAGCGTTATATCACAATATAGGGCTTATACAGAATAGTCTAGTTTCAAGTTGTACAGGAAAGGAAGAATAAGGAACATTAAATGGAGTCTGTCAAGTGTTTTACGGCCACTAAGCCAATATTATTCCCAGGTAAGAGACTTAAACACAGGTGCAAACAAACGGTGTGGCCGCTGATCAAATTATCATTGCAGATAAAAAGAATTTTGATTATACAAGTGAGATGGCAAGTGCCCAGAGGGTGGTCCCAAGCCCGGCAAGTGCTCTGGCTTTCCTGAATAACCCACACATAAATCCATCGGCCTTGGCTGACAGCTCCACCATTCTGCATCGTCACTGTATTCGGTACTGAAATCACATGCATGCATGGCATTCTTCTATGGAGAGATTTCACTGTGGGATATTGTGGATCTGTCAGTCACTGCCAATACTGGATGAGATTTACTCATTAAGTCGAGCACTTGCTAGATTTGGCAGAAAATCCACAAAATGCTAAGTCATTAGCACACTCAACATTCATATCCCTTACCAGAATGCACGCCATGAAGTCTTGGAATCTCAAAATGACAGCTGAGGGCAGTTAAAGCAGTTATCCGAATGTTAAAAATCCCAGTCATTGGAAATTTTAACACCTGGATGTGCAGTGTCCTGGAAGCCCACTGCAAAGAGTTAATGTACTGCATTTTATGCACTGTATGTGTCCCAATAGGCCGTATATGGAGTAGCAGGTCTTTTAGCTACTGTTACTAGGCAGAGCTGGCACCACCTCTACCTCTCTAGGAGGAAGTGAGTTAGTCTAGTGTTAGCTGCAGGCGGATGAACAGCAGAAGAATAGTGTGGAGCACAGCTAACAGGGAGACTTCAGGCCCAACGCATTACAGCACCATAAACGTGACAACCCATAAGTGAGGAGAACCACTGGATGCATCAGAAGGTTCAGGGATCTTATAAGGAGGATTTGTCAGAGATAGGTAACGCACCTCCATTAGAGCTAGAGAGATCTCTGCATGCTGGTGGGAGTAAATGAGCTTCAGCCCTTCCAATATGCCAAAAAGGACAGCAGGGATCCACCTTCCAGAGACTGTATCCACTGAGGATACTAAGGAGCTTTTACATTGCTAGAGTGAGAGAGGTCAGATGCACCCCTTGGTCGATTTGGGAAGATTGTGCAGAACATACGAGAGAGACTCATCCCTCTATCTCCAATATATAGCTGTGGAAATTGCATATGCTGAGTGTAAAAACTGCATACAGTGTCTACATGTACTTTTGTTTACCATCTACCAACTGCTGCAGTAAAGACTGTTTCCAATCTCCGTCTCTCTCCTCAGAGGATCCTGCCTTCAGTGATGGCCAGTTCACAGTGTTCGCCCGCGAACACATGCGGGCTGCCATCTTAACTCACAAGTCCGGCGATGCACGGGTAAGCCCTTACCTGTGCCTGTGCCTCGAGCCGGTCTGAAACAAATGCGGTCACCGGGAGCAGGCAGTTCCGAGAACAGCCCGATGAAGGCCCCCGGCGACTGTTCTCAGAACTGTTTGCTCCCGGTGACGCATTTGTTTCAGACTGGCTCCAGTCACAGGCACAGTTAAGGGCTTACCTGTGCATCGCCGGACTTGTCATCACTGCCTGCCTTGCACCTTATAACAACGGCTAACACCAAGGGCACGCCTAAACACCATCAGGCAGAGGAACCCCAATGTGAGGGAGTGCCCCAAAGGGAGTAAAAGGTGCACCTTTCTAATCATGGCCCAGGGAGCATCAGAACTGTGAGTACCCCTACTCCTATCCTCTGCACCACCTGCAGATGGATGATGTCACATTCTACTGTTTCCACTAGCCAGACTTGGGGCTGCCCATTTGGCAGCATATTTGCATACTCAAAGTTCTTTTGCTCTGCAATGAAAAGCTGTGGCCACAAAGGTACAAACCGGATTCCCAAAAAGTTGGGACACTATACAAATTGTGAATAAAAACTGAATGCAATGATGTGGAGGTGCCAACTTCTAATATTTTATTCAGAATAGAACATAAATCACGGAACAAAAGTTTAAACTGAGAAAATGTACCATTTTAAGGGGAAAATATGTTGAATCAGAATTTCATGGTGTCAACAAATCCCCAAAAAGTTGGGACAAGGCCATTTTCACCACTGTGTGGCATCTCCCCTTCTTCTTACAACACTCAACAGACGTCTGGGGACCGAGGAGACCAGTTTCTCAAGTTTAGAAATAGGAATGCTCTCCCATTCTTGTCTAATACAGACCTCTAACTGTTCAATCGTCTTGGGCCTTCTTTGTTGCACCTTCCTCTTTATGATGCGCCAAATGTTCTCTATAGGTGAAAGATCTGGACTGCAGACTGGCCATTTCAGTACCCGGATCCTTCTCCTACGCAGCCATGATGTTGTGATTGATGCAGAATGTGGTCTGGCATTATCTTGTTGAAAAATGCAGGGTCTTCCCTGAAAGAGATGACGTCTGGATGGGAGCATATGTTGTTCTAGAACCTGAATATATTTTTCTGCATTGATGGTGCCTTTCCAGACATGCAAGCTGCCCATGCCACACGCACTCATGCAACCCCATACCATCAGAGATGCAGGCTTCTGAACTGAGCGTTTATAACAACTTGGGTTGTCCTTGTCCTCTTTGCTCCGGATGACATGGCGTCCCAGATTTCCAAAAAGAACTTAGAATCGTGACTCGTCTGACCACAGTACAGTCTTCCATTTTGCCACACTCCATTTTAAATGATCCCTGGCCCAGTGAAAACACCCGAGCTTGTGGATCTTGCTTAGAAATGGCTTCTTCTTAGCACTGTAGAGTTTCAGCTGGCAATGGCGGATGGCACGCTGGATTGTGTTCACTGACAATGGTTTCTGGAAGTATTCCTGAGCCCATTCTGTTATTTCCTTTACAGTAGCATTCCTGTTTGTGGTGCAGTGTCGTTTAAGGGCCCGGAGATCACGGGCATCCAGTATGGTTTTATGGCCTTGACCCTTACGCACAGAGATTGTTCCAGATTCTCTGAATCTTCGGATGATGTTATGCACAGTTGATGATGATAGATGCAAAGTCTTTGCAATTTTTCGCTGGGTAACACCTTTCTGATATTGCTCCACTATCTTTCTGCGCAACATTGTGGGAATTGGTGATCCTCTACCCATCTTGGCTTCTGAGAGACACTGCCACTCTGAGAAGCTCTTTTTATACCCAATCATGTTGCCAATTGACCTAATTTACTTTTTCCAGCCTCTTATTGCTACTTGTCCCAACTTTTTGGGGATTTGTTGACACCACCGTGAAAATTTGAATCAACGTATTTTTCCTTTAAAATGATACATTTACTCGGATTAAACGTTTGATCTGTCATCTACGTTCTATTACAAATAAAATATTGACATTTGCCATCTCCACATCATTGCATTCAGTTTTTTAGTCACAATTTGTTTAGTGTCCCAACTTTTTGGGAATCTGGTTTGTATATTCAGGGTTGGTTTTCCATTAAAACTATTGTACAGTTGTTAAGCCATGACTACTTTTGTAATTGCATGGAATTAAAAATGTGTATAACCACTGAGTTATTCAATAAAATGTATATGTACAGTTGTGTTCAAAATAATAGCAGTCAGACATCATTAACTTATCAATCACTGTTTTTGGTAGAAATTATATTGCTACATGGCAAATTTACTAGCAGGTGTAGTAGAGTAATAGAAATCCAACAGACCCAACAGTCATGACATGCATGCTGCTGATTCTGTGTAATTGAATCGCTTATTGAAAGGGGCATGTTCAAAATAATAGCAGAGGGGAGTTTAATATGTGAGGTCATTCATTCTTTGAAAAACAGGTGGCAATTATTGCCCTTATTTAAGGAAGGAAGGCAGCAAATGTTGTACATGCTGGTTACAGTGCATTTCTCTCAGAAATTCTGATGAAAATTGGTTGTTCCAGACATTGTTCAGAAGAACAGCGTACCTTGATTAAAAAATTGATTGTAGAGGGGAAAACATATAAAGAAGTGCATAAAATGATAGGCTGCTCAGCTAAAATGATTGCAAATGCTTTAAAATGGCAACCAAAACCTGAAAGACGTGGAAGAAAGCAAAAAAATACAATGCGAGTGGATAGAAGAATAGCCAAAATGGCTAGGACAAAGAAGGTCTAAAGTTATATGTGAGTACTGTTACAATTAGAAGACGCCTATGTGAAGCCAAGCTATCTGCAAGAAGCCCCCGCAAAGTCCCACTGTTGAAAAAAAGACATGTGCTGAAGAGGTTACAATTTGCCAAAGAGCACATTGACTGGCCTAAAGAGACATTTTGTGGACTGATGAAAGTAACATTGTTCTTTTTGGGTCTAGTGGCCAGAGACAGTTTGTCAGACGACCCCCAAACACTGAATTCAAGCCACAGTACACTGTGAAGACCGTGAAGCATGGTGGAGCAAGCATCATGATATGGGGATGTTTCTCATACATACGATAAGCAAGATACCCCAGCCCAAAAAGTTATCACACAGCTCGACTTAGCCCAACTCACCTTAAGGGTCGACAAACCCACACATAAAGCGGGTCACCTGCTCGATCCGATTTTTAAAAAAAATCTAAACTTAACGGTAGAAGATCCAGAAGAATTGCTCTGGACCGACCATAGACTCATAGCCTTCGAACTCCACATCCCAATTAACACGAAGCAGCTAACCACAGGAGAAAAAAAAAATTGGCGAAGAAATAACAACAACCTGACATATGACAAAATCCTACCTACCCTAGAAGAACACATCAGTAAAATCGACTCTGCCCTGTGAGAAACTCACATTACAATTTGACGACATCGTCAAAAAAACGGCGGACCAACTTGCCCCCTTGAGACTGGTAAAGAAATCAGGGAAAAAAGCACCGTGGTATACGAGAGAACTAAAAATAGTGAAAATAGAATGCAACAGACTAGAGAGGGCATGGAGGAAAAATCCGATAGAAGAATCACAGCTAAAATATAAGACCCAACTGACGATTTACCACAAAGCAATCTTTAAGGCCAAACAAGATCATTTTGCTAGCAAGATTGAAAACGCTGCTCAAAAGCCTAAAAAGATCTTTCAGATCATTTTCGATCTGGCTAACCCCGATGGCCTCAAAACCACCATCCCCGAATCCCAAGACCTCTGCAACGACATCTCGAAATTTTTTAAACAAAAAGTCGACGATATCCAAAACGACATCCTGCTAGCTCAACAGGCAACTGTCCCCCCCATAGAGAACAACGTGACAAACCCTACTCACACCTTCACCCTATGCCCATTAAAACTTGAAGACCTAACAAAAAGCATGAAAAACATGTCCAAAGCAACTTATCCCCTCTCCAACATCCAAACTAAATCTCTTATTGAATGCACGACCACCATTGCCCCGTTAATTCTAACAATTATAAATGACTCCTTTCTCAGTGGCAACGTCCCTGAGACTCTCAAGTTAGGAATCATAACTCCCCTCCTCAAGAAACCAGGAGCAGGGGGCGGAGCTAGCGCCGGACGGAGATGGCAGCTTAGTTTTCTGCTCTCCTAAGAGGATCGTTATAACGCTAGCCTACATCAGCACTTTCGGGCGAGAATGGTCAAGATCGGCAACCCGAAACAGGGTGACCACTCTTCTACCTCTAAAGGCCAAGTCCCGCCAGGCGACATGGAGAAATTCCTTAAAAAGGCAGCCGCAACGGTTGCGCTGAAGGAGACAAAGATGGCGCCGACACTGCCGGCTAAAGCACAGAAGCGCGCCCAGGTCCTCTCGGAGGGGGAAAGCGAAGCGGAGGACTCTCTGGAAGCCTGTTCTGATCTCCCCCTGACCAGAAGGTATCTGGATCGAGCCCTGAGCAGGGTCATGGAACCCATACTCACAGAAATCTCTGCATTCCGGCAGGAGGTGAGGCACATAGGGGACCGGGTTGAGGCACTAGAGTCGCGACAAGCAGCGTCCCTGAATCACCACTCTGCAGTGTCAGACGCTTTACGCCGATGTTCCACCTACCTTAATGGGCTCCACAATGCGGTCGAGGACCAGGAAAATCGAGGGCGCCGCAATAACTTACGGTTTCGCGGGATCCCCGAAACAGTGCTGCCGGGTGACATTCCTGCAACGGTCATAGCAATTTGCGGCTCGCTGCTGGGCCCTGAATTTCCACAAGAAGTAATGATTGAGCGAGCTCACAGGGCCCTCCGCCCGAAACCCAAACCCTCTGATCCGCCCAGGGACGTCATTTGTAAGTTCCTGAATTTTCCGATTAAGGCGGCCATTTTAGAAGCAGCTCGCGGCAACAAAAACCTTTCCTATGAGGACTGTAAGCTTGAAATCTACCAGGACCTGGCTCCAGCTACTTTAAAGAAACGCAGGGCACTGAAGCCCCTGACCGACTGGCTTCGGTCCAACAAAGTCCTGTACCGCTGGTCTTACCCGTTTGGTCTCTCGTTTACCTTTGCCGAGAAAAAAATATTCATCTCATCCTTTACAGACTTGCAGGCTACCTACGACGCTTTGAATATTGACCCCTTGCCAATTGAAAACTGGGAGCTTTACCAAGATCTGAGTGACTTTCCAGAACTTCCTATAATACTCCCTTTTGAAGTCCAGCGGACCCCGAAGACCTCCAGATCAAGGAAAAGAGGCCTACAGTTCACCCCTAGAAGCCAATCACGAGACAAACAGCCCAATCCCTAGCAACTTTCACACACATGACTGGTTGTATCGTCTTACCGTTTTCTTCTTTTCCTCTGAACAGATAATCATCCCCTATGTCTACTAATATGCTGTTATTTGTTTAGACAGGGAAATGTATATCTCTGCTTACCTGTTCAGATTGACCCTTTCTCCCTGATAACCCATTGGCTCTACTTGAGGCGTTATCCGACCTCTCTCATGGTCACAAGACCACACTTCCCCCTCATGCATGTAGCATGTGCACATATGCTTTGTTCTTTTTTGTTCACTGTTTTATGTTTTGTTCTTTGTTCTTATCCCATTCCTTCCCCAGGGTATAGGCCACGCTGGTTTGCAACATGTGACCCTCGCTGCTCCTGTGATAAACTTGCACACCTGGAGATGAGCACACACGGTATCCCCACGCTCTCTTGGAGGAAGCACCATCTGCTTAAAGGTAACTCCACTCTCACTCTGCCTAATGGCTGACCTACACATTGCTTCCTATAATGTCAAGGGCTTCCACTCCCCTTCCAAAAGGAGTCAGGTCTTTGCAGTTTTAAGGAAAGCCAAGGCTGAGGTGGTGTTCCTCCAAGAGACACATTACCGCTTTAACCGATACCCCAACATGCAATTTTCATATTACTCTGATTGGTATCACTGTGGGGGTAATTCGTCTGCCTCATGTGGGGTTAGCATAGGGTTTCATAAAAAAGTACCATTTAAACTAACTGACCAAATTGTTGACCCAGATGGAAGGTATATACTTCTCAAAGGCTCCATTGGCCAACAAGTATACACATTCATCAATATATATGGCCCTAATGCCAACCAGTCGCAGTGGATAGCTAACATGGTCTCAATTGTCAGTCCCTTTAAAGAGGGAATAGTGATAATGGGAGGGGACTTTAACGTTGCCCTAGTCCCACAGCTTGACATCTCCTCACATAAGTCGTCTCACTCAAGCAAATCCCTGAAACTCATTAGAAAAAACCTCTGGGGTCTACACCTGGTTGACTCTTGGCGCTCCCTGCATCCCGATACCCTTGACTACACCTTTTACTCGTCTGTCCATGGTACGTATCACCGGCTGGACTACTTTTTTATTTCTAAGGAACATCTTCACTTATGTGGTTCGGCATCGATTGGTTCCATCCATCTGTCAGACCACTCCCCAATATTTGTCACATTGCTAGCCCCTACAAAAAACCCTACCTGTTTTAATTGGCGTTTAAACGAGACCCTACTAGGCTCACAAGATTCAGTAGACCAGATCTCCAAACACCTAACAGACTACTTCTCAATGAACGATAGCGCGGATGTCTCATCTAACACACTTTGGGACGCCCATAAACCAGTTATTAGGGGTCAGTTTATCAAAATTGGGTCCTACAAAAAGAAATTACAAGAAAAAGCCATAGACGAAGTCCTCAAAAAAATACAGGACCTTGAGTCTTGCCATAAATCATCCTCCACTGACTCCCAGTTAAAGGAACTCTCTGAATCTAGGGCGAAACTAAAATCCTTGCTTTCCTCTAAAGCAGCCAAATACTTCATGAGTGTGCAACATAAGTTCTTTGCTCATGGTGATAAGGCCTCAAAATTCTTGATGAGTAGAGTCAGGGGAAGGAGGGCCTCGAATTATGTCCACCAGCTATCCTCAACTGGTGGTAAACCGATCTTCTCTACTTCACAGATAGCTGCACATTTCCGGGACTTCTATAGTAACCTTTACAACCTTGCCTCCCCTGGATCTACTGATGGGAAGTTTTCAGCCGTACGGGCCTTCTTAGATTCATCCAAAGTGCCGCATCTCTCCCCAGACCAGAAGCAACAACTAGAGGCTCCATTCACCATTTCGGAACTTAGGAATGCTGTGCTCCAAATGCTGCTAGGGAAGAGCCCTGGCCCAGATGGCTTTCCACTCTCTTATTATAAAACATTTCAGGAACTCCTCCTCCCTTACCTCTTGAAGGTCTGTAACCAGTCCCTGATGGGTTGCCCGCTCTCCAGAGACATGACTATAGCGCACATTTCTCTAATACCTAAAGAGGGGAAAGACCATAAACAATGTTCCAACTATAGACCCATATCCCTCCTAAACATAGACCTCAAACTCCTGGCAAAGATGTTGGCCAACAGACTGGCAATTCTTCTGCCCCTTCTCATACATGGTGATCAGGTTGGCTTCGTCCGAGCCAGGGAAGGCAAGGATAACACTACTAGAGTGATCAATGTCCTGTGCCATGCCAAAAAGCTTTCTTCCCCTCTGCTTCTCCTTAGCACCGACGCAGAGAAAGCTTTTGATAGGGTTGACTGGCACTACCTAGAGCAGACTATGCTGAAGTTCGGCCTCCCTGATCCCTTTGTGAGGGCGACATTCTCCATGTATGAGCAGGCGTCAGCTAGGGTACAAGTTAATGGTAGTCTGTCTGCCCCCTTCTTGATAAGTAACGGGACGAGACAGGGATGCCCCTTATCGCCTCTCCTGTTTATTTTAGCACTAGAACCCCTTCTTGCAACTATAAGGTGCGATGGGGAGATTTCAGGTCTATGCTTGGGAGGCAGGGAACAAAAAGTGGCAGCTTTCGCGGACGATGTCCTTGTAATGACAGTTAACCCCCGAACCTCCTTACCGCGTATCCAAACTCACCTAAACAGTTACAGCCTAGCTTCAAATTTTAAAATTAACGCAGGTAAATCCCTGGTCCTTTGCAGGGGAATACCCCAATCTACAAAGAATCAATTGATGGTGGACTCACCTTTTAACTGGTCTACGCCTACCCTCACGTACTTAGGGGTCAAACTTAGTCCCAATATACAAGATCTCTTTGCTCTAAACTATATCCCCCTTAAGGAATCCATTTTTGAGGCCATTGACAAGCTAGCGCACTCTAACCCAACCCTCTCTTGGTTCGGCCGTAAGAATCTTCTTACATCACTAATCCTCCCACGACTTACCTATTTACAACAGGTATTACCTATACCGGTACCCAAGCAATACTACGAGCAAATTTCCCAAAAATTTCGATCGTTTATCTGGTGTAATAAAAAGGCAAGACTGTCTTTCTCTCTGTTAACGAGACCTAGGCAGGCGGGTGGAATTGGACTGCCAAACCCTGAAATCTATGGTAGGGCTATCCTCCTTACCCGGGCGGTTGCCTGGCTACGTTCCTCCCCGAAATCACCCATAGTGGATATTGAAGCGGACATCCTTAAGACATCCCCCAGGGCTTTACTGCTAGGCTCCCAACTGGTTTTTCCGGGACATTTTTCAAATTATCCAATAATAAAAGCCACTTTGGAAGCCTGGAAATGGCTTTCGTCTTCGCACTGCTCTATCCCTTTTCCCTCACCCCTCTTGACAGTTGCAGATGTTATTGATACGGCCCCTCTTCCTATAAGATCTGCGACCTCGCCAGGGCTTAGGTCCTCAGTACTACCCATCAACGCTTTGGCACCCTCCTCGGGGGGATGGATGGATTACCAAGCGACAAACACTCTCCTAAACCCTCACCCATGCGACATCTTCACTATTATATATCTTAGAGCATATTTGAAACAGCACATAAATAGAGGGGACCTGTGCCGTCCCTTGGTTTGGTTCGAGTCGATTTTCTCTACTCATCCTACCCCTAGGAAACTTATATCACTAATTTATAGCAAACTACGCTCACCCCCCATGTTGGCTAAGCCATCGTTTGTGAGGTGTTGGAAAGGGGATCTTGATATAGTAATCCCGTTTGATTGTCTACCTAGCCTCCTTGGTTCTCCCCATGGGGCCTCCCGCTGTGTACGAATTCAGGAGAATAATTATAAGATCCTTACCAGATGGTACAACACACCTGATAAGACATCTCTTTACTCTGAATCAGCGTCAGACGCTTGCTGGAGGTGCCATGGGGAGAGGGGCACTTTTTTCCACATATGGTGGTCCTGCCCTCCCATTTATAAATGGTGGAAAGAAATTTTTTCTTATGCTAATAAGATCTGTGGGACCTCCTTCCCAATCTCTCCACAACTGGCTCTCCTGTCTCTCCCCTCGCCAGATCATACTGCTAAACCTCCATATGTGTTTATCCAAATGCTACTAGCCGCCCGCCTCTTGCTTCCCAGACATTGGTTACACTCCCATATACCATCCTCAGATGAATGGATTCAAAAAATGGATCAATTACACAGGTTCGAAGAACTTTCCTCATGGGAAATGCGATCCCATACCACTTTTCTCAAGAAGTGGCTTCCCTGGTCAATATTCAGAAACCCCCAAAAGTAAACCAAGCACCTTGCCATTGCTACTTTGCCTCGGGTTTTGGGGGAAAACCCTTATTTTAACAGCCCATTCTTTAGATAGCCTTCCACCCTAGTGGCGTTTGGAGTTGTGACCTTGTCCTGAGAACTACCCGGCCCTCCATAAAGCTATGACTCTCCCCCCTTAGAAATGGTTATTGATCTAAGATTATGCCTTTCCTACCTTTAGGAAGTGTATTGCCCTCTTTTCTAGGATAAGATATATTTTAAGACATGTAGTGCTTGCCTGCTCATAAATCTTCTCTCCTACTGTCACATTCCATCTGACTTTAAATAACTTTGCTATGCTCTTGGTTTACGATAAGATTGTGTGCAATGATTCTAGGCTGTGCCACTAGATAAAACGCAATGTACTCACTATTGACTTGTACTAGGCCTGCGTGCCTTGCCTTGGTACCCTGTTACCCCCTGTTATTGTTGGAAAAACCAATAAAATACAAATAAAAAAAAAAAAAAAAAAAGAAACCAGGAGCAGACATAAATATAATGGCCAACTTCAGACCGATTACCAACATCCACCTAATAGCTGAAATCATGGAGACAGCAGTGGCAAGCCAACTCCAGCTGCACGTAGAAAAGCATCGACTTCTAGATGAACACCAGTCGGGCTTTAGGCCAACACACAGCGCGGAATCAGCCCTGGTCAGCCTATGGGATAAAGCCCTAGGGGTCGCAGACGAGGGAGGGGGGACCTGGTTGGTCCTCATAGACATGTCGGCAGCTTTTGACACTATCAGTCATCCCATCCTCCTAAATAGATTAAAAGCTGACATCGGAGTAGATAGCCACAGACTTACCTGGTTTGACTCCTTTCTGAAAAACAGAACTCAGAGAGTCAAACTGGGCTCATTCTTTTCCCCAGTCGAGAAGGTGGAGTGGGGAGTCCCTCAGGGATCTCCCCTCTCGTCATTACTCTTTAACATATATGTCCGACCTCTGCTCGCTATTCTGAAGGAGTATAACATCAGCTATGAGTCTTATGCGGACGATACACAGATCCTTTTGAGAGTATCGAAATCCGCTGATGACTACAAGCTCACGCAAGAAGGACTAAATAAGGTCAGGAACTGGCTAGCACATAACCACCTCAAACTCAACCCGACCAAGACTGAGCTTATTGCACTACATAAAACACCTGTGGCTGCCGTCCCGTCTATCTTTGGGGAAAACGTTGCCATCGCCACACAAGGAAAGAGTCTGGGGATAATCTTGGATCAAGAAATGAGCCTCCGTCCCCAGGTTAAAGAAGTAATACGGAAAGCAAACTTCGCCCTATTCCTTCTAAAAAAAGCCCTACCGTTTCTCCCCAACACATGCAGACAGGTCGTGGTGGGAGCTCTAGTCAACTCCCACCTGGACTATGGTAATGCAATGTATGCGGGGCTGCCAGAGAAAGATCTGGGAGCTCTGCAACACTGTCAAAACAGAGCCATCCGGCTCATCAAGAAACTAGACTGGACAGATTCTGTCACAAAAGCACGCAGGGAACTCCACTGGCTCCCAGTGAAAGAGAGAGTGCAGTTTAAGCTGTGCTGCTTAACACACAAAGCTCTCTACAAAACAGGTCCCATCTACCTGCAAAAGAAGATAACACGTCACCATCCTCCTAGAGAACTGAGATCCACCTCAGCCTCCCTTCTGTCGGTGCCAAGAACCCGCCTCAAGACAAGGGGGGACAGACGTTTCTCAGTATTGGCCCCCAAGATCTGGAACTCCCTTCCAGAACACATTAGAACAACATCAAATTACCTGGAATTTAGGAAGTTGGTTAAGACCTGGCTTTTTGTGTAGGATGACGTAGGGGCCGTCGACAAGCGCTTCGATCGGATTGAGTTCCTCTAGAGCGCTATACAAGGACTTAGTAACATAACATAACATAACATAACAAAGGTGTTGGGCCTATTTATCGCATACCAGGGATCATGGATCAGTTTGAATACATGATGAGGTCATGCTGCCTTATGCTGAAGAGGAAATGCCCTTGAAATGGGTGTTCCAACAAGGCAACGACCCCAAACACACCAGTAAACGTGCAAAATCTTGGTTCCAGACCAACAAGATTGACGTTATGGAGTGGCCAGCCCAATCTCCGGATCTTAATCCAATAGAAAACTTGTAGGGTGACATCACAAATGCAGTTTCTGAGGCAAAACCAAGAAATAGAGAAGAACTGTGGAATGTAGTCCAATCATCCAGGGCTGGAATACCTGTTCACAGGGGCCAGAAGTTGGTTGACTCCATGCAACACAGATGTACAGCAGTTCTCAGAAACAGCGGTTATACAACTAAATATTAGTCCAGTGATTCAAAGGAAAGCAAAATCATCAAACATTTTTCAGTTTATATAGTGAATGTTTGAGTTTGTAAAGAAGAATACAAAAACTGCTATTTTTTTTGAACAGTCTAATATTCACTTTTCTTCTTTTTTTTTTAGAGGAACAACACAAATTTGATATATTTTTCTTCATGTTTTGATTCGGAATAGAATGTGTAGTCTTCCCAATGCATTTGTGTGTATGGAAATAGAAGCTATTAGAAGGATTTTGAGCTTTATCACTTTTTTAAGCACACTGCTATTATTTTGAACACAACTGTATAGTACCACCTGGTGTTAGTTTTTTTTTCCATCCACCTCAGTTACATCGCTGATGTGGATGCACATTACTCAGTTTCATCCTTCAAATGCCACCAGCCGTATCTACTGATAGTAGCTGTGACAGTTACAGGGAGAAATCTGCAGCAGAAAGGACACCCCCTGAGCTGCCAGCATAAAAAAAATCTAACAGTGCAATTGGTGCAATGAATGGGGGGAGCTTTGGATCCATGTGAGGTACAGGCCTGGTTCTAACTTTGTTAGAAAGAGATTGTCATGTACTATGTAATATCAGATTTAATTTTTTACATTAATAATGACATAACCTTGTTAAATCCCCTATCTGCCAATACTATTGGTTAAGTGGCCATAAAACACTAGACTGCCTGCAAATGACGGATACTGATGATATCTATATAAGGCAATAAATATTACAACTCTGGCAATCTTTTTATGTCTTTAAATGTATTAAACGTGAATTCTCAGGACAGCTTCAATTAAAACCACATGAATGAACATCCAGATAGTCTGATATAACATATGAAAGCTGGGCATAGTGAAGTGCCCAGACACCTTTTATTCATCCCTACTAGAGATGAGCACTTTTTTCAGTAGTGGGTGCAATTACGGGGAGCTGCAATAGTGCCGCCCCCCCGTCATTGTACCCCTCAGATGCCACGTTCATACATGATCACGGCATCTGCATGTAAAAACAGTGTGAAATTAACATAAAACATTATTTAAATCAAACTTACCGTGTCCATTTGCTGACGATGGGCCGGCCGCCACCATCTTGCTTGAAAATCTGGAGCGAAATCTCACGCGGCGTGAGATTACGTCGTCACGCCGGACGTCATGCGTCACCACACACGGGATTTCGGCCGACATCTTCAATCAAAATAGCGGCTGGTGGTCCGTCGCGAGCAAATGGAGGTAAGAATGATTTTTTGGGTTTTTTATACTATTTCAGGTTAAATTGATTCGCTTACACGAAGCACGAGGAAATTCGGCTTCGAGGCGAAACAAATTTATCCTGAAATTCGGATCGAAATCCACTTCGTGGTATTCGATTCGCTCATCTCTAATTCCTGCTACTAAAATTCATAGATGTACTGTATATAGCTATCTCTCTCTCTAGACAGTAGAGAAGGAAATGGGGGGTATTTCATGCTATAGTGGTATTTTTTGTGAAATCAATAGGGGTATGAGTGAGGGTCTATTTATTATGCAGGGGAGGAGGACAAGAGACCAGCACTTTGGCTACTGGGGGCGGGACAGAGTTAGCAACAGCTGACTGCAAACTACTCCTGGCAGTGCTTAATTGTCACATGTAATGAGTTGCTGCCTCCCCACACAAAGTCAAGAGACCAGAGTAAAGAAGTTGAAAATGGTGAAAATTACACTGAGGAGCAGAGGTTTTTCTTTTGTCTTGATATAGTTTAAATAACAATCTGCAGTACTCTAGATATTTAAATTTTTTAAAATTCATTGGTTAACCCCTTTAAGTTCCTCCCCCATCCCAATTAGAACGTCAGGATGTCCTTCATTTTCCTTCCATCTGTAAGAAATTTCCTCAGTTTTACATTTAAAATTTCTACAATAACATTTGATCTAAAACAATAAAATGTTTTCAGTATCTTTATAAACATCTGTGATATATATCTCTTATACATGTGATTATATATCATAATACAAGGGTCTCTGTCTGTAATACAATTCCTATATATACTGTAAGTGTAATGTACAGTAAACGCTATAAATAAATAAAATAGATATAAAATAGAAAGCGATCAGAGGATTTTAGGTGAAAGAACTGATGACAATAGATTTTCCACTTCCTCTGTCGACTCTTTGGGGATTAATTACCAGTAGAAGATTCTTGTCCCTTGCTAGTCTACAAAGAAACATAGGGAGCCTACCCAATATACAGGTATTCCCTGTTCAACAAATAATTGCTCTAAAACTAGTTAAGACACGTGATGATGAGGTTATCTGCAGACCCTGCCAAGATTATGCTTTATATGCCATTTTTCCTTTTTAAAGTAAATGTCATGTGATTGGTATCTATTATTTTTGGCAATTTTGTTGCACTACTTCAGGCTGGTGGCTTGCAAGAATTATTATTTTTTCCATAGAAATTACAAAGTAAATACAATTTGTATTAGGTTACAATTAGGGGACACAATTATCCTTTAAAAGGAATGTTCCATGTATTTATTTTTGTTTGATTAATTAGATATAAATCTTTTGAACAGAAATAATGGATTTATTAGGGACAATTTACTATTGAAAATGAGCCAGTTTTTTTGGTGCATTTTTATCCCCAAAACACCTGGCCTGCATGCTTGGCATCACATTTACTGTTCTACGCACTTTTCTAAGCATTTTACCCCTGACTAGAGGGAAAGGGGTTCTCACAGGAAAGGGGCGTGACCTAAATGCGCCTCTGTGTGCCAAAAAATGGGTGCCATAATTTGTACTGTATTTTTGGAGTGAAGCTACACTAACCTATGATGTAAACTAGACCTTTTTTTGCTACACAGCACAAACTTTTTGGTGCACAGACACATTTTTTTGTGCATGGACAGAATTCTGGCATAAATCTGGTGCAGGATTTACGGTACTCCACATTCATAAAGGTCCATGTGCCAGCGTAATAAATTTGTCTAATATTAAACCTGTGATTTGTATTCTGAGACAATATAAAGTGTGACACTATTAGACCTCATGCACACGGCCATTGTGTGCAGTTTGCGGTCCCCAATGCACGGGCAACATCCGTGCGGCGGCCGGGACAAGACCCATTCAAATTGAATAGGTCCGTGATCCGTCCGCAGCTTAAAAAAATAGAATGGGTCCGCATCCGTGATGCGGTGTGCACACGGCCGGTGCCCCTGTATTGCAGACCTGCTGTGTGCGGGCCGCAATATAACCAAGGCCAGGCAACAGCCATCTTAGGGGTACAGACAGTACAGATACTATCCTATGGCAAAAATATGTATTTTTTATTGTATTTCCAAACAGGGACAAGAAATAAAAAAACTCCTTCCTTAGGCCTCATGCACATGACCGTTCTTCTGGTCCGCATCCGAGCCGCAGGCCGCAAAAGATGCGGACAGCACTCTGTGTGCTGTCTGCATCCGTTGCTCCTTTCCGTTTTGCGGACAAGAATAGGTATTTCTACAATGGGCTGCCTGTTCCGTTCCGCAAATTGCGGAAGGCACACCGACGGCTTCCGTGTTTTGCGGATCCACAGGACCGCAAAAAAAGGAACAGTTGTGTGCATAAGGCCTTACCTGATTTCTAAAGGTTGAACATTTTTTAAACACTTTTTCTCTTGGGGACATTTGCTGAATCCAGGCGCTGCAAGTGTACTAGAATTGAAAAGGAATTGTCACAGAAATGTCAATAGATATTGCATTATCTAGGAAAACATAGAGTATGGCCTTCTTCCCCAGATAGTAGTGGGTGACAGATGCATGCAGAGTCTTTTTTGTGTGTATAGTCTTGCTATCTTGTCTTATGTAGGCCTACAGCCTGTGTCAAAACTGCAATATGTCAGTAGTTTTTTTTAAATGCATAAATAAATGGCACTAAATATAAAAATATGTTTATAATGAAAAACTGATTTTTAAATAGATTTTCTGATGATACATGTACATATGCAAACTATGTGGTCATCTTCCCCCTCCCCATTCCTGTAGTAATCATCACATGCCTGTTATCTCTACTGCCCAGGGGCGGACTGAGAAGCCTCAGGCCCCCGGGCAAAATAAATCAAGGGCCCCCTTACAGGCCCCACCCATGTTCTGCCGCAAGCCCAACCCAATGCTATCCTATACAGATAAGTATTACAATTTGCGACTAGGGTGGCCACTTGCTTGCTAGGCCACACTCTCAACCTGATAAACCACGCCCCTCTCCCAGTAAGTGCCTGGCAAAGGAAAAAAAATATGTCACTATAGCGCTTTTGCTTTACTGGACTCTGCGGGATGGAAAAGCGCTGTATTATTAACCCAGTTCAGCAGTCCTGAGTCCCCATTTACAGTAGTTATTAACCCCTTTCACTAGTCCCCTCTTCAGTGAAGAGGGGACTGCTGAGGGGGCTAATAAATACTGTGAACAGTGGACATTTGAAAGGGGTTAATAATTACTGTGAAGGGCCTTCAATAGTTATTAACTCCTTTCAGCAATCCCCCATTCACAGTATTTATTAACCACTTCAGCAGTCCCCCATTCACAGTATTTATTAACCACTTCAGCAGTCCCACATTCACAGTATTTATTAACCCCTTCAGCAGTCCCCCTTCACTGAAGAGTGGACTAGTGAAAAGGGTTAATAAATACTGTGAATGGGGGACTGCTGAAACGGGTTAATAACTACTGTGAAGGGCCTTCAGTAGTTATTAACCCCTTTCAACAGTCCTTCATTCACACTGGTATTTATCAGACTTTTTTATAACTTATTTTTCTCCCCTTTTCACCCCGGCCCTGCCACAGCCCACAGCAACAGCAGCGCCGCCAGCCCAGCCTTTCAATTTCTTTCAGACCAGACACGGCTGAGACGTAAAGCTGCCTAGGCTACCACTTAACCCAAAACCACTACCTCAGCTCACGCTCTTCAGAGTTCCCTTCCTTCTCCCGCAAATCCCGCAGCGCCAATGAGTGCGCGAACAACGCCGCGTTGTGTGTGACGTCAATGCGGTGTGGAAGGAACACAGTGATGACTGATGTTATGTGCACTGCTGCGGTGGGCCCCCATCCCGGCCGGGCCCTCGGACCACGTCCGAAGTGCCCGACCGCTCAGTCCGTCCCTGCCACTGCCCCTGCTTTTTTTTTGTACCTCCTTGTGTCTGGAGGGATCATGTTTCACATGCTGGCTAGCACATAATACATAATCGCTGAATAAAAGAATAGTAAAGCTGACCGTGTAATTACAGCAACACAGTACAAAATGTAAAAGAGGAGACTATAGGCAGCTTTACATAGAAGCAATGTCTGTGAGATGGGGAGAAATCATGGGAACTGTAGTCCTTCTCATTGGTAATCCCATCCACAACAAACAACTAGTCAGCATGAAAACACATCAAAGGTGTAGCTAGGCTTTCCTGCACCCAGGGCAAGGATTCAGCATTGTACCCCCCCCCCACATGCCACCAAAGATGGAAAAGTTTACACTAAGCCACTCTTCTTACTGTGCCCAATGCTTAACTATACTCACCCAGTCCCACTTACCTAATACAATCTTTCACAGGGTACATGGCAGTGCCAATACACCTTGCAATAAATGAAAGAACCAACTGGTCCTACCTTATCCAGGGTGTCATTACCACACACTACTTATGCCCACATTGCTTCCACTCATAGTACTAATGCCCACATTGTGCCCCCTCACAGCAGTTATGTCCTCCTTTTTCCCCCCTCACAGTAGTTATGGCCACTTTTGTGCCCCTTCACAGTAGTTATGCCCACCTTGTGTTCCCCTGACAGTAGTTATGCCCACCTTTGATCCCCTTCACAGTACTTATGCCCACCTTGTGGCCCCCACACAGTAGTTATGCCCCCCTTTGTTCCCTTTCATAGCAGTTATGCACACCTTTGTGCCCCCTCACAGTACTTATGCCCACCTTGTGGCTGCTTCACAGTAGTTATGCACACCTTTGTGCCCCCTAACAGTAGTTATGCCCACCTTTGTACGCCCTCACAATAGTTATGCCCCCCTTTGTGCCCCCTCACAGTAGTTACACCCACCTTTGTGCCCCTTAACAGTAGTTATGCCTACCTTTTTCCCCCTTCACAGTAGTTATGCCGACTTTTGTGCCTCCTCACAGTAATTATTCCCACTTTTCTGCCTCCTCACAGTAGTTATGCCCACCTTGTGGCCCCTTCACAGTAGTTATGCCCATCTTCTAGCCCCCTCACAGTAGTTATGCCCACCTTTGCACTCCTTCACAGCAGTTATCCCCACCTTTGTGCCCCTTCATAGTAGTTATGCTCACTTTTGTGCCCTTTCACAGTAGTTATGTCCACCTTTGTACCCCCTAACAGTAGTTATGTCCTCCTCTTGAACCCTCTCTGTAGTTATGTCCTCACTGTGCCCCCATTTGGGACCTAGTAACCTCTCCATCTCGATGTAAAAAAAACACACAAATACTTAACTGCTTACCTGATGATCAGCATATCCACCTGGCCGTTCCCAGCAGCAGCTGCGCGAACAATGTGCTCACACACACATCGTGCTGCTTTTTGTGCAGGAGGTTGATTTCTGGGTTTTCACAGCTTCTACCACACATCAAGCAGTGCAATGTGTAGCTTGTAGGGGAGTGATGGAGATTAGCTGAGTGGTGAAGCAGAGAGCAGATGGCTCCCTGCTTCACTGTGTAAAGGAACTGCCCAGCTTCTGCGCCCGGGACGCTTTTTTTTTTTTCACAAAAACTTTTGCAAGAACACCTAGCCCTTCCACAGTACAATAGAGCTATTTTGTGAGATTACATTATCTGTCCACTATTGAGACCAATTAGATGGCTCTGGTGACCCTGTCCCGGTATACACAACAAAGCTAAAAGTAAGGCACAGACAGCACAAAATGCCACCAATATTTGACTATTCAGTGTTGTTATACTTGGGCCCCTGTATTAGTAAATTGTGCAAGCATGAAGCATGTTATGTCAAAAAATTTTTACAATGTTACACACTGTAGTTCTGCAACATATATTATGGTAATACCCCATAAATCTTACAATTGTATGTCGAGAGTCTCTTTCAGCCTGACTATGACATGTTAGCCTTCAAGGTCCAAAATTGTAATGTAACCTGGCTTGATGAATTCTTGGTATGACAACTCTTTATGTCCAGCTTGCTGAGCTTTATTGATATAATCAGGGAAGCAATGTCAACAGTAATATTATCTCAAGACACTAAGCCATAGTGGAAATTTCTCAACAGGATATGCTCTGACATTGATTTAATCCAGACAAATACTTATCCAACAGCTTGTTTCAGAAGACTGTCTCAGCAATGAGGCTAGATAATTACATATCAAAACATTTGCAGCCAAAAATATGCATGTATAATTATGTCTGAAGCGTTGGGCTCTTATGTTGTTGATTTACTTGAGATTTCTATGGTCAGACATAATAATGTTCCAGTTCACATCTGTGGAGTGAACAAATTGCCAATGGGCAATTAGACTGTTTGACCAAAGGTGATAGACTGTAAACATTAGCATAACACACTGTGTGCCTATGATCATAGATAAAGTAATCCTAAATCTTTTATTTTTAATTCTCTAGGGTTTTCAGATTTGGATTTTTACCATGTACGGTAATTCTTCATGTCTTTGAATAAGCATACGTGGAAGTAGATGAGGGAAGAGAAGAAGGAAGAAAATCCCTTTATTGTCCCTCAGTGGGGAAATTTCGGATATGTTTTAATTAAATATAATCAGGGGTGCACCTTTAATGAGGCGAGGTGAGGCGGCTGGCTCAGACGGCACTATCCGGGAGACGTCAATCTGAAAAAGTATAGTGACTTTGCAGTACTTAATGCGCTAGTGAAAGACTTGCCTCACCATCAGGACATGCTGCGCACACAGGCACTGCTCTGATGACGGGTAGTGCTATATCTTGCATATTTTGTAGCGCTATATGTAATGTCCATAAATGTCTTTAACAGGAGAGGAGTTAGAATAAAAAGTGGTCTTGTGGAATGATTGGGGGGGGGGGGGTAATTTAAATTTTCGCCTCAGGCAGCAGAAAGGCTAGGTGCCCCCCTGAATATAATTAAAAAAGGTAGAAAAATATAAATATAATTGAAAATGTAGGGAAAAAAATGTCTAGATCTGTGTTCAAACCTAGATACTTGCATGCACTATTTGATTTCAGAAATCAAGGAAACATTTTTAAAAGTATAGCCATTAAACTTCCTAAGTTCAGTTGAGTGAGAGAGGCTTGTATGCTTCAGTGATATTGTAGGGCTGGTTGGCAGGACTATCAGCAGAGCCCCAAACACCAGACAAGCCTCAGGAATATCAGCAGAGCCCCAAACACCAGACACGCCTCAGGAATTACTGCGATCCAAATTTACAATGATAGTCCGGATACACTTTAATAGTACAAGTCAAGGAAGCCATGTTACATAGTTACATAGTTACATAGTTAATATGGTTGAAAAAAGACATACGTCAATCAAGTTCAGCCAAGGGATAGGTGCGGAGGCGAATCCCAGAAGGAAATGAGACTCAGATTTCTACACGTTTTCATAAGCATTAATGTTTTTTACTTTTAAGAATTCATCTAAACCCTTTTTGAAACTGTCTTCTGCTCCTGCTGTGACCACGTACTGAGGAAGTCTATTCCACAGATTCATGGGTTCCTACAGTAAAGAAGCTTTGACGCTTCTGGAGACTGAACTTTTTCTTCTTCAGTTGGAGGCAGTGCCCCCTTGTCTTTTGATGGCATTTTACATGGAACAGCTTTTCGCCGTATTTTTTGTATGGCCCATTTATATACTTGAATAGGTTAATCATGTCCCCCCTTAGAGGTCTCTTCTCAAGACTAAATAAAGTAAATTCTTTTAATCTTTCTTCATAACTAAGACCCTCCATTCCCCTTATCAGTTTAGTCACTCTCCTCTGTACTTTTTCAAGCTCTAGTGCGTCCTTTCTATGTACTGGTGCCCAGAACTGAACTGCATATTCCAGATGAGGCTGCACCAACGCCTTGTTAAGTGGTAGTATTACATCCCTGTCCTGCGAGTCCATGCCTTGTCTAATGCATAACAATATCCTGGTGGCCTTAGAAGCAGCTGATTGACATTGTATGTTGTCATTTAATCTACCATCAAGTCAGCTTGTAGTGTGTGGACATCTTCCATAGACTGTACAGTTCTACACAGCTTAGTGTCATCTGCAAAAATAGATATGGTGCTATTAATCTCATCCTCAATATCATTAATAAATAAATTAAATAATAAAGGGCCCAGCACTGAACCTTGGGGTACACCACTTATAACCTGGGACGATTCTGAATAGGAATCATTGACCACTACTGTCTGGACACGGTCATTCAGCCAGTTTTCAATCCAGTTACAAACTATACTTTCCAAGCCAATAGACCTTACTTTACCTATTAAACATCTATGAGGGACAGTATCAAAAGCCTTAGCAAAATACAGAAACACTACATCCATGTATAACAGGCTCATACCCTTATGATTATAGCGGTATAAACCTATCAAGTTCCTTTTCAAAAGTAAAAATGTCAGTTTCTGTTAGACTGCTAAAAAATAATGAATGGTCATAAACATTAGATATACAGTATGCAACGTCCCACTAAAGAGCCACGCTTGGGGTATCCCTTGCCACTTAGAAGGTTTCTATGAAATATGTCCCTCTTATAGAGCAAGTAAACATGACACCAGCTGTGGTTAAGCAGCGGAAGCACAAGGCTCCCTTTGTAGATGGTAATGTTAGTACCCAGAGGTAAGAGTCCCAGAGTGGTGCAGGGTGGCTTACAATCTCTGTAGATGTTATGTACACTTGCCACGTTGTTCCTACCTGGAGATCCATGAATACCAGACTTGATGTGGTCCGAAGCAGTGCAAAAGGTGTAGGTGAACTTAGACGGTGGACGAGTGGAATAAATGGAGTCCAGACTTTTTAGTAACGTTGAACAATTGCTTTCACTTGGCATAAATTCGTAATCCAAACAGCTTCTAAACGATATCTTGGTCATCAGCAGGTATTGGCTTAACTTTGGCAGGCAAATACTTCTCTGCAACAATCTCAGCTCTGAGGTAGCTCTTTCAGCTCTGCTATGCTTGGCTGGATGAATAGGAAACTTTTCCTCCTCTGCTGGAACTTAAGTTAGCTGTATTTTGTAGTCTGTCTCTTACTTATAATCCTAGGAACTTCTTGTCCTGGCTTTAGAGTCCCTCGAGCTTTGGCGCAACTTGGAAGGAGGCAATGCAAGCCCAGAAGGGGAGAAGCAACCATGTAGACTTCAGAGGCAGGGCAGGCAGTGCACTGCTAGCCAGCACACAACCTCTCCATAAGGAGGGTGGACTAGAACTACCTGCTGCTTCTCCTTGCAGGGGCTAAGCAAGACTCACTCACTAACTAAACTCCTCCCTCTAGCTACAGAGGGCTGGAAGGAAGCCAGAAGGTTCCTCTCCAAGGAAGCTAATACTACCAATGTTGCTGCCGCCATCTGCTGGTGGTCCAGGTTATTACACTTGAACACAACAATTTCAGGAATAAGTAGTCAACAATATAGGAGATACATTGGATGGTATAAATTAGCACACAGAAATGGTAGCAAGGTGTTAAAAGAAGTAGTAATGGCTCTCCGGGTCATTGCAAGTATATTGGAGAAACATGACAATTTTGGTGGGATCATCAGCCCATGTAATGTGTGTTGCGGCCTCCCAAAACACATTAACAGGAATGTGTCATTAGAAAACAACCTATTGTTTAAATCACGTTTTTATGTTAAACCCATTTTTTAGAATTTTTGATCTTTTTTTTAATTTCCGTGTCACTATCTATCTATCTATCTATCTATCTATCTAAAATCATGCAGTTTTTACAATGGCCATTAGGTTAGGACTTCCTGTCTTTTGAGAACAGCTACATCGGCCATAGACACAATGGACAGGAGTTGACGCATTGCCTTCTGTGGGTGAGTTTTCCAGGAGGAGAAGGAGTGACACTGCCTATTGTTAATGGTGGATCCTGTGTTTATTGTCATTTTTTCTGCCTGGGGTGATAATAATAATGAGATGCTCCCTGAACAGGAGATCGTGACCTATTGTTATTGGCCAGAAAAAATTGATACAGTACATGTTTTAAAATATAGATAGTAAATTGCAAGCTTAACACAAAAACATGATTTAACTGCGGAAGTCCGTTATTTAAAAATGGTGCCTGCTCACGAGCACAGGGGGCCCCATAGCTACCGGGTTTCTGCTATTTCAAATAACAGAGACCTGGGGCTAATGTGTGTGATTGACGTTAATGCCAATTGCACACATTTAACCCTTCAGATGCTGTGGTCAAATCTGACCATGCCATCTGAGAGCGCTATAACTAGGAGCCACATGCTTCCTGGCTCAGAATTCCTCTACCTAAGACTTTACAAGACTTCCCGGCCTATTACTGGTAGATTTTAATGCTGCCCTACAGGTGGCAGTATAGCATTGGAATATTCTGAATTCTGTATTCTGTAATGGATAAAGTGTAACTTGTCAAACAAACAAGCACTCATACGGCTATTGAACGAAAAAAAAAAAAAAAAAAATAAAAATATGGCTTCGGGAAGGCAGGGAGTAAAAAAAATGATAAAATGGAAAATTGACTGGTCCTGAAGTTGTTAACCAGTAGGTCATTTTCTGATGACGCATTCCCTCTAAAGGGGTTGTGCCATGAAAAATATTTTATTTATTTAAACCAGTACAGGGATCTGAATACTTTTGTAATTGCATGGTTATAAAATTCAGTTTAGCCACTGAGCTATTGAATAAAATGTATTGTATAGTGCCACCTGCTGTTTGCTCTTTTCTTTATTTCTTGTCCATCTCACTAAGGTAGTTGCACATGGTCAATTTAAATCTTCAACTATCACCAGCCATATGTTCTGCTAGATACTGTAGCAGTTACAGGGAAAGAACTGCAGCAGAAAGGACACATCCCTAGAAAAAAAGGACATATCGACTGAGAATGGGAAGACCCCTGAGCTGTCAGCCTAAAATAAATTAAGCAGAACAATTGGAGCATAGAGTAAGAGATGTCTGGTTCCATGTGAGGTACAGGGCTGGTTTACACTTTGTTAGAAAGAGATTGTAATGTAGTGTATTATGCCCGATTTTAATTTTTATATCAGTCACGACATAACCCATTTAAGCTGTTGAATTCTAAAATGCCTGGCACTTCTATTCTTGGTAAGATAAGCTGGTGTACGACTCTTTCTCCATTGACAATACATGCATGCTAAAACTAAGGGTACTTTAGCGTTATTCTTTTCCGGCACTGAGTTCCGTCCTAGGGGCTCAATACCGGAAGAGAACTGATCAGTTTTATCCTAATGCATTCTGAATGGAGAGCAATCCGTTCAAGATGCATCAGGATGTCTTCAGTTCAGTCCTTTTGCCTTTTCAGGATGGAGATAATACCGCAGCATGCTGCGGTTTTATCTCCGTCCAGAATTTCGGAACACTTGCTGGAATGCCGGATTCTGCCTTTTTTTCCCATTGACAAGCATTAATGCCGGATCCGGCCCCGAGTGTTCAGGCAAAACGGATCCGGCATTGTGGTCTGCGCATGCTCAGACCGCAAAAAATGAGAAAAAAATAAATACCGGATCCGTTTTTCCGGATGACACCGGAGAGATGGATCCGGCATTCCAATGCATTTGTCATACGGATCCGGCAAATGACAAATGCCATCAGTATGCATGCATTTTGACGGATCCGGCAGGCTGTTTCTGCGACGGAACTGCCTGCCGGATTCCTCTGCCGCAAGTGTGAAAGTACCCTAAGGGGTCTGGTCTGGCGAGGTATCAGTTATCTCATGTGTAGAGATGAGCGAATGTCTAAAAATCCTATTTGGGTCCAAACTAGATGAATCAGTTATCTGATTTGGATCCAAATAAATTGAATTACAACCCCCCCCCCCCTCTTGATTGCCTGGGAATACATGTAGTTCTCTCGTCTGTAATGGCCAGCCTTACACTTGGCTGTCATATTTTCAAGGTCCTATTTTAGCAGAGAATAAATAAAATGCTTTCATTACATGTCAGCTACTGACCAGGAAAACAAAGTCGCCAAGTGTTTACATGAAAATGTTCAGCCTCTTTGATGTTCAGATATGAAGTGGGAGAAAAGATAAAATACACTTGTTTTTTAATCTTTTCAGCAGTGAACTCCCACAAGCAAGGTCAGTCAAGTCCCACTGCACATGAGATTGTTCATGAGCAAAATACCAGTAAGACCTTGGTGCTACAATAGTCTTTGTGAAATTAAAGGGCGTCTGTCACCAGCGTCATCCCTAGGTAACCAAGCCCTGTGGCAAATAGATTTTTCTCAACTGATTACAAGCTTCCTTTTTTGTAGATACGTGGCTCCACTGCAGAGAAATTCTGTTTTTTAAATGTAAATGATGTGCTTATGCAAATGAAGCATTTTGTGCAACAAGGGTGTTGCCATTGCGCTCGCTGCACAAAAAAAATTATCCTCTCTCTTCCAGCCCCTCCATCGGATTTCTGATTGACAGAGCCGGCAGTAGGGACAGCAGACCTGGGAGGAGGACAGTTTACTGCAGAGACCATCACCCAGGAAAGGACTGGCCCACCAGGGAGCCGGTGAATTTCCTGGTGGGCCCTTGCCTGCCTGCTTATATTAATTACTGTCAGCCCCAGCTGCTCGGGTGGCTGGTGAATTCCCTCGTGGGCCCTTGTCTGCATGCTTATATTAATTATTATCAGCCCCAACTGTCCACTTGCAAGCGCCACTGAATGCCCATGTATGTACATCAGCAGCACAACACTCTCCGCAGGCAATAACTGAATTATATTGAAAGCAGACCATCTTCTTCCACTGTGTGATGCTGCACACAGACACAGAGCATCCCCACTGTACTCAGAGTTATCACTATGTTATCTGTGGTGTTACATAGGACTGCAGGTTGTATCTACTACATCACCTGTACTCAGAGAGTTATCACTGTTACAGCAAGAATAGTGAGACTATGGAACTCTCTGCCTCAGGAGGTGGCGATGGTGAGTTCAAGAGGGGCCTGGATGTAGTGTAGCTGGCCACCTAAGACCTGTCCTACGTTGCTAGTATAGCCTTATATGTGTATACAGCTAGACCTGCCAATAGCCTTAATACAATTCCTATGTTTATGTGTTAAAGACAAAAGCAGAGTTATTTACTGTGACATCATGTTTTGGATGTCATATAACTGTTATATTTTGTGTTCACAGAAGCAGGAAAAGATAATATGCCTTTAAGATTCGTTTTGTAGTGTAAGGTAAGCTCAGTAACACAGCAGAAACAACAGAAAGCATAGTGGTAATCTGTTGTTGCTAGGCAGAAGTCTAGACAAATCACAGCCAGCTCCTCACACAGCAAGACTTTTCACCAATCACAGCCTGCCTCACACACAGCCTGTCTGGGAATTCCCCCAGCTCCTGCAACTAGAATCATTATTCACCAGAGACAGGAGCTGAAGAGACATTCACTCCACTAAGAGCTGAGTTTTATGGGAACAAGAGGCCAAATAGGTAGCTAAAACAGTTATATAATGTTCATATTGTTAGTATTGTGTTTAGCACTGTATACTGAACTAGATATATATGTGTTTACTTACAGTTCCACCAATTGCAACCATACAATTGCAAATACAAATTGCAAGCATACAATTGTAAGCATTCAGATTCCATATTGCAATACAAATTGCATACAACCATACCAGGTCATACTCAAACAATCTTTAAATAGTCACTGCTAACTGCATACTGCAAGTAGAACTATTAGTTAGACCTCAGATATACCTCAGAGAGATCATAAAGTGCTTAAATAACAAAGTGGGAGTACAGATACTCAAGAGAGAAATATATCCACCATTTTATGTTGAATGACAAGATTGAACAGTTGAACCACCATTTTATGCATCCGCCATTTTGTGATATCTTTTCAACACGTGTTTTGTACATGGACTATCTGCTGTGGAGGCGGCAGTGTTATATTTGAAGAAAAGTTAAAGTTAATAAAGAATTTATTTGAAGCATTTGGTGTGCTTTTTAAACCTACTGTTTCCATAGAACGGTGCTAGTGGAATTACAGAGTAATAGACAGTCTGGTTAGACTAAAGGTCAGAGATATCAAAATTGTAATGAATCGCGTTTTCTCCTAAAATGGCTGCTGTGCTGCACGTGTTAGAACATGGAGCAAAGAACGGGAATGAGGGATCACCCACAATGCCATGCATGCAGCCAATCAGCAGCTAGCCAGCCCTGTGATGTCACAGCCCTATAAATAGCCTCAGCCATCTTGGATTCTGCCATTTTCCAGTGTACGTAGTGCAGGGAGAGACGTCAGCAGGCGCTCGGGACAGTGCTATGAAAGACTTCATTGTGCTGAAAAATCGATTTACAAGTTCAGGGAAAGATTATTCAAGGTGTAGGGGAAAGATATGGAGGCATCATCCACACTTTAAAAGGAGAACAGGTTGCAATAGGAGAGTGTACAGCCTGGATAATTCTATTACAACTTCCTGCACTTATTGGGGATCCAAATTGCAGTTATACTGCTGCTTTTAGTTTGTTTGCACTATATGATAGCTCAGTAATTCCAGCAAACCTAGCTTGTCATTGGGGCTAAAGTTCTCTGTGATACAGCCATTTAAGGGGTGCATTAATAGGAAAGATATGTACTTCTTATTAGCCGTTCTGCGGTGAATTTACATTATCATACTTTTTTTAGCTGTATTAATAGGAAAAAAAATATGTCTTAGTTGCCGTTCTGCGGTGAAGTTACATTGTACTATAGCCATTAATGGGGTGTATTACTAGGAAATATATATACGTCTTATCAGCCATTCTGCATTGAATTTACATTGTTATACTTTTTTTGGGGGGTGTATTAGTAGGTAAAAATATATGTCTTAATTGCCTTTCCGCGGTGAAGTTACATTGTACTACAGCCATTTATGGGGTGTATTTTTAGGAAATATACGTACACCCTATTAGCCGTTCTGCGGTGAAGTTACATTGTACTACAGCCTTTTTTGGGGTTATTATTTTACTTTTTATTTAATTATTTTATTATACAGTATGTCAGACAGACAAATTACAGGCCCTTTGAAAGGAAACGGGCAGTGGCCAAAATGTTTCTGTCGTAGCCAGAAGTAGCAGCAGAAGAAGCGCGCATGACAGCAGGAGTTGCAACTAGAGACCTGAGCTCCCAGTGTCATTTAGTGGTCGTGTCTTGACCAGCAACCCAGCGTTGCTTGAATGGTTGACTCGGTCTTCGACTTCATTGCAAGTGACATCAGACTTCCTCTGACTTCACGCTTAGTTGGCATGGCCCTGGAGCAGGCCCCGTGCCTTTAGCTGTCCTCAACCTGCCTCTGTCATTTTCTGTCCCCTCAACCCGAGAAGTATTATAATCCGTAGGCTTGGCTCCACTTTTCAGAGAGGACGAGCTACTAGAGGACAGTCAGCAGCTACTACCCAGCCAAGATCTGGAGGAGACAACCGCCACTTACGGTAGGGGGGCAAGTAGTAATTATGAGAGTCGTGTGGGAGCTGGTGTTGCAAGTGGCCAGACTCCTGGCCCTGAGACAGTTGAGGGGGACATCAGTGAAGTGCAGACAGTAGCGGATGATGATGATGTAGCCGATCGCACTTGGGAGCCGGGTGAAGAAGGGGCTTCATCATCATCAGGAGAAGAGGGTGACAGCTTGCTCGTGAAGCAGCGGCTGAGCCAGCAAGTTGGTAGCTTGGCCATGAGTCAGCATTGTGGCAACAGTGGAAGGTCGGTGTCACGCTTCAGTGTGGGAGAGAAACACCACGCCGAGCATAGGAGGGAAGGGGGAAACAGGGAATCAGGCCTGAAAACTACGGAAGGAAGATGGACACCTCCTAGTGAAAACCCTGACTGAAACAAAAAAAACAAATATCCTCACTGACTGCCAGTATGAACAGACCCTAAAGGTAGGTGAGTTCATATGCAGGAATACCTAGAGTCCTATGTAGCCCAACAGGACCCTGGTACTAATGGCAGGTACGAGACTACCTGTTCTTCCAAAAGGAAGGATAAACAGGAGTCTACTTCAGGCCTAATACAAACAATGGAGATATGCAGCACACAGAACCCAAACAAAATACAAAAGGAAAAGGAAATACTTAACTTCAAAGAGGCTATGGAAGCACCAGGAACTTAGCCGAGATCCAACCACAAATAATCCACAGGCACAGAAGATATAAATAGCACAGCATAGTGGGAGAAGCAACTATAAATAAGGATGGTTAAAATACCACATAATCAACACCAGGAGGCATGGGGTATGGCCATTACCAGAAATAACACAGACACATATTGATCCAAAAGGAAAACATGTCAGATCAAACCACGTGTTGCTAGTCTCACAGATCTCCTGCCACTTACTGTCACGAGACATCTGTATGTCTTCCTTCCTTCTACGGGTGACCTCCAGGCACCCAGGACTGACCTTATCCGAGTGAGACCTGTGAAAAGCTTTCACCAAACGACTGGCAATCATGTCTGATGCGAGAACCTATATCCTCTCCTCTGGTCCATAACCCTTCCAGTAAACAAGATACTAAAGAGATCTACGGAGAACTCAAGATCAAGAGTCAATTATCTTGGCGATCTGAAATTCCAAACTACCGTCCACCATGATAGGAGCGGGTGGCAAGGAAGACGGCTCCAAAGGTTCAACATATCTATTTAACAAAGATTTATGAAACACATTATGAATTTTCAGGGCCTGAGGAAGGTCAAGACGGAAAGCTACACGATTAATATTGGCAGTGATCTTATATGGACCAACAAACCTTGGACCCAACTTCCAAGAAGGTACCTTCAACTTAATGTTTCTTGTGGACAGCCACACAGAATCACCCACTCTTAGGTCCGGACCATTCATACGTTTCCTGTCAGCCACACGTTTATACTTAACTTATATTCATCAAGTTATCTTGAATTTTCCGCCATATAGATGACAATGATGACGAAAAACGTTCCTCATCAGGGATACCAGAAGTATCTGCGGGTCAAACCCATATGCCCCAAAAAACTGAAACTTCCCAGTAGACTCCTGCCTACGATTATTTATGGCAAACTCTGCCAAAGACAAAAACGAAGACCACTCCTCCTGGTTCTCAGAAACAAAACATCTCAAGTAAGTCTCCAGATTCTGATTAGTGCGCTCCGTCTTTCCATTCGACTGAAGATGAAAAGCCGAAGAAAAGGACAGTTGTACCCCCAGTCGAGTACTGAACAGTATATGGAGTCCCACGATCCGAGACCAAGTCAGAGGGAATGCCATGGAATTTCACAATGTTGTCAAGAAACACTTGTGCAAGTGTTTTAGCATTAGGTAAGCCTGACAACGCTATAAAGAGCACAATTTTACTAAAGCAAACAACTATCCCCAGAATAAATGTCTTTCCTGAAGAAGTAGGTAGATCAGTGATAAAATCCATGGATAAGTGAGTCCATGGTCTGGACGAGATGGGCAACGGAAGTAGAATTCCGGAAGGCTGAGTATGTGTCACCTTAGAGCATGCACAAGTATGTACTACAGGCTGACACATAGTCCTCAACACACTTACGCAACTCTGGCCACCAGAATCTACGAGAGATGAGGTCGGCAGTGGATCTGCTCCCAGGGTATCCCATAAGAACCGTACAGTGATGTTCCTCAAACACCTTGTGACGCAATTCTGATGGCATAAACAGTTTCCCAGAGGGACAAGAATCCGGTGCATCTCCCTGGGCCTCTAACACCTTCACCTCTAGGTCAGGGTAAAGAGCAGATATCACCAACCCTTCCGACAGTATAGGACTCAGATTTTCAAAATCACCAGCTCCAGGAAAACTATGTGACAAGGCATTTGCCTTGACGTTCTTAACCCCAGGACGATAGGTGACAGTGAAATTGAATCTGGTGAAAAACAAAGACCATCTGGCCTGCCACAGGTTCAGTCATTTAGCCGACTCCAGGTAAGCCAGCTTTTTGTGATCAGTGAACACCGTGATCGGATGAATCTCCCCTTCCAACCAATGACGCCATTTCTCAAAAGCCAACTTAATGGCCAGTAACTCTCAGTTACCCACATCATAATTTATTTTAGAGAAAAAGGCACGTGGACGCCATTTACCAGGTGACGGGCCCTGTGATAAAACTGCTCCTACCCCCACCTCAGAGGCATCCACATCCACAATGAATCGTGTGATACATCCGGCTGCACTAATATATGGGCTGAAGAGAAGCATTCCTCAATCGCAGAAAAGGCTCACAACTCTGAATCAGACCACACTGAAACATCTGTCCCTTTCTTTGTCATGTCAGTTAAGGGTTTTACTATTGTTGAATAGTTCTAAATACATTTTTGGTAATAGTTGTGAACCCCAAAAACCGCATAAGAGCCTTCAGGTTTTCGAGTCGAACCCAGTCCAATACAGCACAGACTTTCTATGGATCAATTCGAGAACCCGAAGATGACAGCAGGTAGCCCAAAAACTGCACCTCGTGTACAGCAAAAACACACTTCTCTAATTTTGCATACAATTTATTATCTCTTAGGATCTGTAACATCTGTCTAATGTGATCCTGATGTATCTCTACGTCTGGAGAATAAATTAAAATGTCATCCAAATACACGCCAACAAACCACCCCACAAGGTGATAAAAAATGTCTTCACAAAATGCTGGAAAACCGCAGGAGCATTGGTCAACCCAAAAGGCATGACCAGGTTCTCAAAGTTCCCCTCAGGAGTATTAAAAGCCGTCTTCACTTCATTCTCTTACTTCATCCTAACCAGATTACATGCCCCCCTTAAGTCCAACTTGGAGAACACCTTGGCGCCAACAATCTTGTTAAACAAATCGAGAATCAAAGGAAGAGGGTAAGGATCACGGACAGTAATCCAATTGAGTTTATGGAAATCCAGACATGGCCGAAGACCTCCGTCCTTTTTATTTAACAAAAAAGAACCCTGCTGCCACTGGAGACTACCATATATGTGTCCATTAGCCAAACTCTCTGCAATATACTGGCCAGTCTTTCAGGTTCAGAAAGGTTATACAATCTAGATTTTGATAACTTAGCTCCGGGAATAAGGTTGATAGTGCAGCGGACTATTCCCAAAACATCTGGGGTATCCCTTACCCTTTAAGAGGTTTTTACAATATATGTCCCTCTGTTAGAGCAAGTTGTCGTGACAAAGGCCATATATAAAAAGCAAGCAAGTTGTCGTGACACCAGTTGTAGGTACCCATATGTAAGATTGCAAGAGTGGTGTAGATTGACCTACAATCTCCCTGAAGGTGTTGTATGCACGTGTCATGGTGCTCCTATCTGGATATCCTTGGATACCAGACGTGGTTGTTCGAAGCAGTGCAAAAGGGGTGATTGACTTGGATGAGAAATAATTAGAATAAATTAAGTCCAGAGTTTGTATTAACATTGGACACAGCTTTACTTGCATAAACATTCATCAAGGAACACTCTTCCAAACTTTATCTTGGTCATCAGCAGGTTTTGGCATTGGTTTTGGCAGGCAAACACTATCAGCTCTGCTATATCTGTACTCTTTCAGTTCTGCTATGTCGGCTGGATTAAATAGGAACTTTTCCTCTTCTGCTGGAACTTAGCTTTCTGTATTCTGTCTCTTACTGTATTCCTAGGAAAATTTATTCTTGGCTTCAAGCTTACTTAGCTTGGCTTTAGGTGATGCAAGCCCAGGAGTGACATGCAACCATTTAGAACTCACATGCAGGGCCTGTCCAACATGGACAAGGTCTGCTATCATCCTCTAGCAAGGGGGTAAGCTAGACACACAACCTCTCCCCAGGAGGGGTAGGCTGGAACTGACTCCTAACTAATCTCCTCCCTAGAGGGAGCAAGAGAGATGGAAAGAAGGTTCCATCCTCTGCTAACCAGCACTGCCAATTGTTGCTGCCACCTACTGGTGAACCAGGCACATTACACTTCAACAGTAGTTTAGAAAGTAAATCCATATACATTATGCAGGATATGAGAATAGATGTATAAAAATGACACAGGATGCACCATTAAAGATAATGGGGGGCAGAAAAAGGTGGTAATGCCACTCTGGAGTATTACAATAGGACTATCATATTCCCGATGTGGAGGTAAAACCTTGCATCCACTCTCAGAAAATACATCAACAAAATCAGATATAAAATAGGGTAATGTCTTAGTAGTTAAAACAGAAAAAGATGTATTCAGACAATTGTCAACACAGACACTTATTGATCCAAAAGGAAAACCTGCCAGATCAAACCACGTGTTGCCAGTCTCACAGATTTCCTGCCATTCACTGTCGCTGGAATGTCCATAGGTCTCAGTAAGTCCATGACAGTCGGGAACCAAATGTGCCCAGGGTAAACCACCCGCTTCGCAGGAGCCTACCTGCCCGGAAAGTAGTAGTGCAGGGGTTCACGAAGGCAGTGGTAGCAGGCAGTCAGCGCAGAGTGTTGGGGGGAAAATGGATTACTCGGCGGTGTGGCAGTTTTTTGTTAAGCCACCGGAGGACGAGAACATGGCCATTTGCTGAATTTGTGGTCAGAAGGTGAAGTGTGGCCAGGGTGACAATGTTGGCACCATAGCCCTGCATTAACACATGCAGCATCACCATAAAGTGGCCTGGGAGAAACGTGGCTCCGATGTGGTGGTCCAGCCTGCCTCTGCAACCGCAGTGTCATACAGTGGCACGCACCCGATTTCAGGCAGTTTAGGCTCCACCACCGCAGGAAAAAGGGAGCTGTCTATCCTTCCCATCATCTACTGGTCCTGATGCTTCTGCTCCTCCTACTCCTTGTCAGTCATTTTGTCAGCAATTGATCACCAAAGTGATTGCCAAGAGACAACAGTATGCGTGCACTCATCCAATGGCACAGAAGCTGAGCGTGCTCCTGGCCAAGTTGCTGGTGCTGCAGTCCCTTCCTTTCCAAGTGGTGGACTCTGCAGCGCCGACATGTGAAGCTGAAACTATAGTCAAGGACAATATATGTCTTTTACCAACCACTGGGTAAATATAGATCCTGCCCAGCCACACCAGCAACTTGGCCAGGTGACGCCGCTTCCGCTTCCATGTTCTCATGCCGTTGGTTCGGCGACAATGTCCGCCTCTGCCTCCTCATCCTCCACCATGTCCTCAGCCTCCACTGCAGGAACAATTCACAGTGCTCCTCCAGCATACCACATGTGCAGGGTACAGCGGTGTCATGCTGTTCTGTGCCTAGTTCGCTTGGGCAAACGGAGTCACACAGGGGAGGAGCAGGAGGATCAGAGGAGCAGGAGGATCAGGGGCATCCAGAGGAGCTACAGGGTGATGAGGACGAAGAGACATATGACCCAAACTGTGCCAGTATGCAGTGGAGATGGAGGCAGGGAGTCCCACCGAGTCACTTGCGCAAATGGCTCAGTGCATACTCAGTTGATTGCATAGTGACAGCCAAATTGTCACTATTCAGCAGAGGGATGACTACTGGCTCTCCACCCTATTAGACCTGGTTCAAGATGGGAGCCTTTTTTACACCCGCTGACAGAGAGTACAAACTGAACTACTATCGAGACATCCTATGTAGTCAGTTGGCTGCTGCCTATGTGCGCCATCTCCCATCCTCACGCAGGTCTGACCGAGGGGTCCCTCTGCGCTCACGTTCCACTGACATGGCTGCCGGGGAGTGGGGGGGGCAGGAGCAGTACCAACTCCATCAGCAGCAACGTAAGTCTAGAGTCGCTGCTGAGCAGTTTTCTTCACCCACCTACTGAAGAAACTACTCAACAGCATCAGCAGGTAGACATAGAGCAGAATCTGAATCAGAAGGTTGTGGCATACTTTGAGTGCACCCTGCCACCCCACATCGAAGATCCTCTGAACTTCTGGGCAGCCAAACCTGATTTGAGTTTTCCCCGGACAAGATTTCCTGCCCGGCCAGCAGTGTGGCATCAGAGCAGGTGTTTAGTTTGGCAGGGGGCCTAGTTACCCAAGGAGAACTAGTCTGTCCACCCAAAATGTGGATAAACTGACCTTTGTGAAAATGAAACATGCATGGATCAGCCAGGATTTCCACAAACCTGTACCTGATACATTAGATTAGATCATCCATGGTGCCACACCTAAACTTTGTCAAAAGAGACCTGTTTCTTCTGGCTACCTGCTTCAGCTACTATTCTGATGCTGCCACCTGCCTGATGCCATACACGTGCTGCCAGGTGCTCCTACTGCCACCCACCATCTTAAACCGGTACTGGTATTGTCCCCCACCTCCCTACTCTGTCACTGGGCCACTCTGTGGTTTCCTCATGCTGCTGCCACATCACAACTCTGTGGTCTCCTCATGCTGCTGCCTCATGAACACTCTGCCAATGGGCCACTCTGTGGTCTCCTCATACTGCTGCCACCTCACCACTCTTTGGTCTCCTCATGCTGGTGCCACGTGAAGACTCTGTCACTGGCCCACTCTGTGGTCTCCTCATGCTGCTGTCACCTCATTACTATGTCACTGGGCCACTATGTGGTCTCCTCATGCTGCTGCCACCTCACCACTATGTCACTGGGCCAATCTGTGTTCTCCTCATGCTGCTGCCACTTCACCACTCTGTGGTCTCCTCATGCTGCTGCCACAACACTCTGTCACTGGAACACTCTGTGGTCTCCTCATGCTGCTGCCACCTGACTATGTCACTGGGGCACTCTGTGGTCTCCTCATGCTGCTGCCACTTCACCACTCTATGGTCTTCTCATGCTGCTGCTACCTCACCACTTCATGACTGGGCCACTATTTAGCATTTTTGGCCTGGATGACATAACCATTTATTTGACCCTTTTTATGATCTGTCAGAAGGAAGAAGAAAATGAGACGCATAGCAGATTCTATCTATGTAGCAGCTGTAAGGCCTCTATGAAATGGTTCTATTTTGCATCAGTATTGACTTATGATTTGGTAGCCAATGCAGGAGTGGGTACAAAACACAGAAGACATACATATATTCCATTCAGGTGTCATCTCTGTTTTGGATCTACTCCATATTTTTTTTTTTTGTGGCCTTAGAAATAGTGAAGGGCGAACACGATCACGCGGACACGATCAAATGTTCGCGAACCGCAAGTTCGCGGCGGGCTCCATTCACTTTAATGGCAGGCAAACCTGAAAAACCTTCAGGTTATTATTGCGGCCACCAAATACTTAAAAGAAGTGCAAAAATTGTCCCACAACATGAACTGTGACATACCAGAAAGGGATCAATGGCAAAAATTCCCACAAAAACCTCAAACATTAGGCATTCACCGGACAGAAAACATCAAGTGATCATGTGGCTGGAGGTACGGTATATTAACGGTCATTGGATAACAATTTAAATTCAGGCCAGTGGAGTACAGGCCTACAGGCCTCCCAAAAAATTAATTGAGTGATTATATGGCTGGAGGTATATTAGACGGTCATTGGATATAAATTAACTGCAGGCCAGTTCAAATAAATGTCAAATACATATGTTTAAAATAACTAAAAATATAAAATTTTATTAAAATCATGGCTAACGAAATCCCCCGTCTTGAATAAACCCCAAATGATAATAGGTAAAATTCAATAACACGTGGTCGTCACAGGTGTTGAATTCCTCTGAGGCCCCAACAATTAGGCATCCATCATGTAGAAAAGCTCAAGTGATTATGTGGCTGAAGGTATATTAGACATTCAATGGATATAAATTTTACTGCAGGCCAGTGGACTATAGGCCCCCCAAAATATTAATTTACTGTACAGAAAAGAAGAATTGATAATGTGTCTGGAAGTACATTAGGTGTTCACCTTATAACAATTTTACTGTTGGCCAGTTAGATTACAGGCCCCAAAAATTATGCATTCAACGTACATAAAAGATCAAGTGATTATGTGGCTGGAGGTATATTAGACTGTGAATGGATATCAATTTTACTGCAGGCCAGTGGACTACAGGCCCAAAAAGTATTCATTCACCAGAGAGAAAACATCAAGTGATTATGTGGCTGAAGGTATGTTAGACGGTCTTTGGATATCAATTTTACTGCAGGCCAGGACAAATACATGTCAAATACATAAGTTTAAAAGAACAAAAAATATAAAATTGGATTAAAAACATCCTCCCTCTTGAAAAAAAACTAATGATAATAGTTGAATTTCCACAACACGTGGTCATCATAGGTGTTGAATTCCTCCGAGGTCCCAAACTTTAGGCATTCACCGGACAGAAAAAGCCTTTTCTGCCGCTTTAATTACATAAGACAGGGACCATTATTTGTTCTGGGTGATGGCGGATATGTGTGGGATGGCATGAGGAAATTCAATTAAACGTGGTCGTCACAGGTGTTGAATTCCTCCGAGATCCATGCCTCATTCATATTTAGAAATGTGAGGTAGTCCACACTGTTGAAAGCTAGGAGAGTGCGCTTATCGATCATAACCCCCCCTGCTGCGCTGAACGTCCTTTCGGACAGGACACTCGACGAGTGGCAAGCCAAGAGTTCCTAGGAAAATTGTGCCAGCTCTGGCCACAGGTCAAGCCTGCACACCCAGTAGTCAAGGGGTTCCTCGCTTCTCAGAGCATCCACATCGGCCGTTAACCCAATAAAGTCGAACACCTGTTGGTCTAGGCGTTCCCTGAGGCTGGATCCGGAGGGAGGCTGTCGATGGGTTGGCTGCAAGAATGATCTCTTATTCGAAGTGACCAACACAACTTCAAACCGACCTCTTATTGCATGCGCTGTAGGATTGGTACTCGCAACTATTTCTCTGTGGGTGGAAATTCCTCTGCCAGCACCCGCAACAGCAGAATGCAGAATCTCTCGAAGCAATGCCTGGAAATGCTGCATTCTGACAGACCTCTGTGATGCTGGTAACATGTCTGCCATTTTGTGTTTGTACTGGGAGTCTAAGTACGTTGACACCCAGCACTGGTCCTTGCCCTTTATGCTTTTTATACGGAGTCCCTCTTCAAACACTGGAGCATGAAGGCCCCCGTTTGCACTAAATTGGAAGCGGTGGAGCGGCCTGGCTCCTGCTCATCGCCCAGGAGAATCTCGTCCTCAGTCTCCTCCCCCCATCCACGGATAACACCAGGGATCCCAGAAAAGTTTAAAGCCTGCTCTTCTTGCTCCTCCTCCTCCCCCCGTGCACCACCCTCCTCTGACTCCTCTTCAGACTCCTGCTGACTTGTCTCAGATGGAGTAGCCCCCCTAGGAATTTATTCAGCATTGCGACTTCCTCATCTTTCTGCTCCTGCTCCTCGACGGCTTGATCAATAACACGACGCAATGCTTGCTCCAGAAAGAAGGCCTAAGGTACGATGTCACTGATGGAGCCCTGGCTGCGACTGACACAGTTGAGTGATCTCATCAAATGGCTGCAGAAATCTGCATGCGTAGCAAATGAGCAGCCACTGGCGCCTTGAAAAAAAAACAAGCTCCCAGAACCTGTCCTGCCGCAGAGTTGGTACAGATAGTCATTAACTGCACTTTACTGCTGTAGCAGCCTATCAAGCATATACAAGGTGGAGTTCCAGCGCGTCGGGCTGTCACAAATCAAACGTCAGCAATGTAAGCCATGGCCGTGTTAGATCTTCTAAAATGGCCAGAGATTTTCCTGGCCTGCCCCAAGACGTCCTGGACCCCGGGGTACTTGGTAATTAACCGTTGCGCGACTATGTTCATTGTAATAAATGTGGGAAGAGGGGGCACACCAATAAATATAAATAATCTAAGGAGTGCAAGAAGGTGGTTAAAATTGATACAACACAAACCCGACCCAAGAAAGAGTCACAAGAACCACCCTATATAAATGCACATTCAACAATCGTTATGGATAAAAATGTATGTATAAAGTTTATTAGACACACAAACAAACAAACACATTAAAAATTGTATACAATATGAACAGCATGTCGGTGTGAAAAAATACATGATATCACCGACAAATACAGAATCCACTGAACATCCACTGAGTAAGGACATGCAATATGACCCAGCTAAACAATATGTGCACCTATAGACCAGTGTTTCCCAACCAGTGTGCCTCCAGCTGTTGCAAAACTACAACTCCCAGAATGCCTGGACAGCCTTTGGCTGTGCAGGCATGCTGGGAGTTGTAGTTTTGCAACAGCTGGAGGCACACTGGTTGGGAAACACTGCTATAGACAACATAAAGCAAATGTCAAAATAAGGTAAGACCACTGAGTGAATGACAGCAAACCACAATAAGGTTAAAGAACAAGAGCCAAAACCTGTGTGAACAGCTGGTACAGTGGATCTGAATAAATGAGAAACGCCCAACGCGTATTGCCAGCGCAGTCCGGCTTCCTCAAGGTTCAGGACTTGTGCCATGCATGGCACGTGTGTCATTTTGCCCTGTTTCAGCTTGCTCAGCACCACTTTACCAATTGTGAAATTGAGCGGGGTTAGCCACTGATTGGCCTGTGACTGCAGAGCAGAAAGCAGTGTGGCTCTTGGCTTCCAAGCACAACAGACGCAGTACAGCATGGCAAAGTCTAACCTGGCACGTCAAATAAGTTTTGAGGAGCTGGGGGGTGCACCGGAAGAGACAGTAGCAGTGGAAAAGGAGGAGTCAGCCGAGGAGGAGATGAAGGATGGAGTAGGAGGAGCAGAAGAAGAGGCAGGCCTGCATGCAATCTGTGGCAATAATACCAAATACACGCGGGTGCCACGGGTTGCATGCTTGACAGCCGTCAGAGGGTTCACCCAGTGGGCAATAAAAGTTATGAACCTTCCTTGCCCGTGTTTGCTAGACCATGTGTCTGTGGTCAGATGTATCTTGGCACCGAGATACATTCACTTGCCGGTGAACATGGCCATATAGCTCTGGGATGCCCTTCTTGGAGAAATATTTCCTTCCGGGGACCTTCATTTGCGGTGTGCCAATATCCGAAAATTTTCTAAAGGCCTCCGAGTCCACCCGTTTATATGGCAGTCAAGAGGGTTATCTGGCATCATCAACTTATTACGTTCAAACATTTGGGCCACGGAAGCCTGCCTTTTTCCAGACGAACGAAACAACGGCACAGTGGAAGTTGGAGTGGAAGATAAATGGGAGGAGAGAGGACAAGGAGAAGGAGAAGAGGCAGGAGGTGGAACTTCGGGAGTGTGGCTTTGTGGGTTTTAATGGTGTTGCTCCAACTGGGCTTGGTAATGGGAGTTCAGGTGCCTTCTTAAGGCGGTCGTTCCTAGGTGAGTTTTGGGCTTACTGCTACTAATGTGTTGACAGCACAGGCTGCAGATGGCAACACTATTGTGAGCAGCTGACACGTTAAAAAAAGCCCACACTGCGGAGCCATGTGCCGGTATCCTGGGAGCGCCAGATGTGACCGTGGCTTGCTCCAGATACATTTGCAGTCTGCTTTTTGCCTCCTGTGCACTGCGAGTTCTGCCTGCTTCTCCTCCCTATCTGCTGCTCCGTCTCTCCCTCTGAACTCCCCTCCTCTTCCTTTCTTGTGGGCAACCACCTTCACCACCACTGACATTAGAGATTTCAGATTAGGCATTAACAGCGTGGTGCTCCTTGGGCTGATCTGGGTACTGTCGTCAGACCGCTGTGTGGCGGCCAATGCTACCTCCTCTTCCCGATCCGATGCCAAGAATGGCTGCGCATCGCTAAGGTCTGGGAATGGAAGGTAAAAAAATTCCTCTGACTCGAGTGGAGGGGCTATGGTGGTGGGGGTTTCTTTGGGGGTGCACACAGCAGAGAGTGAGGAGGGTGCTGATACAGAGGATGAGGATGGTGCAGAAGCGGAAGGCTGATTGGGCCACTCAACCAACTCTGGTGTGTCCTTTGAAGAAATCGCACACGCCTTCTCCAACTTCCCACTTAGGCTCCGGTCTGGTGCAAAATTCTGAATGAGTTGGGTCAAGATACATTATTAGCCAAAACAGACATAAAATCTGCTTTCAGATTATTGCCTTTGCACCCAAGTGGTTTTAATTCTCTAGGATTTCAATTTCAAGGATCGTATTTCTTTGATAAGGCTCTACCGATGGGTTTCACACTATCATGCTTCTATTTTGAAGCCTTTTGAAGCCTTCTCCACTTGTCCACTCCACTCGATGATTTTTTAGAAAAGGCGATTCTGATAACTGCATGTTTATACTTAGAAAATTTTTAAACATGTCAAAACAATTCAATATCCCACTAGCTGTGGAAAAAACGTTTTTTCCAACAACTTATCTAACTTTCTTTGGCACTGATATTGACACAAAAAACATGCAATTTAGCATTCCATCTGAAAAAATAAAAAACACTAGAATCGCTACTTCAAATTTACTTATTCGAAAAAAGACCACCCTCAAGGATCTTCAATCTTTACTGGGTTCTTTGAATTTTATTTCACGTGTGATTCCAATAGGTAGAGTCTTTTCAAAAAGGTTATATAGGGCTTCTAAAGGTAAAACATCACCTTTCTCACACATACATATAAATAAACAATTAAAAGAAGATAAAAAAATCTGGTTATTATTCTTGGATAATTTTAATGGTCATACTATATGGCAACAGGACTTTATTGTTTCAGACGCATTCAAATTGTACTCAGATGCAGCAGGATCGGTTGGGTATGGTGTGATTTTTCAAAATATGTGGTCTGTTGAATGCTGGCCTAAAAAAAATGGTTTTCAAACGGTTTGACAAAGAATTCAGTTTTTATTGAACTGTTTCCAGTACTGGTTGCCTTGAAAGTTTGGAAAACTCATTTACTAAACAAAATAATTTTAATTTTACTCCATTCTGATAATCAAGGAGTGGTCTACGCAATAAACTGCATGTCATCTAAATCAGAACCAGTCATTAAATTGCTAAGGGAATTAGCATTAACCTGCTTATGTAACAACATTTGGATTAAAACCAAACATATACAAGGCAAAATTAATTTATTGGCTGATTCTTTATCAGGACAGAACATGCAGACCTTCAAAAAGCTATCACCAGATGCTGCTGCAGAAAACACCCCATGTCCGGATTACCTCTGGGACATAATTTTGTTGCAATTGAAGAACTTTTGAGAAATTCTCTAGCCGAAAAAGCTTGGTCTTCTTACACCTCGTCCTGGACAATGCGGACAACATGTTTCACTTCATAATGGAACTGTTTGAGAAAAAAAAGCAGTCAGTTCCATTAAATTAGCTAATATTTCTTTCTTCTTGAGAGTTAACGGTTTCAATCCTAAAAGTTCAAATTTCTTGTTGAACCAAATACTAAAGGGTTTGAAAAAACAATCTGTTTAAACTGAGAAAATGTACAATTTTAAGGGAAAAATATGTTGAATCAGAATTTCATGGTGTCATCAAATCCCCAAAAAGTTGGGACAAGGCCATTTTCACCACTGTGTGGCATCTCCCCTTCTTCTTACAACACTCAACAGACGTCTGGGGACCGAGGAGACCAGTTTCTCAAGTTTAGAAATAGGAATGCTCTCCCATTCTTGTCTGATACAGGCCTCTAACTGTTCAATCGTCTTGGGCTTTCTTTGTTGCACCTTCCTCTTTATGATGCGCCAAATGTTCTCTATAGGTTAAAGATCTGGACTGCAGACTGGCCATTTCAGTACCCGGATCCTTCTCCTACGCAGCCATGATGTTGTGATTGATGCAGAATGTGGTCTGGCATTATCTTGTTGAAAAATGCAGGGTCTTCCCTGAAAGAGATGACGTCTGGATGGGAGCATATGTTGTTCTAGAACCTGAATATATTTTTCTGCATTAATGGTGCCTTTCCAGACATGCAAGCTGCCCATGCCACACGCACTCATGCAACCCCATACCATCAGAGATGCAGGCTTCTGAACTGAGCGTTGATAACAACTTGGGTTGTTCTTGTCCTCTTTGGTCCGGATGACATGGCGTCCCAGATTTCCAAAAGAACTTTGAATCGTGACTCGTCTGACCACAGAACATTCTTCCATTTTGCCACACTCCATTTTAAATGATCCCTGGCCCAGTGAAAACGTCTGAGCTTGTGGATCTTGCTTAGAAATGGCTTCTTCTTTGCACTGTAGAGTTTCAGCTGGCAACGGCGGATGGCATGATGGATTGTGTTCACTGACAATGGTTTCTGGAAGTATTCCTGAGCCCATTCTGTGATTTCCTTTACAGTAGCATTCCTGTTTGTGGTGCAGTGTCGTTTAAGGGCCCGGAGATCACGGGCATCCAGTATGGTTTTACGGCCTTGACCCTTACGCACAGAAATTGTTCCAGAGTCTCTGAATCTTCGGATGATGTTATGCACAGTTGATGATGGTAGATGCAAAGTCTTTGCAATTTTTTGCTGGGTAAAACCTTTCTGATATTGCTCCACTATCTTTCTGCGCAACATTGTGGGAATTGGTGATCCTCTACCCATCTTGGCTTCTGAGAGACACTGCCACTCTGAGAAGCTCTTTTTATACCAATCATGTTGCCAATTGACCTAATTAGTGTTAATTGGTCTTCCAGTTCTTCGTTAGGCTCAAATTTACTTTTTCCAGCCTCTTATTGCTACTTGTCCCAACTTTTTTGGGATTTGTTGACACCGTGAAAATTTGAATCAACGTATTTTTCCTTTAAAATGATACATTTACTCGGATTAAACGTTTGATCTGTCATCTACGTTCTATTACAAATAAAATATTGACATTTGCCATCTCCACATCATTGCATTCAGTTTTTATTCACAATTTGTTTAGTGTCCCAACTTTTTTGGAATCCGGTTTGTAAGACCATCTTTTAATAGTAGCTTAATTTTCATAATTTTTTAGGTTCACCCTGTATAATTTGGATTGTTGGAAACTCCATTGTAGTTGGAGTGGAAAAACGCGCACAAGAACGGAACTATACAGCAACATTAGGAATAAAAATAAAGATTAACATCTGCTGGAATGGAAAAAAGGACTTAAAAATAATGGACTTGCTATTTAAATGTAGCAAAATGTAAAAAAAGAAATTCCCACCTCCAGATTTATTAATTGTTCATATAGGTGGAAACGACATAGGAAAAGTTAGCTCCCTGAGTTTCATTTCTGAATTCAAGCAAATTTGGTCACGAATCAGATCGAATTTCTCAAAAGCTATCCTTATATTTTCAGAAATGATCCCCAGGCTCATCTGGTCTCACAAAGAACATTTTTTTTTAGGGAAAATAAGAAGAAAAATGAATAAGCATTTAGATTTTTTTTTATTTAACAATAATAATTGGTACAAACACATTGAAATGGAAGGATTTACAAAAGGCATTTACTCTAATAGTTCCTTATGTCTGTCTGACATTGGGAACAATATTGTTGATGTAGGTTTCCAAAACATTATAGAGTCAGGCTTGCAATGTTTGGGGGATGCCAAGCAATAAATTACATGGCGTATGGGGTAATTCGCTCATATGTTTGAGTGGACATGAGATATTAATTGTACTAACTTATTGGTTGGTAAATATAAAATGGTAAATAATCCAACATCACGGCCTATAAATTCAAAAAGTTTTATTATACACAAATAAATTGGTTTAGTTAATATTATTTAAGGATTGTTGTCTGTTATTCAAGGGAATCTCTGGAACCTAGGCCACCATAAATGGGCCCTATATCATTGTGTAATACAATGAAGGGAACACATGGTGGCATGGTTCCGTTCATTGTATTTATGTTATTAAAGTTATCTCATCTGGTGATAGGTGTCATCCACAAGGATCAACTGTATTTCTGGTCAGTTATCTTCAACTTTATCTTCATTGGACGGCAGCCTAACGGGAGGACGGGTGGGAGGACACCTGTAAAAGAAGAAGTTAAACGTTGATTGCGTATTCACGGCGCAGAGAAGCATCTGTCCCTCCTACCCGCCCAAAAAAATAAAAATATTAGTTTCATTGCGATGTTTCATTATGGGGTAAGTCGCTCATATGTTTGAGTGGACATGAGTTATTAATTCTACAAATTTATTGTATTGGTAAAAATAAAATGGTAAATAATCCAACATCGTGGCCTATATAATCCACAAATAAATGTTTTCTTATACACAAATAAGTTGGTTTAGTTAATATTATTTAAGGGTTGTTGTCTTTTATTCAAGGGAATCTCTGGACCCTAGGCCACCATGTATGTGGCTTTAAGGGGCATGAGTAATTTTACATTAAGCAAAAACTACAATGCTCTGTCTGCAAAAGCTACAGCACTCATCATGATGATAACAGTACTTGTGCTTTGTAAAAATGTTAAGTGAAATTTAAGTAGCTTGATGCAAACAGGTAGATAAATTCCATCTTTTTCAGTTTCATAAAAAAAAGCTATTACATCTATTGAGGAAAAGCTAACAGACGCTATGATTATTGCATTCCGAACTTTACAAATTTACAAGTATCAGGATAAACATTTGTATTCTTAGATGCATTACTAGAAGTATGTCCAGTAGAGGAAAGGTAAAGACTATGCATGCCTTTGATATAGAAAAAATAATCAAATTGATTTATAAAAGGATGTCATCTTTATTCCTTCACTTATTTTCAGACTTGCACATAGTTTCAGACTTTTCTTACATGGGTGTATTTCTCCAAGTACTACATGCTGGATGTGTATTCTATGGGGGTCATTTATCAAACTAGTGTAAAGTAGAACTGGCTTAGTTGCCCATAGCAACCAATCAGATTCCATCTATCATTTTCTAAAGGCGCTGTCAAAAATGAAAGATGGAATCCGATTGGTTGCTATAGGAAACTAAGCCAGTTTTACTTTACTAAAATACTGATTAAGGGGTTTGATATGCCTGCTTCCACAAAATACTGATTAAGGGGTTCGAAATACCTGTTTCTACCAAATATTGATTGAGGCCTGCGATATACCTGCTTCTACAAAATACAGAATAAGGGGTTTGATATACCTCTTTCCACCAAATATTGATTGAGGGGTGTGATATACCTGCTTTCACAAAATACTGATTAAGGGGTTTGATATACCTGCTTCCACCAAATATTGATTGAGGCCTGCAATAGACCTGTTTCCACAAAATACTGATTAAGCGGTTCGATATACCTGCTTCTACAAAATACTGAATAAGGAGTTAAATATACCTGTTTCCACCAAATATTGATTATGGGGTGCGATATACCTGCTTCTACAAAATACTTATTACGTTTTTTTATATAATTACTGCGACAAAATACTGATTGAGGACTACGATATACCTGTTTCCACAAAATACTGATTAAGGAGTTCGATATACCTGTTTCCACCAAATATTGATGATGGGCTGCGATATACCTGCTTCCACAAAATACTGATTAAGGTGTTTGATATTTCTGCTGCCACAAAACACAGATTGAGGGCTACGAAAAACCTGCTACCATAAAATACTGATTAAGGGGTTCGATATACCTGTTTTTTACCAAATATTGATTAAGGCCTACGATATACCTTCTTCCACAAAATACTGATTAAGGGGTTTGATATACCTGCTTCCACAAAATACTGATTAGGGGTTTGAAATACCTGTTTCTACCAAATATTGATTGAGGCCTGCAAAATACCTGCTTCTACAAAACACAGACTAAGGGGTTTGATATACCTCTTTTCACCAAATATTGATTGAGGGGTGTGATATACCTGCTTCCACAAAATACTGATTAAGGGGTTTGATATACCTGCTTCCACCAAATATTGATTGAGGCCTGCGATATACCTGTTTCCACAAAATACTGGGGTGCGATATACCTGCCTCCACAAAATACTGATTAAGCGGTTCGATATACCTGTTTCCACCAAACATTGATTGAGGCCTGCGATATACCTGCTTCCACAAAATACTGATTAAGGGGTTTGATATATCTGCTTCCACAAAATACTGATTGAGGGCTGCGATATACCTGCTTCCACAAAATACTGATTAAGGAAATTGATATACCTGTTTCCACCAAATATTGATTGAGGCCTGCGATATACCTGCTTCCACAAAATACTGATTATGGGTTTGGATAAAACTGTTTCTACCAAATATTGATTGAGGCCTGCAATATACCTGCTTCCACAAAATACTGATTAAGGGGTTCGATATAACTGCTTCTACAGAATATTGATTGAGGCTTATGATATACCTGCTTCCACAAAATACTGATTAAGGGGTTTAATATACATGCTTCCTCAAAATACTGATTGAGGGCTGCAATATACCTACTTCCACAAAATACTCATTAAAGGGTTCGATATACCTGTTTCTACCAAATATTGATTTAGGCCTGCAATATACCTGCTGCCACAAAATACTGATTAAGGGGTTTGATATACCTGTTTCCACTAAATATTGATGATGGGCTGCGATATACCTGCTTCCACAAAATACTGATTAAGGTGTTTGATATACAAACCGGATTCCAAAAAAGTTGGGACACTATACAAATCGTGAATAAAAACTGAATGTAATGATGTGGAGATGCAAATGTCAATATTTTATTTGTAATAGAACGTAGATAACAGATCAAACGTTTAATCCGAGTAAATGTATCATTTTAAAGGAAAAATACGTTGATTCAAAATTTCACGGTGTCAACAAATCCCCCAAAAGTTGGGACAAGTAGCAATAAGAGGCTGGAAAAAGTAAATTTGAGCCTAACGAAGAGCTGGAAGACCAATTAACACTAATTAGGTCAATTGGCAACATGATTGGGTATAAAAAGAGCTTCTCAGAGTGGCAGTGTCTCTCAGAAGCCAAGATGGGTAGAGGATCACCAATTCCCACAATGTTGCGCAGAAAGATAGTGGAGCAATATCAGAAAGGTGTTACCCAGCGAAAAATTGCAAAGACTTTGCATCTATCATCATCAACTGTGCATAACATCATCCAAAGATTCAGAGACTCTGGAACAATCTCTGTGCGTAAGGGTCAAGGCCGTAAAACCATACTGGATGCCCGTGATCTCCGGGCCCTTAAACGACACTGCACCACAAACAGGAATGCTACTGTAAAGGAAATCACAGAATGGGCTCAGGAATACTTCCAGAAACCATTGTCAGTAGACACAATCCACCGTGCCATCCGCCGTTGCCAGCTGAAACTCTACAGTGCAAAGAAGAAGCCATTTCTAAGCAAGATCCACAAGCTCAGGCGTTTTCACTGGGCCAGGGATTATTTAAAATGGAGTGTGGCAAAATGGAAGAATGTTCTGTGGTCAGATGAATCACGATTCAAAGTTATTTTGGGAAATCTGGGACGCCATGTCATCCGGACCAAAGAGGACAAGGACAACCCAAGTTGTTATCAACGCTCAGTTCAGAAGCCTGCATCTCTGATGGTATGGGGTTGCATGAGTGCATGTGGCATGGGCAGCTTGCATGTCTGGAAAGGCACCATCAATGCAGAAAAATATATTCAGGTTCTAGAACAACATATGCTCCCATCCAGACGTCATCTCTTTCAGGGAAGACCCTGCATTTTTCAACAAGATAATGCCAGACCACATTCTGCATCAATCACAACATCATGGCTGCGTAGGAGAAGGATCCGCGTACTGAAATGGCCAGTCTGCAGTCCAGATCTTTCACCTATAGAGAACATTTGGCGCATCATAAAGAGGAAGGTGCAACAAAGAAGGCCCAAGACGATTGAACAGTTAGAGGCCTGTATTAGACAAGAATGGGAGAGCATTCCTATTTCTAAACTTGAGAAACTGATCTCCTTGGTCCTCAGACGTCTGTTGAGTGTTGTAAGAAGGGGAGATGCCACATAGTGGTGAAAATGGCCTTGTCCCAACTTTTTGGGGATTTGTTGACACCATGAAATTCTGATTCAACATATTTTTCCCTTAAAATCAGTTTAAACTTTTGTTCTGTGATTTATGTTCTATTCTGAATAACATATTAGAAATTAGCACCTCCACATCATTGCATTCAGTATTTATTCACAATTTGTATAGTGTCCCAACTTTTTTGGAATCCGGTTTGTACTTGCTGCCACAAAATACAGATTGAGGGCTACGATATACCTGCTTCCACAAAATACTGATTAAGGGGTTTGATATACCTGCTTCAACCAAATATTGATTGAGGCCTGCGATATACCTGTTTTCACAAAATACTGATTAAGTTTGCTATCATCCTCCTGAGGGTCCTAGCCTACCCCTAAATTAGCATAATTTGAACTTTGAACGGTAAAACATATATAAACTTCTCTATATTGAACAACTGCATTGAAAAAGTTGTATGCACCTTTCACCATCTACTGGTAGAAGAGAGACATTGCAGGCATAATACACTTTACATTAAATGACATTGGTGAGTCATGCTTACACCCTTACTGTTGAATCCACAATATCCTCTGCAGATGCAGGTTTTCAACACCCCCACTAATACATATCCACATTACTTTAAGGGGTCTGATATGGGGCCTCCATTCATTTTGGTGGTTTGGTCTCTGGTGAGATTCATTTTATAAGAATCATCTGGGGTGTGAATAAGTTTGGGGTTGGGTCTTATTTTTCCCACTGATAAAGAATCTTCATGTAAGTAATTCTACAAAGTTTAAAAGATGTTAATAGGATGACATTTTTGCTGTTGGTGTTCAGCCTGAGGGCTGCCCTCCAAAAAGAAGGCATGTTCATGCAGCAGATACATATAAGAACCTGCTCTCCAGCAGCTCAAGTCTCAGATTAGTTGTCGTCACAAGAGTTGAGCGGACACCTGGATGTTTGGGTTCGAGAAGTTCGGCCGAACTTCCCGGAAATGTTCGGGTTCGGGATCCGAACCCGATCCGAACTTCGTCCCGAACCCCATTGAAGTCAATGGGGACCCGAACTTTTCGGCACTAAAAAGGCTGTAAAACAGCCCAGGAAAGGGCTAGAGGGCTGCAAAGGGATAGGGAAATGAATAAAAATAAAAATAAAATAAATAAAAATTAACCAATATCAATTGGAGAGAGGTCCCATAGCAGAGAATCAGGCTTCACGTCAGCCACCACTGCAACAGTCCATTGTCAGATATTTAGGCTCAGCACCCAGGCAGAGGAGAGAGGTCCCATAACAGAGAATCTGTCTTCATGTCAGCAGAGAATCAGTCTGCATGTCATAGCAGAGAATCAGGCTTCACGTCAGCCACCAGTGCAACAGTCCATTGTCAGATATTTAGGCCCAGCACCCAGGCAGAGGAGAGAGGTCCCGTAACAGAGGATCTGGCTTCATGTCAGCAGAGAATCAGTCTGCATGTCATAGCAGAGAATCAGGCTTCACGTCACCCAACATTGGAACAGTCCATTGGCATATATTTAGGCCCAGCACACAGGCAGAGGAGAGAGGTCCCGTAACAGAGAATCTGTCTTCATGTCAGCAGAGAATCAGTCTGCATGTCATAGCAGAGAATCAGGCTTCACGTCAGCCACCACTGCAACAGTCCATTGGCATATATTTAGGCCCAGCATCCAGGCAGAGGAGAGAGGTCCCGTAACAGACAATCTGGCTTCATGTCAGCAGAGAATTAGTCTGCATGTCATAGCAGAGAATCAGGCTTCATGTCAGCCACCACTGCAACAGTCCATTGTCAGATATTTAGGCCCAGCACCCAGGCAGAGGAGAGAGGTCCCGTAACAGAGAATCTGGCTTCATGTCAGCAGAGAATTAGTCTGCATGTCATAGCAGAGAATCAGGCTTCACGTCACCCAACATTGGAACAGTCCATTGGCATTTATTTAGGCCCAGCACCCAGGCAGAGGAGAGAGGTCCCGTAACAGACAATCTGTCTTCATGTCAGCAGAGAATTAGTCTGCATGTCATAGCAGAGAATCAGGCTTCACGTCAGCCACCACTGCAACAGTCCATTGTCAGATATTTAGGCCCAGCACCCAGGCAGAGGAGAGAGGTCCCGTAACAGAGAATCTGGATTCATGTCAGCAGAGAATTAGTCTGCATGTCATAGCAGAGAATCAGGCTTCAAGTCACCCAACATTGGAACAGTCCATTGGCATATATTTAGGCCCAGCACACAGGCAGAGGAGAGAGGTCCCGTAATAGACAATCTGTCTTCATGTCAGCAGAGAATTAGTCTGCATGTCATAGCAGAGAATCAGGCTTCATGTCAGCCACCACTGCAACAGTCCATTGGCATATATTTAGGCCCAGCACACAGGCAGAGGAGAGAGGTCCCGTAACAGAGAATCTGTCTTCATGTCAGCAGAGAATTAGTCTGCATGTCATAGCAGAGAATCAGGCTTCACGTCAGCCACCACTGCAACAGTCCATTGTCAGATATTTAGGCCCAGCACCCAGGCAGAGGAGAGAGGTCCCGTAACAGAGAATCTGTCTTCATGTCAGCAGAGAATCAGTCTGCATGTCATAGCAGAGAATCAGGCTTCACGTCAGCCACCACTGCAACAGTCCATTGGCATATATTTAGGCCCAGCACACAGGCAGAGGAGAGAGGTCCCGTAACAGAGAATCTGTCTTCATGTCAGCAGAGAATCAGTCTGCATGTCATAGCAGAGAATCAGGCTTCACGTCACCCAACATTGGCATATATTTAGGCCCCGGCACCCAGACAGAGGAGAGGTTCATTCAACTTTGGGTAGCCTCGCAATATAATGGTAAAATGAAAATAAAAATAGGATTGAATGAGGAAGTGCCCTGGAGTACAATAATATATGGTTAAGGGGAGGTAGTTAATGTCTAATCTGGACAAGGGACGGACAGGTCCTGTGGGATCCATGCCTGGTTCATTTTTATGAACGTCAGCTTGTCCACATTGGCTGTAGACAGGCGGCTGCGTTTCTGTAATGACGGCCCCTGCCGTGCTGAATACACGTTCAGACAAAACGCTGGCCGCCGGGCAGGCCAGCACCTCCAAGGCATAAAAGGCTAGCTCTGGCCACGTGGACAATTTAGAGACCCAGAAGTTGAATGGGGCCGAACCATCAGTCAGTACGTGGAGGGGTGTGCACACGTACTGTTCCACCATGTTAGTGAAATGTTACCTCCTGCTAACACGTTGCGTATCAGGTGGTGGTGCAGTTAGCTGTGGCGTGTTGACAAAACTTTTCCACATCTCTGCCATGCTAACCCTGCCCTCAGAGGAGCTGGCCGTGACACAGCTGCCTTGGCGACCTCTTGCTCCTCCTCTGCCTTGGCCTTGGGCTTCCACTTGTTCCCTTGTGACATTTGGGAATGCTCTCAGTAGCGCGTCTACCAACGTGCGCTTGTACTCGCGCATCTTTCTATCACGCTCCAGTGCAGGAAGTAAGGTGGGCACATTGTCTTTGTAGCGTGGATCCAGCAGGGTGGCAACCCAGTAGTCCGCACACGTTAAAATGTGGGCAACTCTGCTGTCGTTGCGCAGGCACTGCAGCATGTAGTCGCTCATGTGTGCCAGGCTGCCCAGGGGTAAGGACAAGCTGTCCTCTGTGGGAGGCGTATCGTCATCGTCCTGCCTTTTCCCCCAGCCACGCACCAGTGATGGGCCCGAGCTGCGTTGGGTGCCACCCCGCTGTGACCATGCTTCATCCTCATCCTCCTCCACCTCCTCCTCATCCTCGTCCTCCTCGTCCTTCAGTAGTGGTCCCTGGCTGGCCACATTTGTACCTGGCCTCTGCTGTTGCAAAAAACCTCCCTCTGAGTCACTTCGAAGAGACTGGCCTGAAAGTGCTAAAAATGACCCCTCTTCCTCCTCCTCCTCCTGGGCCACCTCCTCTTCCATCATCGCCCTAAGTGTTTTCTCAAGGAGACATAGAAGTGGTATTGTAACGCTGATAACGGCGTCATCGCCACTGGCCATGTTGGTGGAGTACTCGAAACAGCGCAACAGGGCACACAGGTCTCGCATGGAGGCCCAGTCATTGGTGGTGAAGTGGTGCTGTTCCGCAGTGCGACTGACCCGTGCGTGCTGCAGATGAAACTCCACTATGGCCTGCTGCTGCTCGCACAGTCTGTCCAGCATGTGCAAGGTGGAGTTCCACCTGGTGGGCACGTCGCATATGAGGCGGTGAGCGGGAAGGCCGAAGTTACGCTGTAGAGCAGATAGGCGAGCAGCGGCAGGATGTGAACGCCGGAAGCGCGAACAGACGGCCCGTACTTTATGCAGCAGCTCTGACATGTCGGGGTAGTTGTGAATGAACTTCTGCACCACCAAATTCAGCACATGCGCCAGGCAAGGGATGTGCGTCAAACCGGCTAGTCCCAGAGCTGCAACGAGATTTCGCCCATTATCGCACACCACCAGGCCGGGCTTGAGGCTCACCGGCAGCAACCACTCGTCGGTCTGTTGTTCTATACCACGCCACAACTCCTGTGTGGTGTGTCCTTTGCCTGTCCCCCAAACATATGAGTTTCAGAATGGCCTGCTGACGTTTACCCCGGGCTGTGCTGAAGTTGGTGGTGAAGGTGTGTGGCTGACTGGATGAGCAGGTGGAAGAAGAGGAGGAGGAAGCCGAGAAGGAGGAGGTGGCAACAGGAGGCAAAGAATGTTGCCCTGCGATCCTTGGCGGCGGAAGGACGTGCGCCAAACAGCTCTCCGCCTGGGGCCCAGCTGCCACTACATTTACCCAGTGTGCAGTTAGGGAGATATAGCGTCCCTGGCCGTGCTTACTGGTCCACGTATCTGTGGCTAGGTGGACCTTGCTGCAGATGGCGTTGCGCAGTGCACACTTGATTTTATCGGATACTTGGTTGTGCAGGGAAGGCACGGCTCTCTTGGAGAAGCAGTGGCGGCTGGGAACAACATACTGTGGGACAGCAAGCGACATGAGCTGTTTGAAGCTGTCTGTGTCCACCAGCCTAAATGACAGCATTTCATAGGCCAGTAGTTTAGAAATGCTGGCATTCAGGGCCAGGGATCGAGGGTGGCTAGGTGGGAATTTACGCTTTCTCTCAAATGTTTGTGAGATGGAGAGCTAAACATTGCCGTGTGACATGGTTGAGATGCTTGGTGACGGAGGTGGTGGTGGTGTTGGTGGTACATCCCCTGTTTGCTGGGGGGCAGGTGCCAACGTTCCTCCAGAGGCGGAGGAAGAGGCCGAGGCGGCAGCAGCAGAAGAGGCCGAGGCGGCAGCAGCAGAAGAGGTAGCAGGGGGAGCCTGAGTGACTTCCTTGTTTTTAAGGTGTTTACTCCACTGCAGTTCATGCTTTGCATGCAGGTGCCTGGTCATGCAGGTTGTGCTAAGGTTCAGAACGTTAATGCCTCGCTTCAGGCTCTGATGGCACAGCGTGCAAACCACTCGGGTCTTGTCGTCAGCACATTGTTTGAAGAAGTGCCATGCCAGGGAACTCCTTGAAGCTGCCTTTGGGGTGCTCGGTCCCAGATGGCGGCGGTCAGTAGCAGGCGGAGTCTCTTGGCGGCGGGTGTTCTGCTTTTGCCCACTGCTCCCTCTTTTGCTACGCTGTTGGCTCGGTCTCACCACTGCCTCTTCCTCCGAACTGTGAAAGTCAGTGGCACGACCTTCATTCCATGTGGGGTCTAGGACCTCATCGTCCCCTGCATCGTCTTCCACCCAGTCTTGATCCCTGACCTCCTGTTCAGTCTGCACACTGCAGAAAGACGCAGCAGTTGGCACCTGTGTTTCGTCATCATCAGAGACTTGCTGAGGTGGTATTCCCATGTCCTCATCATCAGGAAACATAAGTGGTTGTGCGTCAGTGCATTCTATGTCTTCCACCGCTGGGGAAGGGCTAGGTGGATGCCCTTGGGAAACCCTGCCAGCAGAGTCTTCAAACAGCATAAGAGACTGCTGCATAACTTGAGGCTCAGACAGTTTCCCTGATATGCATGGGGGTGATGTGACAGACTGATGGGGTTGGTTTTCAGGTGCCATCTGTGCGCTTTCTGCAGAAGACTGGGTGGGAGATAATGTGAACGTGCTGGATCCACTGTCGGCCACCCAATTGACTAATGCCTGTACCTGCTCAGGCCTTACCATCCTTAGAACGGCATTGGGCCCCACCATATATCGCTGTAAATTCTGGCGGCTACTGGGACCTGAGGTAGTTGGTACACTAGGACGTGTGGATGTGGCAGAACGGCCACGTCCTCTCCCAGCACCAGAGGGTCCACTAACACCACCACGACCATGTCCACGTCCGCGTCCCTTACTATATGTTTTCTTCATTGTTATCGTTCACCACAACAACAAAAATATTATTTGGCCCAATGTATTGTATTCAAATTCAGCTGAATATCAATTTGAGGCCTAGTATTTAGGCGCTGGGTGACAGGTATACGTTTACTGACAGAATTAGACTTGGAAATGCACTGTAGCGTGTGTGTGAAGTTATTCAGAATGACCCTATGTGCACCTTGAATATTATATACCCTTTTAGGGATAGATTTCAAATAGCTCTGATACAGCAGAAACCACTAAATTATGAAATTGCTAAATTGGGAATTGTATTTCAACCCAGAACAAAAACTGTGCTTGGATGGACACTAAATAACTTGCCCAGCCACAACAGTACAGCAGTAACGACAGATTTAGCAGGATATAAATTTGAGGCCTAGTATTTAGGCGCTGGGTGACAGGTATAGGTTTACTGACAGAATTAGACTTGGAAATGCACAGTAGCAGGTGTGTGAAGTTATTCTGAATGACCCTATGTGTACCTTGAATATGATATACCCTTTTAGGGATAGATTTCAAATAGCTCTGATACAGCAGAAACCACTAAATTATGAAATTGCTAAATTGGGAATTGTATTTCAACCCAGAACAAAAACTGTGCTTTGACGGACACTAAATAACTTGCCCAGCCACAACAGTACAGCAGTAACGACAGATTTAGCAGGATATAAATTTGAGGCCTAGTATTTAGGCGCTGGATGACAGGTATAGGTTTACTGACAGAATTAGACTTGGAAATGCACAGTAGCGGGTGTGTGAAGTTTTTCTGAATGACCCTTTGTGCACCTTGAATATGATATACCCTTTTAGGGATAGATTTCAAATAGCTCTGATACAGCAGAAACCATTAAATTATGAAATTGCTAAATTGGGAATTGTATTTCAACCCAGAACAAAAACTGTGCTTTGACGGACACTAAATAACTTGCCCAGCCACAACAGTACAGCAGTAACGACAGATTTAGCAGGATATAAATTTGAGGCCTAGTATTTAGGCGCTGGGTGACAGGTATACGTTTACTGACAGAATTAGACTGGGATATGGCCAAAAAATAATCACACTATTGATGGTTAAATGCACTTGGTATGACAGCTTGACCAACCACACTACTGAGGGTAAAATGCACTTGGTGACAGGCGCAGCTTGCCCCTGATGTAGTATATGGCCAAAAAATAAACAGACTATTGCTGGTTAAATGCACTTGTTGTGACAGCTTGACCAACCACACTACTGAGGGTTAAATGCACTTGGTGACAGGCGCAGCTTGCCCCTGATGTAGTATATGGCCAAAAAATAAACAGACTATTGCTGGTTAAATGCACTTGGTGTGACAGCTTCACCCTGATGTAGGCTTTAGCCAAAAAACAACCACACCATTGAGGGTTAAATGCACTTAGTGACAGGCGCAGCTTACCCCTGATGTAGTATATGGCCAAAAAATAAACAGACTATTGCTGGTTAAATGCACTTGGTGTGACAGCTTCACCTTGATGTAGGCTTTAGCCAAAAAACAACCACACCATTGAGGGTTAAATGCACTTGGTGACAGGCGCAGCTTGCCCCTGATGTAGTATATGGTCAAAAAATAAACAGACTATTGCTGGTTAAATGCACTTGGTGTGACAGCTTCACCCTGATGTAGGCTTTAGCCAAAAAACAACCACACCATTGAGGGTTAAATGCACTTGGTCGCAGCTTGTGCTGGCGCACCACAAGTAACTGACAAACGGTTTGGGCAGCCTAAAAACAGTGAGCAATTGAGTATCAGCAGCTCAATGATCCACAGCTGCAGATCGATCAATTAATCAAGACCTTTGGAGGAGTAAATCTGCCTAATCTCGCCCTACTGTCGCAGCCGCAACCTCTCCCTATGCTGATCAGAGCAGAGTGACGGGCAGCGCTATGTGACTCCAGCTTAAATAGAGGCTGGGTCACATGGTGCTCTGGCCAATCACAGCCATGCCAATAGTAGGCATGGCTGTGATGGCCTCTTGGGGCAAGTAGTATGACGCTTGTTGATTGGCTGCTTTGCAGCCTTTCAAAAAGCGCCAAGAAAGCGACAAACACCGAACCCGAACCCGGACTTTTACGAAAATGTCTGGGTTCGGGTCCGTGTCACGGACACCCCAAAATTCGGTACGAACCCGAACTATACAGTTCGGGTTCGCTCATCCCTAGTCGTCACACATGCGCTTTCTTTTTAAATACATGCTTCAAGTATATTGGCTTATAAGGGATATCTGTGGTTAGAGTGAGACCCTTTTTAAGGATCAATTTTAAACTTGTCCAAGTTTTGTCATTTTTGCCTTAGTGTTACTTTGGATACTTCAATGTTTTTTTTTTAAACTCTATTAAAGGGGTTGTCCAGTGTGAGGAATTGATGAAATGATAGGTCATCAATATCAAATTTGTGGGGGTTCATCTCCTGGCACCCCAACCGTTTGAAGGGGCCACAGCGCTGGTGCACACCATCTACGGTAGGTTATAGCGGCTGTTCAGTATAATTACAACTGCCTTTCCTATCAAGTGAATGCGATGAGCAGTTATAATTAGACAGCACCACCACTACCAGCTAGACATTGGGCAGTTAAACATTGAAGAGACAGAGAGATTATATAAATTTACCAATGGAGGAGAAAAAAGAGGAACAACTGCAAAAAGATATAGGATTTTGATGGAGGAAAAAAAAAAACGGATTACAATACTTGCCAGAAAAAAATGGGAAAAAGAACTGCAGTCTTTTACGGAAGAGAAATGGAAAGATGTTCTTAGAAGTTATGCTATGGTGTCGGATAGGGGTTCACATAAGATATCACAGTTTTTTTTATAGTGCATAGATTACATCAATCCCCTTGGATGTTAAAGAGATTGGGCGTGAGAGCTTCAGATAAGTGCCCAAAATGTAGGGGAGAGAAAGCACACCTAATACACTGTTTTTGGAGATGCCCTAGACTGTTTAGATATTGGAAAGAAATAGCAGAGATAGTGTTAGTATTTTTGGAGGTTCAAGTTTTTGAAGATCCAGTAGTTTGTATATTAGGGGCAACTGAACATCAGAACTTAAATAAAGAGACACGATTGGTTTTGGGTAAAGTACTATTTCAAGCTAGACTCCTTATACTTAGGAAATGGGTAAAGGAAGATCCCCCGACAGTGGGACAGTGGAGAGAAGCAGTTGTCAACTTGATTAAAGTGGAACGGGTTACTGAGTGCTATATCAAAAAATCTGAAAAACTTGATGAAATATGGAAAAAATGGTTATATTAGGGCTGGAAGTTTTTCTTTTTTTTTCCTTTATTTTAATTTTTTTTTGTTTTGTTTTTTCTTCCCCGTCCCTCTCCCTCTCCCTAAGGGTGGTGGGTGGGTATTTGGGATAAAACAAAAAAGTCATTATAATATTTATTAATTTGTAATATGGACTTTCTTATTGTCGAATTGATCTGTGTATAAATGTGTACACGTTTTTACAAAATAAAAATAAAAAGAATTAAAGTTAAAAAAAGGACATTGAAGAGGACATGGCGCTCGCAATGGAGCTGCAACACTCAAAAACATGCATGTTTGGTTTGGTTCACTAGTTATGTATGTGTTTCACTAAGGAACGGGGAAATAAATCCAACAACAACAACATCTGATCCTCATGTCCACTGACATACCATGAACCAACATTGGTCACACATTTCATACACATTAGATGTTTGTCCAGTCCTGCCGAAAACAGGTGGATTGGGCTTACGTAATGTCTAGGGCCACTTTTAGGCATTCTGAATTAATAGATGAGAGTCAGTACTTTATAAAAGCCATCAAGTATCCAGGGAACAGCTCCAAAAATGTCTCTCTCTTAAAGATGGCAATTCATTTGATATCAATGGGCACCAAGTATTGTCCTTTAGTGGTAGTGATTTGAACACTTGTCCTGTAAAATACTTTTGGGGGTCTCGAGTACAACTTGCAATTAGCTTTTTTTTGGCTCCTCTAACAAAAAGAGATTGTCTATCGTCAAGAGAAGAAGAGAAAGGTCACATGATTGAAACATTTAGGGCCCATTCACACATGCAGAATCCACACCAAAACTCCTCTAAAAAGCCTCACATTAATTTCAATGGAGGCAGATTTTTTTTTTTCCACGTTGAAAAAAGCAGTGTGGAAAAAGGAAGCAGCATGCTCTATCTTGGAGCGGAATCCACATTTATTCCCCTATTGAAATGAATGGGAAGCTGAAAAGACATCCCAAAACCCGTACCACCGTGCAGAAAAGCACAGATTTTTTTCAGCACTGATGTTTTAGCACATTATGAATATCTGTCGTGTGCACATCCCCTTAATGCATTAAAGAACACAGTAGAATAAAATGAGACAGTTCACAGTCATGTTAGGAATAGGGAATCCAAGATCTATAATGCCGCACATGTTTCCGGGCCCCTCACAGTGGTTGTACTTACCTTGCTCCCTAGCACCCGCATTGCTTCTCATACTGGCCACGGCTGCTGCTGCATCTGCCCGTTGCGCAGAGGAAAACATCTGGCGTTGGGGGGGCAGCCAATAGCAGGCCGCGATGGGAACGAGCCTCCCTAGTGGATGACGCTAGGGGGGCTTGTTCCTGTTGTGGCTTGCTATTAGCTGCCTCCCTTTCTCGGCGGCGGATGTTCTCATCCATGCGACGGAGAGATGCAGTGGCGGCCGTGCTAGTATGAGAAGCGACGAGGGTGCCGGTGAGCGAGGGAAGTGCAACCTCTGTCAGGGACCCCCGGCATATGGCGGGACATTATAAATTTTGGATAATCCCTTTAATTGCTAAAATTAATATTGTATAGAAAAAATAACACAAATGTGCTGACAATATGTTATTGGTCTTTTTTCCATTATTGTTTTTGTAAAACAATTTGTCAGAATCATTTTGGAAAGATTTTGTGCTCCTGTTGGGCAGAATAAAATTCCAACAGCTTTTAGATGTACAGTATAGTCAAGCTTCATTAAGCCAGCACTCAAATGAATGACAGCTGATGACTTGGATGGTAGATGGAAATAGGTATATTCGTTCACTCAGACATAGCAGCGGGCTGCAAGGCTGCAAGAAAGTGCTACATTTTAGAGAAGAAACTGTAGTTCTTTGAGTTTAATGGCTATAACTAAAGAAAGGATAGTGCTTATATTTTGATTTTAAGTTTTCAGGGAATGGTAAATTTCACTTAGGGGTTGCGTTTTAGTAGAAAGGATATCTGTTCTTATTAGGGTACGACCACATGGTCAGGTTTCCTGATGCAGTTTTGGAAGCCAAAACCAGGAGTGGATCATAAAAGGTGATAAAATATAAAGAACTGATATAACTTCTTCTCGTTTTTGAATTTACTGCTGGGTTTAGCTTCCAAAACGGCATCAGGAAAACTGACCATGTGGCCGTACCCTTAGATGTCATCTGTTAAAGTGGGTCATTTTCAAAAGCTTTATGCCTATTTTTTTAGCTTTAAAAAGTAGGAAAAATTTGGTGCAAATGGTATATAGCACAAACATTCTGCGACTTATTGTGTTTTACACTGCTCCTATACATTTTTAAAAGTGGATGGAGTTTAATGGAGGCTTAGCGCAACACAATTAAAATAATTTATGCCAGAGAACAGGCATACATTACTACTAGGGTTGAGCAAATTGAAGTATCCGAAGTGGACTTAGATCTGAATTTCAGGGAAAATTTGAATCAGCGTGAAGCTGAATTTCCTTGTGCTTCATGGTAACTGATCAATTTTCCCCAAAACGGCAGTAAAAAAACACATTCATACTCACCTACATTTGAACGCGAAAAGGCCACTGCAGCCACATTGATTGAAATCTTGTGCACGGTAACGTATGACGTCACCACATCGGCCAGCATGATCTTCAGTTAAGATGGCTGCGGCGGCCTCTTTGCGCTCAAATGAATAAGGTGAGTATTATTATTTTTTTTTTAACTGATTAACCCATGAAACCCCTCATTTTTAACCTCAGATGCTGTGATCAGCAATGTACGTGGCATCTGAGGGGTTCAATGACACGGCTGTGCTTGGTTCAGTGTACGGCACTGTGTTAAGCACGGTGAGGGTTGCGTTGCTCACAGTAGCGCAGCTGCCTTCTCAAACAGCTGATCGGTGGATAGGTCATCAGTAGTAAAATGTCGGAAAACCCTTTTAGTATTTAATCTTGTCAGACGGCCCCTGGCAGACTGGCCTACCAGGCGTGCATACAGTTAATAGCATTGTCTATACCCCTTGCAGTTTGGCACCCAGGGCAAACCCCCCTCCCCCACAATGCTACGCCACTGCCTCAGAGACTCTGCAGTTGTCAGCAAGTGATGTATAAAACAGCAGTTTATGACCACATAGGGGGTATTGTTGTTCTCTGGAAAAATTACGTAACAAAAATTTAGGTGCCTTTTTTCCTACTTACTGGTTGTGAAAAAGAAACATTTCAAGATAAAATTGCATATAATTGAAATAAAATGTAATTTTTCATTTCTTGTATCAATTCAAAAAAATGCAACAAAACACCTGTGGGATTAAGTCAGTCATTATACCCCTAGGTTAATTACTTGAAGGGTTCAGTTTTCAAAATGAGGTAACATTTTTTGTTTTACATTGTACTGGTACCTTAGGGGCTCTGCAAACATGACATTGAAGCCGAGAACCATTCCATTGAAATCTGCCCTCTGAAAGCCAAGGGTGCTCCTTCCCTTTTGAGCCCTGCGGTGTACCAATGCAGTAGTTTACGATCACATATGGGATGTTGCCGTATTCAGAAGAAGATGCATGACAAATAATCTTGTTATTCCTTGAGAAAATACATAAAATTGGGGCTAAAGCAACATTTTATTGGAAGAAATTTACATTTTCACAGCCAAGTGTTTCTAAATGCTTTTAATTTTCTGTGAGATCAAAGTGCTCATTACACCCCCCAATAAATTTCTTGGAGCCCGAAAACAATTCAAACTAAATCTGCCCTCCAAAATCCAGATGGTGCTTTGTACCTGAGCCCTGCAGTCTGCTTATACGGCAGTTTATGACCACATATGGGATGTTTCTGTAAATTGCAGAATAAGGGTAATGTAAATGTGTTAAAGGGAAAGTGGATTACTATGGAAACTCTAAAAAAGGGGTTGTCCGGGTTCAGAGTTGAGCCGGGACATAACCGCCTTCTTCAGCATGAATAAGTGCAGCATCAAAGCATTTCATGCTTCGATGCTCCCCTTTGCCCTGAGCTGTTTCGGGTAGGGCAAGGGCTGTTTTGTTTTCATTGTCGCACTGCTAGGCAGAGTCTATGCAGCACAGGTCATTTATGGGTGGTTTATATTATGTATACCCCTTAAAGTCACTTCAGAACTGAATTGGTCTTTATAAAAAGGTTTCGGAAATTTTCTTGCAAATTTGAAAAATTGCTTCTAAATCTAAAACCTTCGAACATCCTTGATGTATTATGTATGTTACTGTTTATTTCTGGCCGTAGCTACCAGCAATGATTGGTTGGCAAGGAACAGGGCTAACCACCCATGTTCCTTCCCTCTTGGTAGGAGTGAGCTGGGCCTTCTTGGCAGGGAGAAGGACAGTGTCACCTACGTACTGAATTGCCACCAACTAACCTGCCTCCATATCCTTACTGGTGCCAGACACAATTGCACTTAAAGCTTTCTGCTACTGAATATATTTAAAGTTCTATGTTGCACTTAGTAAAAATAACTGTTACATTTAACTCTGACCTCATTCTTCAGAACCACATTTCCACTGCTCCGATCCATAAGGAGCATTTAGCGAAATATTACTATCTGTCTTAGGCCTTATGCACCCAACCGTATCCGTTTTTCGTTTTACAACTGTGGATCCGCAAAACACGGATACCAAATGTGTGTGCCCCACACTTTCCTATTCTGCACATCTCGCACTATTGTACAGATGCCTATTCATGTCTGTAATATGGACAAGAATGTGACGTGCTATTTGTTTTTATTGTTGCAGAGCCATGGAACTGACATATGAATGCACACAGCACAAAGTGTGCCATAGAAATGAATGGGTTTGCATCCAATCCTCAAAAAATGCATGTGTGCATGAGGCCTTAAAAGCAGGGCAAATGAAATTTAGAACATTGATTGTTTTTTTAACATTTTCTGTCAATTTTGAATTTTCTTTTTAAATAAAGGTAAAACATATTGATCCAAATTTACCACTAACGCGAAGCAAAACAATCTCAAAATTGCTTGGATGAGTAAAAGCATGCCAAAGTTTTTAGCACATAACGTGACATGCCAGATTTGCAAAAGTAGACTGTGTCCTTAAAAGGCTTATCCAATCCTAAAAACAAGCCCCCCCCCCCATATGCCAGGCCCCCACGTTGAATATACTTACCCGGGTCCCCGCTCCCTGCCCCACTCCTGCTTCACGCACCTCCGCTGTTGCTTCTCCCTGTGCCCTGATGAAAACATCTGGTGTCGGGGAAGGGGGGCATCCAATGCAGCCGGGGACGGAGATGAGCCTCCCCGGCAAACCTGTCCTGTTTTTGCTCCCACACTACAGTCATGCCACCTTAATGCCCCCACACAGTAGAATGCTCTCTTAGTGCCCCCACACAGTAGATTTCCCTCTTCAGTACCCCCCGTACAGTAGTGCTTCCTCATTACAGTAGTGAAGCCCCTGTAGTGCTAATAAAATAAAAAAACTAACACACATCTAACCTCATTCCCCATTTGAATTTGCTGCTATTCCCAACAGCAGGCACAATGCAGTGATGTCATTTCACCGGCTGAGCAGAGCAGGAGAGAGCACGGGCCAGGCAGTTGATCACCAGCCTGCACGCTGTCCTACTCTTCCCAGTGCACAGTGCACCAAGTGACCGCAGTAGAACATAAAAAAAAAACGTCTTCCTCCAATTGCATAGAAACATAGAAACATAGATAAGAACCATGTGGCCCATCTAGTCTGCCATATATACTGCCATATAGCCCCTGGCCCTATGTTATATGAAGGATGGCCTTATGCCTATCCCATGCATGCTTAAACTCCTTCACTGTATTTGCAGCTACCACTTCTGCAGGAAGGCTTTTCCATGCATCCACTACTCTCTCAGTAAAGTAATACTTACTGATATTACTTTAAAACCTTTGCCCCTCTAATTTAAAACTATGTCCTCTTGTAGCAGTTTTTCTTCTTTTAAATATTCTCGCCTCTTTTACCTTGTTGATTCCCTTTATGTATTTAAAAGTTTCTATCATATCCCCTCTGTCATGTCTTTCTTCCAAGCTATACATGTTAAGGTCCTTTAATCTTTCCTGGAAAGTTTTATCCTGCAATCCATGTACTAGTTTAGTAGCTCTTCTTTGAACTCTCTCCAAAGTATCAATATCCTTCTGGAGATATGGTCTCCAGTACTGCACACAATACTCAAAATGAGGTCTCACTAGTGCGCCGTAGAGCGGCATGAGCACCTCCGTCTTTCTACTGGCAATGCCTCTCCCTATACACCCAAGCATTCTGCTAGCATTTCCTGCTGCTCTATGACATTGTCTGCCTACCTTTAAGTCTTCTGAAATAATGACCCCACAATCCCTTTCCTCAGATACTGACGTTAGGACTGTATCACTGATTTTATATTCTGCTCTTGGGTTTTTATGCCCCAGGTGCATTATCTTGCACTTATCAACATTAAAATTTAGTTGCCAGATTTTTGACCATTCCTCTAGTTTTCCTAAATCCTTTTCCATTTGGTGTATCCCTCTAGGAACATCAATCCTGTATAAGAAGGAACAAGGAGCCGCCATTGACGGAAAATACGTGTCACCGAGGTTCCTGGCCTCGGTGAGGTAAGAACCGGATTTTTCCCTGAAGTGTCAGTTTTGCAATTGCAGGCTGACACTTCAGCTGTTAGTATGGCTGTAAAGCCGATCCGTGCCGGTTCTTATTGGGAGCAGCCAAAGAGCAGGGTTAGTGGCTGTTACCCACGGTTCCAGGCCGGGTTTTGGGCTGGGATATAAAATCCAGCCAGCATGCTCAACTGGGTGGATTATCCTCCATCTGACAGTGGAGCTATGTCAGTCTTGGTGTTGGAGCCTGAGAGTTTGGGATTAAGGCATGCTACATTGTTTGCGGACAAAAGGATGTGGACTAATGCTTTGTTCAAGGACTTATGTGCTGCAGCCTGGTGTGAACAAACACCTGACTCAAGGTGACTGTTTTTACTTGAACTTGTTATTTTGTCACTTTACGTCTGTGTGACAACCCTCTGTTGTCTGTCCCTCAGCCACTGCCTAATCCATTCAACAATATGGGAGTCCAAGCACAAATTTATTGATAAGCCTTTTATGTGGGACAGTATCAAATGCCTTACTAAAGTCTAGATAAGCTATGTCTATTGCACCTCTGCCATCTATTATTTTAGTCACCCAATCAAAAAAATCAATAAGATTAGTTTGACATGATGTCCCTGAAGTAAACCCATGCTGTTTTTCATCTTTCAATCCATGGGATTTTAGATGTTCCACAATCCTCTCCTTAAGTATGGTTTCCATTAAAGGGGTTCTGCACTTTCATTTAACTGATGATCTATCCTCCGGCCCGGCGGTAAACAGTGAGAAGGCCGCGGCGCTGCTGGACCACCGCTGCCTTCTCAAACAGCTGATCGGCGGGGGTCCTGGGTGTCAGACCCCCACCGATGAGAAGCTGATGATCTATCCAGAGGATAGATCATCAGTTAAATGAAAGTGCAGAACCCCTTTCATTTCCCCACTATTGATGTCAGGCTTACTGGCCTATAGTTGCCTGATTCCTCCCTACTACCTTTCTTGTGAATGGGCACAACATTTGCTAATTTCCAATCTTCTGGGAAGACTCCTGTTGCCAGTGATAGGTTAAATTAATCTGTTAATGGTTTTGCTAGTTCACTGCTAAGCTCTTTTAATAGCTTTGGGTGTATCCCATCAGGCCCCTGTGACTTATGACTTAGAACCTCTTCCTCTGTAAAGACACATGCATCAAAAGATTAATTAGTCTTCCTTCCTAACTGAGGTCCTTTTCCTTCATTTTCCTTTGTTAAAACTGAACAGAAGTATTCATTGAGACAGTCAGCTAGTTCTTTATCTTCTTCCATATACCTTCCTTCTTTTGTTTTTAATTTGGTAATTCCTTGTTTTAGTTTCCTTTTTTCATTTATGTATCTGAAGAATAGAGCTAATTTTTCTTATGCCTGTGCTTTAGAAGCTCTTATAACTTGCTTGGCTTCTCTCTGCCTAATCTTATAAATTTGCCTCTTATCCTCGTTTAATTTTATTTTTTTATAATTACTAAATGCTATATTTTAGTTTTTAATGATTTTGGCCACTTCTGCTGAGTACCACAGTGGTCTCTTCCTTTTTTTGCTTTTACTGACAAGCCTAATGCAATTATCTGTTGCCTTCAATAGTGCCACTTTTAAGTAGTCCCATTTCTCCTGGACTCCATTGAAACTGTTCCAATCTGATAGGGACTTGTATACCTCTAATCTAATTATAGAAAATCTAAAATCTAAAACTTTTGGTTTTGTGTGGTGTAACTGTCACTGTACTTATAGTAAACCACACTGACTGGTGATCACTAGATCCCAAGCTTTCCCCTACAGTAATATCAGATACCAAATCCCCATTTGTGAATACTAAATCTAAAATGGCCTCTTTCCGGATTGGCTCCTCAACTACTTGCTGTAGAGATAATTCCAGTAGGGAATTTAGAATATCTGTACTCCTGGCAGAACTAGCTATTTTGGTTTTCCAGTTTACATCAGGAAGATTAAAGTCTCCCATAATGATAACTTCCCCTTTCAATGTCATTTGAGCTATTTCCTTAACTAGTAGATCATCTGCATGCAGATTACTATCTGGTTCAAATACTACCTGCTTCAATGGTCCAAAGACATTCTGATAGGGAATGCAGATTGTGAGCTCCATTGGGTATAGCGCGTGATGCTAATGTCTGTAAATCAATGTGGAATATGTTAGCGATATATAAGCAAGTAAAATAAATCATGGGATATTTCTGAGCCTAACAGGCTGAGGATCAAAATACTTCTATGTCTAGACCTACCTTCAATCAAATTACTGCTGTATGTACACTGTGGACTGAATATCCCACTGGTCACAAAGTACTAAATGATGAATATCCCCAGTGGTGCTTCCTCAGGATTGTCACTTTGTTCATTTTGTTAGATGAAGAGGAGAGGAAATTGATAGATCTTTATGCTTCTTCTATAGAGAAATTTTAGTGTAAAGGAATGCTTAACAGCACAATGCACAAATATTCTGCTCGTACCTACATTTATGAGAATTAATATTACTATATGAGAAGGTTGTATATCCTTTCACAAACCAAAGAGTAATCTGCCGAAGGAGTCTGCACCAATATTTTTATCCTATTTATTTTATTTAAAGAGCACAAAAATTAAAACTTTTCAAAAAATATTCCTCCTACAAACAAGTGAAATTGATGTAAATCAATAAGGCAAGTAAGTTAGTAAGGTGGCTGACAGGTATTCTGACGTTCTTTGAGAATTATTGATGTGATTCTTATCCTAGGTTGTCCATTTAAGCATAGCAAATAACAACCTCTGTTTATTTTACCCTTATATACAGGTTACATTCACCACTGTTTAGGAGTAGCTGTCCAGACTGTACATTATGTCTGGTTCTGATAAGACAGTATTGTTATAAAATAATTCAATGCTTCTTTTATTGGATATATAAAATAACTTTGTAGTAACCCAGAAGATCAGAAAATATAAAAAACAAGTTTTCTCACTCACTGCTGTTAGGCCATGAGCCAGCATAGCTATAGCTGGTGCATCTGCAATTGTCACACTCTGGAATTGGAGCCTGAAGGAACCACTTTCCCAGTCTCACAAATCTGTTGCCTTGGGATAACATATGATTTTGCCCTTTTCTTCAAACCACACACCTTAGCCTTTACCACCTCCTGTCAGCTCTAGCTTGTCAACATTTCTCAAATCACCTCTTTCCTCAAGCCCAAGTAAATGAAAATACTTGTAAGTGAACTTATGATCTACCGCTTAGACTACTGCAACATCCTGCTCTGTGGCTTCTCATCTAACACTTTTACATCCCTCCAATCCATCCTCAACTTTGCTGCCCGATTAATCTACCTGTCCCCTAGTTTCTCTTCTGCCTCATTCCTCTGAAAATCCCTTCACCGGCTACTCATTGCCATCAAATACAATTAAGAATATTAACAAGGATATACACGTCAGTCCACAACATGTCTCCCTCAATGCATCTGTGGCCTAATTTCTCGGTACCCCCCACTTGTAATCTCAGATTCTTCTTACACCTCTATGTTCTCTTCTTGTCTGCTCCTTATACAGCAGTCTCCAAGATTCCTGTCCATCACCCATACTCTAGAATTCACTATCCCAGCACATCCGACTCTCACACCATCCAATCTTTCAAAAGCAGCAAACCCATCTCTACAATAACCCTGTTGCCACTACACACCAACTGAGCAGCTTCTACCCTCATGTACAGTCGTGGCCAAAAGTTTTGAGAATGACACAAATATTAGTTTTCACAAAGTTTCAGTTGTTTCTGTGATGTAGTGAAATATAATTACACGCACTTCATACGCTTTAAAGGCTTTTATCGACAATTACATGACATTTATGCAAAGAGTCAGTATTTGCAGTGTTGGCCCTTCTTTTTCAGGACCTCTGCAATTCGACTGGGCATGCTCTCAATCAACTTCTGGGCCAATTCCTGACTGATAGCAACCCATTCTTTCATAATCACTTCTTGGAGTTTGTCAGAATTAGTGGGTTTTTGTTTGTCCACCCGCCTCTTGAGGATTGACCACAAGTTCTCAATGGGATTAAAATCTGGGGAGTTTCCAGGCCATGGACCCAAAATGTCGTTGTTTTGGTCCCCGAGCCACTTAGTTATCACTTTTGCTTTATGGCACGGTGCTCCATCGTGCTGGAAAATGCATTGTTCTTCACCAAACTGTTGTTGGATTGTTGAAAGAAGTTGCTGTTGCAGGGTCTTTTGGTACCATTCTTTATTCATGGCTGTGTTTTTGGGCAAAATTGTGAGTGAGCCCACTCCCTTGGATGAGAAGCAATCCCACACATGATTGGTCTCAGGATGCTTTACTGTTGGCATTACACAGGACTGATGGTAGCTCTTACCTTTTCTTCTCCGGACAAGCCTTTTTCCTGATGCCCCAAACAATCGGAAAGAGGCTTCATTGGAGAATATGACTTTGCCCCAGTCCTCAGTAGTCCATTCCCCATATTTTCTGCAGAAGATCAATCTGTCCCTAATGGGTTTTTTTGGAGAGAAGTGGCTTTTTTGCTGCCCTTCTTGACACCAGGCCATCTTCCAAAAGTCTTCGCCTCACTGTGCGCGCAGATGTGCTCACACCTGCCTGCTGCCATTCCTGAGCAATCTCTGCACTGGTGGCACTCCGATCCCGCAGCTGAATCCTCTTTAGGAGATGATCCTGGCGCTTGCTGGACTTTCTTGGACGCCCTGAAGCCTTCTTAACAAGAATTGAACCTCTTTTCTTGAAGTTCTTGATGATCCTATAAATTGTTGATTGAGGTGCAATCTTAGTAGCCACAATGATTTTTATGCAACGCAATGATGGCTGCACGCGTTTCTTTGCAGGTCACCATGGTTAACAATGGAAGAACAATGATTTCAAGCATCACCCTCATTTTAACAGGTAAAGTGTGCCATTTTAACCCAATCAGTCTGACATAATGATCTCCAGCCTTGGGCTCATCAACATTCTCACCTGAGTTAACAAGACGATTACTGAAATTATCTAAGCAGGTCCTTTAATGACAGCAATGAAATGCAGTGGAAAGGTTTTTTGGGATTAAGTTAATTTTCATGGCAAAGAAGGAATATGCAAGTCATCTGATCACTCTTCATAACATTCCGGAGTATATGCAAATTGCTATTATAAAAACTTAAGCATCAGCTTTTCCAATTTCCAATATTTATGTAATTCTCAAAACTTTTGGCCACGACTGTACTATCTCTTTCCTTCTTCCCTTGTAGATTGTAATCCCCATGGGCATGGTTCTCTCCCTCCTTACACATTTGTCACTCTATTAGTTTATGTTTATTTTACTATATTGTACCTCCTTGTAGTTGGAGGACATTGTTACAGACTCTGTATTGGGGCTTGTAGTGGGACCTCTGTCAGACACCACTGGCTGCTAACATAATCTGTTAGGGAAGAATCATAAACTACCATATTAGATTGTCGGTTTGTCCAAAAATAGCTGGCTTGATAGCCTAAGGTATATAGAGGCCTTTACTTTGTCATTGAGTAAAGTCTCTGGAGGGAGAACTAGAGATGAGTGAATATCTTGAAATTTGTTTTGGGTCCTATTCTACTGGGTTGGTTGGAAAATCGATTCAGGTGCGAATAAATTAGACCTGAATTAAAGGACTTCTGTCAGCAGATTTGTACCTATGAAACTGGCAGACCTGTTGTATGTGTGCTTGGCAGCTGACGGCATTTGTGCTACTCCCATGTTCATATGTGCCTATATTGCTGAGAAAAATTATATTTTCACATATGCAAATTAGCCTCTAGGTGCAACAGGGGCGTTGCCATTACACCTAGAGGATCAACATTCTGTGCAACTGCTGTGCCCTCTCCACTTCGACAGGGCAAGGCATGATGACATTTTTACTGCCTAGCCCTGTTGATCAAAGTAGAGAGGGTGCCTCAGTTGCAGAGAGAGCTGAGCCTCTAGGTGTAATGGCCACACCCTGTTGCTACTAGAGGCTCATTTACATATATTAAAACATAATTTTTCTCAGCAATGCAGGCACATATGAACATGGGACTAACACAGATGTCTTCAGCTGCCAAGCACACATGCAACAAGTCAGCCAGTTTCATAGGTACGAATCTGTTGACAGATGCTCTTCAAATGTACTCCAACTGTCTTGAAAATTGGTTTATGACACCATGGGGTCTCCTAGAACTCATATTTTTATCTTTTTTTGTATATTTTTTAACTTTTCTCTCTCCCCCTCTCCTCTATTTCAAGCTCTTTAATGCAAAGACAGCAATTATAAATAATCTCACAGTGACATATGGGTAAACAATAGTAAATTGTGTCAGTGACACTGACATATATAGCTATGGTTAAACCCATGATTCATAATGTTAACAAGCAGACTGTTTAAAAACACACTGCACTGTCAAATGTTATGTTTTTAAAATAAATTAAGGTTCTAAAAACTGTCCCTTAGTGGGGGCAGATGCCTAACAGTGTTTAAACATACATGGTGGTATTGAAAAAATACAGTGGCTTCATCTGAACAAATGGTCCATAAAGTATACCTTAATGGGGGCAGATGACTGCTCATGTTTATACACACACTGTAGTATCATAAGAAGCTTTGATCTGTTCACAACAAGAGACCAAAAATGTTGGAAGCATCAGCAGTGTAGTTTTAATTTTAAACTTCATGGACAAGGAAGGAGATATGCCACGGTGTCGGAGTAATAGGTAAACACAGTATGAGACCTGGCAGACAAGGCTATAGCTGTGTAGGAGTAGTAATAGTGGCATAAATAGCCAAGGCAGCAGCAGTACAGTGTGGAACCTGACAGAGAGAAGATGTGCCATTATGTAGGGGTAGTAATAGTGGCAGTAGGGAAAGTAGCAGCTTCGATACAGCAGCAATATAATATGTATCATGATAGAAGGCAGACAACAACAGTCACATGATTGGGCCTGTGTTAAATAGCCACGGTCAAGAATGGCAGATCTGTTCATTGGCCACAGCTGGATGTGTGTGAAAATCCTCACGGTTCCATGCCTCATTCATTTTCAAAGTATGTGCTGGAGAAAGGACAGTCCTGAAATGACTGAACCTGGTTGTCCAGACAGTGTGTATAAATTTGCTGAAGTGCTCCAGCTTGAAATAAAATAAAAAAAACTGAGTTGGCTCAGATTTAAAAAACTGAGTTGGCTCCTACTGGTGCTGCTGCAGCTTCTGCTACTTGTTGTAGCAAAGATGGTGGGGGATTGATGTCTCAGTGGGGGAAAAGAACCTCCTGGTCAGACGTGTGGGTGGCAGGCATTTGCTCGGTGAAAGCTATGGCATGCTGTGTACACAGCATATCCTGATAATATAATAATTTTGTCGCCCTTTCCACAACTGTATCTTGCCATGCTTGTCAGTATGAGGACCCAGTTCTTTCAGGCTGCACCCCCCCACCCCATGGCAATGGTTGGATATGGTTAGTATGCTTATCATCATCAGCCTAATTTCCTAACTGTGCCATGGAAAATTCCATCTCCTCTAGTGGTAGTATCTCATCCTCCCCAACTTCCTCCTCCATAGGACATTTTCTGGGTGGCTCCTCAACAGCTTCAGAGTGGCAAGCACGATGAGGAATCTGTTCTTCTTCAACCATCCCCCATTGTATCAGTGTGAGCGTTTACTCTGTATCAGGGGGGGATGATTTTGTCTATACTGCTGTTGTCCCTACTGATAAATCTGGTGGCTTCTTTGAATGGCCTAACATGACATGCTTTCCAGATGAGCTGCCTCAAAATAACACATGCTCCCTGCTGTTCTGGTCTTGTGCATGATATACATACCGTATATACTCGAGTATAAGCCGACCCGAGTATAAGCCGAGGCCCCTAATTTTACCCCCAAAAATGGGAAAAATTTGTGACTCGAGTATAAGACTAAGGTGGGAAATGCAGCTATAATGCAGAGTGTATGTGTATATAATGCACACACTCTACATTATATACACACATCTGCAAGAGGGTGACTCAGATTGATGGGAGTCTGACTCTGACTCCCTGTATTTAATGCAGAGTGTGTGCATTATATACACACACACTCTGCATTAAATACAGGGAGCCATCCACAGATCTCCCCCCTAAACAGTGCCATCCACAGATCCCCCCTAAACAGTGCCATCCACAGATTCCCCCCTAAACAGTGCCATCCACAGGTCCCCCCTCCCCTAAACAGTGCCAGGATGGCACTGTTTAGGGGAGGGGGGATCTGTGGATGGCACTGTTAGGGGGATCTGTGGATGGCACTGCCATCCACAGATCCCCCTACAGTGCCATCCACAGATCCCCCTCCCCGACGCTCACAGCAGTATATTTATAAAGTAGTATTCATCAGTATTCTTTAAGTTTGATTATCTTACTTTGTCTTTACTCCGGTAATAGCAGCCGCAGGCAGTGCGGGGAGCGGCGCTCACTCACTGACGTCACGCGCCTACTCCCACTAGGCGGCGCAGGCGCGTGACGTCAGTGAGTGAGCGCCGCCCCCCGCACTGCCTGCATTACCGGAGCAAAGACAAAGTAAGATAGTAGACTCGAGTATAAGACGAGGGGGCTTTTTGAGCACAAAAATTTGTGCCCAAAAACTCGTCTTATACCCGAGTATATACGGTAATCATTGACCACTTTACGCTGCTTATACAGATGCTCCAGATTATGAAAGGTACCATTCCAGCAAGTTGGAACTGAAAGTCCAATATTAGCCACATAAGAATAGATAATATGCAGACACCCTTCTGGACATTGTGAGTGCCATTTTCAAGCTTTGATATATTATTAAAAGGTGTTGGTCTACTAAATTTATCACATGTGCCATGCAGAAAGCTTGTGTTATTTCCCCCAAATGTAGTGTTGATCGTGAATATTCTTATTGCGAATATCGGCACTTCAAGAATTCGCGAAGATGTAGAATATAGTGCTATATCTTCGTAATCGCGAATATTGTAGATTTTTTTCATCAGTACCCGCCTTCTTCTTCCTTGTGGACCAATGAGAAGGCTGCACTATCTTTGTCTGAGCCTAGCAACCAATAGGAAAGTTGCCTACCCCTTACTATATAAGAACCTCCCCAGTAGCCATTTTCAGCTGTTTTTTGCAGTTCTGAGAAAGAGAGAGCGAGAGCGAGAGCAGTGTCATTGCTGTGCTCTGGGCTTTGCCGAGTCATTTACATTGTTGAGTCAATTACATTAGATAGTTAGTTAGCTCATATATATAATACAGATAGTTAGTGGGAGATAGTCAGTGTAGGTTAGATAGTGATAAAGTGTAGCTGATAGGTTCCAGTGCAGGGTGTTAGGTAGTTTGATAGGAATTACTGTACTGTGCATTTTCTCCAGTCTCCGGAAACTTCTAGCAGCTTGAAAATATAGCAAAAGTGAGCCTCGCCTGTATTGTGTGTGCAATACGCGCATATTAGATTGCTGATTTTCGCTATCAAGAAAATAATGACTGGAGATCACGAATTCTAGAATTTGCGAATTTATTTGGAATATTAGGCTAAAAAAAACACACAAAATATTGCGAAAACAAATATTGCCATGCTGCTCATCACTACCCATATGCCGTGCAGCCACTGTGTTTCTGCAATAGTCATTGACCACCTTGCCAGGTTGTAGTTGACAGAGAGACATCCAGCAGGACATTTTCTGCTTGATGCAAATTAGCAACTCGCCCACTGTGGCTTCTCTTGCCCAATCAGTTTTAAGACAGTATGGCAACCCTTCAGTTTACACATATGAAAGGAGGGAGGGGGAGTGGAGAGGATGTGGAGGAGGTTTAATAAGCAACTAGTATGGGAACCAGACCAGCACAAATCTGGAGGTATCAATAGGACCTGGTTTCATTGCTTTGGTGCAATGGGCCATGAAAAACATGTACTGTCCCACCACAAACAGCTGCTCTATGTGTAGATGGTGGCATTGACTTTTCTGAACAGCAACTCCAAGGAGCAACCCACCTTCTCTGCCATGTGAAAATGCAAGGCAGGGATGCTTTTTTGAGACCTAATGGTGGCAAGGTATCTTTTTATAGAGGCTGAGCGCAACCCATGAGTTCCTGAAAGGCAGTGGAATCCATTAAGTGGTACAGCTGCAACTTCTCCAGCTTGACAAGTTGGCGGTTCAGTTTGGACATGAGCATATTACTCTGCAGGAAATGAAGATGGAGCAGAGATTGATTGAAAATGGAGAAGCGGAGGTACAGGAGAATCAGAAGCTGATTATGTTGACAGTGATGATGGCAATTTGGCCTGGCTACTAGACGGAAGAGGAGAAAGACTGTCTTTTCCACACTGCTAAACAGTTCGATGCTCATATGTGAGCCTGTGATTGTTGATTTTTAACAATATTCTAGAAATTTGAAAAAGTCTACTAAAATATATGACAGGTCAGGTACACAACTCTGATAAATGGATTTTATTTAAGACATTTTTTATTAATAAAAAAAATAATGGCACTTGGTTAGAGTCCATTATATTAGGGATTAGGCACACTTCCAATACAATGTACGATGTGTCAGGCACACAACTCTGATACTTGGATTTTTGGAAGACAATTTTCGTTACCTTTTTGTCCAAAAAATTGACACTTGGACAGAATCCAATACAATGTATGTTAGGACAGGCACATAACTCTGATACTTGGATTTTTGTGACAGTTAACATAAAAAAAAAAAATATGGCACTTAGACAAAGTCCAGTGCGGTATATGACAGCCCAGGCACAAGGCTCTGATAAATGGGTTTGTTGAAAAAGAATTGCACTTGGACAGAATCCAATTACTCAATACAATACAATAAAAGTCAACACTGGGGAGAAAAATTACCACATAGGACATCCACCACCTGAGCTTGCCCTAGGTCTGACACCGTTTTTGTGCCTGCACCAGAAGAGTCTATGATATACGGCAATTGTCATGCAGTGTATGGCACTAGTCTGTGCTATATAGAAGTTTTGTGATTACATTTTTAACAATTGTTTAAAAAAAATTGTGTAATTAGACACAGTCTGCAGCCAACATATATGATGCTGGAAAATGCACTAAATGTCAACACTTAGAAGCTGTAGAAGGTTTAAAAGGGTTGTGTCACTTCAGCAAGTGGCATTTATCATGTAGAAAAAGTTAGTACAAGGCCCTTACTTGATATTGTTATTATCCATATTGTTTTCTTTTGCTGGCTGGATTCATTTTTCCATCACATTTCACACCGCTCATTTACATGGTTATGACCACCCTGCAGGCCATCAATGGTGGCAGTACTTGCACACTTATAGGAAAAAGTGCCAGCCTCTCTGGTGGCCTGGACTTTGGGAGCTCAGAAATGGCTGATGCTTTTTTCTATAGTGTGCAAGCACTGCCACCCATGCTGGATTTCAGGGTGGTTGTAACGTGTATAATGTGATGGGGAAAAAAATCCAGCCAGCAAAGGAAGCAATGTGGATGATAACAGTACCTTAGTAAGTGCCTTGTATTAACTTTCTCTGCATAATAAATGCTATTTGCTGACATGTCACAAACTCTTTAACAGATTTTGGGGAGAAATTGCACAAGTGGAAATTTCTCCCCCGATTATAAAGATGCTACAGTGTTTGGGGTTGAGCATTTCCTCCCATTTAGGCCACTTTACTCAGTGATTTATCGTTACATGTATTGAATGTGCTAATGCTTGTCATTGGTAACATTCTGGTGCACCTGGTAGCCTGTCCAAAAAACAAAAAGGAGTTCCAGCTCCACGTGCAATTTATTTTATTACACTTCCATAAAATCAGACATCCATGGCAGACAACATATACTGTGATGCGTTTCGGGCTACATCATCTCTCGCCCTTCATCAAGACATATACAAAAACTAAAAGCTCGGTTATATACACAGCGGTATGACACTCCCTCCTGGTCAGTTAATCATCCCCACCTGAGATATCCACCCACAGGTGAGCAAAAGTCCAGGGGGGGAGGGAAACCTGACCAAGAGCACAGAAAATATCAATCCAAACCTGAATGGTCACTTATATTGTAATGTTAAATCATATTTCCTATTTAACCCATTCAGAGCACAAGTTCCTAAGTTGAACATCCAGTAGGCTTCTCCACTAAGGAGTTTCTGTCTGCGGTCCCCACCCCTGATTGGCATTGATACTCTTTCCACACCCTGTACAAAAAACTTTGAAGTATCCCCCTTGTGAACAGATCCAAAATGGAATGTCGCTGCCGATACGTTGAAGGTCAGAAAATGTGGGACATCACTTAAATGTTTTCGTATTCTTATTTTCAATTGGTTCGTTGTGCATCCCACATATTGTAACCCGCATAGTTCGCATGTAATCACGCACACCACATACTCTGTATTGCAACTTATGTAATGCCGCACCTCATGTGAACTGTGGAGTCGTGACCACACTTTTATTAACTGACGTGTTGGCAGCATATACACCTTTTGCTTCCACACTTATAACTTCCCTTAGTTCTTAACCATATGGGGGGACATGGAGTGTCGTCCAGATATAAGCTAGGGCTTACTCTTTGTCCGACCGTCGGTGCCCTCCTTGCTATACATCTGACACCCGCTGCAGCCACGTTCCTCCAGCTATCATCAAATGTAATAATTGGGAGGTGCTTCCGTATAATATTGCAGACTTGGGGGTACTCTTTACTTTGGCCTGTCACAAAGGTGACCGGCTCCAGTTTTCCACGTCTTCTATATTCGTGAATTTTATTTTTATAAAACCTGGTAGCCTGTGTCACATGGCCTGTTATAGGTGGGGCTTGCAGCCTCCTCCTTCCTCCCATGGTATTAGTGATCTTACTATGGAGGTATGTAGGAATTTGGCTGTGAGTTGGTCCTTTGCACCTATCAGACTGTGTTCACACACGATAGGTAGTTTAGCGGTAGGACCCATGCCACACTGAGACACCTTGACAGGTTGCGCAGGGCTCCGATATGTTCCTGACTGGAATATATTGGCTAAAGTCTCAGCTTTTAACATCAGCGTGAGGGTCTAGCCCAGTGATGGTGAACCTATGGCACGGGTGCCAGAGGCGGCACTCAGAGCCCTCTCTGTGGGCACCCGCACCCTGGAGAAAGTCTATGGTGTACCAATATGCTATACAATTTGCCTGCCATTCAATAGTGCAGGACATGCTATGAACAGCACAGGCAGCACATTGAAATGTAGGCAGGTTATTATAGCTAAATGATAAAGTACATGGAAGATATATGATATTGGTGTCCAGGTTAAATTGCCGTGTTGGCACTTTGCGATAAATAAGTGGGTTTTGGGTTGCAGCTTGGGCACTCGGTCTCTAAGAGGTTCACCATCACTGGTCTAGCCATTATGGTCAGTCGCATATTATTGTGATGAAGCTTTTTTTTTTGTGATTTATCTACCCTTACCCTACCCTAAACATCTGTCTAATTGCAGATAGCAGAATGGCGTTTCTACTTGGAAGCAAACACATTGCCTGATAGACCAGCCAATATCTCCTCCCTCCAGAATGGCTTCATGCAGACTGTAAAGTATTGTGGGAGAGCCTGCTGGCCAGGACCCCCCGGTAGAGTTATGTGATCCTCCTTCAGGTTCGTTGCCCTGTTTCCTTCACTAGTGTACAGAATTTTGCTTGATTAGTCCAAAATGATTCGCCAAAATTTTGGATTAGATTGCAAGCAGAATTTTAGTAAAATTCATAAAAAATACGATTAATTTAGAATCAATTTGTTCTAGGGATAATCCACCCCAAGGCATCCAGATGCATTGATATTGCATATGCACAAAGGTTGTTATTACGAGTCAGCCTTGGTAACAGCTTTTCACATTAAAATACCGAACAACATCGTAGACAGACATCCAATGAATCAGTGTCTCCCTCTCTATACTATGTTGTCATTCGATAGGGTAGCAGAGGAGACCTGAGAGAGCATATATAAACATCACCAGATTACTATATAACACTATGAGCAAGTAGACTCAATGGTGTTTTCTACCAATGCATTGTGAAGTAATGATATAATAGAGCTTATTTATGTTGTATATACCTTCTTTTAAAGGTCCACTTACAGTGTGTTCCCGAAAAAGCAGTAAGACTTTTCAACAGAAATCTATTTGCCATAAAATTTCACATATGACTGAGGGTTAAACCATGCTATGATTTTTCAGGAAAGCTGTCACACACTACACTGTGAGACTTCTCCAATAAAAGAGATTTTATGTGCCTTCTGGACTCTAGAACCTGGCAAGCTGAAATATAACAGCAGTGGCAGCTGATTTGTGGTTTTCCTCTGACTGGCGATTTATCAAATTACAATAAAAATAAAAGTTATAATTTAAATTCTGCCCATGCTAGCGCAGACTTGTCACAAAACAGCAGCCAATTTCCAGTCTCTTGGATTCTCACTTTACTCTTTGAAGTTGTTTTGTGGAGAGATGGGTATCCTACTTTGAATTGCTAAGAAACATTTGAAAGAAGAGAACTGAAGATCCACAGATAACAGAGCCTTCACTTATTTCCCGTTTAGGAGGATCTAATGGCTGCTGACATTTAAATACCATTTTGAAGTAGAAAGTTGTTTGGTTTCTTAGGATATAGTTTTTTTGCGGGACAAATTGTACTTTCCAGCGCCACCATTTAATATTGTATATGATGTAGTGGGAAGCGGGAAAAAAAATTCCAAATGGGGTGAAATTGCTATTTTATTTTTTTTATTTACGATGTTCAATGTGTGATAAAACAGACCACTTAATTTTCTTCTACAGGTCTGTAGGAATCAGACAAAACCTTATATGCATAGTTTTTCTTGCGTTTTGCTAGTGATAAAAAATAATTAAAAGTGGGGAGGGGGGGGGGGGGAAATCAGTTTTATTTTTTGTTGCCATATTTTGGCCCCTATAACTTTTTTGTAATTATGTGCATGGGGCTAATTTTTTTTGCGGGGCAATTTGAACTTTTTATTGATACCATTCTGGGGTGTGCATGACTTTTTGATAACTTTTTCTAAAAAAAATTGTAGAAAATGAAGCAACCAAAAACAGCGAATCGGCCATTTGGATGTTTTTTCCCGATTTGCTGTTTGCCGTATAGGAAATACATTTTTATATTTTTATACCATGGCCGTTTTCACACATCGTGACACCCATTATGCATATTTTTTATATTTTTTAGTTCTTTTATATTTATTTTGGGAAAAGGGGGTGATTTGAAGTTTTATGTTTTTTTTAATTAATTTTTTAAACTTTCTTTTTTTTTTTACACTTTTTAATAATTCCCATAGGGAACTATAACATGCAATCATCTGATTGCTGTTATCATAGACTCCAATGCACTAGCATTGGAATCTATGATGATTTTACTAGTTTCCTATGGAGCCCTTGCCTGAAATACTATGCAGCAGGCTCCAGTCATTCACAAAGACAGGGGCTGCTGCACACATGTTCTGGCTCCTCCGATCGCCACACGGGGAGCTGTAGCATAACTGAAAGTGCTCCAACCCCTTTAAACTACACCCACTACCCTCTAAGCTACACCTCCCTTCCAGACAGGGCAGAAAAAGTGTCTTAGCCCTTAGCAGATGAGATGGCAGGCATGTGTGCCATAGTTCAGTTATATTTGCAATAGTAAATCTGCCTCAACATTTTTGTTCTTACTCAGTCCCTGGACCCATAATAATAAGCAGTCTGCCTTGACAATCCAGAACTGGTACTATACATGTTCCCAGAGATTATTTTCTCATCAAAATCCTGCTTTAAGGCATACTGTAGATATGGATTGAGAAACTGCAAAAACATATTTTTATTGTTAAAGGGATTGCTGTCACCTCCCCTCAGCCAAAAAACGATTTAAAAGCAGCCATGCAGCACAGCTTACCTGGATTAGGCTGTGCTGTTTTATCTTGAAATCCGTCCAGCAGTTACTTCAAAAAACGACTTTGATCAATAAGGAAATGCGTCCTGAAGGTGCCCAGAGGGGCGTTTTTTTCTTCCTAGTGAGCCCAGTACCGCCCCTCTTTCAGTGCCCAGCCCGCCTTCCTTGTATTTTCTAACCGCCGCCCCCAGCCTGCCACAGCCTCCCCTCCCTCTCCTCCCCCTCCCTCACGCCGAACGAAGTCTCGCACAGGCGCAGTACCCACTGAGGGCTGCGCCTGTGCGATCATCAGGAGACTGAGGGCAGGAGCTTCATCCTCGTCACTGGGCATGCGCCGAGCCCAGTGACGTCCGATGTTAGCTCTTCCCTCAGTCAGCAGGGAAGAGCGAGCATCGGACGTCACTGGGAGGTGACAGAATCCCTTTAAGAAAAACTCAGGCAGCACTGGGGGCACTATGGGGGTTGGGAGGACAGAGGAGGATTACTATTTATAGAGAGAGTGGGCCATAATTAGTTTGAGTGGGCTTCAATACTTCATTTACAAAGGGGGCCAATACTTCATATTCAGAGGGGGCCAATACTTCATATACAGAGGGGGTCATTATACTATTAATACAGAGGGGGCCAATACTTCTAATACAGAGGGGCCCAATACTTCTAATACAGAGGGGGACAATACTTCATATACATATACCGAAGGGGCCAACACTTTTTATACAGAGGGGGTCATTATACTATTAATACAGAGGGGGCCAATACTTCATATATAGAGGGGGCCAATATACTACTAATACAGAGGGAGTCAATACTTCTAATACAGAGGGGGCCAATATACTACTAATACAGAGGGAGACAATACTTCTAATACAGAGGGGGGCAATATACTACTAATAAAGAGGGAGCCAACATACTACTCATACACAGGGAACCAATATACTACTAATTAAGAGGGAGCCAATATACTACTAATACAGAGGGGGTCATTATACTATTAATACAGAGGGGTTCATTATACTAATAATACAGAAGGGGCAATTATATATAATAATACAAAGGGGACACTGCAATGGGTCTTTATAAATACTAGGGCTACTACAGGGGTCTTTATAAATACTTGGACAACTATAGGAAGCATTATAACTACTGCAGACAATATAGGGGACTTTATTACTGTTGCATGCTCTTATAGGGATACCTTATAGAGGGGCCTTGTTATTGCTGGGGGCACTGTAGGAGGCCTTATTTCTACTAGGAGCCCTCTTGGGGCATTATTAATAAAGGGGGGCTGAGTTTTTTTTATTATTGAGCAAAATATGGATAACATGATTACTAATGGGGTTGCTATTGTGGGTGATGCAGGGAACATTATTACCATTGAGGACAGCTTGGGATGTATTATTATGGGGGACTATCTGTATGGCTCTACCATAGTATTGGGGGTAGCATCAGGATGACAGTGTTGAGGCACCAGGAAGGACAGCTTGGGAGTGTATTATTATGGGGGACTATCTGTATGGCTCTACCATAGTATTGGGGGTAGCATCAGGATGACAGTGTTAAGGCACCAGGAAGGGAAGGATGGTGGTGAGGAAGGGAAAGTGAGGAATCTGAATTTTTTTTTTTTATGATTATGAAACTAGGTACAGGCTTCAAACTGAATATCAGGAGTTGAAAATGAATAAAGCAATGGAGACTGAATCCTGATTCTAATGCAACTTTTTTAACCCATAGTAACAACTAATATATACAAAACTCATTTTAGCGTGCGTCAGCAATTGAGCCTTTGGCGATTCTGGTGAGGGAAGAAAGGCATATGGGCCTTTTATTGTGGGTCTTATGTAGATAAAATATCATTAAAAACTGATCACATTCAGCAGTGAATTGTCAGTTGGGTGGTCCACAGCACCCAATGTCAATGGAACGTCACATCGGCCATTGAAGCTGTTAAGGTATGTAGCCAGATAGAGTTCTATAAGGATGTGACAGTTCCTCTTAAAATTAAATTAAAATTTCAAAACACATTTGTTAATTAAGGCTTCACATAGTCTTTTGTTATGTAAGATAAGTCAAACATGATCTTACAACTTGTGAATGACAAACACTAATCCTTTTTCCTGCCGTCACCCAATTTTATATCCCCATCACCACCCCTTCTGGCCCTCCTTTACAGTTTTCTATTTTCTTTGGACCTATCCCATATCACTCCCTTACCTCTTGCTCACCAGAACCTTTTGGCCCCAAGCTCCCTTGTGAAAAAATGCCTCACCCAGTTTGGATGCTTACAGTATATATTTCCTATAGCTTCTCTTTTTTTCCTTAAAGGTTTTTAGGGTGGTTGTCCATCTGTTTTGACCTTTTAAGCTGTCAACCACAGCCTGTAGTAACTGTTTAAAAAACAAAATGTATCTGCTTCCTGCTCTGAATTTCTGGGTCCCTTGCTCCCTTCAACGGTCTTCCGGTTCCCATGCTGTAAACTTCGGCACTGATGAGGTGATATGCTCCTCTGCAGCCAATATCTAGCCTCAATGGTGATTCATCCCTAAGCAGAACAAGGCCACTCATTGCCTTCAGAGGCATACCCGTCCATCTGGAAGTATACAGGATGGGGAATAGTAGATCAATAAAGTGAGCCAGGGGCCTAGAGATTTAGAAAGAAGCATTGGGGAGCAGGTGAGCATAATTATTTTAACATGTACAGCAAGTTAGGGTAAAAAACAAACATAGGTAAAAACAAACAAACAAGAAAACTGCCCCCCCCCCCCCTTTAAGTGGGTTATTAGCAAATAACACTTTAGTATATGATTATTAAACCCTTTTTGCTCTTCACTGTACAGGTAGAGCACAGCAGGCAGGTATTTTGAACTCTTTGGTATACATGTAGAGTTCAGACATGGCACTAGCGTGGCAGCTCAATTGGTACCATCTGCTGAGGGTTTAAACACCTTAGATGTCATACCCAAGCATCTAATGGAATTGACATGAAGGTCCCTAGGTCCGCCATCTTCGCACACATCAAAATAATGCTATATCCCATAAAAGACAAATAAAAACTATCCATAATTGGTATTGTTGTGCATGTGACAACCCGACATGCCAGAATTATAGTTTTTTTTTTGTCACCTTGCCTCCAATGCCTCCAAAAATTGGATAAATAGTGCATAAAAATCACTAATAGTATAAAGACACTGAAGTACTAATTCTATACACTCTACACTATGTTGCTTTTTTCTTGCAGGGATTTACCCTACAGACTCTCCACTGGGAAGTAGTATACTTCCATGTTCTGCTATGAGGGAATGGTTATGGTAAGCAAATGTGGCATGACAAGAAGCGCCATGGACTCAACTCATTTTTCTTTGTATAACTCTTTAAATTTGTCTTAACTTATATGTCAGCAGAGATTTAAAAAGTACCTAATTATACACAGAATGCACAATATATTTTCCCAAATTGATAATTGCCCGTTATTAAATCTCATAGAAAATATTTTCATTGTCAAATTTATATATGTAGTTTTAACTGAGAAAGAAAAACAACATAAAAAAACTTTAAGAGACTGAACATGAAACATGTTGCTTTAGCTATTATTTTTTTCATTTTGGACTTTTACATTTTGTAGTCTAATGTACATTTTAATGTAATATTGCTATTCAAGTTATTATGAGGTAAACCATGATTGACGTCTGAAAAAAGAGCTACTACAAAGGCAAAGCTTTTATTTCCATATACAGAATTTTATTATTCAAGGATACCAAAAGCATTTACACTACAAAGGCGTTCTTATCCAATGTAACCATTAAAAAGCTTAAGACTACTTAATGCTGTAATGTTTTCATTTTCAGTCCTTGAAAAAAATAAGAATATCGGGAAATTGCTCAGGATTATTTCATGATTATTAGATTTTTCACTTGGGTCTCAAATTTTTTAAGCTAATGCTATGTCTGCATAAGGTGTTCTCTTCCTATAAAGTTTTAATATCGTCTTCTGTTTCATTGCATTGAAATGGTGAAATGACTGCACAAATGTAATCCACCTTTATCATGGCTGGCATGGTGTATGATTACATTAATCCCATCAGGGCTAGTTTTAATCAAATGTTTAAATAACAAATATTTGCACAGAGTTTAGCAATGATAAATTGAAATATAATACAATTCAATTCCTAATGTAGAGAAAGTCCTTAAAGAGGACAAATCCGTTCTCCTGACCTGTCTGTTTTAGAAAACGGCTGGATTCCTCCTGAAATAAAACTTCAGGAGTAGTTCTGGAGTAGTTCTTCAATTCATTGTGACATTCCCCTGGTATTCCTCTTAGACAAGTATAAATAAATTGTCATCATCACTGGCCAAAGCGGTCACCTGCCCCCCTTGTGTAACGGACCATTTGAAGTGAAGTAAGCGGAGCAGGTCAGCACTACGGCCAGCGATTGGATACAGCGGCATCAAAGCAATAGTTTACATCCTGGGAGCTGAGCGGAGACCCGAGGCTAGGAAGACAAGGAGCGGTGAGCAGCAGCAGGAAGCAGGTAGATATGCTTCCCTTCAGGGGGAGCTCTTGTCTTAGTTTTTAGATTAGGTGCAGGCAGGACTAAGTGTCACGGCAAAGAGTGACTGCAGACTCATCTGCGCCCTGACAATAAGTGGCGGAGAGTCGCGTAATATAGATATATAGATATAGAGATATGGAAAATGAATGATCTAATGCGACAAAATAGGTGATCCTCTAGCATGAGATCCATCTAGGTGAATAAAGTGTGCCGCTAAATGAAAAGTAAAAGGAAGGATGGACAAATGTTAGGAGGCAGTATATATGGGTGAAGTAACCCTCATCTCTGCCACTAGAGTCCTACCGCACCTAGAACTTTTAAAACATTTACCTCGTTCTCCCGTTCTATATTATTTCTAATAAATAAAATAAATGTTACTTGTTCATACCTAGTAACAACATGGAAAGTGAAACTAAAGAGGCGGTCAATCATGTGCAGCCAGTCTCCTCGCTCTTCTAGTCCTTGTCACAGGTGGGACCGTGACACCGCCCCCCGCCCTTCCCCTCTGCTACGCAGGATCCTAAGCCCTATCTCACCCTAACAGGGCCCTGCAGACAGTGACAGGACAACGGATGGCCTATTCCTTCCCAGATGAAGAAATAGGAGACCCCCTCAGGCCTAATATCAGCAGGTAGGGGAAAACAACAAACAACAAAGAAGATAAACTTAACTTCCAAAAGTATGCGGACGAGCAGGAACTCAGAGAGAACCAACACCAGGACTTCCACAAACAAGGAGCTATCAACCACATAGCATGATGGGTGAGACCAGACTAAATAGAGGAGGAGGAATGACCACTTAAGCTACACCTGAGACCAGAGGTGTGTTCATCCCTAGTAACAACACGGAAAATGAAACTAAAGATGCTGTCAATCATGTGCAGCCAGTCTCCTCGATCTTCTAGTCCCTATCACAGGCGGGACCGTGACACCGCCTCCCCACCCTTCCCCCCCACTACGCCACTGCATGTTCTATCAATGTAGTGTATCATGTGAGTGGTTCTATCAATACACTTAAGTCATTTGGGTGGTTCTATCAATGCAGTGCAGTCATGTTAGTGGTTCTATCAATGCAGTGAAGTAATGTGGGTGGTTCTATCAATACAGTGATGTCATGTGAGTTGTTCTATCAATGCAGTGAAGTCATGTGAGTGGTTCTATCAATGCAGTAAAGTACTGTGGGTGGTGCTATCAATGCAGTGAAATTATATGAGTGGTTTTATCAATGTAGTGAAGTCATGTGAGTAGTTATATCAATGCAGTGAAGTCATGTGGATGGTTTTATCAAAGCAGTAAAGTCATGTGGATGGTTCTATCAATACAGTGAAGTCATGTGGGTGGTCACAGCATAAATTGCAAATTGCCACAACCCCAGAACTGCAATAAATCCAGCAGTGTTGAACCTTTTGCAATTCTGTAATGAGTAATGGTACTTGAGAGTCACACTGTGACTTAATTCAGTCGCATTATGTTTGAGTGTCACCAAAAAATTGAACCATAATCTTCACGAAGTGAAAATCGATAAGCTTTATTGATAACACATAACAATTACATACATGATGGTAAAAGGCAGCACAAAGGTTGAACACAAAGATGAGGAACAGGACCCAAGGGGGGGCCGAGAGGTCAGCACACCAACAAGCAGGGAAAAGAATACAAGATGGTAAACACCAAGACTCCTCAGAATAATAAGCCCCAAACAATGCTACAATGGAAGCAAATATGAGGATAAAAAGACTTGGTGATTAAAAAAGATAATGAGCATACCCTGAATGGTGTGTCGATCTCTCAGCCACCTCCTGACCCAACGCCCTTTTCGCCAGTTATTTGCGGATCGGAAATGGAAATAGTAACTTATTAATTACCAAACACATGAGCAATATGGGCTGGGCATAGCATTTCTACAGATATGGATCCGCAAAATATGGATGAAATAAGGATGACGTACGGAGGTGTTTTGTGTGCGTTCTGTATTTTTTGCAAACCCATTGACTTTAATGGGGCCCCGGTCCGTGATTTGCGGACAATAATAGTGCATGCACTACTTTTTTGCGGAACGAAAATACGGAAACAGAATGCACAGAGTGTACCTTCTGCTGTTTTTGTGGTCCCATTGAAGTGAATGGTTCCGCATACGGTCCACAAAAAAACGGAACGGAAGCGGAAAGAAAATATGTTTGTGTGCATGAGCCCTTAGTGAGCCAAACAAGACAATCACTGGTAATGGCATTTATACCAAGAGATTTAAATAGAGAGCCAGGTCTCTGGACCAGAACCTGATTGGTTCAGTGACTTGACTCTCCAATAGGTCAGGCACCAAACGATAGAAAGTAATAGGATAAATGGGCTGTATATCAGCCCCACTGCCTATTCCCCCAGCTCATGTGCACTTCAGGGAGAAGCTGAGCATTGCACTCTGTAATTCATGACGTGGCTGTGTCACTGGGGAGCATGACTCAGCAGTGTGTCTGTCTCGGTGAGGCCGCACCGAAGCTGAGGATCGTGCCTCTGGAGCCCGGACAGATAAGTTTATGACAATGTCGCTGAGTTGTTTTTTTTTTTGCATCATGTGGATGAGACTTCTTAAAATATCATCCCCTTTGCTGTTGTTTCAGTCCTGTATAGATGTTCCCTAAATGTATATCATTAAAATAACCCTTCAAGGTGGAAAAAATGCTGGGATAATTTTTAGTGAATAATTTATTAAGCTTTTACTCGAGTTTTCTAACATTTAAAAGTTGAAAACTTTGACACAAGTTCTGCCTACCTTTCTGACACGGTTGCCCCTTTCATAAAAAAGGTTGCCCCTTTCATGAGGCATGGGTGGAATGGAGTGTCACAACATGTGCGTCAGAAAAGGGGCATATACCACACCTGAAATCTACTCCTGCCTTTGGCTAGTTATGGAGCATGGATGGCCAAGATGCACCACAATTATGAAGAGGTGCGTGCATCTTAATTAATAGTTGCGACACATCTCACACTGGCACAGGACAAATTAAGAATGGTGTACACAATTACGGTCTTATCACGCAAAGACTTTGTGGGAGATTTAATAAAATAAAAGAGCTATTACTATGGTTCACTTTAATAGCAGCTTCTAATGTATCAAATATAACTTTATCATTTAGAAACGTACACTTTATTCTGTTAGAAATATTCGAATAACCTTGCCAAGACTTCTTGGCATCCAAACTCTGTTGCACAAATATTAAAAATGCTGAGAATACTTGTTCAAGGGTGAAAATCTTTTGCTTGCTTGACTCCAATTAAAGCTGTTACATAAGGATATATTGCATGCCTTACAAAGGATGGTCTGCTGGATCAGGGGAGGAATAGATAATATCTGTGCCATGCATGTAAATGGGACAATCCTATCCAGTAAAAAAATAAATCTACTTTTCACCCAGCAAATAGACAAACCTGGCAAGACTTAGGGGGAGAGGTACAAACTGTTGTAAGGTAGAACTGGCTGAGTTGCCCATAGCAGCCAATCAGATTCAACCTTTTATTTTCCAAAGGAGCTATAAAAAATGAAAGGTGGAATCTGAATGGTTGCTATCGGCAACTAAGCCAGTACTACTTTACACCAGTTTGATTCATTTCCCCCTTAATCCAAAGAAAAAACTTGTGGTCCATAAAAACTTGCAGCTTTATTAATAACAATTAAAAACTGTAACACAAACACGAATCGCCCTACAAGATCCATGATATTTACGCTTTTCGGACTCCACAATCTCGGTCCTTACTCATGACATACAAAAAAGTGACTGTTCACCTCTCTTTAAACATGTGGTGCACCAGGTAATAAAGACTTTGGCATCACATGCTCAAAAGGGGAGGAGAACTAATCAGACACCAAAAACCAACACCCAATGCATCAAAAAGAAAAGACAACATATACAGTCGTGGCCAAAAGTTTTGAGAATTACATAAATATAGAAAATTGGAGAAGTTGCTGCTTAAGTTTTTATAATAGCAATTTGCATATACTCCAGAATGTTATGAAGAGTGATCAGATGAATTGCATAGTCCTTCTTTGCCATGAAAATTAACTTAATCCCAAAAAACCTTTCCACTGCATTTCATTAATATCATTAAAGGACCTGCTGAGATCATTTCAGTAATCGAGCACAAGGCTGGAGATCATTATGTCAGGCTGATTGGGTTAAAATGGCAGATTTGACCTTTTAAAATGGCAACTTGACCTGTTAAAAAGAGGGTGATGCTTGAAATCATTGCTCTTCCATTGTTAACCATGGTGACCTGCAAAGAAACACGTGCAGCCATCATTGCATTGCATAAAAATGGCTTCACAGGCAAGGATATTGTGGCTACTAAGATTGCACCTCAATCAACAAATTATAGGATCATCAAGAACTTCAAGGAAAGAGGTTCAATTCTTGTTAAGAAGGCTTCAGGGCGTCCAAGAAAGTCCAGCAAGCGCCAGGATCGTCTCCTAAAGACGATTCAGCTGCGGGATCGGAGTGCCACCAGTGCAAAGATTGCTCAGGAATGGCAGCAGGCAGGTGTGAGCACATCTGCGCGCACAGTGAGGCGAAGACTTTTGGAAGATGGCCTGGTGTCAAGAAGGGCAGCAAAAAAGCCACTTCTCTCCAAAAAAAACATTAGGGACAGATTGATCTTCTGCAGAAAATGTGGGGAATGGACTACTGAGGACTGGGGCAAAGTCATATTCTCCGATGAAGCCTCTTTCCGATTGTTTGGGGCATCAGGAAAAAGGCTTGTCCGGAGAAGAAAAGGTGAGAGCTACCATCAGTCCTGTGTCATGCCAACAGTAAAGCATCCTGAGACCATTCATGTGTGGGGTTGCTTCTCATCCAAGGGAGTGGGCTCACTCACAATTTTTCCCCAAAACACAGCCATGAATAAAGAATGGTACCAAAACACCCTGCAACAGCAACTTCTTTCAACAATCCAACAACAGTTTGGTGAAGAACAATGCATTTTCCAGCACGATGGAGCCCTGTACCATAAGGCAAAAGTGATAACTACGTGGCTCTGGGACCAAAATGTTGACATTTTGAGTCCATGGGCTGGAAACTCCCCAGATCTTAATCCCATTGAGAACTTGTGGTCAATCCTCAAGAGGCGGGTGGACAAACAAAAACCCACTAATTCTGACAAACTCCAAGAAGTGATTATGAAAGAATGGGTCGCTATCAGTCAGGAATTGGCCCAGAAGTTGATTGAGAGCATGCCCAGTCGAATTGCAGAGGTCCTGAAAAAGAAGGGCCAACACTGCAAATACTGACTCTTTGCATAAATGTCATGTAATTGTTGATAAAAGCCTTTGAAACGTATGAAGTGCGTGTAATTATATTTCACTACAACACAGAAACAACTGAAACAAAGATCTAAAAGCAGTTTAGCAGCAAACTTTGTGAAAACTAATATTTGTGTCATTCTCAAAACTTTTGGCCACAACTATATTGTACTGAGTACTGAAAAACTAAAAAAAAATAGTTCTTTTAACGATATTGTAAAATCAGATCGTGTTTTCTGTTCAGACCTGTGGGAAAGCAACTTCCCAATTCAAACATCCAATATGTTATCCTCTAATGGGAAGAGTAACCCTTTCCACTCCCTGAAGAGAAAACGCTCTTATATCTCCTTTGTGCACATTGGAAAAGTGAAAACTGGTTGCAGATGCATTGCAAGTTTCATAATATGGTATATCTGATAAATGTTTGTGTATTCTGCTTTTTATTTGTTCTGTAGTATAATCTACATATTGTAGAAGACAATCTCTGCAGGTTATTAAATAAATTGCATAATCTATAGTGTTGGGCGAGCATGCTCAGCCGAACACCAGTTCGGCTCGTGCATCGCTATGCTCGGCCGACTATCGCGTGGGCTTGAGTCAGTGTATTTAAATCTAATTTAGCCTCTATTTCTGAAAGTTTCTGGCAGGATTCAAACTCACAACCTTCTACATTACAGCCAAGAATGTTAACCACTACACTATAGAGCTGCATAGCCAGTTGCTTTTAAAAATAAATAAATATGAGATATCTGCTGTATCACTAGTAGTAAGTATTCCTATACAGCAGAAGTCTCATTTTTTTTTTTTAAAGTATCTGGCCATGCAGTTCTATAGTGTAGTGGTTAACATTCTGGACTGTAATGTAGATGTCAAGCTCTGCCCTGTGAGTGATCTGAGAAGATCTGTCAGACTTGCTGCAAGTGAATCTATCTGACAGATTGCTTTGTTGTGGCTTTGGGCTGGATCCCACCCCCTCACAGGTTCTGCTCATTAATTAGTTAGTGATGCTATTTATACCTGCCTCTCACTATAGCCCTTGCAGTTTATAGTTTCTCCTGGAGTTCTCTGCTGGTGTTTGGTGGATCTCCTGCTCCCAGTTCGTCTTCAGTTAAGTCCTCCTTCCTTCCCTTCCGTTGTTTGTACTGCCTAGGCCTTAGGTTGACGCTGGTTCCTTCATCTTGTGCAAGGAACCGGTTGTCTTTTTGCCTGCTCCCTAGCTAAGGGTTTGTGTCAGTTGCAGCAGGGCTTAGGTTCGAGTGCATGAACACTTCTACCATCGAGATTTGTTCATGTTAATAGCAGTCAGGGAAAGGCTCAGGGAATGTCAGGAGGTGACCTTTCCCTGCTCCCTAGTTGTGGGGCCTAGCCTGCTGTTTTGTTTAATTTTGTTGTGTTTGGTTTGCTTCTCTTCCCTCACCATCCGTGACAGTTGAAGGTTGTGAGTTCGAATCCCGTCAGGAACTTTTCAAAAATAGAGGCTAAATTAAATTTATATATTTTATAATTTTTTAGTAATTGTACTAAAAATAACTATATATATATATATTCATACTTCTGATATATATGAATGCATAATATGTGGGAAACTACTACTGATGTTTTAGCCATAATATATTTACATATATTAGAATATATTATATATTCTAAATATATAATAATATATGTAAATATATTATGGCTAAAAACTTATATATGTGTAAATTAAATTTAGCTTCTATTTCTGAAGGGATTCAAATTCACAACCTTCTACATTGCAGGCTAGCATCTTAACCACTACACTATAGAGCTGCATGACCAGTTGCTAACAAGAAAGAAGAAAAATAAGAGACTTCTGCTCTATAGGAGAAGGACATAGAACATATATGGACATATGGAGTCAGAGTAGAGACTCCTAAGCCGAACTAGAGACAAGACACCCTCTTCTCTTTAGAGCAGGGGGTGCCTGGTTTAATGCTCAGGTTCTCTCATTGACTTCCATTGTGCTCGGGTGCTCTGTAGCGCACCTGAGCATCGGGAAGTGTTCTACTCGAGCACACAAGCACTTTGGTGCTCGACCAACACTAATAATCTGTGTAACAGTTCAAATATTGTTTTATGGTGTAATTCTTATTATTCACAGTAGATGTCACATTTTGACACGCTGACATATATTTGCAAGGTTTTTTTTTTGTCCTATGGTTGTCTCTGCAGGCCACACATTTAACCCCCTCATTAACTATCCCTTTCCACAGTTTAATACAGGGAGATGTCGTTGTATGATATTACAAATCTCCATGTATTCCTTACTGTAGCGTGTCACAAAAGTTGCTGGCTTCCCTTTTTTATTTATTTTTTGTTATTTTCCTATCCGAAACTGCGTTTTGGTCTCAGGATTTAAAAAAAGCCCACCACCTTAGACCTCTTTCACACGGCCGTAGTGCTCTGGTGGCCGTATTTCGGGCCACATACGGCGGTTCAGCAATACACGGGGCACCGGCCGAGAGCATTCCGCATCACAGATGAGGACCCATTCACTTGAATGGAAGCACAATGGAGTGCTTCCATGGGGTTCCGATCCGTGCTTCCATTCTGCAAAAAAATAGAACTTGTTCTATCTTTTTGCGGAATGGAAGGATCACAGACCCATTCAAGTTGAGTGGGCCTGGATCCGTCCCGGCCGCCGCAAGGACATTGTCTGTTCATTGGGGACTGCAAATTGTGGTCCCCAATGCATGGAACAGAGCCAATACATTCGTGTGAAAGAGGCCTTATATTCAGACTCTTTTCAAACACAGTGGCAAGAGATCCTATCAAACTGCTCTCTTCAGCTAATGCAATTGATTTTTAAATATGAGACAGCCTGTTGCCTCATGTGAACAAGCCTCTATTTGAGGATCTGGATAGCAAGTTGAAGGAAAATCTAACCAAATTGGACAAGAATTTTGCACAGTTTAAACAAGATAAATACAACAGAGATCTCCTGGACTATAAATCAAATGTGGTTTATTCCTGGTCAGAAGCCAGAACAAATACTCAAATTGCTAAAAAAAAGAAAATTCCAAAGCAAATTACTCAAATGCTAAATTTTAAGAAAAATTGCTGGGTCTAGGAGTTAGCATTCAGCTAAGGTTTCCTTTCTTTGAGTCATTTGTAGAACATGTAAACATATGGCGATATTTGCACGTCCCATATTTTTTTGCATAGGGCCGAACTTTGAGCCATGACACATCCATCAGATGGGACAGGACAGCCAATTGAGACATTTCAGCACATGGACACACCCACTACCCTATAAATAACCCCGATCTGGTAGCCATTTTACATTCTGTTTTTTGCCAGTATAGGGAGAGGTTGCTGTGTGGAGCAGGGACAGGCTGTTAGGGGCACTAAACGCTAGCTAATAGGGCCACAAAAATCCTTTTAAGGACTGGTATAAGCGTGCTATCGATAGGTGTGACATACAGCGGGGTGTGATATACTCATAATATACTTTCTAACATAGAAAGTATATTATAGTGCATTTGTATTGTGCAGCAGTTGTGTGCGGTTCTGCTTAGATACAACAGCTAGAGGGACAAACTCTATTGGAATAAGTAATTGCAACAGGTGTGATATACCTGTGGGCCCCCCGAAAAAAATCTGATAGAGGGGTGTGATATACCTCAAATATACCTTCTAACATAGAAAGTATATTATAGTGCATTTGTATTGTGCAGCAGTTGTGTGCGGTTCTGCTTAGATACAACAGCTAGAGGGACAAACGCTATTGGAATAAGCAATTGCAACTGGTGTGAAATACCTGTTGCGCCCCAAAAAATAAACTGATTAAGGGGTGTGATAAGCCTATAATATATCTTCTAACATAAAAAGTACACTCGCCTAAAGAATTATTAGGAACACCTGTTCTATTTCTCATTAATGCGATTATCTAGTCAACCAATCACATAGCAGTTGCTTCAATGCATGTAGGGTTATGGTCCTGGTCAAGACAATCTCCTGAACTCCAAACTGAATGTCAGAATGGGAAAGAAAGGTGGGCTACAACAGCAGAAGACCCCACCGGGTACCACTCATCTCCACTACAAATAGGAAAAAGAGGCTACAATTTGCACGAGCTCACCAAAATTGGACTGTTGAAGACTGGGAAAATGTTGCCTGGTCTGATCAGTCTCGATTTCTGTTGAGACGTTCAAATGGTAGAGTCCAAATTTGGCGTAAACAGAATGAGAACATGTATCCATCATGCCTTGTTACCACTGTGCAGGCTGGTGGTGGTGGTGTAATGGTGTGGGGGATGTTTTCTGGGCACACTTTAGGCCCCTTAGTGCCAATTGGCCATCGTTTAAATGCCAGGGGCTACCTGAGCATTGTTTCTGATCATGTCCATCCCTTCATGACCACCATGTACCCATCCTCTGATGGCTACTTCCAGCAGGATAATGCACCATGTCACAAAGCTCGAATCATTTCAAATTGGTTTCTTGAACATGACAACGAGTTCACTGTACTAAAATGGCCCCCACAGTCACCAGATCTCAACCCAATAGAGCATCTTTGGGATGTGGTGGAACGGGAGCTTCGTGCCCTGGATGTGCATCCCTCAAATCTCCATCAACTGCAAGATGCTATCCTATCAATATGGGCCAACATTTCTAAAGAATGCTATCAGCACCTTGTTGAATCAATGCCGCGTAGAATTAAGGCAGTTCTGAAGTCAAAAGGGGGTCCAACACCGTATTAGTATGGTGTTCCTAATAATTCTTTAGCTGAGTGTATATTATAGTGCATTTGTATTGTGCAGCAGTTGTGTGCGGTGCTGCTGAGATACCGCAGCTAGATAGAGGGAAAAACGCTATTGGAATAAGTAATTGCAACTGGTGTGATATACCTGTTGCCCTAAAAAAAAAACTGATTAAGGGGTGCAATATATCTGCTTCCACAAAATACTGAATGAGTGGTGTGATACACCAGCTTCCACAAAATTTTAATTGAGGGGTGTGATACACCGGCTTCCACCAAATATAGATTGAGGCATGCGATACACCAGCTTCCCCCAAATACTGATTAAGGGGTTTGATTTACCAGCTTCCAGCAAATACTCATTATTGGGTTCTATATACCTGTTTCTAAAAAATACTGATAGAGGGTATTGATATATCAGCTTCCACCAAATATTGATCGAGGACTGCTATACACCGGCTTCCACCAAATATTTGATTAAGAGGTTTGATTTACCGGCTTCCAGCAAATACTGATTATTGGGTTCTATATACCTGTTTCCACAAAATACTGTTAGAGGGGATTGATATACCAGCTTCCACCAAATATTGATTGAGGCATGCAATACACCAGCTTCCACCAAATATTGATTAAGGGGTTTTTATTTACTAGCTTCCAGCAAATACTCATTATTGGGTTCCTAATACCTGTTTCCACAAAATTCGGATAGAGGAGATTGATATACCGGCTTCCACAAAATATTGATTGAGGCCTGCCATATACCTGCTTCCACAAATACTGCTCTGCTATAGGGACTTTGTCACACAGTCATTTTGAAAATGACAGGCAGAGGAAGAGGCAGGCCATTCCGCAGGGGTGGTAGGGGTCGGGCAGGTGCACCAGGCCAGAGCCTAAGTGGGAAGTTGGAGAAGGTGTGTGCTTGGCACTAGTGATGGATGAACATCTGCCGGGATGGTTCGTGAACGCGATCGCGCAAACGTGATCAAATGTTTGCGAACCGCAAGTTTGCTGCGGATCCTATTGATTTTAATGGCAGGCAAACCTGAAAAACCTTCAGCTCATATTAGCAGCCAATAAATAATTACTAGAAGTGCACAAATAGTCCCACAACATGGACAGTGACATACCAGATGTATTATTTGAATTTGAAATCTCCATTCATTATTTTTTTCAATGAGAAATATCGGCAATATAATTTTCGCATGCGCAAATGCACTATACAGTACCCAAATACACTATAAAGAAAGTATATTGGTATATAACACCCCGCTTAAATCAGTTTTTTTTGGGGGGGGGCGACTGGTATATCACAACAGTAGAAATTATTTGTTACAATAACGCTTGTCCCTCTATATACCTGCAGTATCGCAGCAGAACCGCACACAACTGCCGCACAATACAAATGCACTATAATATACTTTCTAACATAGAGTATATTATAACATTGTACAGGAAAGGGAATCCATTAGAATATACATAAAGATAAACGTAACCTTTAATAATGTTACTATGAGGGTCCATTCACACTCAAAACACGGACACCGGCAAAGTGCATTCCACAATTTGCAGACTGGACATCGCCGGCGCTATAATAGAAAATGCCTAATCTTGTCTGCAATTGCGGACAAGAATAGGACATGTTCTATTTTTTTGCGGAAATGAAAGCACGGATGCGGAAGTGCGGATCCGCAAATGCGGTTGCAGACAGCACATACCGGCCCCAATGAAAATGAATGGGGCTGCACTTGTTCTGCAAAATTGCGGAAACGGATGCGGACCCATTTTGCGGACGTGTAAATAGAAAAGATATCCCTCAAAATGAAAATAATTTAATTATTAAATTTAAGCAAAAAGCATAGATGCGGTAGGCAATAACAAGTGCTTGGTGGCACTAAATCAGGTGCTCGGCGGCACCAAATCAGAAACCATATGTCCTACCACAATCCGGGGGGTTCCAGTGCACATCCATGCATCCCTTAAGGGAAAGCAAAAAACATCTATCCCTGGGCTAGATGATGATGTGGTATTGAAGGACAGGGGGGTGCTATTCTGGCCCTGATAGCCTAACCACAGACCACCCGCCCTGATAAGAGCAACCCGGTCTGGAACCTTACCCTATATAAAAATGGCCCTAGTACGCCCCCAGCCCCTAGGCCCCTAGGCCCCTGAATTCCAGGTGATCACTATATAGATCTATGTGTTTTTGACTCATTATAAAAGTATTATAAGTATATGGCACCCCTCTGTGTATCACACCTATCGATAGCACACCTATACCAGTCCTTAAAATGACTTTTGTGGCCCTATTAGCTAGTGTTTGGTGTCCCTAACAGCCTGTCCCTGCTCCACACAGCAACCTCTCCCTACACTGGCAAAACACTGAATGTAAAATGGCAGCCAGATCAGGTTTATTTATAAGGTAGGAGGTATGTCCATGTGCTGAAACGTCTCAATTGGCTGTCCTATACCACCCCATGGATGTAAAAGAATACTGTAGTGTATTCCCATGTACCTTTTCCACCACAAAAAAAGAGTGTATGGTTAAATCTTGTTTTCTCCTCCTCATCCAGATTGTATATATTTCCTCCACTCAATTTTTTTTAATAGGGTCGGCTCAATGCAGGCCCTCAACTCAAATCTTTTTATAGGGTCAGCTCACCAGCAGGCCTTTGCCCCTAATGTTTTAGAGGGTCAGCTCAGCAGCAGGGCCTCGCATATAATGTTTTAGAGCATCAGCTCACCAACAGGCACTATCACATAATATTTTAGAATGTCAGCTCACCAGCAGGCACTTGCATATAATGTTTTAGGGTGTCAGCTCAGCAGCAGGCTTTCACCCATAATGTTTTAGAGGGTCAGTTCAGCAGCAGGCCCTCGCTTATAAGGTTTTACAGGGTCAGCTCACCAGCAGGCACGCACCTAAAATCTTTTACTAGGTCAGCTCACCAGCAGGCCCACAACTCAATGTGAATGAGGCCCTCCTTTATGTAATATACAGGTTGTATCGGAGTGCTTCTTCCTCTTAACTTTTGGCAGCACTTGAACTTTATATGCAAATAAATATACAGGAAAGAATGTATTCAATAAATTTTTCCTATAAAATCTTTTTTTTTTTTTACTTTGTTTTTGTGTGTCACCCGTTCTTTTGCCCCTGGTAGTTTCTGTGTCACATGGTCTGTTGTGGGTGCTGCTCACAGCTTTATTCTACCTCACAGTGCATTGGTGATACCACTATGGAGGAATGTAAGAGCCTGGCTGTGAGTTGGTTTCTAGCACTGTTCAGACCCTGTTCACACACCACGGGCAGTTGAGTGGTAGGACCCCATGCGTGCTGAGACACCGTGACGTGGTGCATGAGGGGCTCTGATATGTTCCTAACTGGAAGATATTGGCAAAGTTCTCAGCTTTTAACATCGGCATGAGGAATTAGCTAGTATTGTCAGTTGCGTATCATTTTGGTGCAGCAGGCCCGCACCTTTACTGGGTCAGCTCACATGCAGGTCGGCGACTTAAATCTTTTACAGGGTCAGCTCACATATAGGCCCTTGCATAGAACTTTTTAGAGGGTCAGCTCAGCTGCAGGCCATCGCATAAAATGTTTTACAGGGTCAGCTCACCAGCAGGCCCGAACCTAAAATTTTTTACAGGGTCAGCTCACCTTCAGGCCTGCAACTCAAATATTTTACAGGGTCAGCTCACCTGCAGGCTCACAACTCATGCTGCCTTGCTTTGAAGTAGTAGTCATAGCCGTTTATCAGGCTCCCTCTCCATTATGGAATCCTGATTCCCTGTTACCCATGATCACCATGGTAGGAGTGTAAAAGAACATCGAAAGTTGATAGGGTACATATCCAAATGGATCGTTGATGTCACAGGGACATACGATCAGGCAGAAGTTATCTAGAGTGGCAGCAGGGCCTCTCCTGTATAACGTTTCCTCATCCAAAATACCATAGTGACATTCCCTGTAATTTTTTATTACTCATTCCAATAACAAGTCATCTTAAGAGTCCTGTATTGTTTATCGTCACTACCTCCCTGAGTCAGGAGTGGTTAATTACCGAGTGCTTCCTGCCTTCCTTTGATTTTTCTGCTGTAATAACTTGACCCACCCTCTCCACCCAATCAGATTTCAGCCATTGACCTACCTTGGATGTGGTATCCCTTTCTCAAGCTCCCTCGCTGGCATGGGACCCTGATTCCCTGTTACCCGTGATCACCATGGTAGGCACAGAAAAGAACGTTAAAGGTTGATAGGGCAGATATCTGAATGGATCATCGCCGTCACAGGGATGTGCAATTGCCCAGAGGTTAGCTAGAGTCACCAATTCGGCAGCAGACCCTCGCCCCTAATGTTTTAGATGGTCAGATCAGCAGGCCCTTGCTCCAAATGTTTTTGAGAGTCACCAGCAGGCCATCAATCATAATTTAACAAGGCTGTGTATGATGCCCTCCTTTAAGTGTAACAAGGGGTGTATTGGAGTGCCGGTTCCTTGTAATTTTTGGCAACCCTTTCACTTATATGCATATGCTTTATCAGGGTAGGAGTCCCACTACATAAACAATTGTACCACAATGTGAATGAGGCCCTCCTTTATGTGATATGCAGGTTGCATTAGAGTACCTCTTCCTTGTAATTTTTTTGCAGCACTTGCACTTTATATACAATTGAATATACAGGAAAGAATGTTTCCTAACAATTTGTCCTGTAAAATTGATTTTTTGGAGGGTTTTGTGCGTATTTTTGTCAGTCTGTAAAAGTGGCGTACAACTCGGACAACATGGTTCCCAGCAGCAACCTGCATCCAGACATCGACCCCATGGTGTTCCCGGTGGTGTTTCTCTCACTTTATGACCTTTTCCAATGGACCACGCACCCTCCCCTCTTCAGAAGCAGGGGATGCCTGGTTGTCTCCCATTGACTTCCATTATACTTGGGTGCTTGGCCGAGCACAGGAATATAGCAATGTGTTCGATCCGAACACCTGAATACTTTGGTGCTCGATCATCACTACAAAGGATGCACAGGAGTTGGTTGAGTGGCTCACTCAGTCTTCCGCTTCTGAACCCTCCTCATCCTCTGTATCAGCACCCTCCTCACTCTTTGCTGTGTGCACCCCTGACGACATCACCACCACCACAACCATAGCCCCTCCACTCAAGTCAGAGGAATCTTTTTCCCATCCATTCCCAGACCTTACCGATGCACAGCCATTCTTGGCATCGGATGAGGAAGAGGAGGTAGCATTGGCCACAACCCAGCGGTCTGACGACAGTACCCAGATCAGCCCAAGGAGGGTGGTCCCCGCTGTTGCTGCCTACTCCAAGATCTCTAATGTCAGTGGTGGTGAAGGTGACGATGATGATGCGTCGATGGACGTCACGTTGGTGCCCACAAGAGAGGAAGAGGAGAGGAGTTCAGAGGGAGAGATGGAGCAGCAGAGAGGGAGGAGAAGCAGGCAGAACTCGCAGTGCACAGGAGGCAAAAATCAGACTGCAAATGTATCTGGAGAAAGTCAACCACCATGCACGGTCACATCTGGCGCTCCCGGGACGCCGGCACATGGCTCCGCAGAGTGGGCTTTTTTTAACATGTCAGCTGCTGACAAGTGTTGCCATCTGCAGCCTTTGCTGTCAAAGCATTAGTCGTGGTAAACCCAACAGTCACCTAAGGATGACCGCCTCAAGAAGGCACCTGGCCTCCCATTACCGAGCCCAGTGGGAGCAACATCGTCAGAACACACAAAGCCACACTCTCGGCGTTCCATGTCCTGCCTCTTCTCCTTCTCCTCTCTTCTCCCATTTGTCCTCCACTCCATCTTCCACCTCTTCGCATTCATCTGGCAAAAGGCAGGCTTCCGTGGCCCAAATGCTCGAACGTAAAAAGTTGATTACGCCGGATAACCATCTTGCCTCATGACCGCCGGCTTGTCGGAACTGCTAGCCCGCCAACTACTGCCATATAAACTGGTAGACTCAGAGGCTTTTATAAAATTTGTGGCCATTGGCACACCACAATGGAAGGAAATCATTTTCCCAGAAGGGCATCCCAGAGCTTTATGGCCATGTTCAACTGCAAGTGAATGTGGCACACAGTGTCAGTGCCAAGAAACCTCTGACCACAGACACGTGGTCTAGCAAACACGGGCAGGGAAGGTACATAACTTTTACTGCCCACTGGGTGAACCTTCTGACAGCTGTCAAGCATGCAACCTGTGGCACCCATGTGGATTTGGTGTTACCGCCAAGGATTGCATGCAGACCTGCCTCTTCTCCTCCTCCTACTCCATCCTCCGTCTCCTCCTCGGCTGACTCCTACTTTTCCACTGCTACCGCCTCTTCTGCTGCACATCCCCAGCTAGCTCCCCAGGACCTATTCGACATGCCAGGTGAGATGTTGCCATGCTGCGGCTGTTGTACCTGGAAGCCATGAGCCACACCGATCCTGCACTCCTTTCAGCTCTGTGGTCAGTGACTAACACCGCTCAATTTGACAGTTGGTAAAGTGGTGTGAGACAAATGTGCCAATCTGCTGAGCGCACTGAAACAGGGCAAAATGACACACGTGCCATGCATGGCACAAGGTCTGAGCTTATTCATGCAGCGATTCGTTGCCAAATACCCCGAGGTCCAGGACATCTTGCGGCAGGCCAGGAAAATCACTGACCATTTTAGACAGCCATGGATCGCCTTGCTGATGTTCAGTGGTGACACCACTTGCCCGTCAGACGTCTGATTTGTGACTGCCCGACGAGCTGGAACTCCACCTTGCATATGCTTGATAGGCTGCTCCAGCATAAACATGCCATTAACAACTACCTGTACCAACTCTGTGGCAGGACAGGTTCTGGGGAGCTTGTTTTTTTTTCACTGCGCCAGTGGCTGCTCATGCGCGACGCATGCAGACTTCTGCGGTCATTTGAGATCACCAAACTGGTCAGTCGCAGCCAGGACACGATCAGTGACATTGTACCTTACGCCTTCTTTCTGAAGCGTGCATTGCATCGTGTCATTGATCAAGCCATCAAGGAGCAGGAAGATGGGTAAGTCGCACTGCTGAATGAATTCCCAAAGGGGACTACATCATCTGAGACAAGTCAGCAGGAGTCTGAAGAGGAGTCAGAGGAGGATGGTGGCTGGGGGGAGGAGGAGGAAGAAGAGCAGGCTTTATCCTTCTCTGTGATCCCTGGTGTTGTCTGTAGATAAGGGGAGGAGACCGAGGACAACATTCTCCTGGGCAATGAGCAGGAGCCAGGCCGCTCCACTGCTTCCAATTTAGTGCATGCTCCAGTGTTTGAAGAGGGACCCCCGTATAAAAAGCATAAAGGACAAGGACCAGTCCTGGGTGGCAACTTACTTAGACTCCCAATAGAATCACAAAATGGTGGACATGTTACCAGCATTACAGGGGGCTGTCAGAATGCAGCATTTATAGGCCTTGCTGTAAGAGATGCTGCATTCTGCTGTTGTGGGCGCTGCAGAGGAATTTTCACCCACAGAGAAACAAATGCGAGAACCAATCCTACCCCGCATGCAAGAAGAGGGCGGTTTGAAGATGTGTTGGTTACTTCGGATATAAGATCATTCTTGCAGCCAACCCATCGACAGCCGCCTTCCGAATTCAGTCTCAGAGAATGCCGCCTAGACCACGCATGTCCAAACTGAAGCCCTCCAGCTGCTGCTAAACTACAACTCCCATCATACCTGGATAGCTTACAGCTATTAGGGCATGCTGGGAGTTGTAGTTTAGCAACAGCTGGAGGGCAGCAGTTTAGACATGCCTGGCCTAGACTGACAGGTGTCCGACTACAACGGTTTAACGGCCGATATGGATACTATGAGAAGCGAGGATCCCCTTGATTACTGAGTGTGCAGGCTTGACCTGTGGCCATAGCTGGCACAATTTGCCATGGAACTCTTGCCTTGCCCCGCATTGAGTGTCCTGTCCGAAAGGACGTTCAGCGCAGCAGAGGGGATCGTGACTGATAAGCGCACTCGCCTAGCTCACGAAAGTGTGGACTACCTCACATTTCTAAAAATGAATGAGGCATGAAACTCTGAGAAATTGAACACCTGTGGCGACCATGTGTTATCAAATTTCAACTATTATCATTTCAGGTTATTTCAAGAGGGGGGATTTCTTTAGCCATATTTTTAATCCAATTTTTTTTTTTTTTTAGTTCTTTAAAACATACTGTATGTATTTGACCTGTATTTGTACTGGCCTGCAGTAAAAATGATATCCAATGACTGTCTAATATACCTCCAGCCACATAATTACTTGTTCTTTTCTGTACGGTGAATGCATAATTTTTGGGGCCTGTAATTAAGAGTTGAGTGGACACCTGGATGTTAGGGTTCAACGGGTTCGGCCGAACTTCACAAAAAAGTTCGAGTTTGGGACCCGAACTTGACCCCGAACCCCATTGAACCCGAACCCGAACCCCATTGAAGTCAATGGGGACCCAAACTTTTGAGCACTAAAAATGTCATGGAAAGGGCTTTAGGGCTGCAAATGGCATCACAATTTAGTTAGCATGGCAAGTGCTCTGCAAACAAATGTGGATAGGGAAATGACTTTAAATAACATAAAATATGTAAAAATAAAAAATAATAATCTTTATCTAGGAGGACGAGGGACATATGGAGTAGGAGGTTAAGGAGGCGGTGGATGTGGTGGTCTAGGTGGAAGGGGAGGTGGAGGAGGAGGAAGTAGCCTAAACAGTTTTTGGGTTTTAAATGTATTTTTATTTTTTTAAATTAGGGTACACCCCAAAACATTGGGAAATATAAACCTGTCATAACCCCCTCCAGTCGTGCTGAACACACTTTCAGACAATACACTGGCTGCAGGGCAGGCCAGCACCTCCAAGGCGCAAAGGGCAAGCTCAGGCCATGTGCCCAATTTGGAGACCCAGAAGTTGCAGGGGCAGACCCATCAGTCAGTTTGTGTAGGCGTGTGCACACATACTGCCCCACCATGTCGACGTCCCCGTAATATTCACGATCCAATTTGATATCTGCTCTATAAACTTTCGATGTTCTTTTCTGCACCTACCATGTTGATCACGGTTAACGGCGAATCAGGGTTCCACGTCGGAGAGGGAGCGTGAGAAAGAGAGACCACATCCAAGGGAGATCAATGGATGACATCTAATTGTGATCAAGCGGAAATGTGGGACAAATTATTAAAGCAGAAGAATTGAAGGAAAGGAGGGGGCGCGCGGCAATTACCCACTCCCAGCTCAGGGAGGTAGTGACGATAAATAACAATACAGGACTCTTATGCCCTGTTATTGGAATGATTAATAAAAAAATTATAGGGAATGTCACTGGGGTATTTAGGATTTGGAAATGTTAGCCAGGAGAGGCCCTGCTGCCGCTTTGTTGAATCTAGATAACTTCTGCCTGATCTCACGTCCCTGTGACGTCCACGATCCATTTGGATATCTTCTCTATCAACTTTCGATGTTCTTTTCTGAGCCTACCATGTTCACGCCGGAGAGGGAGCGTGGGAAAGGGAGTCCTCATCCAAGGGAGGTCAATGGCTGCAATGGGATGGAGCAGAAATGTGGGACAAGTTATTAAAGCAGAAGGATCGAATGAAAGGGCCAATTAAAAACGAATTTTAGAAATGTAATTGCCTGTTACCTATGCAGAGCAGGGGTTTTTCATCACCAGAAATGGGATAATGTCACCCACCAATGGAATAGATTATTTAGAAAGATTTCGATCCCTGTCACCTATGCAAAGCAGGGGTTTATTCACGTCAAAAATTGTAAAATGTCAACCTAAGAATGTAACAGAAAAATTTGTGAAATTTATTAACCTGTCTACTAGGTAGAGCAGGGGTCTATCACAGCCAAAAATTGGCTAATTTCACCCGAAAATGTAACAGACCAATTAGTGAAATTACATAAAATAAAATAAATACGTACAAATAAAATAAATAAAAAAAACTAGATTTTTGAGTTGGATGTCCATATGGAGTAGGAATTTGAGGACGCGGTGGACACAGCGGTGTAGGTAGAAGCAGCGGTGGAGGAGGACGAATTAGCCAACACTGGTTTTTGGTTTTAATTTTTTTTATTAGGGTACATCACAAAAGAGTGGGATTTATCAAAAATACAACAATGAGCAATTGCACTGTAGTATAACAATGGCTGGGTGAGGCCGGTATACATGTCTATTCTGCACAAGGTACGGACAAGTCCTTTGGGATCCATGCCTGGTTCATTTTAATAAAAGTGAGCTTTTCCACATTAGCTGTGGACAGGCGGCTGCGCTCGTCTGTGATAACGCCCTCTGAAGTGCTAAACACATGTTCAGATTATACACTGGCTGCAGGGCAGGCCAGCACCTCCAAGGCGTAAAGGGCAAGCTCAGGCCATGTGCCCAATTTGGAGACCCAGAAGTTGAAGGGGCAGACCCGTCTTCAGTACGAGTAGGCGTGTGCACACATACTGCTCCACCATGTTGGTGAAATGCTGCCGTTCCATATCAGATGGTGGTGCTGGTTGTTGTGGTGTGCTGACAAAGCTTTTCCACATTTTGGGCCATGCTAACCCTGCATATGCTGTGAAGATACGAGATGTGCAGCACCTGAAACTATGGATACTGGAAGCCTATGCTAGCATTTCTACTGCGGTGTTGCTATCAGTGTGTGAAGAGTGGGAGAAGAGGGTTGCATTGACAATCCAACACAATGGGCAGCACATTGAACACATTTTAGAAGTGGTCAGAAACTTGTAAATAACTCATGAAAGAATAAAGTTACGTTAAAACCAAGCACACCATTGTTTTTCTTGTGAAATTCCCAATAAGTTTGATGTGTCACATGACCCTCTTCCTATTGAAAAAACAAAAGTTGGATTTAAAATGACCGACTTAAAAATGGCCGCCATGGTCACCACCCATCTTGAAGAGTTTCCCCCCTCACATATACTAATGTGCCACAAACAGGAAGTTAATATCACCAACCATACCCATTTTATTAAGGTGTATCCATCTAAATGGCCCACCCTGTAGATCGCTGAGTTTAATTGGAGTTCCGATTAAAGATTCTGTCCTATTCTCTCCCTCACAGCAGCAGCATCCTCTCCCTACACTAAGCACAGCAGAGTGACGTGCAGCGCTATGTGACTCCAGCTTATTTAGAGGCTGGGTCACATGCTGCACTGGCCAATCACAGCTATGCCATTAGTAGGCATGGCTGTGATGGCTTCTAAGGTCACACAGTTAAATGCTTGTTGTTTGGCTGCTCTGCAGCCTTTCAAAAAGTGCCAAGAAATCGACAAACCCAAACTTTTACTTTACTTTAATGTTCGGGTTCGGGACGGGGTCCTAAAATCTTAAAGTTCGGGTTCGCTCAACCCTACCTGTAATCTAACTGGCCAACAGTAAAATTGTTATACTTGACTGCCTACTGTACCTCCAGCCACATTATTGTTATTTTCTGTACAGTGAATGAATAATTTGTGGGGCCTGTAGTCCACTGGCCTGCAGTAAAATTGATATCCAATGACCGTCTAATATACCTCCACACACATAACGACTTGGGGTGTGAGGACATGGCTGACAGTAAATATTAATCCATATTCCTCACAGCATACATTTTTGGTATGCATTAAATGGATGGCAAAAATAGGATGTGAACCCAGTCCTAGTGAGAGAATAAGCACCAGTACACAGCGGAGCAGCATGGCGGAGATGGGAGGCCGCCATGTACTGACAAAGCGCTAACTGGTCCTGGTGGTCAGGCATGAGGACTGTGTTTCTCAAGGATCATTTTCTACTGGGAAATACAGGGCACAGTATGATACACTAGAATCTATATAATATAAAGATATTAGCCCTACCCCCGAATGATAATACAATTAGGTGATCATTTATTACATAGAAATACTTCTATGTTAGGCGTAATTCTGACACAGATTGTGGCGCAAAGGTCCTTAGCACCGCAATCTGCATATTTTTCCCGCTCATGCCAGGTCTAAAAAAGGATGGAGTGGGCAGGGAAAGGGATACAGTTATAGCCATCCAGATATTGGATACCACCGCCATACATTGACCAGATAACATCTCTGCACAGTGACCGGATAACACCGCCATACCGTGACCGCATAAAAGGGTATAAGAGGGCACAGTACAGGGAATGACTAGGGGCACTGCACAGGGTGTGGTAAGAGGGCACAATGCAGGGTATAAGGGCGCACAGTAAGGGGTGAGGGGCACAGTACAGGGTGGGGGACACACTCACATGACCCTGTGATATTAGAAGGTACTTATGGTGAATGCGGTTCATACACCACCATAATGAGAGGTAAAGGAGTGAGTCAAGGGTGTGATTATGTGGCTAGAGATAAAAAAAATCAATTGTTGACCAGTACAGGCCCCAAAAATTAGCCAATAGGCATTCACCTGGCAGCAAAGAACTTTGGATTCTGTGGTTGGCGGTACATTAGGCTAAAAATGTAACTGTCGGCCAGTACAGGCCCCATAAATTAGCCTGCTTCAATCAGTTTTTTGGGGGGCAACTGGTAAAGCACACCAGTAGAAATTATTGGTTCCAATAGCGTTTGTCCCTCTGTGTAGATGCAGTAACGCAGCAAACCCGCAAACAAATGCTGCACTACCTAAATGCACTATATAGAAAGTATATTATTGGTATATAACACCCCTGCCTCAATCAGTTTTTTTGGGGGGCAACTGGTGAAATCACACCAGTAGAAATAATTTGTTCCAATAACGTTTGGCACTCTGTGTGGCTGCAGTATCGCAGCAGAACCGTACACAACTGCTGCACAATACAATTGCACTATAATATACTTTCTATGTTAGAAAGTATATTATAAGTATATTACACCCCTCAGTATGTCACACCTATCGATAGCACACCTATACCAGTCCTTAACCTCTTAAGGACATAGGGCGTACAGGTACGCCCTTGTGCCCTGGTACTTAAGGACACAGGGCGTACATGTACGCCCTGTGTATTTCTGATCACTGCCGTGCGGCTGGCAGTGATCGGAACGCGGTGCCTGCTCAAATCATTGAGCAGGCACCTAGGCTAAATGCGCGGGGGGGTCCCGTGACCCCCACATGTCGGTGATCGCGGCAAACCGCAGGTCAATTCAGACCTGCGGTTTGCTGCGATTTCTGCAGTTTCTGATCCCCGCGGTCCCTGACCGCGGGGATCAGAAACTTTAGGATTCCAGGGACCGCGGGGATCAGAAATTTTAGGATTCCAAAAATGTTGCTGCATCCCTCCCCCCTGCACCCCTGAGTTATTTGAGCACGGTGGGAGGTGCAGGGGGAGGGTTGCGGGCGGTGCGGGCGGTGCGGGAGGCGGGCGGTGCGGTAGGCGGGATCGCGATCCCCCGCCCGCCTCCCCTTGAATAATCGTTGGTTTCTAGTGGGTATACCAGGGTGCCAGCACATTGCTGGCACCCTGGTATAAACGGCTGACATCGGTGATGCGATGTCAGCCGTTTAACCCTTTCCATACCGCGGTCCGTACGGACCGCTGTATGGAAAAGGTTAACAGCGCAGGGAGCTCCCTCCCTCTCCCATCGGGGGGCTGCTGTGCCTTTGCAGCCCCCCGAATGGAGAGGGAGAGAGCTCCCAGGCAGCCCCCCCAGAGCCCCGTCCTTACCCTTCCCCGTCTGCGCAGTTCTGACCATAACTGAGCAGACGGGGAAGGTTCCCATGGCAACAGGACGCCTTCTCAGGCATCCTGCTGTCCATGGTGCTGAACAGATCTGTGCTGAAAGGCATAGATCTGTTCAGACAAAGTGTAAAATACAGTAAAGTACTATATATTGTACTGTACTGTATTATACAGACATCAGACCCACTGGATCTTCAAGAACCAAGTGGGTCTGGGTCAAAAAGAAAGTGAAAAAAAGTGAAAATAAAGTAAAAATCAAAAAACACATTTATCACTGATTAAAAATAAAAAAAATTAAATTCCCTACACATGTTTGGTATCGCCGCGTCCGTAACGACCTGATCTATAAAACGGTCATGTTACTTTACCCAAACGGTGAACGCCATAAAAATAAAAAATTAAAAACTATGATGAAATTGAAATTTTGCCCACCTTACTTCCCAAAAAAGTTAATAAAAGTGATCAAAAAAGTTGTATGTACTCCAAAATTGTAACAATCAAACCGTCATCTCATCCCGCAAAAATCATACCCTACCCAAGATAATCGCCCCAAAACTGAAAAAACTATGGCTCTTAGACTATGGAAACACTAAAACATGATTTTTTTTGTTTCAAAAATGAAATCATTGTGTAAAACTTACATAAATAAAAAAAAGTATACATATTAGGTATCGCCGCGTCCGTATCGACCGGCTCTATAAAAATATCACATGACCTAACCCCTCAGGTGACCACCGTAAAAAAAAAAAAAAAAAAACGGTGTAAAAAAAGCTATTTTTTGTCATCTTACTTCACAAAAAGTGTAACAGCAAGCGATCAAAAAGTCATATGCACCCCAAAATAGTGCCAATAAAACCGTAATCTCATCCCGCAAAAAATGAGACCCTACTTGAGATAATCGCCCAAAAACTGAAAAAACTATGGCTCTTAGACTATGGAGACACTAAAACTTTTTTTTGTTTTAAAAATTAATTCATTGTGTAAAACTTACATAAATAAAAAAAATTGTATACATATTAGGTATCGCCGCGTCCGTGACAACCTGCTCTATAAAATTACCACATGATCTAACCTGTCAGATGAATGTTGTAAATAACAAAAAAAAAAAACGGTGCCAAAAAAGCTATTTCTTGTTACCTTGCCGCACAAAAAGTGTAATATAGAGCAACCAAAAATCATATGTACCCTAAACTAGTACCAACAAAACTGCCACCTTATCCCGTAGTTTCTAAAATGGGGTCACTTTTTTGGAGTTTCTACTCTAGGGGTGCATCAGGGGGGCTTCAAATGGGACATGGTGTCAATAAAACCAGTCCAGCAAAATCTGCCTTCCAAAAAACGTATGGCATTCCTTTCCTTCTGCGCCCTGCCGTGTGCCCGTACAGCAGTTTACTACCACATATGGGGTGTTTCTGTAAACTACAGAATCAGGGCCATAAATAATGAGTTTTGTTTTGCTGTTAACCCTTGCTTTGTAACTGGAAAAAAAATATTAAAATGGAAAATCTGCCAAAAAAGTGAAATTTTGAAATTGTATCTCTATTTTCCATTAAATCTTGTGCAACACCTAAAGGGTTAACAAACTTTGTAACTTCAGTTTTGAATACCTTGAGGGGTGTAGTTTCTTAGATGGGGTCACTTTTATGGAGTTTCTACTCTAGGGTTGCATCAGGGGGCTTCAAATGGGACATGGTGTAAAAAAAACAGTCCAGCAAAATCTGCCTTCCAAAAGACGTATGGCATTCCTTTCCTTCTGCGCCCTGCCGTGTGCCCGTACAGCAGTTTACGACCACATATTGGGGGTTTCTGTAAACTACAGAATCAGGGCCATAAATAATGAGTTTTGTTTTGCTGTTAACCCTTGCTTTGTAACTGGAAAAAAAATATTAAAATGGAAAATCTGCCAAAAAAGTTACATTTTTAAATTGTATCTCTATTTTCCATTAAATCTTGTGCAACACCTAAAGGGTTAACAAACTTTGTAAAATCAGTTTTGAATACCTTCAGGGGTGTAGTTTCTTAGATGGGGTCACTTTTATGGAGTTTCTACTCTAGGGTTGCATCAGGGGGGCTTCAAATGGGACATGGTGTCAAAAAAACTGTCCAGCAAAACCTGCCTTCCAAAAACCATATGGCGCACCTTTCACTCTACGCCCCGCTGTGTGGCCGTACAGTAGTTTACGGCCACATATGGGGTGTTTCTGTAAACTGCAGAGTCAGGGCAATAAAGATACAGTCTTGTTTGGCTGTTAACCCTTGCTTTTTTAGTGGAAAAAAATTGGTTAAAATGGAAAATTAGGCAAAAAAATGAAATTCTCAAATTTCATCCCCATTTGCCAATAACTCTTGTGCAACACCTAAAGGGTTAATGAAGTTTGTAAAATCAGTCTTGAATACCTTGAGGGGTGTAGTTTCTTAGATGGGGTTACTTTTATGGAGTTTCTACTCTAGGGGTGCATCAGGGGGGCTTCAAATGGGACATGGTGTCAAAAAAACTGTCCAGCAAAACCTGCCTTCCAAAAACCATATGGCGCACCTTTCACTCTACGCCCCGCTGTGTGGCCGTACAGTAGTTTACGGCCACATATAGGGTGTTTCTGTAAACGGCAGAGTCAGGGCAATAAAGATACAGTCTTGTTTGGCTGTTAACCCTTGCTTTGTTAGTGGAAAAAATGGGTTAAAATGGAAAATTAGCCAAAAAAATTAAATTCTCAAATTTCATCCCCATTTGCCAATAACTCTTGTGCAACACCTAAAGGGTTAACGAAGTTTGTAAAATCAGTTTTGAATACCTTGAGGGGTGTAGTTTATAGAATGGGGTCATTTTTGGGTGGTTTCTATTATGTAAGCCTCGCAAAGTGACTTCAGAGCTGTAGTGGTCCCTAAAAATTAGGTTTTTGTAAATTTCTGAAAAATTTCAAGATTTGCTTCTAAACTTCTAAGCCTTGTAACATCCCCAAAAAATAAAATATCATTCCCAAAATAATTCAAACATGAAGTAGACATATGGGGAATGTAAAGGCATCACAATTTTTAGGGGTATTACTATGTATTACAGAAGTAGAGAAACTGAAACTTTGAAATTTACAAATTTTTCCAAATTTTTGTTAAATTAGGTATTTTTTGGTGCAAAAAAAATATTTTTTTTTACTTCATTTTACCAGTGTCATGAAGTACAATATGTGACAAAAAAACGGCCTGGATAAGTCAAAGCGTTTTAAAGTTATCAGCACTTAAAGTGACTCTGGTCAGATTTGCAAAAAATGGCCTGGTCCTAAGGTGTAAAAAGGCTGTGTCCTTAAGGGGTTAAAAGGACTTTTGTGGCCCTATTAGCTAGCGATTTGTGTCCCTAACAATCTGTCCCTGCTCCACACAGCAACCTCTCCCTACACTGGCAAAAAACTGAATATAAAATGGCAGCCAGATAAGGTTTATTTATAAAGTAGGGGGTATGGCCCTGTGCTGAAACATCTCAATTGGCTGTCCTGTACCACCTGATGGATGTGTAATGGGTCAAAGTTCTTCACAATGTAAAAGAATATGGCAGGTGCGAATATCGCCATATGTTCGCCCGTTCAGCGAATGAGCAAAGTTTGCCGCAAAACGGCCGCTGGGCGAACCACAAAGCCATCTCTAATGTCTAATGTTTGGTGCCTGTACTCAACTGGCCTGCATTAAAATTGATATCCGATGACCATCTAATATACCTCCAGCCACAAAATCACTAGATATTTCCTGTCTGGTGAATGAATAATTTTTGGGGCCTGTAGTCCACTGGCCTGCAGTAAAATTGATATCCATTGACCGTCTAATTTACCTCCAGCCACATAATCACTTGATCTTATTATTTGGGGTTAATTTAAAAAAGGGGGATTTTGTTAGCCATATTTTTAATCCAATTTTATATTTTTAGTTCTTTTAAACATATGTATTTGACATTTATTTGTACTGGCCTGCAGTAAAATTGATATCCAATGACCATCTAATATACCTCAAGCCACATAATCACTTGATATTTTCTGTACGGTGAATTAATAATTTTTGGGCCTGTAATCTAACTGGCCAACAGTAAAATTGCTATACGGTGACTGACCGACTAATGTACCTCCAACCACATTATCAATAGTATAATATATATATCATTATATCCATTGACCGTCTAATATACCTATAGCCACATAACCACTTGATGTTTTCTGTCCTGTGAATGCATAATGTTTGGGGCCTATACTCCCGTGTTCTAAAATAAAAAATTTCTATGCTCCAGCAGGGCACATTTTTGACAGTTTCCCTTTAAGACGCATAAATATGGCCCCTGATTAAAATACATATTGTTTGTGGGAATTTTTGCCATTAATACCCCTGTGGTATATCACTGTCCATGTTGTGGGACGATTTATGCACTTCTAGTAAGTATTTGGTGGCTGAAAATATGACCTGAATGTTTTTCAGGTTTGCCTGCAATTAAAGTGAATGAGGCCCGTAGCGAACTTGTGGTTTGCGAACATATGATAGCGTTTGTGCGATGTTCGTCCATCACTAGTCATTTTATTCAGCACCAGAAATGAACAATTCCCTTACTAATGTTAGTGTGAATACCTCATATATACAAACAGAAATAGGGGCAATGGGAAGGAAACCAATGGCAAAAAACACCAGGCGGGGAGGAAACATCACAGGAGGACAGCGATACACCTCTCGCCACAAGCAGGAATAAATGATCTCCAAGTGAAACCTTTATCATCCACCATTTTGTCACAGACCCAAGAGGATTTAATAAAAAGGAGACTTTCATTCGCTCCAACATGTCATTTTGATCTATATCAAACAATTATAGATGTCAACAGACTAGCACGAATTTTGACTTAAAAAAACATTTTCAGACCATGAATGATTCTTTTGTATTTCAAATACATCTCTTTCTTCCTTAGATTTCAGGGAATTAGTATAAATAGCTTCTCTGCAGGAAATGCGCCAAGAGCATGATAAGACTCACAAACAAAGTACATTTAAAAAAATGTAAACGTCAAACTGTGATATTTATCCATTAAAATCGAGATCTCCTGCTCTGGATCATTTCCAGGATCTAGTGGAAAAAGATTTATGTGCGTTTCATAAAAAAATATTAATGAAAAAGGAAAGGGTGGGGTGCACAATTCCACATAAGAATGGTTTCAACATATCCATGGATGAACACGATGCACTAAATGAATTAATGAAGAGATCGGATATAGTAATTAAAGAAGCTGATAAGTTATAAATGGATAGTTGTGTATAAATCACAAATTTTGAAAATGTTGAGAGATTCAGCAATTTACTCCCTACTGAAGAACAATCCTCTCTCACTCTATCAGAAAAGATTTGGTGCAGTGTGGTTTCGCCATGGGTATTTTGAGCCAAAAAGAAACTGAATATATAGTGGAACATCCCATCGTTTCTATCTTTCATGCTTTACCTAAGATAAATAAAGGAGAGTTTCCACCCCCTATGAGACCAATAGCTGGTATTGGTTCTTACTCTGAGAAATTATCAGAGTGTGTGGATTCTCTCCTGCAACCTTTGGTACCGCTAATTCCTGAATATTTAAAAGATTCACTTATAGTGTTAGTCAAGCAACAAAGTGCTTGTGTAGAACACTTCCAGATCCTCAGACCCCTTGTGAGACCATATGCCTGTGCGATTGGCCCTGGGTTCCTCCTAATGCAAGACAATGCTAGACCTCATGTGGCTGGAGTGTGTCAGCAGTTCCTGAAAGACGAAGGCATTGGTGCTATGGACTGGCCCGCCCGTTCCCCAGACCTGAATCCAATTGAGCACATCTGGGACATCATGTCTCGCTCTATCCACCAACGTCACGTTGCACCACAGACTGTCCAGGAGTTGGCAGATGCTTTAGTCCAGGTCTGGGAGGAGATCCCTCAGGAGACCGCCCGCCACCTCATCAGGAGCATGCACAGGCGTTGTAGGGAGGTCATACAGTCACGTGGAGGCCACACACACTACTTGTTTTAAGGACTTTACATCAAAGTTGGATCAGCCTGTAGTGTGTTTTTCCACTTTAATTTTGAGTGTGACTCCAAATCCAGACCTCCATGGGTTGAAATTTCCATTTATTTCCATTTTTTTTATTTTTGTGTGATTTTGTTGTCAGCACATTCAACAATGTAAAGAACAAACTATTTCAGAAGAATATTTAATTAATTAAGATCTAGGATGTGTTATTTTTGTGTTCCCTTTATTTTTTTGAGCAGTGTATATATACAGTACAGACCAAAAGTTTGGACACACCTTCTCATTCAAAGAGTTTTCTTTATTTCCATGACTATAAAAATTGTAGATTCACACTGAAGGCATCAAAACTATGAATTAACACATGTGGAATTATATACATAACAAAGAAGTGTGAAACAACTGAAAATATGTAGCCACCTTTTGCTTTGATTACTGCTTTGCACACTCTTGGCATTCTCTTGATGAGCTTCAAGAGGTAATCACCTGAAATGGTTTTCACTTCAAAGGTCTGCCCCGTCAGGTTTAATAAGTGGGATTTCTTGCCTTATAAATGGGGTTGGGACCATCAGTTGCGGTGGATACACAGCTGATAGTCCTACTAAATGGACTGTTAGAATTTGTATTATGGCAAGAAAAAAGCAGCTAAGTAAAGAAAAACGAGTGGCCATCATTACTTTAAGAAATTAAGGTCAGTCAGTCTGAAAAATTGGGAAAACTTTGAAAGTGTCCCCAAGTGCAGTCACAAAAACCATCAAGCGCTACAAAGAAACTGGCTCACATGCGGACCGCCCCAGGAAAGGAAGACCAAGAGTCACCTCTGCTGCGGAGGATAAGTTCATCCACGCCACCAGCCTCAGAAATCGCAGGTTAACAGCAGCTCAGATTAGAGACCAGGTCAATGCCACACAGAGTTCTAGCAGAAGACACATCTCTAGAACAACTGTTAAGAGGAGACTGTGTGAATCAGGTCTTCATGGTAGAATATCTGCTAGGAAACCACTGCTAAGGACAGGCAACAAGCAGAAGAGACTTGTTTAGGCTAAAGAACACAAGGAATGGACATTAGACCAGTGAAAATCTGTGCTTTGGTCTGATGAGTCCAAATTTGCGATCTTTGGTTCCAACCACCGTGTCTTTGTGCGACGCAGAAAAGGTGAACGGATGGACTCTACATGCCTGGTTCCCACCGTGAAGCATGGAGGAGGAGGTGTGATGGTGTGGGGGTGCTTTGCTGGTGACTTTGTTGGGGATTTATTCAAAATTGAAGGCATACTGAACCAGCATGGCTACCACAGCACCTTGCAGCGGCATGCTATTCCATCCGGTTTGCGTTTAGTTGGACCATCATTTATTTTTCAACAGGACAATGACCCCAAACACACCTCCAGGCTGTGTAAGGGCTATTTGACCATGAAGGAGAGTGATGGGGTGCTGCGCCAGATGACCTGGCCTCCACAGTCACCGGACCTGAACCCAATCGAGATGGTTTGGGGTGAGCTGGACCGCAGAATGAAGGCAAAAGGGCCAACAAGTGCTAAGCATCTCTGGGAATTCCTTCAAGACTGTTGGAAGACCATTTCAGGTGATTACCTCTTGAAGCTCATCAAGAGAATGCCAAGAGTGTGAAAAGCAGTAATCAAAGCAAAAGGTGGCTACTTTGAAGAACATAGAATATGTCATATTTTCAGTTGTTTCACACTTTTTTGTTATGTATATAATTCCACGTGTTAATTCATAGTTTTGATGCCTTCAGTGTGAATCTACAATTTTCATAGTCAAGAAAAAAAAAAAAGAAAACCTTTTAAATGAGAAGGTGTGTCCAAACTTTTGGTCTGTACTGTATGTGTATATATATATATATATATATATATATATATATATTTATTAGTAATTACATTTTTTTTATTTTTTACCATTTCTAAAAAAATATGAAATATATACATTTTATTTAGCCTCTATTTCTACAATGTTTCTCGCAGGATTTGAAATCGCAACCTTCTACATTACAGCCAAGAACCTTAACCACTACACTATAGAGCTACATGACCAGTTACAAAAAAAAAAGAGAGAATTCTCCTATATAGAAATACTTACAGCAGAAGTCTCCTTTTTTTTTTTTAAGGCACTGGCCATGCAGCTCTATATTGTAGTGGTTAACATTCTTGGCTGTGATGGAGAAGGTTATGAGTTCGAATACCACCAGAAACTTTTCAGAAATAGAGGCTAAAATAGATTTAAGTGTAACAAAAAGAACTGGGCACTCTCAAGATATCTGAACCATAAGGAATTTTTTGGCATCTACAATATAGTTCAATAAATAATGGTGGCTATGTAAAACAACAACAGTCAATATTAAAATAGCATAGGCATCTAAAATGTAAAATGGCGCACCTAAAGTGCATAAACTGGTAGTAGGATCAGGAAGCAGCAATTACTAAACATTCAACATAAAATAACTAATGTAGGTACAATATATAATAGAAAATTGATAAATAATGGCTAAAATGGAAAAATCAATATCACAGTCTGTCAGGCTGGTGTCGATTAGTGCGAATCGTGTTGATGAATTCTAATGCGAAATAGTCCCGAATATAAATAGCAGCAATACTAGCAATGTCCTGAAATATGCCCAATGCGATAAACTGGTGATTTTAGAATCAAATGTTCTTATGTCCCACAATGGTAAAGTATGAACAAGCAAGGAGTAGCAGCGTCCCACTGGAATGTTATCACTGCGAGTTTAAAAGTTCTGCCAAAAAAATCAGCCCCTGTCTTTTCCAGGAATGATCAGCAACTCCACCTATGTGGCTCACCTATAAAGGGAGCTACAGACGTGGTAGTAACAAATGTATTAGGGACAAATTAGTCCACAGCTCACTCCGTAGAGACTTTTTTTTTTACCTAATGGACAATTCACATGGTGCGGCTTTTGTGCTACGTGTAAGAATCGAACTAAAGAAGAGGAAAAATGCCCAAAAAAGGGTCTGATTAGAAGTCCTGTGGGGAATAAAGATTTTAAGATAAAATTACATATAGCCTGTGAAAACATAGGAGTAATATATGTTCTTGAATGTCCCTGTAAGTTACAATATGTGGGCAGAACCCTGAGGAAATTAAAAGTAAGAATAGGGGAACATCCTAGAAATATAAGGAAAGGCTTAGAGACACACAGCGTATCAGCGCATTTAAAAAAATGCCACTAAAGCAATCCGGCAGGTATGAAATTTACTGGTGTGGAGAGGTGGAGATCCAGTTGAGTACGGTATATAAATAAAAAGGAGATGGAATGGATATATCCGATGCAGACCCTGCAACCTGCAGGTCTGAATATATAGTGGGATGTGAAAGCGGTTTCTATGTATTAAACACAGTGTCCCAATACAGAAGTATTTCCAGTGGCAACGCTAACTGTAAGAGGCAATACCTTATATTATAACATAGGTTCTGATTAATACATATAGATCTAGGGAGCACATGCAATTTCCATGTATTGGAGGAGTGCCAAGTAGTAGTTAGAATAGGAAGAGATTGTGATAGTAGTCACTCCCTGTCCAGAAAACACAAGGTTAATGAGCTGCCTATTGAAAAGAATAGATTACATGATAGTTTTTGAATCAGTCATTCTCTGTCCAGAAAACAAAAGGTTAATGAGCTGCCTGTTGAAAGGACTACATGACAGTTTTAAAATCAGTGATGAGTTCATGGTGGCAAACTGTGTTTAATTGTTTAAGTATTTAAATTAAGTGTAATGGAATGTACAGTCAGGTCCATAAATATTGGGACATCTATACAATTCTAGCATGTTTAGCTCTATACACCACCACAATGGATTTTAAATGAAACAAACAAAATGTGCTTTAACTGTAGACTGGCAGCTTTAATTTGAGGGTATTTACATCCAAATCAGGTGAATGGTGTAGGAATTATAACAGTTTGCATATGTGCCTCCCTCTTGTTAGGGAACCAAAAGTAATGGGACAATTGGCTTCTCAGCTGTTCCATGGCCAGGTGTGTGTTATTCCCTTATTATCCCAATAACAATTAGCAGATAAAAGGTCCAGAGTTAATTTCAAGTGTGCTATTTGCATTTGGAATCTGTTGCTGTCAACTCTCAAGATAAGATCCAAAGAGCTGTCACTATCAGTGAAGCAAGCCATCATTAGGCTGAAAAAAAACTAAACAAACCCATCAGAGAGATAGCAAAAACATTAGGCGTGGCCAAAATACCTGTTTGGAACATTCTTAAAAATAAGGAACGCACTGGTGAGCTCAGCAACACCAAAAGACCCGGAAGACCATGGAAAACAACTGTGGTGGATGACCGAAGAATTATTTCTCTGGTGAAGAAAACACCCTTCACAACAGTTGGCCAGATCAAGAACACTCTCCAGGAGGTAGGTGTATGTGTGTCAAAGTCAACAATCAAGAGAATACTTCACCAGAGTGAATACAGAGGGTTCGCCACAAGATGTAAACCATTGGTGAGCCTCAAAAACAGGAAGGCCCTATTAGAGTTTGCCAAAAAGATGCAATTTCTATCCAATCTATAGATGATTATTTTTGAGACGATGGCAACAAAAGGATATTTATAAAAGGGAAAAAGAAGAAGGAGGGTGGAAGAAGGGGAAAGGAAAGATAAATATTGCCATATATTGTCATTATAAATAGTACCTTATACTGTTATTATAAATAGTGATGTACTTGGGTGGGGGGGGGGCTGGGGGGGTGGTAGGGGTAAAAAGTTAATTTGAATGATTATTGTAATGACCCGTTGGACGGTCTGATACTGTATATTTAATGTGTTTTGTATAATAATAAAGAAATATAAAAAAAAAAAAAAAGAGTTTGCCAAATGACATCTTAAAAAGCCTTTACAGTTCTGGAACAATATCCTATGGACAGATGAGACCAATATCAACTTGTACCAGAGTGATGGGAAGAGAAGAGTATGGAGAAGGAAAGGAACTGCTCATGATCCTAAGCATACCGTCTCATCAGTGGTGGTGGTAGTGTCATGGCATGGGCATGTATGGCTGCCAATAGAACTGGTTCTCTTGTATTTATTGATAATGTGACTGCTGACAAAAGCAGCAGGATGAATTCTGAAGTGTTTCGGGCAATATCTGCTCATATTCAGCCAAATGCTTCAGAACTCATTGGACGGAGCTTCACCGCTTCACAGTGCAGATGGACAATGACCCAAAGCATACTGCAAAAGCAACCAAAAAGTTTTTTAAGGGAAAGAAGTGGAATGTTAAGCAATGGCAAAGTCAATCACCTGACCTGAATCCGATTGAGCATGCATTTCACTTGGTGAAGACAAAACTGAAGGGAAAATGCCCCAAGAACAAGCAAGAACTGAAGACAGTTGCAGTAGAGGCCTGGCAGAGCATCACCAGGGATGAAACCCAGCGTCTGGTGATGTCTATGCGTTCCAGACTTCAGGCTGTAATTGACTGCAAAGGATTTGCAACCAAGTATTAAAAAGTGAAAGTTTGATTTATGATTATTATTCTGTCCTATTACTTTTAGTCCCTTAACAAGTGGGAGGCACAGATGCAAACTGTTGTAATTCCTGCACCATTCATTTGATTTTGATTTAAATACCCTCAAATTAAAGCTGACAGTCTGCAGTTAAAGCAGATCTTGTTCGTTTCTTTTAAAATCCATTGTGGTGGTGTATAGAGCCAAAAAAGTTAGAATTGTGTTGATGTCCGAATATTTATGGACCTGACTGTATATTTGTAAACCATTTTAGATGGATATTTATATATTTTTAAACATATAAAGTGTATCATGTGAATAGTTAGGAAGTAGGCGGATACGATGCAGCAAGCAGGAGGTTTGAAAGCACTTACACCAGTTATAGATGGTGACACACCCCTGATGAAGCCCGGGTCGGGATATAAGTTTTATGAAATTTTATGTGAATTAAGAAAGTCTTAAATCTTGTAAGTACAATAAAAACCTGTTTTAATATCATAAACACGGTATGCACTATGCGTATATCCTTTTATAGGACCTCTTGCTGAAGTGAAGAAAGGTATTGGACACCTAGAGGATCACTCGGCATTGAGGAACGGCTATAACATTTGGATCTGAAGTACCCCGAGGGCTATCGAAAAAACACGCAATATCACAGATGTATATGACTGACTAACCATAAGTAGAGAATGAGCGGAACTACTCTTTTTTTCTGTGGTTTTACAAGTGGAGTTTCGGGATTACTCTTTATAGTTTCTGCTGCATTTCACATATACTGGATTGGATATCCGACTTCTTTAGATGTATCTGTTGTAAATATATGTCAGTGTGTCAAAATGTGATATCTACTGTGAATGAGTTACACCATAAAACAATATCTGAACTGTAACACAGATTATGCAATTTATTTAGTTACCTGCAGAGATTGTCTTCTACAATATGTAGGTTGTACTACAAAGCAAATAAAAAGCAGAATACACAAACAATTATCAGATATACAATATTACATGTATCTGCAGCCAGTTTTCACTTTGTTAGGCCTCTTTCACACTTGTGTTGTCCGGATCCGGCGTGTACTCCACTTGCCGGAATTACACGCCGGATCCGGAAAAATGCAAGTGTACTGAAAGCATTTGAAGACGGATCCGTCTTCAAAATGCTTTCAGTGTTACTATGGCAGCCAGGACGCTATTAAAGTCCTGGTTTCCATAGTAGTAGTGGGGAGCGGGGGAGCGGTATACTTACAGTCCACGCGGCTCCCGGGGCACTCCAGATTGACGTCAGAGCGCCCCATGTCCATGGATGACGTGCCATGCGATCATGTGATCCATGCGCGTGGGGACCTGACGTCACTCTGGAGTGCCCCGGGAGCCGCACGGACGGCTCCCCCGCTCCCCTCTACACTTTACCATGGCTGCCAGGACTTTAGCGTCTTGGCAGCCATGGTAACCATTCAGAAAAAGCTAAACGTCGGATCCGGCAATGCGCCGAAATGAGGTTTAGCTTAAGGCCGGATCCGGATCAATGCCTTTCAATGGGCATTAATTCCGGATCCGGCCTTGCGGCAAGTCTTCAGGATTTTAGGCCGGAGCAAAAAGCGCAGCATGCTGCGGTATTTTCTTTGGCCCAAAAACGTTCCGGTCCGGAACTGAAGACATCCTGATTCATCATGAATGGATTTCACTCCATTCAGAATGCATTAGGATAAAACTGATCAGGATTCTTCCGGCATAGAGCCCCGACGACGGAACTCTATGCCGGAAGACAAGAACGCAAGTGTGAAAGAGCCCTTACTGTGCACAAAGGAGATACAAGAGCGTTGTCTGTTCTTCAGGGAGTGGAATGGGTTACTCTACCCATTAGAGGAGGAGCTCACAAACAAAAACTCCTCAGCCGTGAGGCATATTGGATGTTTGAATTGGGAAGTTGCTTTCCCACAGGTCTGAACAGAAAACACGATCTGATTTTACAATATCGTTAAAATAACTATTGGTTTTTGGTGTCTGATTAGTTCTCCTCCCCTTTTGAGCATGTGATGCCAAAGTCTTTATTACCTGGTGCACCACACGTTTAAATAAACTTTTTTGGATGTCATGAGATTGTGGAGTCCGAAACGCGTAGACATCGGGGATCTTGTATGTGATTTGTGTTTGGATAACAGTTTTTTATTGTTATTAATAAAGCTGCATGTTTTTATGGGAAGCTGGACCACAAGTTTTTTCTTTGGATTACGTTTGTATACAGTCAAGTCTGGACTGGGCCCCTGCTTCCGTGAAAGCAACAAAGGTGAGAGCTGTCTTATATATATTTGGAATTTCCCCCTTAATGGTTTAAAATGAATATTTCTTAGCACTGTTGCTATTTATTGAGTTTGTATTATTATTATTTGTTTGAAAGTGCCATTGTATAGTTAGCAGTTATTAATCAGCCAATTGTGAGATGTGAATTCTCTTAGTGCATTCTGTGCTTTTATTTGAGAGTAGGCAAAGTTGAACACTAAAAACCACTCAGTTGTAGAGATGAGTCAATCGATTTTAAATAAATCTAATTAATTTCCCAAAAATGTGTCTTCTAAATGAAGCTAAAGTTTTGGTGATTTGATTCAGCTGAATTGCACAGAAAAGGGGCAAGAATTTCCGCCATATCACAGTAGCAAGTACAACAGGGTATGGGATAGACACACAGTACAGCAAGTTTAGGATCTTACAGTGACAGTGTTAGGGGTTGGGAAGATATATTTAGCCAGGTAGACTTAATAGATAGAAAAGAGGCTTTAGCACTAGGGACATTACGTGGTCTGTACTGTGTGTCTTACAGGTCTTGAGCTTTTCACATGCACATGGACTCTGCACATCAGTTTTTAGATCTACAGTAGTACAGATGTACCAAACGTTAAAGCAATTCCTGGCAATGTTAACACAAAAATATTTGGGCTGGATTAGTTAACAATGTGCAACACTAGAAATTCAGGATAGGTCATCAATATCAGATTAGTGGGGTCCGGCTCCTAGAACCCCCGCTGAACAGCTTTTTGAAGAAAAGGCAGCGCTCTGTGCAAGCACTGCCTTCTCTTCATTGTTTACCTGCTTGTTGTTGCTCACCCCTTGACCGTAGGGGTGAGCAGGTGTGATTTACACCTAAGCCGTCCCATTCACTTCTATTGGACTGTTCCTTCCTATACACTTGAATGGAAGAAGCTATCCTATAGAAGTGAATGGGACAACTTATTTGTAATTACACCTACTCACCATTGTGGTTGTGACGGCGAGCAAGTAAACACTAAAGAGAAGGCAGCGATTGCACAGAATGTAGCCCTCTCTTCAAACAGCTGATCAGCAGATTTGGGCCCAAGGAGAGCAGTGCTCCCAGGGAAAGCTGTCTCAGATGCGTGGTCACAATTGACCACAGTATCTGAGATGAAAAATGTCTGTGATTGTGTGATGTGGGATTAGCTGTAGCTGTCTGCTTTTTAAAACAGCAGAAGCACATCCTCTATTGCTACCCCTGCGCTTGCGAGCTAGCACCATTTTTAGATCCTGTACTTTTGTCGTACATGACCAACGAAGGTCCTGAAAAGGTTAAAAAGCTTAAACTGTGGCATAAGGTCCTGGAAACCCCATAATGTCATCCAGAACTTTTCAGAGAAATCTGAGCACTTTCTTTTTTTTTAGGTCATATATTTATTCAAACTCTAATCGATCTTTACAATCTATTTGTTAGAATCAGAATTGAAACTTATTTTAAGAAACTTACTCTCTACTCTCTATCTCTATTCAATTATCATTACCTCTTAAGGACACAGGACGTACAGGTACGCCCTGATGTTCTGGTACTTAGGGACACAAACGTACTTGTACGTCCTGTGTATTTCCGATCACCATCACGGCAGGCGGTGATTGGAACAAGGTGCCTGCTCAAATCATTGAGCAGGCACCTTGGGTCAATGCACAGGGGAATCCCATGACCCCCCCGTGTCGGCGATCGACGCAAACAACAGGTCAATTCAGACCTGCGGTTTGCGGCTTTTACTGTAAGTTGCGGCGGCGGTCGGAGGTGCCATCGGGTCACCGCGCGGCTGTAATGGGGACCCGATGGCATGGAAGGCATCCCATGCCTTCCTTAAGCATCGGCGCTGCCTTCCGGTGATGAGCCTGTGAGATCCAGCCCCCTGGATCTCACAAATAGGAACCTGTATGAGTAATACACACTGTATTACTCATACAGCCAATGCATTCCAATCCAGAAGTATTGGAATGAATAATAAAGGGGATCAGACCCCAAAAGTTGAAGTCCCAAAGTGGGACAAAAAATAAAGTGAAAAAAGTCGAAAAAATAAAGTTTTCACCCCAAAAAAGTAAAAGTTTCAAGTAAAAAAAGTTCCCCCAATTAAAGTAAAACAAAATTGGTAAAAAATAGGGGGGAAAAAAGTTGATATATTAGGTATCGCCGTGTCCGTATCGACCGGGTCCATAAACATATCACATGACCTAACTCCTCAGATGTATACTGTAAAAATTTTGAAATAAAAACTGTGCTAAATAAACAATTTTTTGGTCACCTTACATCACAAAAAGTACAACAGTATGCGATCAAAAATGTGTATGCCCACCAAAATAGTACCAACCTAACCGTCACCTCATCCTGCAAAAAATGAGCCCCAACCTAAGACAATCGCCCAACAAATTAAAAAAAACTATGGCTTAGAATATGGAGACACTAAAACATCATTTTTGTTTTAAAAAAGCTGTTATTGTGTAAAACTTAAGTAAATAAAAAAAGTATACATATTAGGTATCGCCACATCTGTAATAACCTGATCTATAAAAATATTACATGACCTAAACCCTTAGGTGAATACCGTAAAAAAAAAAGTGTCGAAAAAGCTATTTTTTTGGTCACCATACATCACGAAAAGTGTAATAGCAAGCGATCAAAAAGTCATATGCACCCCAAAATAGTGCCAATCAAACCGTCATCTCATCCGCAAAAATCCTACCCTACCCAAGGTAATCGGCCAAAAACTGAAAAAACTATGGCTCTCAGACTATGGAGACTCTAAAACATGATTTTTTTTTTATTCAAAAATGAAATCAGTGTGTAAAACTTACATAAATAAAAAAATTGTATACATATTAGGTATCGCCGAGTCCGTGACAACCTGTTCTATAAAAATACCACATGATCTAACCTGTCAGATGAATGTTGTGAATAACAAAAAACTGTGCCAAAACAGCTATTTCTTGTTACCTTGCCTCAAAAAAAGTGTAATGTAGAGCAACCAAAAATTATATGTACCCTAAACTAGTACTAATAAAACTGCCACCCTATCCTGTAGTTTCTAAAATGGGGTCACTTTTTTGGAGTTTCTACTCTAGGGGTGCACCAGGGGGGCTTCAAATGGGACATGGTGTCAAAAAACCAGTCCAGCAAAATCTGCCTTCTAAAAACCGTATGGCATTCCTTTCCTTCTGCGCCCTGCCATGTGCCCGTACAGAAGTTTACGACCACATATGGGGTGTTTCTGTAAACTACAGAATCAGGGCCATAAATATTGAGTTTTGTTTGGCTGTTAACCCTTGCTTTGTAACTAGAAAAAAAAATATTAAAATGGAAAATCTGCCAGAAAAGTGAAATTTTGGGTGGTTATATTATGTAAGCCGCACAAAGTTACTTTAGACCTGAACTGGTCCTAAAACGTGTGTTTTTTTTTAAATTTCTGAAAAATTTCAAGCCTTATAACATCCCCAAAAAATATAATTCCCAAAATGATCCAAACATGAAGTAGACACATGGGGAATGTAAAGTAATAACTATTTTTGGAGGTATTACTATGTATTATAGAAGTAGAGAAATTGAAACTTAAAAATTTGCTAATTTTACAATTTGTTTTATAAATTTGGTATTTTTAAATGAATAAAAAAATGTTTTTGCTCCATTTTTCTAGAGTCATGAAGTACAATATGTGACGAAAAAACGTGCTCAGAAAAGCCTGGATAAGTCAAAGCGTTTTAAAGTTATCACCAGTGACACTGGTCAGATTTGTAAAAAAATGGCTTGGTCCTTAAGGTGAAAATGAGCCCGGTCCCTAAGGAGTTAATGTAAAATTTTTGTCACTTGGTGCCTATATATCTTCACTAGGTGTCTTCATAAACATGCACACTTGGCTCACTGAAGCGTGCATGTGTTGTTACTAAGGAGAAAGATGATGCCAGATGCCCCTGGCAGTGGTGTGAGTCCCCTTAGAGAAAAATGGGATAAATTCAACATGCCCAATACTTCTCTCCCCCCCCCCCCAATGTGATCTGTTGGAAAAGATTTGGGAGATCCCCATGTACATAATATAGTTGGCCAGACTCACCAAAATTATGCATAATACTCAGAGATCTCTTAGGACTGTATCCAACCACTTTAATGCCAAGACAGGATTAGTAATGACAAAGTGAAAGCTGCATATATGGCTATGGGTTAGCACATGGTAGCCGGTGGTAACAGACAGCCTGTTTAAAAACACACTGCGCTGTCATTTTTAAAAAATTAAAACATTGCCCAAAAAATTACCCCTTTTTGGTGGTTGATGCCTTCATCTCTGTCTTCTGATCTGTAAATTGGTGGCAACTATTTACGTGGGATAATTCAAAGTTTTGTTTTCTCTAAAATTTGAATCTATTGGGAAATTTCGTAATAAATTAATGTACTCTGATGTCAGATTTGTTCTTATTTTGTACATTCATTTAGTTATGTTGTTTTTAATTTTTTTGCAAAGCATTTTATTTAATTGTCATACTGGAGATACAGAGTAAGTATCAAAAACACTATATGGATAAGAAAAGACTCCCCTCTTGTATCCTGGAAGGTAAACTTCTATAGGTGGGTCAATAGCAAAATGTACAACACAAAAAGTTTATCTCCTAGTTTCAGATTGTGTCAACTTTTATGCTTTTAGAAAGCCTGCCAGCAGTCTAGAAGAAACCTCTACAGGGTAACCTCCTGAGCCCCCCTAACCCAAGACCCATTTTCCCATTTTCAAACATGGTGGAGTTATAGAGTTAATTTTATCTTGTTGCATCCATTAATTCTGTTTTACCCATTTTATCCACTACTGCTTTTAAAGGGCATCTGTCAGCAGATTTGTACCTATGACACTGGCTGTCCTGTTACATGTGCTCTTGGCAGCTGAAGGTATCTGTGTTGGTCCCATGGTCATATGTGCCCGCATTGCTGAGAAAAATGATATTTTAATATATGCAAATGAGCCTCTAGGAACAATGGGGGCATTGCACTTACATCTAGAGACTCTTCTCTCTCTGCAGCAGTCACGTCCTCTCGACTTTGATTGACAGGACCACACATTGAAAATATCATCCCGTCTGGCCCTGTCAATCAAAGTGTAAATGACGCAGCAGTTGCAGAGATAGCCAAAATGTCTAGATGTAACAGCAACGCCCTCATTGCACTTAGAGGCAGTTTTGTATATATTAAAACATAATTTTTCTCAGCAATGTGGACACATATGAACATGGAACCAACATAGATGCTTTCAGCTGCCACGTGCATTTGTAACATTCTTCTTTGTGGATTATACCTGTTATGTAACTGCTATCAATCCTTTGCTTTGCTGGGGTCCTGACATCTCCTTAGGTTTGACTGGTGCTGACCTCAGCTCTGCCTTTACTTATCTAAAAATATCTAGGTTAGGCTACTTTCACACTAGCGTTCGGGTTTCCGTTCGTGAGCTCCGTTTGAAGGAGCTCACGAGCGGACCCGAACGCAGCCGTCCAGCCCTGATGCAGTCTGAATGGAGGCGGATCCGCTCAGACTGCATCAGTCTGGCGGCGTTCAGCCTCCGCTCCGCTCGCCTCCGCACGGACAGGCGGACAGCTGAACGCTGCTTGCAGCGTTCGGGTGTCCGCCTGGCCGTTCGGAGGCGTGCGGATCCGTGCGGATCCGTCCAGACTTTCAATGTAAGTCAATGGGGACGGATCCGTTTGAAGATGCCACAATGTGGCTCAATCTTCAAGCGGATCCGTCCCCCATTGACTTTACATTGAAAGTCTGAACGGATCCGCGCAGGCTACTTTCGCACTTGCGCACTTGCGAATTTTTTTAAAGTTATTAATGCAGACGGATCCGTACTGAACGGAGCCTCCGTCTGCATTAATATGAGCGGATCCGTTCAGAACGGATCCGCCCGAACGCTAGTGTGAAAGTAGCCTAAAATGTGCAGAGGTTGTTTTTATAGCCTTAATTCAAATTTAGTATCTATGTGAAAAATTATATTCTCTTTGTCTAATGGAATTCATATCATAGTAACCTAGTAAAATGGAAATAATCTCTGTAAACTGGTTCTTACACTTAGAATTAGTGTTCAAGATTATGAATTTCAATTCCACAGTAAACACCTCAAGCTTATCTTGTGTTCCCTGACTGCGAGACACTACATTTTCCATTTGACATTTTATTGATTGCTAATCAAAGGTGGCCTTGACAACAGCAATTTGTAATCATGGCGCTTTGCAGATAACTTGCGAAATTCTGTTTAAAGAGACCCTTTGGTGTCTTGGCTAAGCAGCAATATAGTGAATCGGCATTGTCCCACTTTCTTATCTGTTTAGTCCCCTTAATAAGAGTAATTTAACTGAAGCAGCTGCTAAAATTTGGAAAACCAAACAAACACAAATAGTCACTAAACTGTGAACAAAGTGCCACCACTATATGGTAAAAAAACCATGCCATGTGCTTTTGTAACAAACCGGTGTGGCTTCAGAATTGTTAAAGGGATTCTGTCACCAAGTTTTGGGCTATAGAGCTGCAGACAGGCATGGCTAGATCGCCGCTAGCATGTCCACAATATATGTGTCCTATAGGGATGTGTGGTTTTAATTTCTTTAAAAAAGGATTTTATAGATATGTAAATGAGTGTTGTATGTGTCCAAGGGGCTGTACTAACCTTCCTGGAGCCCAGCCGTGCCCAGCCGTGCCCGCCTGTGAAGGAGCCCAGCACCGCCTATGTCCTCCGAATCTCCTCCTTTCATCAACTATAGATCGCCGCAGTTCTTTCCCTGAGGCTAATGCCAGCACAGGGAAGGAACACTATACCGACACTGCGCATGCGCGAGCTTGCGCATGGCAAGATTACAGCAATCTATGGTTGATGAAAGGAGGAGATTTGGAGGACATAGGCGGTGCTGGGCTCCTTCACAGGCGGGCGTGGCTGGGCACGGCTGCGCTCCAGGAAGGTTAGTACAGCCCCTTGGACACATACAACACTCAATTACATATCTATAAAATCCTTTTTTAAAGAAATTAAAACCACACAGCCCGATAGGACAGATATATTGCGGACATGCTAGCGGCGATCTAGCCGTGCATGTCCGCAGATCTATAGCCCAAAACTTGGTGACAGAATCCCTTTAAAGCCTGCAAAACTGCTGCTTGCAGGCAAAACCATGTGGACATTAACAATCAGTTTGGTAAACTGCATGGTCTCAATTGGGGTAAACAGCATTCTGGTCACTATGTGTGTCTCACCCTCGCCCTCGCCCTTATTATATTGTAACTAGAAATGAGCAAATCGAATCAAAAGTCTTCCATAATTTTTCCAAAAAATTAGATGAGTTAAAACGAATGAGTTATTGAGATTCAATTTGGGAAAATGTTTCCAGAGAAAAAGAGGGTGAGACCGCCGTATAGCTGAGTACAATCTCTGTACATTTATGTACATTCCATAAATTCAGGTAAAAAAGATTCATACTGTAAAGGGGGAATATTAATCGCCAATATTTATGCAAATATCGATAATTAATATTCATAAATAGGAGGAGCCGTCTAGTGATGACTCCGCCTATTTATACCTTTATATAACAATTATACATTCACTATACTTTGCCTTACGCTAATCACTAAGCTAACTGCATGCGCCTTACTAAACTAACTATAGCTAATAACCACACATTACACAGATAGTTATATATAAAACATAGTATTTATTAATACCAACAATACACTACCCAAGCAATACACTAACAATACAGTACTATAAATACAGCACTAAACTACACGGTTCCCAAATTCCACCCACAAACTAACTCTACAATACACACACACACATGTATTAGCAGCCCAACCCACCTGTCTAATTCTATCCCTAAGAGTACGACCAAGGGTTAATGGTGGCACTGCAGGGGTGAATGCAGGCCACAGACGTTGGATAGGGGTCCAGCAATGCAAGGGTTAATACCTTGCAAGTGTCTCTAGTAGGATTAGGGGAAGGGGAACTAAAGGGTAGGATCCAGCAATAGAAGGATTGAGTATGGGCAGGTTGTGGGTAGGTAGTGGGTAGGGGTGAGGTACAGATAGTGGGGGGTGATCGTTGGAGGGAATCAGGGGAGAAGGGGTTTGGATCGTTGGTGGGATAATCAGGGGAGTAGGGGTTTATCGTTGGTGGGATAGCGCTAGGGGTTAATCGATACTTAGCGTTCTTGCTCGTTCTTCTAGGGTTACTAGGCCATCTACAGGAGCATGTGGCCTCTCTTCCTTCAGGGAGCTGGTTCCAAGAGGCTGCACCTTTGTCCTGCTTGGGCTATTATAGCCCAAAAGCAGCCCCCCTCCTCCTTCCTCAGGCATGTGACATCATAGTGTGCCTTCCTCAAATCCCAAGAGTCCTCCCCTCTAGTCCCAAAGTGCTGGGAGTAGGGGCATGGAGTTTAGCCATGGGGCAGAGGTGTGAAAAACAGGTTTATGATGTCTCTGGTTAGAAAGCCCTCCTGACAAAGGTGCCTAGAGAGTATGATTGTTTGGGGCCTGAACAAAAGAGGACTAGATACTAATCAGCTGTTATCCTACAGTCTATCAGCACAAGTTTTTCTCTAAACATGGGGGATGAACTGTTGATAAGAGTTGGTAATTGAATCTAGAGAATATTTATTACACTTCCCTCTATATATATATATATATATATATATATACCTGTTTGCGGGCACATATTTTCCACAGGGGCCACAATAAGTCCCCTGGACCACTAGGGGCAGATGTGCGCAGATGCTAGGCACATCTGCACATCTGCACACATCATCCTATAATGAGGCTATTTAAGTATGCATATCTATTATACATGCATGCACGTGTTTGCATGCATATATATATATATATATATATATATATATGCACACGTATATTTGCCCCCCCCTCAACCCCATCCTTGGTGGAAGTTCAGGAAGAACTGTAGTGCACACTGGTCTTTAGGTACCTAGACATCCCTCAACCAGCTTCCTCTGACCTGCCCTTCACCGTAACCTACTCCTCCGTCCGCAGGATACACCTTCTTCTTCTCGCGGGAACTTTCTTGACATCTTTTAAATAGCCTTCCAGTGTCGTCCACTCCCCATTGGAGTGACCACACCCCCACAGTCTCTCGGTAGTTGCGGGTTCACCCTCGCAGTCTTTAACTAGCCTTTCTTTCAAGTAAAAGTCTTCCGGTGTTGGCCACCCCCAATTGGAGTCACCACACCCCCACAGTCTCTCGGTATCATTGCCGATCTTCAAGTATGGCCCGCCTCCAAGGAGCTGGATCGGGTTCACCCTCACAACCTTTAACTGGCCTTTCTTTCAAGTAATCTTCCAGTGTCGGCCACCCTCACTTGGAGTGGCCACACCCCCACAGTCTCTCGGTGTCATTGCCGATCTTCAGGTATGGCCCGCCTCCAAGAATCTGGAGTGGGTTCACCCTCACAACCTCCGTCTGCAACTTTCTACAAGCATGACTTTCGTCCAACGTCTCTTTGTTCCATCTCGATGGGTGCGGTTCTCCCGAGGACAGATTAATAGGTCTCTACAAGGCAGGTCAGACCTTTAAGCGGTGATGTCATAGTACCTAAATTCTAACTGCGGAGAACACCTCCGCCACACTACACATCCAGCCCTTCCCTTAAGAACTTCACCGTTCCAGGGTTCAAGGTGGCAAATGGCAAACAAAGGATGCCTGTCCCTATCATGTCCTAACCTTATCCCCATTCACACAAAACACAGGTCACATCCCTCCGAACACCACCCAATTCCATTATATGTATGTGTACCCATAGAGACTCATGCAACCTGGCATATCTCTACACCTCCAAAGACACAGGTAGGTCGCAGACCCCCGTGTCAATGGGAAACGACTATAGGATGCAAATGTGTACAGCCAAATAATAACTCACCGCAGTGTGTTGGGCGAGTTTCCCTAGGTGTAGGCTGTCACACATTTGTACCTAGAGTGTTTATGGGTACACCATCGACAAACAAACAAAATCAATATATGTACAATGTGCTATGGGGTTTCAGGGTAGTACAAGTTATACGTCCCGAACCCTCATAGGAAACAAAGTGTGTCCATACAATATTTGGCTACAGGAACAATGTTTGAGTTACGTCCTGAGCCTCCTCCTCCGGTTAGTTCAGTAAAGTTCTGTCTGGTTCTGCTGTATTTGGTCAATAAGTCCCTTGACCCTCCGATACAGTCTAATGTAGATGAACGATGACCAGAACCAGAAGAAGTTTCACTGGGTGAAACAAGCGATCGTAGAATAAGCTCTTCCACCCGAACGTCTCCAAGTCTTTCTCCAGAGCCTGAGATAATGCTCCTGCTGGATTGTGGCACAGTCCTCCATCTCTAGAACACCTCTAAACAAAGGTCGCTTGGTTGCCAAAATACAGTGGGATCCTCTGGAGCCTCACAAGAGTGTCAGGGGGGATAGCTGGTCTCTTCTGTGGCGTCTTCTGGGTTTTTCCTCTGCTCCATATAAACACACCTATGGCAGAAGAAAATACCAGGCGCTCCTGGGGGATTTCTGCCCTCACGGTGCAATTAAATGTCAAAAAATCCCAGCACCAATACCTTTGACCCATGGGTAGAGAAAGGTCATTATCCTAACACTGGTGTCTGAACACCCTACCTTCAGAGGATCGCGTCCTCTGCTACACATCCCTCTGCACCAACAGATAAGGATGGCCACCCTACTAGGTTAGGATAACTGAAGTGCTGTGGACAAAGCACCATCTTGTTATTGATGGCACCGTATCCCCATCCACTCATGTGTATCCAGGCTGATTTCCCCCTGTGATCCTGTCTTGTGAAGGCCCGCAGAACCAATGGCATAGTCATGCCCTGGCTCTCCAGAACCCCACAACACAAGAACACAGTCCACACTCTGCTGCCAAACATTCTGTGTCCAATCCCTATCAGAGCTGTGCTACCTGTTCGGACTAGAATTAAGTGTGCAGCACAACATTACACCAATGTTGTCTGTCCGCCCCAGTCCCCAGTGTAACACAGCCCTACCGAAAACCTTGAGCAAAACAGTGTTATCTGTATCGATCAGAGACCTTGGTTGCTCATCGTGACATCCCACTTATCTGTGTTCCAATGTCACCTGTTCCGCAAACCAACAATTTTCTCGATCCACAGTATAACAAAGTTCTACCCAAAGGGGACACAAGAATGACTCAAAAACAGCAGCGACTGGCAAACTACAAAAATCAGCATGGTGGGCCACATTCGTAGACAAGGACTACCACCATTAACATCAAAAAAAAATTACTAACAGATAACAAAAAACACACAACATGGACATACACAGGGAACAAACGGTGTAACAAATAGTACAGGTGTGTCAAATGTTGCCTAGCCTAGCTTGGCCATTCTGACCCCTCAGCAGCTGGTGATACTGCCGAGAGGTAACTCCTTTATGGCCAAGCTGACTGCACAATTTGTTACCTGGCTACTACATTGCAATTGCTTGCACAAGGGCAATTCCTTGCAATGTGTCCTTTGTTCCCACACCTGAAACACGTGACTTGGTTTCCTGTCCTGTGTGTTTTGTTCTCACTTGTTTTGCAGTGTTTTGCTATATGACCCAAGCCACCACACGCAAAACATTTGATGTTTGCACGGCATGGCTTAGGTCCGTCCACACTGCATCCACGCTCCCTGAATTGTTCCACCCTCAGGGAGGCACTTTTCACAATCTTTCTTTTCCCCAAAGTCAGGGAAAAATCTCTGTTATTCTGGACAGGCTTGGTCTGGTGATTTGGCCTGTCACAGACTACTCTCACCCCTTTTTGCCCTGTATAGGGCAAAGTTTTGGGAGATTCCTGACCCTGACTTTATGGGAAAAGAAAGGGCCGTCACCAACTTGGTGATGACCTGTTGCATGCCAGTCATTATCTGGGAACTTACAGCAACCTGAGCTTTCAATTTGGCTACCGTCACATCAGTAGAGGCAGTCAGTTCCTTGAAGGCCTTGACCTCAGTATAAGACTGCGTCAACTTGGCCTCAATTTCCTCCTTCTGCCTCTGCAGCTCTACTAACTGACTCTAACCTAGCCACCTGCGCATCTCGGTCAACAGTAGACTGCACATTCTCCGCCAGCTGTGTCCGTAATGCCGAAACCTGGTCCGAACTACTGGCACAGCACTGGCAGTGAATGGCTGGAGGAATTGTCTCCGTTGACTGAGACACCAGCGCCACTACCTTTGGCTTACAGATGCTAGCTTCAAACGTATGAACCAGTTTGGCTAGCATCCGAAGCCGTTTGGTGGCCTTGTTCAACACCGTCCGTTTGTTAACACAAAGCTTGTCATAACTACAAGCTTGTGCTAACAAATCGTACCACAGCATTTCTGCTGACTTGTATGTGGTGGGGAGGATGGGGTTAAATGTGCTGTGTCTGCTCAAGTGTTGCAGTGTGGGGAAGTCCATACTCACTTTTTGATGAGCGTCCATCTTCTCCTTGGTGCCGTACCTCTCCGTCCTATGTAGCTGCTTGGAAGAAGTCCTTTTTCTCCCGGATCGCTTCTTCCCGACCAGCCGGACTTGTACACTGCTCCAACGAAGATGGATCTCCTTCAGTGACATGTCCTCTTCTCCCTCGCAATCACTCGAGCAATGCAGTGACCGTGTAAAGCAAATAGTAAAATATTAGTTCACAGATAGAACATAGATTCTCTGATAAAGATTTTGATTTGCGTTTGGTGCCGTAAGGAAGAGTCGCGTTACCTGTCCGAATTATCAGGTACTAGACACTCAGACCGCATCTCTCTTGCCTGATAATTCACAGTATAACCGACCTTTAACCTCAAAACCAAACACAGATTAATAAATCTAAGCAGCGGGCCTGGCTCGCCAATGTAAAGGGGGGATATTAGTCAAAGATATTTATGCAAATATCGATAATTAATATTCATAAATTGGAGGAGCCATCTAGTGATGACTCCGCCTATTTATACCTTTATATAACAATAATACATTACTTTCACTATACTTTGCCTTACGCTAATCACTAAGCTAAATGCATGTGCCTTACTAATCTAACTATCGCTAATAACCACTCATTACAGAGATAGTTACATATAAAAAACATAGTATTTATTAATACCAACAATACACTACACACGCAATACACTAACAATACAGTACTATAAAAACAGCACTAAACTACACTACACGGTTCCAAAATTCCACCCACAAACTAACTCTACAATACACACACACACACACACACACGTATTAGCAGCCCACCCCACCTGTCTAATTCTATCCCTAAGAGTACGACCAAGGTTTAATGGTGGCACTGCAGGGGTGAATGCAGGCCACAGACGTTGGGTAGGGGTCCAGCAATGCAAGGGTTAATACCTTGCAAGTGTCTCTAGTAGGATTAGGGTAAGGGGAACTAAAGGGTAGGATCCAGCAATAGAAGGATTGAGTATGGGCAGGTTGTGGGTAGGTAGTGGGTAGGGGTGGGGGTGATAGTTGGAGGGAATCAGGGGAAAAGGGGTTTGGATCGTTGGTGGGATAATCAGGGAGTAGGGGTTTATCGTTGGTGGGATAGCTGTAGGGGTTAATCGATACTTAGCGTTCTTGCTCATTCGTCTAGGGTTACTAGGTCATCTCCAGGAGCATGTGGCCTCTCTTCCTTCAGGGAGCTGTTCCCATGTGAGTCTGGTTCCAAGAGGCCGCACCTTTGTCCTGCTTGGGCTATTGTAGCCCAAAAGCAGCCCTCCTCCTCCTTCCTCAGGCATGTGACATCATAGTGTGCCTTCCTCAAATCCCAAGAGTCCTTCCCCCTAGTCCCAAAGTGCTGGGAGTAGGGGCATGGAGTTTAGCCATGGGGCAGAGGTGTGGAAAACAGGTTTATGATGTCTCTGGTTAGAAAGCCCCCCTGACAAACGGTGCCAGAGAGTCTAATTGTTTGGGGCCTGAACAAAAGAGGACTAGATATTAATCAGCTGTAATCCTACAGGCTATCAGCACAAGTTTTTCTCTAAACATGGGGGATGATCTGTTGATAAGAGTTGGGAATTGAATCTAGAGAATATTTATTACACTTCCCTAGATATATATATATATATATATATATATATATATATACCTGTTTGGGGGCACATATTTTCCACAGGGGCCACAATAAGTCCCTGTGGACCAGTAGGGGCAGATGTGCGCAGATGCTGGGCACATCTGCACACATCATCCTATAATGAGGCTATTTAAGTATGCATATCTATTATACATGCATGCACATGTTTGCATGTGTTGAATGTATGTATCAACAGATACACACCAATTTTCATGTCCAATTCCTACAAATTGTACACAAAGCTAATTTTTAGAAATTCACTCATCTTGAACATCTTGTACAACTTACAATGACAGCTTACACATGTACAATATTACAGTGAGTCACAGACTGCATCCCATTAGCCTTCCTTGTTTTCCCCTTTCACCTTGCCTCACAGATGCCTTCCAGGTGAGCCTTTGCCTCTTTACTTTATAAGTCAGGCTACCATGTAGTCTGCCGAAATTTAAAATGGGGGAAAGGATGCCATCCATCATGCGCTACTTGTCGAAGTTCAGTAGAGCATGTTTTTGGCCATCCGTGATGTAAGTAAAGAAGCACTCCAGAGATGTTGTTGTTCTCTACTGTCTATAATGCAGCATATACATCTTGTTAAATAATCATGTAGATGCTCTTGTGTATGCCAGGTGTATACATGTTATAGTTGATTTATGCATTGTCATGTTATAGTTGATTTATGCATTGTCTGCCATCTTGGCTTTTTCTTCCTCTCTAATATGGCTCCTCTGTTGTATCCCATATTTTCCATTATGCTTTTGGCTTGTCAAAGACAGCAAGGCAGAGTTTCATCATACTGCTCTTTCTCTGCTCTGAGTCCTTTGTAAGGGTAGCAAGTGATAGATCAGTGATACAGAACGTCTGTCCCCTAACTCACACTGCAGAGTCTCAGTGTATTTTATGTGACGTAGCTTCAGTCTGTTTCTCCTGCCTCTTGCTTGTGATAGGTTCCTGACAATCAGCTCTCACAAACGTGGGGGAGAATCATTTTGAAACTGAATCTCATATGGCATACTAGAGATTCCACACATAGCTCACACAGATAGTATAGACAGCGTGAGTTAGAGTTTTAGAATTCTGCAGCTAATCATTGTACTCACTCAACAACTATATAAATGCAGTCTGGGTTGCTTTGCTAGAGCAGAAGTAATATCTTCAGCAGACCTTTGTGTGTGAAGATACATACAGAGAAATAAGAAAGTTGAACTTGGTGGAGAGGGAGGGGGTCTGAGAAATGTCATATAGAATGACGTATAGTGATGTATAGTAGTGCTTAAAAGTTTGTGAATTTTTCAAAATTTTCTATTTTTCTGCCTAAATGATGTGAAGAGGAAACTGATATATTCCTGTTCATTAAATAAAAGAGGTAACCTACTCACATCTTATTGCCATCCCATTGGCTGAAAACACCTAACTCTATTTTACCTTCATATTATCTGGTAATCCTACAGGTTCTAAATACTTTTTGCTACTCACAGAGACGTGATATTGGTTTATTTTCTTTAAAAAAAAAAATGGTCAACTGTAATAGGCTTGACTCATTTGTTTCTCTTTATCTACATTTAGGAGATGTGAAAATCTAATGAAGTTTTAGATCAAATTTATGAAGGCTTCACCAACTTTCAAGCACCACTGTCATCCTGTAGTTCACAGGAAGTCAGCCACACAGGAGAGCCTGAACTCCTGTATAAACAGGAGGTTATGCTTTGGACAGGTGGCCAGGTGGAGATAACATGCCATAGCTGCCCATAATATAACAAGGTTTCAAAATGTATTCATGCAACTGACCTGGGATTAAATAAAGTACAATTCTAGAATAGTGTTAGTGAACTATGACCCTGATTTGCCAAGACCATTATGTGCTACATTGAATATGATAGAGCCTGTACAGCCATAGGAAACATTCAATTTATAATGAGACACAAATCTAATCATATATGAAATGCCTCTTATGGCAGTCCATGAGCCAAACTGAAGTATAGTCTAGCTCATAGCTGACATAATTTCAGTCATCATTTACACCAGAGGTAAATGGTGCTAAATGTTCCATAGCCCTTTTCAGACATTGATGAGAGTAGGGTAAAAATACTAATTGCTCTAGATTTAGTCGTAACTGGGTTTTGTGACTTTTTAAAGCCAAAAACACGGCTTAGGAGAATTATACATTTCTTCTTTATGCCCAAAAAGTGCTACTTTAATGCATAACACAAGAGAGATTTTTAGGTTATGTAAATGTATTAATTGCCAGAAATAAAAAAATGCTAATCAGTGTTAGAAAATACATTAAAGAAATACCAATACATAACTAAGAAAATCAAACTATAACAGAACTCCTAACAAAGAAATTAAGATTTTACCATTCAAATAGAGTTCAGAATTTTAACTATGAAGCCATTTACTAGGCTTCAGTCATCAACCTTCTCCTTAAAGATAATAGGACACTCCAGGCTATGTAACAATGAATCTGGAGCAAGCTGCACAGATTTGTTCCTTCATAGAATCTTGAGACTTATAATGGCACAAAGTATAAATAGAGTAAACTTTTACGCTTCTTATAAAAAGCATTTCATAAGATGATTAACCTATACACTTCCTGCACTTCACACATGAGAACCATATGTTACAGATTAAACATTGGAGGGAAGTTATAAGTTATAATTGTCATTTACACCAATTTTATGGCATAAAAGAGTCACAAATATTGGTGGATGATACATTTATGCAAGGATTTGGGACTTGTTGCCTTTTTCTCATTAGACAGTCCCCTGGGCGAGTGTAGTGTCTTCAAGGCAAGGTTGCTTCTAAGCTATGCTGCCATGCATCCCAGAGATAACAGTGTTGGCCTCTTGGTGTCTAAGTTGCAGGCAGCATGTTAAAGAGCAGGAGAAGCAGATTAACATATAGGGGGGGGGGGGGATTTACTGGAGCTTTCTGCATGTGTCTTGATATCCCCTGCACTGCAGGAAGATGCAACACATTTATAACGAGGCGCAGGCACATCCTTCGAGCTGCTGTAGATTTCTGGCTTCATTTACGCCAGAAAACTGGTGTGAATGAAAATAAATTTGTTGCTGCAGTTGACTATGCCCTTGCCTAGAAAAGTTTCAAGGTAGTGGACGTGCCTAAGGCTTAGTAAAGAAGGCGCACAATAGGGTAGTACGTTCAAACTGAATTTCTGCACAAATGTAAATAAAAGGCTCACCTTGTCAGGTTGTGCTATTATAGGCCCAATGCTATTGTGGGCTTCATAAACAAGATCTAGTCCTTGGGTGTGCAGCCGCAGGTTGCGAGTTCTTCAGAAGAGATGTCCAGTCCCTCCGGAAGATTGCTTGAGAAGAAAAATAAACAGATTCCTGCTTCGGCGCTTCAATACCCCACTTTGTATAGTAACAAAAATTCCTTTATTCCATTTAAAAGGTTCGCATAATAAAAACAACGCGTTTCAGGTAATCGCAGGTCCCTTTCATCAGGTTAAAATGGATACAATCTTACATGTTGTCACAAGGGTTTAAATAGACATAAGAGACAAGAAAAAACACCAAAAAGATGCACCCCTGGGTGGGACTCCAAGTATGGATCCACCCCCCCCCCCCCCCTGAGGTAAGCTGAGCTGATTTGCAAGTCTGGAGATGGTTAATAAAGTTGCTGAAAAAGCTAAGCATAATTATAGGCTAGATTAGCTAATAGCTACTATGGATTCAGCAGTGAGTTTCTTGCAAATATATTTATTATAATTCATAATTTTTATATATAGAATGTGGCAGATATCGAGGCGTGTCATTCCTATAGCAAAAGCAAAGGCTCTTCTGGCCAATAGTGCTGTGCCACGTAGGGGGTCACGTGATTGGTACTGGTCATGTGACACTCCCAGGGCAGGGAAAGGAGAAAGGTCCTTGTGTCTGACAGTCGATGGATCGCATTTCCAGCAATTCCCTGAAACGTGTTTTATGTGCACCTTTTAAATGGAATAAAGGAATTTTTATTACTATACAAGATCGACCAAAGTGGGGTATTGAAGCGCAGAAGCAGGAATCTGTTTCTTTTTTTTCTCTTGTCTAGAAAAGTGGCAAGGATGGTGAAAAAGGCGAGATGCAAAAATGTTTTAAAAAGTCGCACCTACCACTTTGCAGGCATAAAGGTTAAAGGAAATGATAAATCTCCCCACAGTTTTGTGGCAAAAGAAGCAGTAATATATGTATATATAGATATTACCTTGCATTTTATTCATTTACATCCCTGCTCTTTCTATGCTTAGAAGTCCAGTGGTCCTATTCAGTGATTGACGGCCTTTCCTGTATGATTGTGCATGTAAAGATAACTGTATGCACAATATAAAATACACCTTTTACTGAGTCTTTAAAAAAAAAACTTTATTATAGTCCCTTTGCTCTATAGTATCTAATATCTATCTGTCTGCAGATTAGAAGATTAGACACCATATTCCATGTGACGGATTCTCTTTAGTTGGTAAATATAAAGAATTATCCTGGGACTAATAAGAATATGTATTATTATTAGAGATGAGCAAAGTTATGAAAAATTTGATTCGGTTGCTTTGCCGAATTTCACAATGAAATTCGATTGGTGATGAATCACATTCTTTTTATGTAGTGGGCACAATGACAGGGAATGGTGATCACGCCGCCCCCATCATTAAACCCCTCAGATTATTCAGAGGATAATCAGGGTAGGGATGTAGTAGAGATAGCACTCATGATTTATGAGATGTGTTATCTAAAGTAAATGCGTTAAGCAAACACCTTCAATTGCTTTTCAAATTTTAGTTAATGGGGTATTCCCACTTTGCATTTTCATACTTACCTGATGCCAGCGTGCCGTTCACTTCCTGGATTCTGGCTGGGGGCAGGCTACATCTTTATTGAAGTCTTCTTCCGGCTGGGCTGCGCGCTGGACTGAATGTCACGACGCCGCGCATGCGCCATGGTGACTTATTCCTGGCCAGTATAGTACAGAGCCGACGTTCACGGCTCTGTACTATTCTGGCTAGGAAGAAGTCACCATCGCACATACGCGGCGTCGTGCATGTTCAGGACAGCGAGCGGCCCAACCGGGAGCAAAGAAGGAGTCTTCTGCGCAAGAGCGGCTACTGGGATTTCGGAGAAGATTGGTGGCCGTAACCAGGGGAGACTGAATGACAACAATGAGGTAAGTGGGGATGAATTTTCTCTTAAATGGTGGGAATTGGTTAATTGAATATATTTACAAAAATGATCACTGTCAAATCATTAATAGATTTAACAGTGATCATTATGATGGGAGTACCCCTTTAAGAGCTTGAGTGGTAACCCTGCTACATCTGTATGTCACCCTGCGTGAGATTTCACTCGGTTTCTGCAATCAAGAGGGCTGTGACGGCCTCTTCGCGCTCAAATGGATGAGGTGTTTATGATTTTTTTTTTTTTAAATGCCTTTTGAGGAAAAATTGATTTTCTCCAATGAAGTGCGATGAAATTCAGCTCCGCAGCAAATCAAAATGTTCCTGAAATTTGGATTGAAGTCAACTTGTTTGGCTTGATTTGCTTAACACTAATTATAATTATTATTTTCTAAAAAGCCATAGTAAATAAAGTGCGTCCAGCTACAGAGGTCTGCTTTTGACATTTAACATCAAAAGGATCAGTTATCAATCTATTAGAACACAAAAAAAACATAATTGGTTGAAGTAATTGCACCAACGCATTAAATTCCTAGTACTAATACTGTAATAATAATAATAATAATCTTTATTTATATAGCGCCAACTTATACCACAGTGCACTGCTTTACAAACAGGGGGTTCAAGCAATGAGGGCCCTGCTCAGAAGAGCTTACAATCTATGAGGAGGTTGAGATGACACAAAAGGTAACAAGCGCATCTTAATATAATAGGGGAGTAGGTATAAAGCTTCATGAGCCAGCCACCAGTGCTTCTGAGTGCCTGGGGGTCTACAGTATGACGTCTTATTATGGTACTGTAACATTATACTGAACTACATGTTTAGCTACACATGGTCAGAGTAATCAGTTACAAGGGGCCTCGTTTGACTCTACGCATCAGTCTTTCATTCATTTTTTATTTGGTGACCCTACAATACGTACTATTTTAGAACAGAGCTTATTGAGCCATAATTTCTCTTTAAGGAGGACCATTAAAAAAATATGTTCCTGTGATTGTAAGCCTTTGAAATGAAACAGTTTCTTTTTTTTTTTTTTATAATATCTAATGGAAGCTAACGGCTGAACCATTTACAGTCTATTAGATTGTAACTTGCTATATTTGTCAAAGTAATGTTTCAGTCAAGGATAAATTCCGCCACTGAGAGCAAAACAATTGCCATAAGGGTACATTCTATAAAAACCTTCATATATTTGCTTTTCCTTCCCATGAAAGATGACTTAACACTCTTTCCTTACTTTCCACGTCGTTATTTGTAATTATTCTACCACTAATATTTGCTGCATTATTAATGAGGCCTCTAGGAATAATATACAAGTGACTGTAATTTGGTAGCTATGGGGCATATGCTTTTCATAAACGATGTAATTAGAAATGTTTCCAATCTGCAAATGAACCATTACCCTTACAGAATGATTAAATGGCAGTAAAGGTAATTTTTCATAACAGTCTAGTTGTTCTATCTAGAGAAGACACTAACAAGACCTTCAGTGCAGTTTTACATACAAGTGTTAGCCCTATAATTAAATGCACAATTTAAACCATTATAAAATATGTAAGATACAGTATTATGTCACAATAATGCAACAGGGTCGTACAATATTATTAGAATTAATTACAATCAGTTCACTGAAATGATTGGCTTATATTAGGTTCACCTTCTCAGACATTGAAGACCAGTGGTTGGCAGGACTAGGGCCTTAGACGTCTTAACTTATTATTTTTAGACTTTACTTATGCATGACATTTACTTGGGGGATATAATTATATAAGAAAACCACAGAAACAAGATAATAATGCACTTATTAAAACAGATGCAAGCACTATATATGGACTAAGTCCTCACCCTGATATGATAATGTCTGAGACACTTAGTCAATATATTTTGATCAAAACACATCTAAGCCCGCCACCAAGCGTCAAGGTGGTCTCAGGTCAGGCGGGTCCTACGCTAAACCTACCTAAGCCGTTGGGCTTCTATGTTCAGGAGCGCAGATCCCGCACATATGGTGTGCTGCTCCTAGTAACCTCCATGTGCATCAAGCAACCAATGGGAGGAGGAGCAAGCACAGCCATATGTACCACCTAATTAAGGCGCTCATTGGATAGAGGAGGGGGGCAAAAGTGCAGAGGAATGCTACTCCCAAGATACTAGGTGCGCATTCACACTTGAAGGTGCCACTCCCTCAAGCAAACACTACATAAACAAAAAAATCACAGAAAAAACTAAGATAAAAACATCCTGCACGATATGATACAAATTTGCGGATGTCCCTGGCCATATTATTGAAGAAAACCACAGAAACAAGATAATAATGCACTTATTAAAACAGATGCAAGCACTATATATGGACTAAGTCCTCACCCTGATATGATAATGTCTGAGACACTTAGTCAATATATTTTGATCAAAACACATCTAAGCCCGCCACCAAGCGTCAAGGTGGTCTCAGGTCAGGCGGGTCCTACGCTAAACCTACCTAAGCCGTTGGGCTTCTATGTTCAAGAGCGCAGACCCCGCACATATGGTGTGCTGCTCCTAGTAACCTCCATGTGCATCAAGCAACCAATGGGAGGAGGAGCAAGCACAGCCATATGTACCACCTAATTAAGGCGCTCATTGGATAGGGGAGGGGGGCAAAAGTGCAGAGGAATGCTACTCCCAAGATACTAGGTGCGCATTCACACTTGAAGGTGCCACTCCCTCAAGCAAACACTACATAAACAAAAAAATCACAGAAAAAACTAAGATAAAAACATCCTGCACGATATGATACAAATTTGCGGATGTCCCTGGCCATATTATTGAAGAAAACCACAGAAACAAGATAATAATGCACTTATTAAAACAGATGCAAGCACTATATATGGACTAAGTCCTCACATCCGCAAATTTGTATCATATCGTGCAGGATGTTTTTATCTTAGTTTTTTCTGTGATTTTTTTGGATATAATTATATACTATTATAAAAAAAGGGATCCTCTGACCCCCATTGTATCAAACTGCTAATTCCAAATGAGAAATGGAAGAGAAAGTGAGCGATAGAGATCTAATTTAGGGTCTTTGGATTACATGGCACATTATAGTGTACCAGAGATGGATAATAGCTTCCTACAGTTATGGCTTTAATTGGGTTCAAGTAATATAAACGCTTTATTTTCAAAGCTGGTCATCTTGGAATACAGTATCTCACACTAAGGCCTCATGCACACGAATGTGCAGTTTTTTTGCGGTCCGCAAACCGGGGATCCGCAAAAAAACGGAAGCCGCCCGTGTGCTTTCCGCAATTTGCGGAACGAAACGTGCGGCCCATTGTAGACATGCCTATTCTAGTCCGCAAAACGGACAAGAATAGGACGTGCTATATTTTTAATAGCAAAGGTAAGTAAAGACACATTTGTAAGCCTTGAAGCACTTCAGGACCTTATTTGGCAGTCATTTTGAAAATCTTATAGGGAATATGCCACCAGCTACCTCCCTATACAAATTATTATCATAGACACAACTGTAGTTCACCTGATTAAAACACAGTTTTTCTTTTGATGATCAGCAGCTTTCTTCCCGCGTTCTGTTACTTTTCTCAATATGCAAATTAGACATTTGGTGCAATGAGGGCATCACCATCAGCTCATTTCTTTGGCCAGCCCCTCCCTGTTTGGTTTGCCACTGCCTGGCCCTGTAAGTTAAAACAGCCAAGTAGAGGCTGGCCACAGAAAGAAGAACAGATTGGGTGCAGCGAGAGCAATGGAGACACCCTCATTGCACCAAAGGCCTAATTTGCATATTGAGACAAAGTATAACAACTTGGGAATGCAACCTCAGATCAACAAAAGAAAAACAGCGTTTTAATCAGGTGAACCACAGCTATGTGTCTTTGCAAAAAGTTTGAAAGGGAGATTGCTGGTGACAGATTCCCTCTAAAAATATCTTAGGGGCTCAAGCAGTGGTAAATTTAACAAACATTGTCTTAATATCTTTAATAGTTGGTTGTAGACAACAGTTCCAGACTCCTTTTTATTAATATTTTTTTCTATATACTTAGTTAAAAGTCTTGGACAAAGAAATGTAGTATGGGTACATTACAAACCAACAAAATAAATAGTAAAAATTATAAATAACATGTCTATAACTCAGATAAGAAGAGTCATCTCCCTCCACCCACCTGCTGATAGGCAATTTTCTCTTTAGCATTCTTAACATGGTAAAGGCGCCAATCATTAGTGGGTGGCTGGAGAGGGCAGGAGCTCATAACAGTGACCCTTCTCAGGCAGTCTTTGACTCTTCTTTGGCATGAACCATAATGATTATACAGTGGCCACCAATAATAGCTCTTCAGTGATGGACCTTAGCGAGGGCAGCCTAAAATTGATGATAGCTTAATCTTAAACTGGGTACTCCCTTCTCATAATGTGATAGCATAGGGCAACAATATGCCAACACTTTATGATCAGTGGAGGTCCTACCTCCTACCTATCTTTGCCATCCTGAGAATGAAGAGGCTGCAGCACTTATTCAGAGTACTTTATTGCCAGAGGAACTGCAACATAGGTCTTAGAAGTGAATAGGGCCGACTGCATTAACCTGGGGGGCTGGGAAAACAGGATTGGTGGGGTTCCTAGGGGTCTGACACCCACAATCGTAAAGTGATGGTATACTTCTTTATTGTATTAAAGCATAGCACATGGCATAGAGGATAATATATCAGCATGATCATATGCAGATGTAACAGTTCTAAACATGAGGGTGAAATTCAATTAAAAGTTTCTTGCTAGTGTTTACTTAACCTTAAGAATCAATATGAGGATTACTACACCTGTCTGGTGAAGGTGTGGCTGTGCAATAAGTAATTCTGTGCCTGCTATCCCTAGTATGGGAGCACTGAAGTCTCTTCCAAGCAGTACATACAGTACCTTTTCCCAGATCCCTGGTAGATAACCTAATTTACACTCCACAAAGAATAGATTTTGCTTGCCAAGACCAGTATGTGCAACTGCTTCTTCTGATTGCAATACCTATGCTCTCTAATTGTAGAGAAGACACTTATGGAAAGTTAGCAAGAGGGCAGAGAACATCCCTTAAATGACACCTTTGATGAATTGTTGCACTCATCTGCATGCTGGAAGTACTTTTCTAGTACTGGGAGAACTGTGAGGCAAACTAAACAGAGAAAAACAAAACATAACATTCACAAAATCTTAAAAATCTTGAAGTGTAAAATCCATCCAAAATTGCCTACAGTATTATGGCAGTATCTATTCAATTTGATGACTTGGGGTAGAATTGTGAAGAGGGCACCTTATTATGATAGAACTTTTCGCTTGCCACATTGTGTTAATACTCAAAGGTGAATGAGATAATTGCTGCTGAAATCCTTCCCAGATTTCCATGCAATAATTTCTGTTCACTTTTCAATTGAAATGCTGTCTTTACATTTGTTAAAGGATTTGTAAAATAGCTTGAGACTTGATAAACGTTTAACGTGAAAGGGAACAGTTCCTTTCCAGTTTTGAAGTTGGAAGACTTTGATAAATAACCCTCTTTGTCTTCTTTGTGTTGAGAAAATGAGTGGCATCTTCTTGGCAGAGTTCTGTCTTCTGGGACAAACAGCTTCTAATCTTGCCAAATGACATTGATGAATCCCTTTGTATCACAAGCCAGTTCTATTGGGTAAGAACACTCTTTCTAATATTACAACAGAAAAAATTATATTGCATTTGAATTGAATGTGATTGTGCAAAATGATGTCTTAATTGTGTCAATAGGCAAACACTAACAAAGCTGAGAAAATATCAATCATTACTACTCTTATTAACTGTAAAATCTTAATTATTTGTAATCTCTGGCAATCTTTCTACAGTATTAAAAATGTATTTCCTGAAGCAGATGCTGAATTTCTGACTAAACATAAAACCCCACATTAGATTTTCTCCAGGGATTCTTGACAACTTGTCTACTCAAAGCAATACAAGTCCAGAAAACAGGTGTTTGTAGTAGCATTTAAAGTCATTTGTCAATATATAGTGAAAAAAAAAACGTCTTTTGCTAGAAGGGCTAAAAAGGATTCCACAAACTTTGGTAAAGACTTTATTAAAATTGAACATGTTAAATCACAGGGTCATTCCCATCACCATGGCCATAGAGTCAGTAAGCCAAAGTTCTGACTTTGACTCCTGCATTTTATCAAACTCCAACCACAGCTCCACCTCGTTCATAAATGGCCAATAATTTAATGACAAATTTACTGTAGTAAACTGTTATGTAAGTAATCAGGAACTTAAACCATATTTATTGGAATGCATTTTCTGAAATTTTCTAAATTACTATATGAATATGCAATGTTCTATGAATTTAATAAATGGAAAACACTGTTATACATTTCCTAATTTTAAAAAGTCTATGAATTTGTCCTAAAAAAGTTAGAACATCTATATATGTATGTCCCGGAAATGCAGACAATTATGTGCATGTTTAAATGGGAATAATAGAAACATTTAAAAAGTGTTAAGCTTTATTCAGTGCTTGCCATGAAAAGGTTGTCTTAGAATATCTGTAAATAACTTTTCACAGGAGCCCGCAGCCTGCCTCCACTATGGAAGATTCATGCTTACCTCCTCCCTGCAGCTCCGGACCGGCACACGGGCATGATCATCTGCTCTGCTGACCAATGACTGGATATAGTCATTACGTGTCCGCAAGAGACATATCACCTCAAGCCAGTTATTGGCTGCAGTAGCGCAGATGATCATGCCTGTCCCGGGGACTGATTAAAAAAGCTGCAGACCATGGGGATGGACACATGGGAGCTGGCATGCAGGAAAAGTGGCAGAGGGTAGGTAAGTATGAATCTTTCAATGACAGAGGCAGGGTACAAGCACCTGGGAAAAGTCACTTATTACCGGGGAACACCTTTAATGCTGTCTTCCTGTTTTGTCTAGCAGATCTGAGATGACTGCAGACATCCTCAATAGTGAACTTCATTCACAGGTCCTTAGATAGACCATCAATATCATGAAACTGGGCAACCACTCCAGAAACACTGGACACTGTTTTTGTCTGAGTTGGGCCTGGTAATGCAGCTCAGTCCCCTTCACTTGATCTGAGATGAGCTGTAATATAAGATATTGTATTGCCATACACAGTATATGTACAAAGAAACTGGCTTAAAGGGACTTACAACCATATAATATGCTCATATACACACACACATATATATATATATATATATATATATATATATATATCAGCAATCACAAAATAAACAAATCAATATAAAAAAAATATGAACCCCTTCCCAACATATGACATAATAGTAGAGTATGTCATAGCAAGAAATGACTTCCCGCAATTTGACTTATTAGTATGTCATACTGATCGGGCGGGCACAGAAGTGGTGCATGACCAAACAGTGCAGTGGCCCAGCAGTCACTGACATTTGGGGCCCTGCTGCATCTGCTGGCATCGCTGTAAAAGCAGATGCTGGTGGATTAACCCCTTCTATTCCACGGTCAGTGTCTAAGGGTCTCTATCGGGTCCCCACGGTGATGGGGACCCAATGGATGAAAAGGCAGCCCGATGCCTTGCACAGGTATTTGGGCTTTTCTTTTTACAATATCCTAGGAGATCAAGCCCCTTAGGCTGGGTCTCTTAGGCAACTGTCAGTGTATTACACTGGAAATATGCTGACAGGCAATGCATTACAGTAAACATATACTGTAATGCAATGCAGAGGTGATCAGACCCCTAAAAGCTGAAGTCCCACAGTGGGACAAAAATAAAAAGTTAAAAAAGTTTTTTTAATAATACAAAATAAAGTTTCAAGTAAAAAAACTAAAAAAATTCCCTTTCCCCTAATATACACATAGTTAGAAAACAGAAAAAAAAGAAAAGACGTATTAGGTATTGCCGCATCAGTAATAAAAAAAAATGCCAAAAGAGCAATTTTTTGGTCACCTTATATCACAAAATGTTTATTACCAAGCTATCAAAAAGTCATATGTACCCCCAAAATAGTACCAATCAAACCGTCACTTCATCCAGCAAAAAATGAACCTCTACCTAAGACAATCACCCGAAAAAAATAAAAAAGTATGGCTTTCAGAATATGGGAAACTCAAAACATGTTTTTTTTTCAAAAACGCTTTTATTGTGTAGAATTAAAATAAATAAAGTAGACATATTAGGTATCTGCGCGTCCATAACCACCTGCACTATAAAAATATCACATGAAACTGGGCCACAGGGCACTATTCCAACACGATAATGACCTAAAACACACCTTCAAAAAAACCACTGCCTTGCTAAAAAAAAATTGTGTAAAGAAGCTGGACTGGCCAAGCATATCTCCAGACCTAAACCCTATTGAGCATCTGTGGGGCATCCTCAAACAGAGGGTGGAGGAGTGCAAGGTCTTTAACATCCACCAGCACTGTGATGTCATCATGGAGGATTGGAAGAGGATTCCAGTGGCAACCTGTGAAGCTCTAGTGAACTCCATGCCCAAGAGAGTTACCCAAAAATGGTACTAATAAAATGTCAACTCTTCCAGCAAAAAATGAACTCCTACACAAGACCATCAACAGAAAATCTGGCTTTCAGAAAATGAAGACACAAAAGCATGATTTTTTTTAAAATGCTTTATGTAAAACTGCAACAGAAAAAAATAAAATAAAAGTAGACATATTTGATATTGTCATGTGCATAACGTTGTGTCAGGTGAAAATTGTAAAAAAACAAAGAATAAAAACTTTGCCAGAAGAGCCATTCTTTGTTACCTTGCTTTACAAAAAGCTTAATATAGGGCAATCAAAAATCATATGTACCTCAAAAAAGTACCAACAAAACTCCACTTATCCTACAGTTTCCAAAATGCCTACTGTAGTGCATCAGGGGGTCACCAAATGTGACACGGTGCCTAAAAACCAGTGCAGCAAAATCTGCAATTAAAAACCATTTGGGGTTACTTTCTTTCTGTGCCCTGCAGTGTGCCCATACAGAGGTTTACAACCACATATGGGGAGTTTCTGTAAACTGCAGAATCAGGATAACAGACTTTGAGTTGTGTTTGACTGTTAACCTTGCTATGTTATAGAAAAAAATTGATTAAAATGGAAAATCTGAAACAAAAGTGACATTTTGAAATTTCATCTCCATTTTCCTAAAAGTTTAACAAAGTTTGTAAAATTAGTTTTGAATAACTTGAGGGGCATATTTTCTAAAATGGGGGCCATTTTTGGGTGGTTTCTATTATGTAAGCCCCCAGAAAGTGACTTCATAACTGAACTGGTCCTTAAAGTGGGTTTTGGAAATTTTCTTAAAAAATTTAAGAATTGCTTCTAAAATTCTAAGCCTTCTAATGTCCTAAAACATTAAATTACATTTACAAAATGATGCCAACATAAAGTAGACATATGGGGAATGTTAAGTAATAACTATTTTATGAGGTATTAAAAGCAGAGAAATTTAAATGAGTTAGGAGTGTGTGTGTGTTACCCCTGCTACATCTGTACAATGTGTTATGAGAAAACAATCTCAGAATGGCTTGGATAAGTAAATGCGTTCCAAATTTTTTACCACATAAAGTGACACATGTCAGATTTCCCAAAAATAGCCTGGGCAAAAAGGTGAAAACTGGCCTGGGGTAGAAGGGGTTAATACTAATTTAGGCTGTTTACCTTTGTGTGAGAATCAGGGGTCTTTTTGACAGTCTGCATTGCTGTTCTTGTTGTCAAAAATACCAGAACCCCCAACAGAACCAAAACAGATGCCATTAAAAATAATGGTTACTATCTTTAGAGCATTTTAGTTCAGTGAATGTGCTTTTATGCTTTGACACTATCATGTATAGATGCCTATGATTTCTTGAAAAACTGTATTAACTGCCTATGTGCATCCAGCTTTTTGGCTGCTGAAAAGGAGCATTATGTCCATACAGAATGTGAACAATAAAGGATTTATAGTAATTAACATCATGTGCAATATTTGCAAATTAATACATTTTTAATCAACTTAATGATATGTTTTATACAAATAAACAATTCAAAAACAAAGACATTTTAGTGATTTCAAACTTTTCTATGTACATGTGCCTGTATCTTAATTTATGACAGAAATTCTCAACTAATGTTTAGATTTCTTCTTACTTCTGACATTTTAGTTACTCCACTGTTGCATGTTTGTTTTTTTAACATGATCATGAAATGTCGGAACTTGTGAAAGATCCTTTGCGAAATGCAACATCTGTCCATTTGGCAAGTTCTTTGAACAGTTGTATGCGATTCTGTCTTGGCACAGCCATATGTTCCATCTGAAACAGATCTGTTTTACATTTATAAAAACTGTTTTATAGCCTCTCGACATATGATGTATGGGCTCTGTAAATGTCAGCACACATATACCTTATGCTAATACTTGAAATCCAATTAATAACTTTCCATAGTAAAATGGAAAAACAGAAGTGATCCTAAATGCTCGGTTATGTGTCTGTGTCATTTAGTCAAACTACCAAAAAGGAGAAGGAACATGTTCTACAGTGTTTAAAGGGATCTGTTTCAAAGGTGTCTTAAGGGAAATGTGTCATTTTTTTGTTTAACATATTTTTAAAGAATATTTGCACTTTTCTTTTCCATGTCAATATCTATATTTAAACTAAAACCATAAAATCCTGCAGTTTTTGCACTTGCCACTAAGCCTAGGCATCACTTCTTGGTCTCTAGAGATCATTTTACCTGCTGTTTTATAACGTGAATTCAATTATATGAAAATGAATAAGCTTATGCAGGCTAAGTTAATAAAACATAAGGTAAAACAGACAAGTCACATGCAGAGTAGTAAAAGTAAATAATCACTGGCCTACACATACAATATGGGGGGAGCTCGAAGCTGCCATGTCGTAGCACACGGGTGACACCCCAGGGTGTTACAAGAAAGAAATACATCCTACCTGTATAACGTTCCTCAATGGAGTACCAATTAAATGTCTGTGTCAGATTTGGTAGTGTTTTGCGAGCATGCTCGGTCAAACTGCTGTTCGGCTCGAGCATCGCTATGCTCGGCACATGGTGGTACTCGGCTGGGTAGCGCATGTGCCCGGGTGCTATCCTCGAGTCTATCCTATGCAGCCAATAAACCTCCAGGTAAATACTGCCATCAATGTAATGCCAGTTGTTGGCTACTGGCATTACAGTGATTGGCTGGCCGGAACACGTCATCGGGTGCTATATAGCACCCGATGACGCATGTTCGGCTCATTTGTAGTCAGGAAGAGCTGCGCTTTGGAAGGGACAGATAGTGTAGGGAGTGTAATCTCAATCTATTTAGTACAAAAACATTTCAAAGACCCAAAAGTTCTTTTAAGGACCATTGTGTGGTGTCAGGCTGGCAGTATTTTATAGCCACAGTACAATTTTTTTTCCCAGAATTTTCTATACTTTTTCAATAGAGGGTGTCTGTAATGACTTGTGACATCTGTCCAATACCTTCTGTGTGTCAGGGCCAGAGATTGGAGAAATATAAGTGAAAATTAATATATTTTTTCCATCATTTTTAATACCTTTATTATAGAGGGTGTCTGCAGTGACTTGTGACATCTGTACAATACCTTCTGTGTGTCAGGGTCACATATTGGAGAAATATAAGTGAAAATGTATATATTTTTTCCATCATTTTCAATACTTTTTATATAGAGGGTGTCTGCAGTGACTTGTGACATCTGTCCAATACCTTCAGTGTGTCAGGGCCAGAGATTGGAGAAATATAAGTGAAAATTAATATATTTTTTCCATAATTTTCAATACTTTTATATAGAGGGTGTTTGCAGTGACTTGTGACATCTGTCTCAGTAACCAAGAGGCTGCATAAACGGGGTATACCGGTCGGGCAATACTTAAGACTCAGACGTAATTGTTCCGAAACCAGGGAGTTTAAGCACCAGGCCGATGACCTGAGGAGGCGTTTCCGTGAACGTGGGTATCCGGAGAGGTCACTTAAGAGGGCCTACCAGAGAGCGTGCGCTGAAACACGCACCTCTCTTCTACATCCCACTAAGAACCCGGTCAGCGACCCTAGGAGACTGATACGGGTTATAGGGACTTTCGACGCAGCATCTACCAGCGTAAGAGAGATTATAGGCCGCAACTGGGGGACCCTCCTGATGGACCCAGACTTGACCGCAGTTCTAAGCCCTCAACCCTCAGTGACCTTTAGGAGGGGCACAAACTTGAGAGACAAATTGGTGAACAGCCACTACTGTCCACCTGAGAAACCTAGAACGTGGCTGGACAACCCGGTTAAGGGCTGCTTTAGATGCGGACACTGCAGTTTCTGTAGTCAGCTCACTCAGGGCAAATCCTTTGCGTTGGACCCAGGGGGTCATGCCTATCACATACGTGATTTTATCAATTGTCGCATCGCAGGTGTTATCTATCTTATCACCTGTGAGTGCGGCAAGCGATACGTAGGTAAGACCCGCAGGGAACTACGCAAAAGGATGGGGGAGCACCTCGGGGACATACGGAATGATAGAGATACTCCAGTGGCAAGGCACGTCCAGAACTATCATGGGGGCCGTACATCTGCAGTGTCCTTCCTGGGTATCGAACATGTCCAGAAACCCCAACGTGGAGGCGATTGGGATAAGCGTATACTCCAACGCGAGTGTTGGTGGATTTTTAAATTAAAAACCACTCATCCACTAGGCTTAAACGAACAGTTGCAGTTCAGTTGCTTCCTGTGAAAGGACCATATATATATACCTCCACCCTACCCCCTCCTCATGTGGGTTCCCCCCCCTGTTCTTTGGGGATCGGACCCTGAAGGGGCATATAACTTTACTGCCATAATCAACAAACAATTTTGATAGACTATGCAATAATCATTTCACATATTGCTGCATAGTGGCTTATCTTTGTACTGCTCAGAAAGACAGGGCACCTATTGTGAGCCACTGTGGTCAGCCCTGCCGTTAAATATCCACTATGTTGTCCAGAGTGGAGGTTCTGTGACCATGACCCTCCACGGACTCATTACCTGCGAGTGGTTTGTAGTAGCTGAGTTTAAAGGACATACTCAGCTCCACCCACTCAGCACTCTGGAGATGCCGATATATCCGCCTACCCAGCGTCAGCCAGCCCCGCCCACTCGGCAGCGTCTACCTGCCTGGTGATGGACGGGCTGGCAGATGGACGCACACAGCGGGGAGACGGCCGCGGCACTCCAGACTGGTGACGCGAACACACGTGACCCAGAGCGTGGGCCGCGTCATCAGACTGGGACCGCTAGGTCATTTGACTGCTCCTGCATCATCAGCCTGCGCCACTCATTGGAGATCGGCGCACGCATGCGCAGCGCTAATTCCGCCCCCCTTACCATTTAAAAACAGAAGCGGCGCGCATAGTAGCGCTGCCAGACGCCATACAACCTCAGTGAAACGGATTGATGCCGACCTAGCCAGTTGGATGCCATATGCACCAAGGCCTGACTGTAAGTACAAGCACTTTTTCACTGCCTGAATCCCCACCCATATGTTTGGAGACTACTTATCCACATATTGTTTTTAGGGGGTCTTTGTACTCATGTATGCTGCTTTCTACTAAACAGACCAAACATATTATAGTAGCTTATAGGGCGTTTGTACCTTTCTTCTTGTGTGTTTCAGATGTACCTGGATTTTGCCATACGCACTCTAGTTACAGAATCAACCACGTCATCCACCACTAAGTGGTTAGAGGTAGCCAGTACCTCCCTCCTAATAGCCTAACATAAGCTCAGCTTCTTATGTGGCTGTGAGGTCTCTTTTAAATAGACTAAGTCCACTAAATGACCTTCTTTAGTCTGTCCTAAGCCACGGGCGTCTAGTAGTACATCACTGACACCGCGTGACTTAGACAACAGTCACTAGTACCAACCCCCGTCCCCTGACGACTCAAGAGGTTGTCAGTACTAGTATTTTTCTATGTATGTTCTACTTTTGATGAAACGCGTAGGGACATATGAGCATACTTTCATTTATCCAGGGACATATGAGCACTTCCTTATTTTGTCCACGGTGGTATCACCACCTTCAGTCTAACTAGTTTAGGTGTTCCCCTCCACACCACCCTGACAGGGTCTCTTAGGGACCTTAGTTCAGGGTAAGGTTCCGGACGGGACCACCCCTTGCGGGGCACGGATCCCGTGTTAGGGTAATAGGGTCACAGTAGGTCAAGTAGGGCGCAATAGGGACAGCTGTTCCCCTTGCGGCACCCTTTTCCAAAAGGCAATTTCCTACCTACGAAGTACCCTTCCCTCAGATCGGAACACCCTATCCATGTGCTAGAATAAGAACTTACCTTGGTCGTCTGCATTGCCCGTTCGTCACCAAGCACGGCTTGCCCCGGTACCGGTAAGATCCATCCTTATTTCTTTTCCCGACTGGGCTCTCTCCTGCTCTCCAAGTGGGATCCAGGACACCCTTGCCGGGGTCTACTAGCACTTTTGTGGCACCTCGTGACCCTTGGGGTCCACACAGCCTTATAAAGGGCTCGCTCTAGGGACTTTGCGCACAGTGAGTCACTGTTCTAGTGGCACACCTGTACACAGTACCCGACCGTGTCTGTTTGTTTGTCTTGTAAGGGGACTTTACTTGTTTTAGTTATACCAATAAACATCATGTTTTAATTGTTACTGCCCCTTTGATTTTCCTTTTACGCTTGACAGCAGTACCTTGGGGAGATGTGTGTTTGCACCGTTCTCACCCTCACAGGACAACTCTAATCTTTCTTTTGGTCAACAGAATTCCCTGATCCTCCTTCCTCCCACCATGGAGAGTCTGGCCAAACAAGTGATCCCACACTTGGAAATTCCGAGGAGCTCTTTTCATTGCTATTACTTGATTTGTCCCTCTCGCCAAGCACGCTTGAAGAGGGAGATGAGATATTGTGCCCTGATTCCCAATCTCTTGAGCATCCACAGTCACAAGAACATGATGGTGGGGAACGGAAATTAGTGTTTAATGATGTGGATGATGATGAGACACAGTTGCCAATGAGCCAACCGCAATTACTGTCTCAAGAGGTTGATGAAGAGGATAAGACACAGTTGTCAATAACTGAGGTTGTGGTTAGGTCAACAAATCAAGAGGATGATCAGAGTGAGTAAGTAGAAGAGGAGGTGGTAGTCGATGAGGTCACTGATCCAACCTGGGAAAATGGAAAGCAAGGACAGCAGTACAGAGGAGGAAGGATCTGCTGCACCGCAACAGGCTGGAAGAGGCAGTGGGATGGCAAAATGGAGAAGGCAGGCCACACCAAACAGGCCCGCAGCTGTTCCACGGAGCACCCACTTGCGTAAATTTCCCTTTCCAAGGGGTAGGTGTTCCGCAGTATGGTGCTTTTTTGAGAAAAGTGCGGAAGACAAAAGAATAGTAGTTTGCAACCTGTGCCACACCAAAATGAGCCAGGGCGTGAACACTTGCAACCTCACCAGCATGATTCACCACATGGCATTATAATAAGTGGGACGAAAGCCTGGGTCCACAATCTGTGTCTGCGGGTCACACAACTTCCTCCTCTTTCCCTATGGTACATGCTGGCCAATCGCCTGTCGAAGGCACAGGCGAGGATGCCTCCTGCCCTGTGCCTAGACCTTCGCAACCACCATCAGAGACCACATACACTTCCCTGTCCAAGCACAGCGTCCAAATGTCATTACCCCAGGCATTTGAACACAAGCGCAAATACCCAGCCACCCACAGGCCATAGCACTAAATGCGCACCTTTCCAAATTGCTGGCCCTGGAAATGTTGCCATTTAGGCTTGTGGACACTGAGGCCTTCCACAGCCTGATGTTGGCAGCCATCCCGCGTAACGCAGTCCCCAGCCGCCACTATTTTTCAAGGTGTGCTGTGCCCGCCTTACACCAACATATGTCCTGAAACATCACACGTGCCCTGACCAACGCAGTTACTGGGAAGTTCCACTTAACCGCGGACAAGTGGACTTCAGCCATTCAGCCAGGGATGCTTCATTTCCCTGACGGCACAGTGGGTGAGGATGGGAGCGATTCGTACCCTGGGATGGCACATGTACTACCGACGCCAAGGATTGCGGGCCCTAATTCCATCAGGGATTCCACTACCACCTACGTTAGTGGCTCCAACCCCCACTTCTCCTCCTCCGACTCCTCCTCCAATTCCACCTCCAATTTATCCACATGCAGCACCAGTCAGTCCTTAGTCGGTAGCTGGAAGCAGTATAGCACTGCAGTGGGGAAGTGGCAACAGGCTGTGCTGAAGCTGATATTCTGAGGGGACAAACAGCACACCGCCGTAGAACTACGGCAGGGGATAAGAGACCAGACTGAGCTGTGGCTCTCGCCACTCAACCTAGAACCAGGCATGGTTGTGTCTGACAATGGCCGTAACTTGGTGGCTGCTTTGGAGCTTGGCAAGCTCAGACTCATCCCATGCCTAGCCCACGTGTTCAACCTTGTGGTTCAGCGGTTTCTTAAAACCTACCACAATTTGCCTGAGCTACTGGTGAAGGTGCGCCACATGTGCACATTTCCGCAAGTCATCGACAGCTTCAGCCGGTCTGTCAATGCTGCAGCAGCGCTGTTGTTCGACGTGAGCACGCACTGGAACTCCACGCTCTACATGCTGTCCAGGCTTTGTGAGCAGCAGAGAGCAGTAGGAATAGTGGAATACCAGCTGTATCATGGTTGTCACCTTTAAAGTCAGCTTCCACAAGCGAGGAGTGGGCATAGATGTCTGACCTCTGTGAGGTTTTAAGAAACTTTGAGGAATCAACACAGATGGTGAGCGATGATAACGCTATTATCAGCGTAACCATCCCACTTCTGTGTCTACTTAAACGCTCGCTGCTCACAATTAAGAACAACGCTTTGCATTTGGAAGAGGTAGAAATGGGGGAAGACATTACACAGGGTGATAGCCAGATCACCCTCAGTTCGTCTTCTCAGTGCAAATTGGACGATGAAGAAGAGGAGGAGGCAGAGCAGGAGATGGTTGCCTTCGCTACAGAGGGTAGTACCCATGAAAGTTTAATTCCATCTGTTTAGTGTGGCTGGGCAGAAGAGGAGGAAGAGGATGAGGAGATGGACAGTCATCCTCCAGATGATGACAGTGAAGTCTTGCCTGTTGGTACTCTGGCACACATGGCTGACTTCAGGTTAGGCTGCCTTTCCCGCGACCCGCACTTTTATAAGCATTTTAGACAACACGGATTACTGGTTGTTCACCCTTCTTGACCCCCACTACAAAGAGAACTTCTCATCTCTCATTCCTCTGGTGGAGAGGACGAGCAAAATGGTGCAATACCAGAAGATCCTTGTTGAAAAATTTCTCCCAAAACTTCAATCTGACAACGCTGGCAGCAGAGTCTGTAGTTCCTTGGCCAACCGAGGAGGGGAGACAAGGGGAACACACAGTAGTTCCAACAGAGGCAGGCAACACTCTCCAAAGCCTGGGACAGTTTAATGACACCCCGCCAGCACCCTCACCCTGATGCGTGGCCTAGTGTCACAAGGAGGAAAACATTTTGGAAGATGGTGAAGGAGTACATAGCAGACCGTGTCAGCATCCTCAATTATCCCTCAGTGCCTTACAACTACTGGGCGTCCAAGCTGGGCACATGGCATGAACTGGCGCTCTATGCCTTGGAGATGCTGGCCTGCCCTGCCACCAGCGTTTTGTCTGAGCGGGTATTTAGTGCGTCTGGTGACATTATAACAGATAAGCGCATCCGTCTGTCAACTGAAAATTCTGGCAGGTTGACTCCACCAGAGGATAGCTGATGAACATAAAGGCACTTTAAATGTGTTGCTTTTAATGTACTGAATACACTTTATTCCCATGCACACCTTCCACCACAAACAAGGATATATGGTTAAATCTTCCTTTTCTTATCCTCCTTCTACTCTCTCATTATATCAACACATGCTTATTCGTTTACATATAATGCCCTCGCATATATGCCCTTCGCATATAAAGTTTTACAGGGTCAGCTCAGCTGCAGGCCCTCGCATATAATTTTTTAAAGGGTCAGCTCACCAGCAGGCCCTCGCATATACATTTTTAGATGGACAGCTCACCAACAGGCCCTCGCATATAATGTTTTACAGGGTCAGCTCACCAGCAGGCCCTCGCATATAATTTTTTAGAGGGTCAGCTAACCAGCAGGCCCTTGCATATGTTTTACAGTGTCAGCTCACCAGCAGGCCCTCACCTACAATGTTTTACAGGGTCAGCTCACCAGCAGGCCCTTGTATAAAAAATTTTTAGAGGGTCAACTCACCAGCAGGCCCTCGCATATAATGTTTTACAGGGTCAGCTCACCAGCAGGCCCTCGCATATAATTTTTAGGGGGGGAACTCACCAGCAAGCCCTCGCGTATCATTTTTTATAGCGTATGCTCACTAGCAGGCCTTCACCTACAATGTTTTACAGGGTCAGCTCACGTGAAGGCCCTCACATATAATGTTTTAGGGGCTCAGCTCACCTGAAGGCCCTCACCTACAACCTTTTAGAGTGTCAGCTCACCAGCAGGCCCAGACCTAAAATCTTTTACAGGGTCAGCTCACCAGCAGGCCCGCACCTAAAATCTTTTAGAGGGTTAGCTCACCAGCAGGCGCGCACGTAAAATTTTTTACAGGATCAGCTCACCTGAAGGTCCACGCATATAATGTTTTAGAGTATCAGCTCTCCTGCAGGCCCTCATCTACAACCTTTTAGAGGAACAGCTCACCAGCAGGCCCGCACCTAAAATCTTTTACAGGGTCAGCTCACCAGTAGGCCCGCACCTAAACATTTTTACAGGGTCAGCTCACCAGCAGGCCATTGCATATATTTTTTTACAGGTTCAGCTCACCAGTAGGCCCTCCCATATATTTTTTTACAGGGTCAGCTCACCAACAGGCCTTCACTTACAATGTTTTGCAGGGTCAGCTCACCACCAGGCCCGCACCTAAAATCTTTTACAGGGTAAGCTCACCTGCAGGCCCGCATCTAAAATCTTTTACAGGGTCAGATCACCAGCAGGCCCTCACCTAATTATACCTAATAGGTAATTTGCGCATATGCTGCCTTGCTTGGATGTGGTAGCCATAGCTGTTTCTCAGGCTCCCTCTCTGGAATCGAACCCTGATTCCCTGTTAACCATAGTCACCATGGTTTGCGCTGACAATAACATCGAAAGTTGATAGGCCAGACATCCAAATAGATTGTCGCCATCACTGGGATGTGCAATCAGCCCCAGGTTATCCCGAGTCACCAAAGCGGCAGCAGTCCGTCACGCATAATGTTTTAGATGGTCAGATCAGCAGGCCCTTGCTCCAAATGTTTTTGAGTGTCACCAGCATGCCATCAATTAAGGTAGTGTATGATGACCTCCTTTATGTGTAACAAAGGGTGTATTGTTGTGCCAGTTCCTTGTAATTTTTGGCAGCCCTTTCACTTAGTGCATAGGCTTTCTAAGTGTAGGAGTCCTGCTACATGGACAATTGTACCACAATGTGAATGAGGCCCTCCTTTATGTGATATACAGGTTGTATCGGAGTGCCTCTTCCTTGTAATTCTTGGCAGCACTTGCATTTTATATACAAGTATATATACAGCAAAGAATGTTTCCTAACAATTTTTCCTCTAAAATCGATTTTTATCTTGCGTTTTGTGCGCATTATTGTCAGTCTGTAAAAGTGGCATACTACTTGGACAACATCGTTCCCAGCAGCAACTTGGGAGTCCAAGAAGCATCTAGACATATTCCCCATGATGTTATTGGACCATTTTGGTGGTGTTTCCATCAATTTTTGACCTTTTCCTATGAACCAGGCACCCTCTCCTCTTCAGTGCAGGAGGTGCCGGGTTTAATGCTTGGGTTCTCCCATTGACTTCCATTATGCTCGGGTGCTTGGTAGAGCACCCGAGCATCCCGATGTGTTTGGCCCAAGCCCCCGAGAACCTCGATGTGCTCGGCCCAAGCCCCCGAGCACTTTGGTGCTCGATCAACACTAACTAAAGGCTTTTCAACATAGCACTTGCACCCCAAGAACAAATTGCTGGAATGACAGAGCTGTATAATGGCTATTTGGATCTCCAAAGAATCTTTCCCTGCACTTGTAATTTGCTTTTCTAGTATCCCTAGCGCCTTCTGACATCTCTCCCTGCACTAAGATGCTGTAAAATGTTTCTTCCCTATCCTTTTCCTTCACTTGTAAATTGCTTTTATGGCACTATTCCTAGCACTTTCTGACATCTCTACCTGCACTAAGATGCTGTGAAATGATTCCTCCCTATCCTTTCCCTGTACTTTTAAATGTTTTTTTTCTTTTTTTTTCACAATCTGGTTTTTCCAATTGCTGTCCCTTCTCACATCTGTGCCTGCACCCAGAACGCTTGAAAATGTCTGACACTAAGATGGCCACCGTATTTATAGGGCTGTGACATCACAGAGCTGGCTGGCACTGATTGGCTGCATGCAAGGCATTATGGGTCAACCCGCCTTCCCAGAGTTCATTGTCCCATGTCCTCACACTTGTAGCCACCATTGTAGCCGCCATTTTATGAAAAATTGCGATTTGTAACCACGAAGCGCCAAGGAAATTTGCATTTGTTGCAAATCAAATTTTTCCTGAAATTCGGACCATATTCCAGTTCATCTGATTCAATTCGCTCATCTCTAGTGTTGAGCATGAATATTCTATTCCCGAATTTTTATCCCGAATATCGGCACTTCGAGAATTCACAAAGATCTAGAATATAGTGCTATATCTTCATAATAGGGCCATAATAACATCATATAACAGATAATCACACAAAGGCTATATACCAAAAACCAGGTAAGTGCAAGCCAACAACCTATCCATGAGACAGGTACAGTTAGCATACCTTACAATGGCAGCCTTGTGCACTATGAGACATAAAAAAACAGCTTTAAATTTTTATTATAAAACTAAAAAAACTTATAATCAAACAATTTCATCAAAAGTTACTCAAGAAGCACATTCCACATGTTAATATTCCACAATATAGCAGCTCTAACACCTAAATAGATAAATAGAAAATATAAATCTCACTTAAAGCAAGTTTGATGCTTTCGTTTTCATCATTCAAGTCTCTCCTGAACAACAAAATATTACAAACTTTCCATAATGCATTTTTTAAGCAGTTCACCAAAGGTCATAATATTTACTTTTTACCTGTCTGCGGCACAGTACAAAGTCCATACATTACTAGTTTGTGATTCAAGTAGACCAGATCACAAGTATACTTCAGCAACACACCCACCCTCCTTCATATGTTCTGTGCATACTTACAATTCCACATTACGTAAAGAGAGTTTTCATCCATGCTATTGTCACAACCAGACAGCTGAGAAGCTCTGACAGAGGCCTTTCAGAACCTCCTCCTTGACTTTCTTTGTTGTGGTATTCAGTTCCTCATCTCGTTAGCCTCTCTCAGCTGTCATGTGTTGGACTAATTGCTTCCCTTTAAATTCCTCCCCAGAATGCTTTTCTGGGCGGCTTATACTTCTTCCTGGAGTGTGTGTGCATGCTGATCTTGTTCTCCTGTCTGCTACAAAAGCTAAGTGTTGAACATTTATCTGTTATTTTCTGTTTGCTGGATCCCAGGTGACCCTGACTCCCTCCGTATCTTGTGTAGGGAGCCGGTGGTCGTGTCCCCTCACTATTGTAGGGTGCTCAGGGGTTATATAGTCAAGGGACGTGGATATGCAAACTTCCACCATTCGGATCTTTGCATAGGCTGAGCAGCCAGGGAAAGTGCCAGGTCTTCTGCAGGGGTCTCCCCTTGGTTCCTTAGTTTTTGGATCCAGCAAGTCATTTATGCATGTTGCTTTGCCTTGTTTCCTGTACACCGTCCGTGACAGCTATGCCTTTAAAGACTGTACAAAGCGGAAAGGAACTCGGTCCTATGCGGATGTTGCCATAGACAAGGGACCTACAAAAGAACAAGAGGCCCCCAAAAAGGCTGGATCTGTAAGCGCTATGAAGGAAGCAGGGAAACCTGAGACTACTAGCGTACATCCAGAGTGCTGATGAATGAGAAAATGGTGGATCCTGGAAAATCTGCTCTTGTAAAAGTGTCAGGGGAAGCAGGAGTGAAGTGGACGATCGCATGAGACTAAGCCATGAACCTACAGACAAAAGAAACCAAAAAAAAAGTGAGTGGTCATGAAGAACAGGTTCTCAGTGTCAAAAGAGCATCCCATCAAAGTAAAAATGAGAGCGACAGCGGCTTAAGACCAAGCGTGACCTTATCTTCAGTTTGTGAGCTTAGCATCACCAGAGCCATTAGTTCCTTTTATGTCAAGTTCATCTGATGAAATGACCTGATGTGCAATGCTTTCCTACAAATTAATCTCACAGAAAGTGAGAAATTTCGAGAGAGCTCAACAAAGAGAGTTGCTTTTGTATGCAAAGTTACTTTGTGTTATTTGAAGTTTTTCTTAATGGACAATGTCTGATACGCTAAAACCCTCCTCCCTTAACATAAGGAGTATTAAGGGAGCATCTAAGAGAACTGTTGTTTTGGCTTGTATGGAGACAGTCAACTGCAACATCATCTTTTTACCAGAATGTGGAATAGAATACTCCCCAAACTACTCAGACCTAAGGGAAAGTTGGACACAGGGCCCTTCATTGTGGACTGGAGACAACAATAATAAAGCTACTGGAGTTGGAATACTACTCAAAGGAAATAGTTGCCAAATCATTTCATACATACAATTGATTCCAGGAAGAGCTTTATTAGTAAATATCAACTTTAGTGGCAGAGAAATCAAATTACTAAATGTATATGCTTCACCTTAACTTCAAGAAAGAGCTGAGATACTAGAGGACATACAACCTTTTTTATCTTGTCAATCACCAGTGATCATGGCAGAAGACTTTAATTGTACCCTAAAAGAGGAAGACAGTGAAGTACCGGTGAGCAAGCAAGAAAAAGGGAGAAAACAGTGTAGCAACTTAAAAATATGATTTTTGACTTTAATTAAATTGACATTTGGAGTAATGTAAAGGACAATGAACCAGGATACACATGGAATAACTCCCTCACATGGATTATTTCTTCAGTTCAAAAGTCCAGAAGCCTGTGTCAATGTCCCTGTAGGGTAATATCTTCTCTGATCATAAGTTGCTTCTAGCGCAAATTCGAATAACTGAAGGTGGAAAAGGCAAAGGCGTGTGGAGGCTAAATGTTGATATATTGAATGATGAAGAAGGTATTCGTTTAAAACTACAAAAAAATTACTTGTTGTGAAGAAAAGTTCATATCAATATTGCTATAGTGAGAATATGTAAAAACAAAAACTAAAGAATTCTTCCTCAAAAGTGGAATTAAAAAAGCAAAAGAGAAAAAAACTGTGGATTAAAAATATTAATACCAAACTACAGACTTATCTGAAGCTGAGAAATGGAGGCATTGATGTTGCAGACCTGATAGAGAAATTAAAAAGGAAATTTACCAGAAAGGTAAAGTAATAATATTTAATACCAAAATAAAGCAGCTTGAATCTGATGAAAAATATACAAGATTCTTTTCTTCTTAAAAAAAAAAAAAATGAGCAAAAAACAGTAATATCAAACATCGGTGGTGAAACAAAGAAAGAACAAATGCTTAAAAAAGTCAAAATCAAGAGCTGTTTAATAAAAAACAATTAGATATAAGGCTTTGTTAAATATGCCTTAAACTCTTTAGAAAACAAGTTGGAGAAAGAGGAGCAAGTAATGCTCTGCAAGGACATCTAGCTAGAAGAATTGCATGCTGTCTTTAAAGGGAACCTGTCATGTGGATATTTGATTATAATCTAACTAATTATATACAATCATTAACTACTAAAAAGTGCCTTAGATATATAACTTACTGGTGTGACAGATGGTTACCTCATAATATACACAAAAAGATGCCACATGCCGCATGCTAATGAGCTGATTTGAGTCCAGCGTTTTTTTTTTATTCAGAGCTATAGCCACTCCCCTGCCCACCTGCTACTGATTCATATGGAAAATAACTGTCAATCAGCAGCAGGTAGGCGGGAAGAGTCAGGAGCTCACTTATCATTATGAGCTGGAGCTTTTCAATACAAGATGTTGGCATATTGACTAGGTCAATTAAAGAAAGTGATCCAGCATTTTGCTAAGAGAATCAATCACTTATTTATGTTGCCCTTAGTTAGGACACCATAAAACTAGTGACAGGTTCCCTTTAAAGGTTTTGCAAAAACAAAACACCAGGGTCTGATGGACTTACAGTAGAATTTTACTTAACATTCCGGAATGTATTTACAAATTATGGCCAAGTTGCTTGTGAACCGAATTAAACAAGTAATTGGCAAAGTAATACATAAAGACCAAGTATGTGCAGTCCCAGGTAGAGGAGTATGGGGAAATCTCAACATAATGAGAGACTGTATCTGGTATCAGAATGAGAGAAAACAAGATCTAGCCATACTATCTTTTGACTTTCTCAAAGCATGTGACACATGAGTTCCTGTGGTTGGTGCTGAAGTAAATGAGCCTTCCAGATGTTGTAATAAAACAGATATCATTGCTCTACAAAGAATCCTTCAGCCAAATTTTTATTAATGGTTTACTGTCTGGAAAAGTCACTTCGTTTTCCAGAGTCAAGCAAGGTTGCCCCTTGTCACCCATTCTGTTTATTTGTGTTTTGGAGCCACTACTCTCGCTACTACGAAAAGACAAGGTAATCAAGGGTGTCTCTATACCTGTTAGTAATGGACTTACTGTTAAAACAGGGACCTACATGGACGATGTCCCAATCTTGTGTAAAACAATACCTGCATTGAGAAGAGCTGTACAAATTACGAATTCTTTTGCCAAGCTTCTGCCTTTCGTCTTAATAGAAAGAAGTGTGATAGGAGACTGGAGAGAAGCAAATATCCCGGATCTAAAAATGTAAAAAGAGCAGATAAAAATACTTGGAGTCATTTTTCATGACAATAACAACGGTCAAAAGAGTTGGGAGGAAGTCAAAGCAAAAGTCCAAAAGAAAGTGGAGTTTTGGAAGCTACGCAAATTAACAATAGAATGGAAAAATGTAGCCCTAATAATCCCAATTCTACTGTATTTAAATGTAGTGTTCCCTCCAAGTGATCAGTGTCTGAAATATCTTCAGAGAGTAATATTTCAGTTTATTTGGAGCTCGAAAATGGAGAAAGTCAACAGGAAGACAATGTATAAACAAAAAAGTTCAGAAGCAAAGGGATCCCTAATAATAAGAAAATTCTGTACCTGCATTTCTTTTCCCTGTGCTTCAGGGTGATTAAAAGAACTGAGAATACCTGGTCTTTTTTCCAAAAGTATTCAGTAGGACATTTGTTCTGGAGACGCCAATGGATACAAATTCCTTTAATAGTACCAGTGTTGCTTGACCCACCAAGGTAATATGTATTAATTGAGAAGATCATTCGACAGTACTCCCTAGAGAATTGTGAAAGAGACTGGATAAAGACAAAAAAATAATACAACATCTGAATAATGAGGAACAAGTCTATCCATTCTCAAATTATACAGAAGCCAAGTCTTTGGAATGTTGGAAGCTGTGTAATTGTGCTTACCTCTTGACCTCCTTACGGCTTACCCTGGATGGTAATGCAGGATTATCGAGAGCCTTTCAGCACAGGAGAGGAGTGGTGTCAACAGCAAAGTGTCCAAGAAGTGACTGTGTTATTGATGAAACCTCTCTCCACGTAATGTGGAATTGTAGGTATGCCCAGAACTTATGGAGGAGGGTGGGTGTGTTGCTGAAGCATACTTGTGAACTGGGCTTCTTGAGTCATGAACTAGTAATGTATGGACTTTGTACTGTGCCGCAGACAGGTAAGAAGCAGATATTATGGACCATGGTAAACTGCTTGAAAAATACATTATGGAAAGTTTGTAATATTTTGTTGTTCAGGAGAGACTTGATTGATGAAAAAGAATGCATCAAACTTGCTTTAAGTGACATTTATGTTTTCTATTTACGTTTCATAAAACGTTAGGTGTTAGAGCTGCTACATTGTGGAATATTAACATGTGGAATGTGCTTCTTGAGTAACTTTAGATAAAATTGTTTGATTGTAAGTTTTTTTGTTTTATAATAAAAATGTAAAGGCAGTTTTGCATGTATTTGCACAAGGCTGCCATTGTAAGGTATGATGACTGTACCTCTCTCATGCTGTAAAAGGGCTGTGTACTAGCTTGTACACACTGTGATACCTTTTGGCGCAAAACCACAATAGCGAATGTCGTATTTTTAGAAATATTTATTTGTTCAGATGACAACGCGTTTCGGAGTAAAAATACTCCTTTATCAAGTCTTAGGGGCCGGGTATACACGATTGGCAGGGCTGGTCCAATTACTGGTGCCGGGTCCTGTCCTTGTGTAGCGTGGCTACCCTATGAGCGCCTTGTTTCCCGTTTATCTCGCAAAATTTGCTGTACCTCTCTCATGGATAGGTGGTTGGCTTGCACATACCCGGCTTTTGGCATAAAGCTGTTGTGAGATTGTCTGTTATAGGTAATGAAATTGTGTGTGCAATACGCGCATATACATTGCTGATTTTTGCATTCACAAATTCTCAAACTTGCAAATTTTTAGCAATTTTTTTTTGAAATATTGCGAATTTGAATATTGCCTTTGCCGCTCATTACTAGTATCCAGAATAAACTGGTTTATTTTGTCTTTTGTGTTGTTGTGGCACTATGGAAGATCTAGTCTGATGCATCAGGAATAGGTCGGTGGAATTCCTGCCTGATCCACACCTGATTCATCTTGAAAAAGGTCATTTTCGGTGGACAGGAGAGGTCTCCTTGGGGTAACTATGGCCCCACCGCACTAAACACCCACTCTGATGCCACACTACTGGCCGGGCAGGACAACTTTTCCCAGGTAAACTCGGCCAGTTGCAGCCTCAAATCCAGTTTGGCTGCCCAGTAGTTCAGTGGATCTTCAATGACGGCTGGCAGAGTGTACTCCAAGAATGCCACCAGGTTCTGCTCTACGTCTAGCTGCTGGTGAGTAGTTTCTTCACTATGCGGATGAAGAAAGCTGCTCATCAGCTACTCTAGACTCAGGCTACTGCTGATGGAGCTGGTACTGCTTCTGCCACCCCACCACTCCCCAGCAGCCATGGCAGTGGAATGTGAGTGCAGAAGGCACCCCCGGTCAGACCTGCAAGAGGCCAACTGACTACATAGGATGTCTTTATAGTATTTCAGTTTTTCCTCCCTCTCAGCGGGTGTAAAAAAGGCCCCCATTTTGGACCAGTAGCAAGGGTCCAACAAGGTGGAGAGGCAGAAGTCATCCCTCTGCCGAATGGTGACAGTTCGGCTGTCATTACCCAAGCAAGTGAGCATGCAACGGCCATTTGCACTATTGACTCGGAGGGACTCCCTGCCTCGATCTCCACTGCATACTGTCATGGCGTGTCTGGGTCCTCTGTGTCCTCTTCCTCATTGCTTTATAGCTCCTCTGGCTGCTCCTGCTCCTCCTCTCCTGTCACTTGTGTAGAAAAACCACCCATTACGCTACACATTGCGTCTGCTCCAATGTCCTCCTCCTCCTCTAGTTTAGTCCCCACAGGGCTCATGTGGCCATGAGATCTAGGTGCCACATCTCCAGTCCCCTGACCAGCCACATTTACCAGCATTTGTTCCAGAACATGAAGCAGTGGAATGACGTTGTTTGTTCCGTAGTCCTGGTGACTAACAAATAACGGGGCCTTCTCAAAGGGCCTGAGCAAACAGCAGGTGTCACGCAAGAGCTGCCACTGGCTGACATCGAAGTTACACAGGAGAGTACTCCTATCCGCTTAGATCATCAGGAAATCGTTTATGGCCTTTCTCTATTCGTACAGTTGGTCCAACATATGGAGTGTGGAATTCCAACGGGTGGAAATGTCGCATATCAGCCTAAGTTGGGGGATGCTACTCTGCCGCTGCATCTCGAGGATGGTGTTCTTTGCGGTGTACGAGTGGCTTAGGTGCATGCAAAGTTTCCTGTCCATTTTTAGGATGTCTTTCAGAATGGTGGAAGACTTCAGGAAATGCTTGACAACCAGATTAAACATGTGTGCCATACAGGGCGCATGGCACAGCCCTCCTTGACGCAGCACCGACATAATGTTCTTCCAGTTGTATGTCACCATGGTTCAGATTTTGAGTTGTTGCGGAGAAAGCCAGGATTTGATTTCTTGCTGAAGGACATGGAGCAGTTCCTCCCCTGTCTGACTCTGCTCAGCCAGGCCAACGAGGTGCAGAACACTGGAGGGGCACTGTGGATTGTCTCTGCAGTGGAGGTTGAGGATATAGCGGAGGATGAGGAGGCAGAGGAGGACATTGTCGCAGGACCAACGGCATGGCAACATGGAGGCGGAAGCAGCGTCACCTGGCCAAGTTGCTAGTGAGGCCGTGCAGGAACCACATTTACCCAGTGGGCCATAAAGGACATGTACTGTCCCTGACCATAGTTATAGCTCCACACGTTGGCGTTTCCATGCACTTTGCCAGACACCGACAGGCTCAAGGACTGGCCCACCTTCTGTTCTACATATTTGTGCAGGGCTGGTACTGCCTTTTTGGCAAATAAATTATGGTTTGGGACTCTCCACCTCGGCCCGGCACAAGCCATCAGTTCTCTGAAAGGTGCAGCGTCCACTACTTGGAAAGGGAGGGACTGCAGCACCAACAACTTGGCCAGGAGCACATTCAACTTCTGCGCAGTTGGATGAGTGCACTACTGTTGTCTCTTGGCAATCGCTTCGGTGATTAATTGCTGACGGAATGTGTGACGAGGAGTAGGAGGAGGAGGAGCAGGAGCCTCAGGACTGGCCGATAAGGAGAAGGACAGACAGCTCCCTTCGGCTGAGGTGGTGGAGCCTTGACTGCCAGAAACCCGGGTGCATGCCAGTGGGTTATACAGTGGTTGCTGCAGCAGGCTGGACTACCACATTGGAGCCACGGTTCTCCCAAGCGACTTTATGGAGATGCTGCATATGTGGTTGCAGGGCCGTAGAGCCAACATTGACACCCTGGCCATGCTTCACCCTGTGCCCACATATTCTACATATGGCCACAATAACCTCCTCCGGCGGCTTAAAAAAAACAGCCACACTGCCGAGTAGGTGATTTGACCCCCAACACTATGCACTGACTGACTGCTACTGCCACTGCCTCCTTGAGCCCCTTCATCGCTACTTCCCGGGCAGGTAGGCTCCCACGAAGCAACGCTGGACGGGGACTATATTTTTATTTTGCTACTAATACACGGCAAACTGGGCTTTAGAGTATATCACTGCACTGCACAATTGCAATTAGGCCCTAATTGTTTTCTACTTTTACACAAAGCAAAAGGCTTTTCAACAGATAAGTGCAACACTGGACGGCAAATACATTTTTATTTCTCCACTAACACACAGCAAACTGGGCTTTAGAGTATATCACTGCACTGCACAATTGCAATTAGGCCCTAATTTTTTTCAATTTTTACACTACACAAAAGGCTTTTCAACAATTGCAATGCTGGATGACGAATATATTTTTATTTCGCCACTAATACACGGCAAAAAGGGCTTAACATATAACTGCCCCTCACAAGAGAAAATAAGACATAGTGTAAAAATATTTCCTTGTAATAAGCCCTGTTAATGGCTGTGTCAAACAGCACTTGCACCCCAATAACAGCTTGCTGGAACTACAGAGATGTATAATGACAATTTGGATCCCTAGTCAGTGCAGCAAAGGCGTAACCGGATATTACCCAGTCAGTAACCCTGTTCTACATAAATGCTGTGGAATGATTGCTCCCTATCATTTGCCTGCACTTATAAATTGTTTTTTCACCACAAATAAGTATGTATCAAACAGCACTTGCACCCCAATAAAGAGAACGGTTTGTTGGAATGACAGAGCTATATAATGGCAATTTGGATCCCCATTCAGTGCACCAGGATGTAATTGGATTGTTCCTATTACCCAGTTAACCTCTACTACTGAACCCTGTTTTACACAAATGCTGTGGAACAATTCCTCCCTATCCTTTCCCTGCACTTATAAAGCATTTTTTCTGCACAATCAAGTCTTTCCTAGCACTGTCCCTAGCACCTGCAGATGTCTCTCCCTACACTAAGTACACTAGTAAATGGCAGAATCGAAGATGGCTGCCGCTATTTATAGGGCTGTGACATCAACGCGGCAGGCTGGCTGCTGATCGGCTGCATGCATGGCATTATGGGTGATCCAGCCTTCCCAGAGTTTCTTTCTCCATGTCCTCACACGTGCAGCAGCCATTTTAGGAAAAAATGTGATTCGTTACCACGAAGCGCGTGGAAATTTGCATTTGGTGCTAATATAATTTTTTCCTGAAATTTGGTACGAATTCCAGTTTGTCAGCTTTGATCTGCTCATCTCTATTAGAGACATATACCTTATTAGGGGATTTTCTATGTGTCAGCCTTGACACTTTTGTCGTGGAGAATGGTCCTCTTTATTTTCTGGGAAGAATAGGCCAAGCGACAGAATGCCATGATCACCATGCTGCTTGCATCTTATGGATAAGGCACTTAACAGCACAGAAAGGGAACCACATTCAGTGTACCCTCCAGCTCCTGTTAAAGGGGTTCTCCAGGAATTAAAAAAATTAAAATACTTAAAGAGGACCTTTCACTACAATAAAAAATCTAAACTAAGCATGCAGACATGGTGAGCGGCACCCAGGGATCTCCCTGCACTTACTATTATCCCTGGGTGCCGCTCCGTTCTCCCGGTATAGGCTCCGGTATCTTCATATTTTTGGCTCAACTGGGTGGAGCCTGCCGGCGTCTCCTTCTCCCCGGCTGGAGTGCTGGCCAATCGCAGCGCTCAGCTCATAGCCTGAGACAAAAAAAAAACTCTCAGGCTATGAGCTGAGTGCTGTGATTGGCCAGCGCCACAGCCTGGGAGAAGGAGATGCCGCCAGGCTCCACCCAGTTGAGCCAAAAATCTGAAGATACTGGAGCCTTTACCGGGAGAACGGAGTGGTGCCCAGGGATAATAGTAAGTGCAGGGAGATCCCTGGGCGCTGCTCTCCATGTCTGTATGCTTAGTTTAGATTTTTTATTGTAGTGAAAGGTCCTCTTTAAATATTACTTTATTATAAATATATTCCCAAATACCTTTCATTAGTTATAACGGCTCGTTTTGTCTGGGGAGCAATCATTAAGAGAAACACAATGAAAGCTGTCCTATTAGTACACACTAAACGAGTCCTAATCACACAGCAGGACAAGTTAGTTCACAACACTGAGCTAAAGAGCTGCCTCATCCTCCTCTCTGCTCTGCTTGTCAGGGATTATTACCCTGAATACAGCTGATAAGATCTTTAGCTGAATATCTGTAGAAATGGAGTTCATAAAGAGACATGAAGTACAGAGAGGAGGTGGGGATATGGCTAATGAGCAGCAGCTCTTGATACAGTCACCATTACCACCCCCCCCCCACATTACCACAGTCTGTCCTGTTTTACCTCTCTAAATTTCATGTCTCGTCATGAACTCAATTCCCACAGAGATTCCACTGGAGATCTTATCAGCTGTACTCAGCATCATAATCCCTGACAAGTAGGAGAGGAGGATGAGGCATCTCTTTACCTCAGTGCTATGAAGTAACTTGTCCTTCTGTGTGATTAGGAGAGTCTTTGTGAGTAAAAATGGTCTTGCGGTTCGCCCAGCGGTCATTTTGCGGTAAACTTTGCTAGTTCGCGATTCCCCGAACATGCGTACATATGGCTATATTCGCACGCACCATATTTTTTAGCATAGCGCCGAACTTTGACCCATGAGACATCCATCAGGTTGGACAGGACAGCCAATTGAGACATTTCAGCACATGGACACACCCCCAACCCTATAACAGAACCCAATCTGGAAGCCATTTTACATTATGTGTTTTGCCAGTGTAGGGAGAGGTTGCATTTTGGAGCAGGGACAGTTAGGTACACCAAACACTAGCTAATAGGGCCACAAAAGTCCTTTTAAGGACTGGTATAGGTGTGCTATCGATAGGTGTGATATAGAGGGTGTGATGTACTTATAATTAGTGTTGAGCGCGAATATTTGAATATCGAATTTTTTTCGCGAATATCGGCACTTCGCTAATTCGCGAATATTTCGAATATAGTGCTATAAATTCGATATTTCGAATATTCTTTTTTTTTTTTTTTAATTGTTATATTTTTTTCTTTCCCACTTCCCTAAAGTTGTTCTTCCGTGCTCATGGAGCGTCCCCATCACCATGTGAACGTCTCCATATACTAGAATGCACTGTCGGATTTGAGAATTACGTAGAAATCGCAATTCGATTATTTCAAGTTATAATAATCGAATTGCGATTTCAACTTAACACTGCTATATTCCATATTCGTTAATTCTAGCCTAATATGGAATATAGCAGTGCTAAGCCTAAATCGAAATTCGATTAATTCAAGTTATAATAATCGAATTGCGATTTCAACTTGGACCTGGTTTACTATGGTTGGCTTGGTAAAATTAGCGAATATGACGAATGTATTCGTCATATTCCACAAAACGAAGATAACGAGGTATTCTGCAGCTTCGTTTTAGCAACCTATTCATCAACTTCGCAAATTCTAGCAATCATATAGGAAAGTTTACTATTGAGACAGCTAAGTTTAATTCACTATGCGATTATATTACTGCTTTTTTTTTATAAATAGAATAATTATAATAATTATCAGGTATTACAATTATTCTATTTTTTTTTTTTTTAAAAAGCAAAGTAATATAATCGCATAGCGAATTAAACTTAGCTGTCTCTATAGTAAACTTTCCTATATGATTGCTAGAATTAGCGAAGTTGATGAATAGGTAGCTAAAACGAAGCTGCAGAATACTTTGTTATCTTCATTTTGTGGAATATGACGAATGCATTCGCCATATTCGTTTTGTGGAATATGACGAATACATTCGTCATATTCGCTAATTCTACCAAGCCAACCATAGTAAACCAGGTCCAAGTTGAAATCGTAATTCGATTATTATGACTTGAATTGATCGAATTTCGATTTCAGCTTAGCACTGCCATATTCCATATTAGGCTAGAATTAACGAATATGGAATATAGCTGTGCTGTTGAAATCGAAATTCGATTATTATAACTTGAATTAATCGCATTGCTATTTCAATAGGAGACTGGGAGAGTAGCCTTTAAGTTAAAAAGGAAAATCGCAATACGCAATTATTTAAATCGCATATTAATCGTGATAACTAGAATAATGGCGAATATTCGTTTTCGACTAATATAAAACGAATATTCTATCGAATATTCGTGAATTTCGTCGAAATCGAATATGGCACCTGCCACTCATCACTACTTATAATATACTTTCTAACATAGAAGTCATAGTGTATTTGTATTGTGCAGCAGTTGTGTGCGGTTCTGCTGAAATACTGCAGCTAGATAGAGGGACAAACGCTATTGGAGTAACTAAATGCAAGGGGTGTGATATACCTGTTGCCCCCCAAAATACTCCGTGAGGGCTGCAATATACCTTCTTCCACAAAATCCTGATTGAGGGGTGCTATATACCTCTTTCTGCCAAATACTAATTAAGGGGTGCTATATACCTGTTTCCGCCAAATACTGATTGAGGGGTGCCATATACCTTCTTCGAGAAAATAAAAATTGAGAGGTGCTACTGCTATATACCATCTTCCACCAAATACTGATTGAGGGCTGCGATACACCTGCTTCCACAAAATACCGATTGAGGGGTGCCATATACCTGTTTCTGCCAAATACTCATTGAGGGGTGCTATATACCAGTTTCTGCCAAATATGGATTGAGGGGGGCTATATACCTTCTTTCACAAAATACTCATTGAGGGGTGCTATTGGCTATATACCTTTTTCCACCTAATACTGATTTAGGTCTGCGATATACCGTCTTCCACAAATATTGCTCTTTTCTATGGACTTAGGCAGAGGGTCATTTAGAAAATGAAAGGCAGAAGAAAAGGAAGACCATTCTGCAGGGATGGTAGGGGTTGTGCAGGTGCACTAGGCTGGAGCCTAAATGGGAAGTTGGAGAAGGTGCGTGTAATAACTTCAAAGGGCGCACCAGAGTTGGTTGAGTGGCTCACTTAGCCTTCCTCTTCTGAACCCTCGTCATCTTCTGTATCTGCACCCTGCTCTCTCTCTGCTGTGTGCACCCCCAAAGACACCACCACCATAGCCCCTCCACTTGAGTCAGAGGAATTATTTTCCCATCCATTTCCAGACCTTAAAGATGCACAGCCATTGTTGGCATCGGATAAGGGAAGAGGAGGTAGCAACGGCCGCCCCCCTAGTGGTCTGACGACAGTACTCAGATCATCCCAAGGAGGGTGGTCCCCGCTGTAGCTGCCTAATCCGAGATCTCTAATGTCAGTGGTGGTGAAGTTGACGATCATGACGTGTTGATGGACATCACGTGGGTGCCCACAAGAGAGGAAGAGGAGGGGAGTTCAGAGGTAGAGACGTAGAAGCAGATAGGGTGGAGAAGGAGGAGAAGCAGGAAAAGCAGACAGAACTCGCAGTGCACAGGAGGCAAAAAGCAGACTGCAAATGTATCTGGAGCACAAGGCTCCGCAGTGTTTTTAACGTGTCAGCTGCTGATAATAGTGTTGTCATCTGCAGCCTGTGCTGTCAACGCATAAGTGGCAGTAAGCCCAACACTCACCTAGGGACGACCGACTTAAGAAGGCACCTGGCCTCCCATCACCGAGCCCAGTGGGAGCAACGCCATGAGAACCCACAAAGCCATACTCCCGACGCTCCACGTCCCGTGTCTTCTCCTTCTCCTCTCTCCTCCCATTTGTCCTCCACTCCACCTTCCACCATGCCGTCGTCACGTTCATCTGGCACAAGTCAGGCTTCCGTAGCCCAATTGTTCGTTTGTAAAAAGTTGATGATGCCGGATAATCCTCTTGCCCAATGGCTGACCGCCGGCTTGTCAGAACTGCTACCACACCAACTACTGCCATATAAATTGGTGGCCATTGGCACGTTGCAATGGAAGGTCTCCAGAGGGAAATATTTCTCCCAGAAGGGCATTTCTGCCTTTTCTTCTCCTCCTCCTCCTACTCCATCCTCCGTCTCCTCCTCGGCTCCTTCTTTTCCACTCCTATCGCCTCTTCAGCTGCACCCCCCAAGCTCCCCAGAACTTATTCGACGTGCCAGGTGAGAGGTTGCCATGTTGTGCTGCGGCTGTTGTGCCTGGAAGCCAAGAGCCACACTGGTCCTGCACTGCTTAAGCTCTGTGGTTACAGGACGATCAGTTGGCTAACCCCGCTCAATTTTACAGTTGGTAAAGAGGTGTGCGACAATCTGCTGAGCGTGCTAAAACAGGGCAAAATGAAACACGTGCCATGCATGGCACAAGTCCTGAACTTAGTCGTGCAGCGATTCGTTGCCAAAACCCCCAGAGTCCAGGACATCTTGGGGCAGGCCAGGAAAATCTCTGGCCATTTTAGAAGATTTTACACGACTATGGCTCGCCTTGCTGATGTTAAGCGGCGACACTACTTGCCCATCAGACGTCTGATTTGTGACTACCAAGCGCGCTGGAACTCCACCTTGTATATGCTTGATATGCTGCTCCAGCAGAAATGTGCCGTTAACGACTACCTGTACGAACCTATGCGGCAGGTCAGGTTATGAGGAGCTTGGTTTCTTTTCACTGCGCCAGTGGCTGCTCATGCGTGACGCATGCAGACTTCTGCGGCCATTTGATGAGATCACCAAACTGGTCAGTCGCAGCCAGGGTGCCATCAGTGACATCGTACCTTATGCCTTCTTTCTGAAGCATGCATTGCAACGTGTCATTGATCAAGCAGTCGAGGAGCAGGAGCTGGAAGATGAGGAAGTCGCAATGCTGAATGAGTTCCCAGTGGGGCTATTGCATCTGTGACAAGTCAGCAGGAGTCTGAAGAGAAGTCAGATCAGGATGGTGGCTGGGGAGAGGAGGAGGAGCAAGAAGAGCAGGCTTTAAACTTTTCGGGGATTCCTGGTGTTGTCCGTGGCTGGGGGGAGGAGACCGATAACGACATTCTCCTGGGCAATGAACAGGAGCCAGACCGCTCCACCACTTCCAATTTAGTGCAAATGGGGGCCTTCGTGCTCCAGTGTTTGAAGAGGGACCCCCATATAAAAAGCATAAAGGTCAAGGACCTGTACTGGGTGGCAACATACTTAGACCCCCGGTACAAACACAAAATGACGGACATGTTACCAGCATCACAGAGGGCTGGCAGAATGCAACATTTCCAGGCCTTGCTGCGAGACATGCTGCATTCTGCTATTGCGGGCACTGGCAGAGGAATTTCCACCCACAACAAAACAGGTGCGGGTACCAATCCTACTGCGCCTGTAAGAAGAGGGCGGTTTGAATATGTGTTGGTCACTTTAGATATGAGATCATTCTTGCAGCCAACCCATAGACAGTTGCCCTCCAGATCCAGCCTCAGCGAACGCCTAGACCGACAGGTGTCCGACTACATTGGGTTAACGGCCGATGTGGACGCTCTGAGAAGCAAGGAACCCATTGACTACTGGGTGTGTAGGCTTGACCTGTGGGATTTGCCATGGAACCCTTGGCTTGACCCTCATCCAGTGTCCTGTTCGAAAGGACGTTTAGCGCAGCAGGGGGGATCGGGACCGATAAGCGCACTCGCCTAGCGGTGTGGACTACCTCGGACTATATGAGATGAATTCAACACCTGCGATGACCACGTGCAATTGAATTTCCTCATGCCAGCCCACACATATCTGTCATCACCCAGAACAAAGAATGGTCCTTACCTTATGTATATACAATGGCATAAAAGGCCTTTTATGTCAGGTGAATGCCTTATTTTTGGGGCCTGTACTGGCCGACAGTTACATATTTATCCTGTGACCACCTGATGTACCTCCAGCCACAGAATCCAAAGTTCTTTGCTGTCAGATGAATGCCTATTGCTTAGTTTTTGGGGCCTGTACTGGCCGACAGTTACATTTTTTATCTCTAGCCACATATTCACACCCCTGTCTCACTCCTCTGCCTCTCATTATGGTGGCGTATGAACCGCATTCACCATAAGGACCTTCTAATGTCACAGGGTCATGTGACTGTGCCCCCCACCCCGTACTGTGCCCCACACACCCTGCATTGTGCCCTCTTACCACACCCTGTGCAGTGCCCCTAGTCATTATCTGTACTGTGCCCTCTTATACCCTTTTATCCCGCCATGGTATGGCGTTGTTATCTGTTAACTGTACAGAGGAGTTATCCGGTCAATGTATGGCAGTGGTATCCAATAACTTTATGGGCATAACCGTATCCCTTTCCCTGCCCACACCATCCTTTTTTAGACCTGGCACGAGCTGGAAAAAGATGAAGATTGACGTGCTAAGGACCTTTGCGCCACAATTTGTGTCAGAAATACGCCTAACATAGACGTATTTCTATATAATAAATGACCACCTAATTCTATTTTTATTTGGGGGTAGGGATAATATCTTTATATTATATACAGTGGATATAAAAAGTCTACACACCCCTGTTAAAATATCAGGTTTCAGTCAATTAGACAAAGATAAATCATTTCAGAATATTTTCCACCTTTAATTTGACCTATAAACTGTACCACTAAATTGAAAAACAAACTGAAATCTTTAGGTGGAGGGAAGAAAACAAAAAAAAACTACAAACCGGATTCCCAAAAAGTTGGGACACTATACAAATCGTGAATAAAAACTGAATGCAATGATGTGGAGGTGCCAACTTCTAATATTTTATTCAGAATAGAACATAAATCACGGAACAAAAGTTTAAACTGAGAAAATGTACCATTTTAAGGGAAAAATATGTTGAATCAGAATTTCATGGCGTCAACAAATCCCCAAAAAGTTGGGACAAGGCCATTTTCACCACTGTGTGGCATCTCCCCTTCTTCTTACAACACTCAACAGACGTCTGGGGACCGAGGAGACCAGTTTCTCAAGTTTAGAAATAGGAATGCTCTCCCATTCTTGTCTAATACAGGCCTCTAACTGTTATATTGTCTTGGGCCTTCTTTGTTGCACCTTCCTCTTTATGATGCGCCAAATGTTCTCTATAGGTGAAAGATCTTGACTGTAGACTGGCCATTTCAGTACCCGGATCCTTCTCTTACGCAGCCATGATGTTGTGATTGATGCAGAATGTGGCCTGGCATTATCGTGTTGAAAAATGCAGGGTCTTCCCTGAAAGAGATGACGTCTGGATGGGAGCATATGTTGTTCTAGAACCTGAATATATTTTTCTGCATTGATGGTGCCTTTCCAGACATGCAAGCTGCCCATGCCACATGCACTCATGCAACCCCATACCATCAGAGATGCAGGCTTCTGAAATGAGCGTTGATAACAACTTGGGTTGTCCTTGTCCTCTTTGGTCCAGATGACATGGCGTCCCAGATTTCCAAAAAGAACTTCGAATCGTGACTCGTCTGACCACAGAACAGTCTTCCATTTTGTCACACTCCATTTTAAATGATCCCTGGCCCAGTGAAAACGCCTGAGCTTGTGGATCTTGCTTAGAAATGGCTTCTTCTTTGCACTGTAGAGTTTCAGCTGACAATGGCACGGTGGATTGTGTTCACTGACAATGGTTTCTGGAAGTATTCCCGAGCCCATTCTGTGATTTCCTTTACAGTAGCATTCCTGTTTGTGGTGCAGTGTCGTTTAAGGGCCCGGAGATCACGGGCATCCAGTATGGTTTTACGGCCTTGACCCTTACGCACAGAGATTGTTCCAGATTCTCTGAATCTTCGGATGATGTTATGCACAGTTGATGATGATAGATGCAAAGTCTTTGCAATTTTTCGCTGGGTAACACCTTTCTGATATTGCTCCACTATCTTTCTACACAACATTGTGGAAATTGGTGATCTTCTACCCATCTTGGCTTCTGAGAGACACTGCCACTCTGAGAAGCTCTTTTTATACCCAATCATGTTGCCAATTGACCTAATTAGTGTAAATTGGTCTTCCAGCTCTTCGTCATGCTCAAATTTACTTTTTCCAGCCTCTTATTGCTACTTGTCCCAACTTTTTGGGGATTTGTTGACACCATGAAAATTTGAATCAACGTATTTTTCCTTTAAAATGATACATTTACTCGGATTAAACGTTTGATCTGTCATCTACGTTCTATTACAAATAAAATATTGACATTTGCCATCTCCACATCATTGCATTCAGTTTTTATTCACAATTTGTTTAGTGTCCCAACTTTTTTGGAATCCGGTTGGTAAAATAATGTGGTTGCATAAGTGTGCACACCCTCTTATAACTGGAGATGTAGCTGTGTTTAGAATTAAGCAATCACATTTAAAATCATGATAAACAGGCGTCAGCATTCACTTGCCATCATTTAAGTGCCTCTGATTAACCCCAAATAAAGTTCAGCTGCTCTAGTTGGTCTTTCCTGAAATTTTCTTAGTCACATGCCATAGCAAAAGCCATGGTCCACAGAGAGCTTTTCAAAACATCAGAGGGATCTCATTGTTAAAAGGTTTCAGTCAGGAAAAGGGTACAAAAGAATTTCCATGCCATTAGATATACCATGGAACACAGTGAAGACAGTCATCATCAAGTGGAGAAAATATACCACAACAGTGACATTTCCAAGAACTGGACATCCCTCCAAAATTGATGAAAAGACGAGAAGAAAACTGGTCTGGAAGGCTACCAAGAGGCCTACAGCAACATTAAAGGAGCTGCAGGAATATCTGGCAAATACTGGCTGTGTGGTACATGTGACAACAATCTCCCGTATTCTTCATATGTCTGGGCTATCGGGTAGAGTGGCAAGACGAAAGCCTTTTCTTGCAAAGAAAAACATCCAAGCCAGGCTACATTTTGCAAAAACACATCTGAAGTCTCCCAAAAGCATGTGGGAAAAGGTGTTATGGTCTGATGAAACCAAGGTTGAAATTTTTGGCCATAATTCCAAAAGATATGTTTCAATTTAGTGGTACAGTTTATAGGTCAAATTAAAGGTGGAAAATATTCTGAAATGATTTATCTTTGTCTAATTGACTGAAAACTGATAAATAAAAAATTTCTAGGCTCCAACAGGGCACATTTTGGAGAGTTTCCATTTAAGACGCATAAAAATGGCCCCTGATTAAAATACATATTTTTTGTGGGAATTTTTGCCAATGATCCCCCTCTGGTATATCACTGTCCATGTTGTGCGACTATTTGTGCACTCATAGTTTGTATTTGGTGGCTACAAATATGACCTGAAGGTTTTTCAGGTTCGCCTGCTATTAGGTTCGCAAATCGTTCCGGCCGATATTCGTCCATCACTATTTGTGAGTACTAATAGAACAGAGGCCCTTTTATTGCATCTGATGATTGCTGCCTGGACAAAAATGAGCCATGATAACTAATGAAAGGTATTTTGGAATATACAGTATTTATAGTAAAGTTATATTGAACTATTTTTATTTTCTTAATTTCTGGAGAACCCTTTTAAGATAATTTTATTTTTTTAAGGGGAGGATCAGGGTCAGCATCCAGCTTCTGTCCAGTTCTTTGAACCAGCTGCTTTTAAAAAAAAAAAAAAAACTGTTTTAGAGAAACATGGGAAATTGGCTGGATGCTACCCCTGCTTACAACTAAAAATGTGTCTCATTTGAGGTTTGTGATAGGTGGAAGGGGGAATAGTTGATCTCTTGGGAAAACATGCAGAGTGGTAAAAATGCAATGCCACACTCACGGCTACTTTCTTCTAAGAGCTGGCTTTATCTGTATTAGGTTTCTGCCTACTTATTATTTTGGAAGCTTTAAAGCAAATTACACATTTTCCATAGAGTTACAGACTCAGAACCAATTAATATTGTAACCTGAGGGACATCTGTACAACAATTCCTTATAGGTTTTTCACACTTTGAATGCAGTGTGAGACAGGCGACAATAGAAGACGGGGAGAAATTAAGGTTTTTTTGTTTGTGTATTTTCTACATTTATTTTTCCCTTAAAAGTCTCTGTCTCTGTTTTGGGGAGAAAAGAAGAAATTTTCCAGAAAGGAAAGAATTCCACAGTATATCCACTGATGAATAAAAAAAAGCAATGGAAAATCCATCTTGAGATTAGAGATGAGCGGCAGGGGCAATATTCAAATTTGCTATATTTAGCAAATATTTGGTAGAATATTCGTCATATATTCGCAAATTCAAGATTATTTTCTTGATCGTGAAAAATCGGCAATGTAATATTCACGTTATGCGCGCAAAATACAGGCGTGGGTCACTATAGCTAAATTTTTCAAGCTGCTAGAAGTTTCCTGAGACTGGAGAAAATGGTTGGCACGGCAGAACATTACAATAGCTTTATATGCAGATAGAGTGCTCCAATATATTCGCGATTGCAAAATTGGCACTAATGTTGCAAATATTTTGGCGCAATACGTGCAACTTCACATTTTAACAGGTCTGACTGCTTATTAGTGATTGTGCACTAAGTATTGTTTTGAAATTGTGACATCACAGCAGTATGTATGTAGCATGTATGTATGTATGGACAGCAGAACCTATCATCTACACTATATCACTATCTAACCTACACAGACTATCTCCCACTAACTATCTGTATTATATATATAAGCTAGCTAACTAACTAATGACAAAGGAAAGCAGAGAGCACAGCAATAACACTGCTGTCTCTCTCAGACCTGCAAAATACTGCATACAAGGGATGCCGGGGAGGTTCTTATATAGCAGGCATGTCCAAACTGCGGCCCTCCAGCTGTTGCAAAACTACAACTCCCAGTATGCTCTAATAGCTGTAAGCTATCCAGGCATGCTGGGAGTTGTAGTTTTGGAACAGCTGGAGGGCCGCAGTTTGGACATTCCTGTTATATAGTAAGGGGTAGGCAACTAGGGATGTTGCTAAGCTCAGACAAAGAAATTGCAGTCTTCTCATTGGCCCACAAGACAGAAAGGAGGTTACTGATAAAAAACAAAAAATCTAGAATATTAGAAATTACGAATATATATCACTATATTCTAAATATTTTAAAATTCTCGAAGTGCCGATATTCGTGATTAATATTTGCTATTTGAATTAGGGGTGGGCGGTATAGGCGATATAGGCGATATGCGATATGATTTTGGGCCACGATATGGATTTTCGCCATATCGCCTATATCGCCGGACCGCGATATGGTCATTTTCTCCTGAGCCGGCCGGCACAGCAGAGGGAGGAGGAGGGAAGAGGAGGCCCCGTCTGATGGAAGCCACCTTGTGTGAGGGGGGGTGTGGCTTGCTGGCTGAGTAAGATGGCTGCGTGAGGTGAGAGCTCCTGCGCTGCTCCAGCTATTTCAGCTATCCCAGCGACAGCGTTATAGCAGACTCCGTAACAGAGCCCGTAATTAAGCCTTTGCCTTTGCTACGGCGGGAAAATTAGAGGGGCTGAGAATGACCAGAGGTATGAGATCCGGGAAGAAACAGGGGAAGTTGGATGTCTTTTTGGAAAAAGGAACCCCCTCTGGAGATACTTCACCGACTCCACCATCGCCCCCACGATCCCATCAGCGAAACCCGGAAGCGGAAGAGGCCTGTAACAGCTCCCGATGCGAGACAGCGGTAAACCCACCGTCGGATACACTTTCACCTGCAGCCGCAGGTCTTCAAACTGAGCGTGAGAGGCTCAGAGAACCGCACGGTCCGCAGATGGAGGGCCCTCAGAGGAATGCTACCACTCCGCTTCTATCTCTAAACCCATCTGGAGCGGGACAGATACGATCGAATACAGAGCCTGATGGGGAGACTCCGGCGACTGAGGTGAGCGATTACACCATTTTAACAATACAGGCAATCCCTACTAATGATCAACCTGCATCAAGTAATCTATTGAAAGACATGCTGGTCCTCTTCAGTGAATCTATACACAAAGATCTAATCTCCCTGGTTCGCCTGCTGCAGACTGCGGTGGCAGAAGTGGGAAACAGGGTAGATTCCATTGAATCCAAGATGGAGGACTATGCTGCCTCTTATAACCAGCTTACACAGGCTCACAATGACTTGATGGGGGAAATAGCCCGGCTCAAAATAAAGGTTGTTGATTTAGAAGATAGATCCCGCCGGAACAATCTTAAATTTCGAGGGGTCTCTGAGGAGATTGCATCGAAGGACTTGACACCTTACTTACAGAGCTTAATGAAAGTCCTGATCCCAGAGCTTACTCCTTATGATTTAACCCTAGATAGAGCACATAGGGTGATGAGACCAAAGCATCTCCCCAGCTCACTACCGAGAGATACCCTGGTACGGGCTCACTTTGCTCACGTTAAAGAGGCGCTGTTAGCAGCGGTCCAGGAAATTAGGCACTATGCCCTCTCCGTATTGTCAGATCAAGATTTTTGCAGACTTGTCTGCTACTACTCTGCAACAGCGCCGTCAACTCGGTCTGTTCACGACGGCCCTGCGACGGAGTAATATCCCTTACAGATGGGGATTCCCGACTAAAGTTTTGATCCACCACCAGGGAACTGTTCATGTCATAACTTCCTTGAAGTCCGGGAAGCAGTTGTTAGACTCTTGGAACATTAAGATGGATGACCCGGACCAAGGCCAAAGTCCACTTACCTCCCTGAACTCTGAGTGGCAATTAGCGACTCAGGGGAAGAGGCCCAATCGCTGAGAAGGGCCACGGGAATCCACCGGGGTAGAATCTGCTGGGGTAGCGCTGAGCAGTCCTTTCCGGCCATGAGCCGAAGTACATGTCCCCCCAAATGATTAACGGCAGTATATGCCGTTTTACTGATTGTCCTAAATTAATTATGTTGTATATTTTTTTCGTTATTATTATTATTACTTTACGCAGATGTGTTTGTCATTTATGTATCGTTTGGCAGTGTACGGATAAGATGAATTGTCTACAGGCTTTAATGCGGGAGACATCGGATCCGCCGGGGCAATCCCTCCACATCATGGACCCACGGACCTATGGTTCTTAAAATTGTTGCAGTAAATGCGAAGGGTCTAAATAGCCCGTTCAAGAGGTCCATGATGTGGAGGGAAGCAAAGACCCTGAAGGGAGATATAGTTTGTGAACTGAAACACATTTGTTGAAGGAGGATGCGCATAGAGTTAAGAATGCCCATTTTCCATATATATTTCACTCTCATTATATGAAAAAGCAGAGAGGAGTGATGGTGGCAATTAGGGATTCGGTAGCGTTTCAGCTACTCGAATCTATAAGTGACCATAATGGGCGATATATTATCATGGTGGCATCCATAAATAATGTGATTTATACCATGGTATTTGTATATGCCCCGAACAAACATCAGCTGTCTTTTTTGCGTAAATTAACGACTAAGGTGAACGCTGTTAGGAGGGGTTTAATCCTCTGGGGTGGAGACTTTAACTCTATATTAGACCCTACTATGGATTCGTCCTCGGGAGTTGGAGGTCACCCCCGGGGCTTCAACTCCCTCTTATTGAGAGAGGATCTCTACGATGTGTGGAGGTTCCACCATGATGGAGAAAAGGATTACTCCTTTTCTTTAAATGTTCACCAATCATACTCTAGGATCGATCTCTTTCTTGTGGATCGACATTTGTTATGTACAGCTATACATTCCACTATAGAACTGATTACATGGTCTGACCATGCGCCCATTACTTTGACAATTGGTGAAAATTCCAATAGACCACCTTACTCCCCATGGAGTAATAATGTACACTTATTAGATCACCCAAAACACAAATTAATATTGCAAGAGGGTTTAATTGAATTTTTTCATATGAATAACGGATCCGTGTCCAATCCCTTCTCCCTCTGGAATGCCCATAAGGCTTATATGAGAGGCCTATTTATTAAAGCGGGATGTAGAGCAAAGAAGGAGAGAGAGGAGCGGATAACTGCCTTAACCACACAGATTAGGTCCTTAGAAGCTAGTAACAAAATTAGTCCCTCTGCTATCATAGGAACTCAGCTGCAGAGCCTCCGCCTTCAAATAAAAGAGCATTTACTGTATAAATATGAGAGGGATTTAAAAAAGACCCATGCATTATATTATGCACAGGATAATAAATCAGGGAAATTGTTAGCCCGGAGATTAAAGGAGAGAACAATTAAAACTAAGATCCCTCATATAATCTCAAAATCAGCGGATAAAAAGATTATTGATCCTCAAGGCATCGCAAATTCCTTTCAGAGTTTTTATAGTGCCCTTTATAATCTAGAATTTCCGTCGGATAAACCCCTTGCAACATCAGCAGCCATTGATCAGTTTTTAGCTTCTATTGACCTCCCGAGCCTCACTGAGGCCCAACTGGGGAAATTAAACTCCCCAGTAACAGAGCAGGAAATTATTGACGCCATCCTCAAATTACCCAACAATAAAGCCCCAGGACCAGATGGGTTCTCAAACGCATACTACAAGATATTTCAAGAAGAACTTTCCCCTTATTTATGCCAAATTTTCTTGGAAATGGTGAATACCAGTTGTCCTCCAAAAGAGATGCTGGAGGCAACGATTGTCACCATTCCGAAAACTGATCCCCCTTCGGATGATGTAAGAGATTTCCGTCCGATTTCGCTCTTAAACACCGACGTAAAAATATACGCAAAAATCTTCGCCAGTCGTTTAGCCCCCTGCATTACAACCCTTACCCACATGGATTAAGTGGGATTTGTAAGAGGCAGGCAGCTACAGGATGGTACCAGGCGGACATTGAATATCCTGGACTATGTTCAGAATTCGAAGATCCCAACTCTTTTTGTCACTCTAGACACCGAGAAGGCGTTTGACCGCATTAATTGGCGGTTCGCCTTCTCGGTGCTATCGAGGATGGGATTCTCGGGGGCAATCCTGGCGGCTATCAGGGCACTTTATAGCCAACCAAGCGCTAGAGTGTGGGTCAATGGGGCGCTCTCGGACCCCTTCGATATAAATAATGGTACCCGCCAGGGCTGCCCCCTGTCCCCCTTGGTATTTATTCTGACCATAGAGCCCTTAGCTCAAGCCCTACGTCAGTGTTTGGGTATAGAAGGAGTTAGTATAGGGGATATAGAACATAAAGTCAGCCTATACGCAGACGACATTATCTTGACGCTGTCAAAACCCCAAATGTCTCTAACAGCTGCCATTGATATTATAACCCGATTTGGAGAACTCTCATTTTATAAACTAAACGCTTTCAAATCACAGGCTCTCCCGATAAATATCCATCCTACCCAGATGAAGACGTTGAAAGACTCCTTTGACCTAGATTGGCAAGATAGCCAAATTGATTATCTGGGGATAAAGCTAACAGCATCATTCAAGAAGCTATATGTGGCAAATTACGTACCATTGTTAAGGGTCTTAGAGAGGGACCTTGATAATTTAGCTAAATATGAGGTGTCTTGGGTAGGTCGCATTGCATCTTTCCAGATGTTTACCCTCTCTAAACTTTTATATATATTCAAGACATTACCTATCACTCCCCCGAGTAGTTTCTTCCAGAAGTGTTCTCAGTTGATTAATGCATCGATCTGGAAACGGCATAGACCCAGAATAGCATCTACAATAATGCAGAGAGCTAAACTTCAGGGTGGATTAGGTCTCCCGAACATATATGAGTACTATTTGGCCTCACAAGTATCACAACTGAGAGAATGGTGGGTGGGCAACTATGCTAAACAGTGGGTACATATAGAAACAATATTATCCCCCGGTAGAAGTTTAAAAACCCTCCTACTGGCAGCCCTCCATCCGACATTTAATCAACCATCTATCCCGACATTAGTATTTATGGCCTTAGAAAATTGGGTCCGATTCCATAAATTATGTATCCGGGTGTCTGGATCCTTTCCACCCAGTACCCCCGTAACAGTATTTAACTTCCTTATTCCAAATATTTCGGTCTCGTCTTGGGTGCTGAGTGGATTGGATCTTCTCTCTAAGATATTTATTTTAGATACCCTTTGCCCCTTTGAATATCTTCACAGACGATTCCGGATTCCACACACAGATTTTTATAAATAAATAAAATTAAAGTGGGGCACACTCTTTGAAGTAAAGGGATCTTTAATGGTCTATACAATAATATACAGTAGGTTAATAATACAATGATGGATGAAAAAGGAGATAATGACCTTATAAGACTAAAATAAAATCAGATTAAATTACAATATAAGACATAAATCCCATTAAATGTACTATAAAATTCATATAATATTCAAAACGTGATCGGTGTAAGATATATATTAGCAATAAATGTGCATTGGCAATAAAATCCTATACCGATATTATAGGTGCACCTGAGAAAAATAAATAAATAAATAAATAGATCTTGATTAAAACCAGTCTTTTGTGTCACTGTTGGAAATTAGGCAAAGTCTTTCCTGATATCGATAGTTTTTGTATAATAGGTTAATAAATTCGCAACATTGTAGAGATACACTTGTGTGTATTTGATCAAATACAGAGCATATAGCTCTCAAAAGTTCGGATTGCAGCGTATAGCTACAGAATCTTACAGCGGCGTCCCGCTGTGTTTGAAAAGAGCGATCGCTTATGTGGGATCACTGCAACCTTACCCGGAGGTCTTGGTACCCGACAGTAAGTCCTCGACTCGGTACGATCAGCTTGTAGTTTCCCGGTCTCAAGGGCTGTTACTGAGCTGGCGTCAATCAGGTTGTGTTCCACGCGGTCTTTGGCGTCTCCAATGACGCAATGAGTTAGCTCTTTATGTAGCGGTGTCCAGACCTTTAACGGGGGTTGCAGTGTCCTTGCTGTCCTTTAGGGGGGATTCACACCAGACGCGTTTCGGGGCTTTAAAGTATTGACCCCTTCCTCTACCACTGAGGAAGGGGTCAATACTTCAAAGCCCCGAAACGCGTCTGGTGTGAATCCCCCCTAAAGGACAGCAAGGACACTGCAACCCCCGTTAAAGGTCTGGACACCGCTACATAAAGAGCTAACTCATTGCGTCATTGGAGACGCCAAAGACCGCGTGGAACACAACCTGATTGACGCCAGCTCAGTAACAGCCCTTGAGACCGGGAAACTACAAGCTGATCGTACCGAGTCGAGGACTTACTGTCGGGTACCAAGACCTCCGGGTAAGGTTGCAGTGATCCCACATAAGCGATCGCTCTTTTCAAACACAGCGGGACGCCGCTGTAAGATTCTGTAGCTATACGCTGCAATCCGAACTTTTGAGAGCTATATGCTCTGTATTTGATCAAATACACACAAGTGTATCTCTACAATGTTGCGAATTTATTAACCTATTATACAAAAACTATCGATATCAGGAAAGACTTTGCCTAATTTCCAACAGTGACACAAAAGACTGGTTTTAATCAAGATCTATTTATTTATTTATTTATTTTTCTCAGGTGCACCTATAATATCGGTATAGGATTTTATTGCCAATGCACATTTATTGCTAATATATATCTTACACCGATCACGTTTTGAATATTATATGAATTTTATAGTACATTTAATGGGATTTATGTCTTATATTGTAATTTAATCTGATTTTATTTTAGTCTTATAAGGTCATTATCTCCTTTTTCATCCATCATTGTATTATTAACCTACTGTATATTATTGTATAGACCATTAAAGATCCCTTTACTTCAAAGAGTGTGCCCCACTTTAATTTTATTTATTTTCTACATTTTCAGACTGGGTGCTGTCTGTTAGTGGGAGCACCTCTGTTTGGATTCCTACCTCATTCTAGTGCGACATTATTTTATACTTATTGATTTTTATAAATATTTGTGTATCAGACACTTTATAGCAGCCAATTCTCCGTTTAATCTTGCGTGCAATCAGGAAGTTTTTAAACTATGGTCACTTGCCCCGCCACAAAGTACACGACTCTGTATATGATGATGGGGGACAAGGGATCATTTGTTAAAACGACTCCACTACTCAGTTGGGAAAGGGAGTTGGGGCTAAGGTTTTCTGATGAGCAGTGGTCCGTGGCCTTTTCCCTTATTTCAAAAAATGTTCGCTGTGCCCTACATCTTGAGTCCTTGATGAAAACCACATTGAGGTGGTATTATACACCTGACCGTTTGAACCATATGTTTCCAGATTCCTCATATCTATGTTGGAGGGGATGCGGGGGGAGGGGTACATTATATCCTATTCTGTGGTCTTGTCCGATGTTGCAAGATATATGGAGGGCTGCGTTCTCTCTTGCCTCGGATCTGCTGGGTTTCCAACTCCAGCCATCTCCTTCATTGGCTCTCTTTTAGATTGATCTGGCTAAGATACCTGGTGAGGGGAGGGTGGTACTGGGACTTCTTTTTCTTTCAACCAAAATGGCCATAGTCCAAAATTGGAAATTGCGGGATGTTCCTAGCCTAACGGAGATTATCCACAGGCTAAATTCTACCTATATATATGAACGGGTGCTGCTGAGAGCTGGAGACGCAGCTAGGAGGTTCGAGAGGGAATGGGGGGTATGGAGGACTTCCCCGCTTGCCTTACCATCCCCTGACTGAGAGGCTTAGTATATAGCTGGATGGCCTGTAGTATAAAACTGTATCTGCATAAAAACGATATATGTATAAACACTGCCTAACGATTGCATTGTCTGTTTTTAGGTTATTCTGTATGTTGTGTATGTTATTGTTGTATTGATCTCGGCCAAGTTGGTGCTGCCAATGTGGCTATGTGTAGCGCTGACTGTACAGCCGTTTGTCTTTTTTTTTTTTTTTCCTCTTTTTTTTATGCATAATCATGTATGTCTTCTCTTTTTAAAAAAATTTATAAAAAGTATTAAACATGGAGTATCTCCCTCCCCACTGTGCGCGGCTGCCGCTGAACACCAATGAGGACAGAGTAGGAGGAGGAGGGGAGGGACTGAGGCCACTGCGCCACCAATGAATGTGCCGGCCATATCCCACAGGGTCCCCCTCCTCCCTCCATCATTGGTGGCATTGGTGGCTTCGATCGGTTACCATGGCAGCCAGGAGTCACACTACTGAAGTCCTGGCTGCCATGGTATGTTAGTGAGCAGAGAGCAGCGCATTATACTCACGTGCTGCTGTGGCCGCCGGTCGCTCTTTCTTCTGTCTGTAGGGCGGATTGCTAATGCTTACAGCATTAGCAATGCGCCGCACAGACCTATGAGAAGAAGGAGCGGCCACAGCGCATGTGAGTATAATGCGCTGCTCTCTGCTCACTAACATACCATGGCAGCCAGGACTTCAGTAGCGTGACTCCTGGCTGCCATGGTAACCGATCGGAGCCCCAGCATTACACTGCTGGGGCTCCGATCGGAACTGCAAACTGCCACCAATGATGGGGGGGAGGAGGGGGACCCTGTGGCCACTGCCACCAATGATTAATACTGGGGAGGGAAGGGGGGGGGGGTTTGCGTTACCAGAGGGGGCATATCAGAGGCTGGGGGGGCAGATCAGAGGCTGGGGGGAGGCAGATCAGAGGCTGGGGGAGGCAGATCAGAGGCTGGGGGGATGCAGAACAGAGGCTGGGGGAGGCAGATCAGAGGCTGGGGGAGGCAGATCAGAGGCTGGGGGGAGGCAGATCAGAGGCTGGGGGGCAGATCAGAGGCTGGGGGGCAGATCAGAGGCTTGGGGGAGGCAGATCAGAGGCTGCGAGGGCACAGGAGAGGCTGGCGCCATGGTCAGCTCCCTGCTGTCGTGTGCCCAAAGCACAGGGCAGCAGGGAGAGTGTAAAGTCCTATTCACCCTAATAGAGCTCTATTAGGGTGAATATGACAAGAGTTCTAGCCCTTAAGGAGGCCAATAGTTAATAAATAAAAAGTAAAAAAAAAAAAAAAGGTTTAACCCCCCCCCCCCCCAATATAGAAAACAATATATCGCAATATATATCGCATATCGCACATGCTTAAAATGATATCACAATATAGATTTTAGGCCATATCGCCCACCCCTAATTTGAATATTAGCACCCAACGCTACTTGAAATGCACTTATATTTCTTACCTTTTACAAGGAACTGATAATGACTTCTGAAGCAGTAAGTACAGGTAAGGAACAATCTGGTGTACTTTGCAAGACATATCGTCTATCAAGCCCTAAAACTTGGAAGTTTACTTACTGCATATGGTTTACTGCCAATTCCGTCAGAAACATGAAATATTTATTCAGTGACCAAAAGTTTAGTTTTCAAGTTTCTTCTTGGCTGTTTTTATCCTCCTCTTTTCATTTACACTTTATTTCATCTTCAACCATTTACTCTTTCAAATTGCAAATTTGTATTCTAGAGATAAGTGTGTGGCTTCTTTTGCTATCATCTTAAATAAATATTTCTTCTCTGGAATTGAGTTTCCTGCAGAATGCTTGCGACTGTGTCAGGACTGGATGGTTACTTTGCAGAGAGATCTCATCAAGATACCGTAGTGCAAAATAGAATATGTTAGCATTTGTTGAACGGCAGTCATGATACTGCATCTTGGGTTAACCAAGATTTATTTGCCATTGTTTTGCCCAAGTTTGTAGAATTGACTATAATGTCAAGCTGCAGTGAGATGTTGATCTAGACTTACAGGGTTTTCTTGGATGCACTTATGATCTCTTAGAGCCGTCTACTTAAATGATTATATGTTTACTACAAATTTGTCTACTTTTTTTGTTGTTGCAGTCAAATGCCAAGATAGCTACAAATTATTCTATGTCAAAATGCTCACTGCCTGTGGAGGCCTAATGTCTTCTGCATCAAAGTCTGTGTTAGGTAAATAGTTGACATCTTGAAAATAAATACCTGCAATTTTAAAAATGTTTTCACTTCAGCAGAAATCTAAATGGGTCTTTTAGCCTGCATACTGTTGTATATAAAAATAAATGAAGCAGAAAATAGATAGAAATGACTTACCTAGATATTGCAATGATTATGAGGCATATGCATCATATAAATGAGAAGCATTCCTGGGCATGGTTCTCAAGTCTTTAAAATAACCCAATTAAACAATGCTGACAGTGTGACTACTCTTTATATCAGAAATGGTCAAAAGTGCATATGGATTATTATCCTTTCATTTGATTTGATTGTGATTGATCCATAACATGCACCAGACCTGTAGATACAAAGTAGTTAAAGGCGTGTCTGGACTGGATATCACTATTATAAATACATTATAAGGGTATACTGAGCTCATGTACTTCTACCATGAAGGCCTGATTCACACAGTCTCCTCTTAACAGTTGTTCTAGAGATGTGTCTGCTGCTAGAACTCTGTGTGGCATTGACCTGGTCTCTAATCTGCGATTTATGAGGCTGGTGACTCGGATGAACTTATCCTCTGTAGCAGAGGTGACTCTTGGTCTTCCTTTCCTGGGCCGGTCCACATGTGAGCCAGTTTCTTTGTAGCGCTTGATGGTTTTTGTGACTGCACTTGGGGACACTTTCAAAGTTTTCCCAATTTTTCGGACTGACTGACCTTCATTTCTTAAAGTAATGATTGCCACTCGTTTTTCTTTACTTAGCTGCTTATTTCTTGCCATAATACAAATTCTAACAGTCTATTCAGTAGGACTATCAGCTGTGTATCCACCTGACTTCTCCACAACGCAACTGATGGTCCTAACCCCATTTATAAGGCAAGAAATCCCACTTATTAAACCTGACAGGGCACACCTGTGAAGTGAAAACCATTTCAGGTGACTATCTCTTGAAACTCATCAAGAGAATGCCAAGAGTGTGCAAAGCAGTAATCAAAGCAAAAGGTGGCTACTTTAAAGAACCTAGAATATGACATATTTTCAGTTGTTTCGCACTTTTTTGTTATGTATATAATTCCACATGTGTTAATTCATAGTTTTGATGCCTTCAGTGTGAATCTACAATTTTCATTTTCATGAAAATAAAGAAAACTCTTTGAATGAGAAGGTGTGTCCAAAATTTTGATCTGTACTGTAGGTCTCTCTAATCTCCACTGATCAGACATATATCTGTCTGCCTTTCTATCTCTCTAGTGAGTTCTTTAAGTTAGTTACTAATAAAACTTTTTTTTTATCAATATGTAAGAGACCTGAGACTGACATATCTGAATAATATGGATGTGTCCTTTCTTACATTTCCTCTTGGCTCAAGATATGTCAAAATGAGTGGTATGAGGTGACCAGCTTAAAAAAAACAAAAAACAAAAACTTTTGTATTACTTTGTCAGCAAAAGCAATGACATCATAGCGTCATTGCAGAATCTTGAGGATATGTTCACGCGGCTGGCCCTAGAGTTTCAACTGCAGTTTTGCATTTTTGCATACTATAAATCAGCCTAGGCTTTAGTCCTATTTAGTTGGGCTAATCCATGTGCAGATGAATGCCACAGTTGACATGGCTTGGAAATTTGTTTGGGAATACTCAATGGCAGAATGATCAGAAGTGAAGATTCCCATTGACAACAATGGGAGGCGGATTCCATGTGGTTTTCATGTGGTCTTCTCCCAACATCCTCCTGTGAACATGCCTAAAGGTGGATTTACCTGATGCAATAATCGGGCAGATTATCGGTAACCGAACATACCTGTGAATGCTTGTTTCCTACAATCTGCCCGTGTAAAAGTGCAACCGATCACTGGGTGAAAAAGCGAAATGCTCATTCATCGGGTGAAAGGCCATATTTCACAAATGTACCCATTTTTTATGGACGATAGATGGATGCACTCTTGTCTAAGGGGCCATTAAAAACAGTCCCATTAATTTCAATGGGGTCCGACTTTTTGGAATGCCCGCTATTCACAGACTTATGAAATGTCCTATAGACTGAAATGGTTCTGAAAATAGTTGTGTGATGCCCATCAGAAAAACCATCACACAGCCGTTATTGACTCTCGTATGAATGCAGCCGAAGGATAAAATAACATCTTACCACTATACAGTACAGTGTATACAATGGGACAGATATCTATAGCCAGAACCTAATCTAACCGTTTATACACTGAACAAAAATATAAGAGCAACACTTTCGGTTTTACTCCCATTTTTGTTCAGTGTATTTATGTGCATGACCATAAACTTTCAAGCAAAATGTGCTTTGAGCTTTATTAATATTTTGATTATAGTAAAATATAACCCAATTAATCAGTTTCTTGATGTATGGATTTTCATGTTAAACACTTTAAAATTAAAGATAATTTATTACACATAAGAGTGCTCTTTGAAGTTTTGTTGTTGAGCTCTGTTCACTTGGATGACTTAAAGGGGTTGTCCAAGTTAATTATAAACTTACTAAATAAAGAGATATTGGGTTGGTACTACTCACATGTCCATACGGAGTGGCTTAGATACATGTAACAATTATACTGATATGTGTCTCCAGAGTTGCTCAGCAGGAAAAAACATCAGGTACAGATCATAAATAATGAATCAATAATTAATAAAACATTAATCATAAATTTGACCTACTGTTTGTTTACAGGTTATAGTCGTATGATATTTAGATTATTGGTATATTTGTTTATTGTTTATATATGATATTTTTATTATATTTATATTAGTGTTATATTTGTTATATAAGTGTTATATTTGTAAAAATTTATAACATGCAATTAAAAACAATCAAATTAAATAAATTCCCCTGTCCTTGGTGTATTCCAACAACAGTTTATAGTCAGAAAAAGTCAGACACGTGAATAGTTTTCAATTCCAGCATTGTGGTGTCCTTCATAGTACTTCTTTATTCAGCTCATTACATGAACTTCAAAAATGTATTGCAATATTTGGATCTTATCTTGGGTAAAACTAATGGTAAGGTAAAGTCGAGCTGCTGAAGAATGTAGCCTACCTCCGTGTTGATACTTTCTTGGGCCTCTTCCACACGAACGTTCTTCACCCGTTCCGTGCATTGGGGACAGCAATTTGCACGGGCAACGACCGTGAGGCAGCCGGGACGGATCGAGACCTGTGTGCAATCTGCATCACGGATGCATAATAGAAGCATGGATCGGAACCCCACGGAACCCCACGGAAAATAACACAATCCATAAGACGGAAGTCAAAACTGAACCCTTTAAGAGGCATTCCGTTTGGATACGTCATAATAGAAGTCTATTTGCAATCATAACTGATCCATCTGGTTCACGTTATGCAATGTCCTGTCGACAGGCCTTTATTTTTCCGTTCTGCATAACAGAAACAGGACGGATCCGTTATGATTCCCATAGACTTCTACTATGACGGAAAGTAAAATGGAATGCCTTTTAAAGACTTCCATTCAACTTGAATGGATCCGTGATCCGTCCGCACCGCAAAAAAATAGAACAGGTTCTATTTTTTTGCGGTGCGGAGGCATGGACAGAAACACCACAGAAGCACTCCATAGTGCTTCCGTGGGGTTCCGATCCATGCTTCTATTATGCATCCGTGATGCAGATTGCACACAGGCCAGTGCACGTGTATTGCGGACCCGCCGTATGCGGGCCGCATTACGGTCACGTGCACACAGCGTGACCGTAAGCAAGAGGACTTGACCTGATAGCAAGTACACATTGGACCATAAAGGACAATCTAATGGACTTTTCAGTCTTTTTTTTATGGACTTTAAAGTCATCAGATGGCCCTTTTACTTATCAGATCATTGACCAAATAAAGTCATTATACTGAGCAAAATACATTATGAAAGCCTGTTTAGATAAGTGATTACCTACTGAGATTTAAATGGCTTTTGTGGCTACACAATGAATACTGTACATCAAGGTCACTTAGTCTTGTCACTGTTGCTTCCTCTTCGGGGATGTTGTAGGCTGACAAGTGTAGGAAACAGCAATTAGATGTGAATGTGACCTCATTCCCCTGAAACCCTGCTTTTACAACAGGTAATGGGAGCATTCACAATTAGTATCACTGCCATTCTCACATTCCTACACATTCTGAATTGCCAGCTGAGAATATGAATCTGAAATTGTCTGTTAGCGAAAAACTTTTATTTAAAGGCTATGTACACTCTTGGGGACAATTTCATTTTATGATTGCATTTTACTCATTTGGGGCAAAAATCTTTTTTTGAATTGGTATTTATAAAAAATATTGAGCTCTTCTGTAAACAAGGGTTAACTGTTTGTCTAGATGTGTACATCCTACTTTCACTTTGTGCTCGTCATCTAATAACCCTTATATTTAAATTACTTAAAGGTCATACACACGTATTTAAACCACATTCATATAGGTAAGGGTGGGTTCACATCAGCGTTATGTATTCCGTTATGGCTTACCGTTATAACATGGTTATAACGGAAAATAACACAATCCATAAGACGGAAGTCAAAACTGAACCCTTTAAGAGGCATTCCGTTTGGATACGTCATAATAGAAGTCTATTTGCAATCATAACTGATCCATCTGGTTCACGTTATGCAATGTCCTGTCGACAGGCCTTTATTTTTCCGTTCTGCATAACAGAAACAGGACGGATCCGTTATGATTCCCATAGACTTCTACTATGACGGAAAGTAAAATGGAATGCCTTTTAAAGACTTCCATTTTGCATTCTGTCATAAAACAAGTCGATGGGCAGCATAACGGATCCGTCCTAGTTTCCATTATGCAGGACTGGGCTCCTGAATAATGGAAACCATGACAGATCCATTCTACTGCCCATAAACTTGTATTATGAAGGATAAAAACGGATCACTTCTTAAAGGCTTCCGTTTTGACTTCTGTCTTAAGGATTCTGTTACTTTCTGCTCTAACCATGTTATATCGGAAAGCCATAACAGAATACATAACACTCATGTGAACCACCCTAAGATAAGAAAAGAGATAAAATTTGTGTTTATAAGGTCTGAGAGCAGAGATAAGGAGCCCTTCAGCTCTCTGTCTACATTAATCAGCCAAAATATATTAGATATTTGGATTGCCAATCCCCGATTGGAAACATTGGTTTCTTCGATAACTAAGAAGATTAAATGTATATTGAAACGCTAATTGCATCTCTAAATTAATTCATGGCCAATCCTTGTGACATTTTGTTCCACTTACATAATCAAGTCATAGTTTGATGCATAGTTCAAACTAAATGGCTTTAGCAGTAGGGAAGTTTGAGCCGCAGTATGATCATTTTCTAAATGGTATAGGCATGTGGGAATGAATAAGTCATCTAAAGGTTATTTAGTAGGAAGGATGAAACATGGAGCAGAAAACAGAAATCATTGACCTGCAGCAAAATAACTTTCCCCTTTTGAAGGAATGTGTCTGATCTCTGGAAACTGCTTGAGTATATATATATATATATATATATATATATATATAAAAATATATATACACGTTGATGTTCTGGTGTTAAAGGGTTTCCCCAGAAATAAACATGTATAAAATGTTCTGAAGTGAGGATAATATGAGCCTACGTCTGTTAATATATTATAGTATATGCGGCCTTTTGGTCTCTGAGAGTAGAGCTAGAGGCCGCACCATGTTTGTGAAAATAAAGCATGTCTATTGAGTTGTATGCACAGGGCCGGCTCTAGGTTCATGTGGGCCTTGGGCGATAAATCCCAGTGGGCCCCCTTGGGGAATTTTTGTACATTTACATGTCCCTCTGTGGCTCCCCAACAGTATAATGACCAGCAGTGGCCCTTATACAGTATAATGACCACTAGTGGCCCTTCACACAGTATAATGGCCCCTCAATGCCCCCAAACACAGTATAATGACCCCCAGTGGCCCCACATGCAGTATAATGACCCCACAGTTGCCTTCCTTTCAGAATAATAACTCCCAGTCACCCGCCATTCAGAATAATGACCCCCCAGTGGCCCCCACACTGGGGGTTATTCTGTATGGAGCTGGCACTGTATGGTGGTCACTGGGGGTCATTATATTGAATGGGGGCTCTGGTGGTCTTCATACTGAATGGAGGGTCATTTGGGATCATTATACTAAATGGGGGGCACTAGGGGTCATTATACTGTGTAAGGGGTCCTCACAGTGTAATGACCCTCCCCAGTGGCCCCCTCACATACCTATCATTGCTGGAGCGTAGGGGAGCCAGCGGTCCTGTCATTCACTAACCGCAGCTCCCTGCGCTCCTTCTCTCCTCAGGCCTGCTGCAGCAGTGAGACACACAGCATGACATCAATGCTGGGCTGGGCCTGGAGGAGAGAAGTTGCTGTGCAGTGATGTAGCTAGTACTGACTGGGCTCCACAGAAAATTTTTGTAATTTTTGTACGCCCCCCACCCCCCCCCAGTGGATTCACATCACGTTTCTCCTATCGGTTTGATGTATACAGATGTGCAGCACTCCACGTATGTTTTTTTTTTTACAATGGAACTGTACGGTGAATGAACGCCACTGTACAGCATCAGTCTAAGGCATCTGTTAACGTATACATTTTTGGTATGCATTAAATGGATGGCAAAAATGGGATGCGAACCCAGCCCTAGTGTCAGAATAAGCACCAGTGCACAGCGGAGCAGCGTGGCGGAGAGGGGAGGCCACCATGTACTGACATAACGCCACCTGGTCCTGGTGGTCAGGGGTGAGGACTGTGTTTCCCAAGGATCATTTATCTACGAGGAAATACAGGGAACAGTATAATACACTAGAATCTATATAATATACATATATTAGCCCTACCCCCAAATAATAATACAATTAGGGGGTCATTTATTATATAGAAATACGTCTATGTTAGGCGTATTTCTGACACAGATTGTGCAAAATAATAGCAAAGACAGGTGCACTTTGCGGATTTACTAAACCCTCATGGTGTCATACTCCACCACTAACCAAAATTGAAACACACAAAGAGACTTAGACTTTGTCAAATTAAATAATAAGATATTTTATTTATATAATTTTAACATTTGTTTTGGTATATAAAGGCCACAGTGTTTTTACGTATCATATTCTTAGACAATCAAAATATTTAAATCATAAGAATTAATTAAATCCAAGACCTTGTCTAAGACCCAAACTAGTCCGCTCAAGGAGCGACTATTACCCCGTATAAACACCATGACGATAAAAGAAGGGTGGGTGGGATGGGGGATTCTTTGCTGTCAACTGCTGAATGCACAGTGAGTAACTGAAATCTTCTTCTCTTACAGTTGACTCATGCCGACCATTACCAGCAGACCAATCACGATCATCCATTATCCACGAGGTCAAGTTCAGCCCGGCACTCATTACAGGTAAGTAATTAAACTTAACCCTTTCACATCCATATACCTTTGCACATACCAAAAGGGGGTGGGTGTTCCCTGACACCAGGTCCCCCCTTTTGTATTCGCAAAAGGTTATCTCAAACCATTTTAAAATTGAGAGATTAGCCAACATGTCCGCGCCAAGGTTTCTCAAGTAGCTTGGGGACCTAACACTCACCTACCATTGCCATATGGGCAATACCAGCAGCCAGGGGGCAAATTATAGGAGCATGAGGCCGACTCACAAACAACTCACCAGTTAGGCTACTTTCACACTAGCGTTCGATCGGATCCGTTCTGAACGGATCCGATCATAATAATGCAGACGGAGGCTCCGTTCAGAACGGATCCGTCTGCATTATATTGGCATATAAAAGCTAAGTGTGAAAATAGCCTCGGACGGATCCGTCCAGACTTTCAATGTAAAGTCAATGGGGGACGGATCCGCTTGAAGATTGAGCCATATTGTGGCATCTTCAAACGGATCCGTCCCCATTGACTTACATTGTAAGTCTGGACGGATCCGCATGCCTCCGCATGGCCAGGCGGACACCCGAACGCTGCAAGCAGCGTTCAGCTGTCCGCCTGTCCGTGCGGAGGCGAGCGGAGCGGAGGCTGAACGCCGCCAGACTGATGCAGTCTGAGCAGATCCGCATCCATTCAGACTGCATCAGGGCTGGACGGAATGCGTTCGGGTCCGCTCGTGAGCCCCTTCAAACGGAGCTCACGAGCGGACAGCCGAACACTAGTGTGAAAGTAGCCTTACCTCCAGCATGTTACCATCCTAGCAATGGGTGGAGAGAGGAGTCTGCGAGTCCCACTCAAGACTGGCTGATAAGGCCCAGGCCTCACAGGTGCACCTAAATGTAGCCTGTACATGGAAAGCAGGCACATTTAAATTGGAGTTTATACACCTCCAGGCATCTCTATAAATACAAACTGAAAAGAATGGTGTGGTATTAAACAAGCAGGAAGTGCTCAAACCCACATGCAGTTGTGCATATATATAGGGGAGCAAATCCTGCTTTCCATCTACAGGCTACATTTAGGTGCACCTGTGAGGCCTGGGCCTTATCAGCTAGTCTTGAGTGGTACTCGCAGACCCCTCCCTCCTCCCATTGCTAGCATGGTTACATGCTGGAGGTAACTGGTGAGTAGTTTGTGAGTCGGTCTCATGATCCTGTAATTGGCCAACTGGCTCCTGGTATTGCCCACATAGCACAGGTAGGTGAGTGTTAGGTCCCCGAGCTACTTGAGAAACTTTGGCGCGGTGCTCAGGCTCAGACATGTCCTACAAAGGTGGAATCTGATTGGTTGCTATGGCCAACTAAGCCAGCTCTATTTTACACCAGTTTAATAAATCTCCCCCCTAAATATTTAATGTTTAGTATGGGGAGCTTAGAAGCCTATTGCATACACTAAACCTAAAGGGGCTGTCAGGTATTTTTAAAGGGGGCATCCAACCCCTATAATGTTCCCCCCAATGCCCAGCAACATCATATAGTTTATATTTATCCCGATCCCCGGCAACCGCATTGCTACTGATCAGCACATGGTCGCCACTACCTCTCTCAGTTGCGCTGTCCAAAACATCTGGCAACGGGGGACCAGCCAATAGCAGGCCGTGACTGGGAGGAGTCGCACTTTCTAACACATGCAGCTGCCATTTTAGGAAAACTGATTAGTTACCACGAAGCTCTAGGAAATTGGGATTTGTTTAGAATCAAAGTTTTCCTAAACTTCAGACCAAATTCGTCTTCAGCTTCCTCACTTCACTCATCACTAGTGAATACACGTAAAATGATGATTGAGAGGCATTAGTAGCATGATGCAGGCCATAGCAGAAGCCGTACAGAACATGATAATAGGCAGAGAGACAGCAACAGTGGCAAGTTAGGGCACTAGCAGCAGCACAATGTGGCAAGTTGCATACGCAGTGTTTACTGGTAGTAAAGTAATTTTTCCTCCCTTTCTGCCAGAGGAAAACATTCCCCCATTTTGCCTTGGTAGAAAAGGTCAAAAGCATAGCTATCCATTAATCATCAGACTGCTTGATGTCACCAAACTGCCTGTCACTGCGTAAGCAAGCAAATCTACAGGTTGCCATTCTGGCCAGCGTGCCCAAGGAGCCCGTTTTTTCCACCTCTACCCCCCACTGAGAAAATAAGATGTCGTGGCCGGTGTCACCATTATTATTATGATCATCATCCTCTTTCTCCTCCAACTGTGACTCCTCTTCCTCTTCCTCCAGTGGCAGCACCTCCTCCCCCATGGGTCCCTAACAGCTACAGAGCCACCTGTTGCGACAGCATCAGCGTCTCTTCCAAGAAGGGGCAGTGAAGACTAAGAGGACTTTACTGAAAGCCTTCTTTGGGACTTCAAAGAGGAACAAGAAGAATACTGTGACCCCTGTCTCCATGGCACAGTGTCAGACTCTGAAGTCACCTCCATGTCATCCTGCTGCGACTGACCCGTCCAATTCACAATACCATCCTCTATCTCCTCCGCAGGGACAACTGCAGCCTATTACTACTACTACAAATACTTCTGGCTGGATAGCTGGTGCTGCTACTACCTACATTCTAGCTCTGGGTCTTTCGTTTGGAACCCTTTGGACATTTTTTGGGGTCTCAGATAATGCTGTGCACTACCCTGTGTAATGGTATAGTAAACAAGTATTTATGCTGCTAGTTTGAATATAATAAACAACCCCCCCCCAAAAAAAATAAAAAAATAAAATAAAGATTAAAGTGGTAAAACCTGTAGGCCCCACCCACTTAATGAAGTGGGCGGAGTTGGAGCGTGACTGAGTGAGTGACGTGCGCTGCCGGCCTGCCGCTGCGTGCATAGTGAGTACTGCAGATAAGCGATTACAGCTAGTTTAGCAAAGCAGCACTGCTAGGGGATGCTGCATACACTTTATATGTGATGGCTGGGCTGCCATAACTGGGGCTCAATGTAATGGGGTCAGATCTTCCCATAACAGAGTCATCCACAGATCCCCTAATAAGTGTCCTCCACAGATCCCCCTATAACACTGTCCTCCACAGATCCCCATGACAGTGTCCTCCACAGATCCCACAATAACACTGTCCTCCACAAATCCCCATAACAGTGTCCTCCACAGAACCCCATAAGTGTCCTCCACAGATCCCCTATAACACTGTCCTCCACAGATCCCCCAATAAGTGTCCTCTACTGATCCCCCAATAAGTGTCCTCCACAGATCCCCAAACCAGTGTCTTCCACAGATCCCCTTATAAGTGTCCTCTCTACTGATCCCCCTATAAGTCTCCTCTACAGGTCCCCCTATAAGTGTCCCCCACAGATCTCCATAACAGGGTCATCCACAAATCCCCATAACAGGGTCATCCACAAATCCCCATAACAGGGTCATCCACAAATCCCCATAACAATGTCATCCACAGATCCCCGATAAGTGCGCCATCCACAGCCCTCCCATTAGTTCAAAACCCACCGAAAGCACACCATTTTCTTAATTTCCTCCACAAAAACCTAGGTGCGTCTTATTATCATGTGGGTCTTATAAAGCGAAAAATACGCTATATATAAATATAATATATATATATTGTGGGGGTTTTAATTCCGTCACTGTGCACACATACACGCGTGTCAGTTCACTCTTCACCACAGGCAGTGTTTATTTCAGAAAACAGCAGTAAACATGTCCAAACTTTAGCTTTAGGCTTTCTTCAGCCCGCAAATAGTACATAACATAAAGTCCCACATTTTGTGTTCAGTCCAAATCAGAAACAACAATACGATCTCACCACTCTCTGGTGTCTTTCAGAGACCAAATCCTCCCTCTTAGCTTGTTCAACTTTCAGTTAGCCTGTGCAGACTTGTGATCTCCCCAGCTGAGATTCCCACATCCTTTTTAACGACACAATAGGAAAACCCTGGATGGAGTACGGGAGTGACCTGTCCCACCCAAGCTCTCTGGTCACTCCTAAAACCCGGACCCAAAATCCACTTTAATGAAAACCTCCCAGCAACCTAATGTTACTGGTATACTTACTTCCGGGAACTATATCACTGAGGCATACATTCTCAGTGAGACATACTGACCATCCACGATTCTTCTCTCTGGGCTACTACAATATATATATATATATACAGTACAGACCAAAAGTTTGGACACACCTTCTCATTCAAAGAGTTTTCTTTATTTTCATGACTATGAAAATTGTAGATTCACACTCAAGGCATCAAAACTATGAATTAACACATATGGAATTATATACATAACAAAAAAGTGTGAAACAACTGAAAATATGTCATATTCTAGGTTCTTCAAAGTAGCTACCTTTTGCTTTGATTACTGCTTTGCACACTCTTGGCATTCTCTTGATGAGCTTCAAGAGGTAGTCACCTGAAATGATTTTCACTTCACAGGTGTGCCTTGTCAGGTTTAATAAGTGGGATTTCTTGCCTTATAAATGGGGTTGGGACCATCAGTTGCATTGTGGAGAAGTCAGGTGGATACACAGCTGATAGTCCTATTGAATAGACTGCTAGAATTTGTATTATGGCAAGAAAAAAGCAGCTAAGTAAAGAAAGAATGAGTGGCCATCATTACTTTAAGAAATGAAGGTCAGTCAGTCCGAAAAATTGGGAAAACTTTGAAAGTGTCCCCAAGTGCAGTCACAAAAACCATCAAGCGCTACAAAGAAACTGGCTCACATGCGGACCGCCCCAGGAAAGGAAGACCAAGAGTCACTTCTGCTGCGGAGGATAAGTTCATCCGAGTCACCAGCCTCAGAAATTGCAGGTTAACAGCAGCTCAGATTAGAGACCAGGTCAATGCCACACAGAGTTCTAGCAGCAGACACATCTCTCGAACAACTGTTAAGAGGAGACTGTGTGAATCAGGCCTTCATGGTAGAATATCTGCTAGGAAAGCACTGCTAAGGAAAGGCAACAAGCAGAAGAGACTTGTTTGGGCTAAAGAACACAAGGAATGGGCATTAGATCAGTGGAAATCTGTGATTTGGTCTGATAAGTCCAAATTTGAGATCTTTGATTCCAACCACCGTGTCTTTGTGCGACGCAGAAAAGGTGAACGGATGGACTCTACATGCCTGGTTCCCACCGTGAAGCATGGAGGAGGAGGTGTGATGGTGTGGGGGTGCTTTGCTGGTGACACTGTTGGGGATTTATTCAAAATTGAAGGTATACTGAACCAGCATGGCTACCACAGCATCTTGCAGCGGCATGCTATTCCATCCAGTTTGCGTTTAGTTGGACCATCATTTATTTTTCAACAGGACAATGACCACAAACACACCTCCAGGCTGTGTAAGGGCTATTTGACCATGAAGGAGAGTGATGGAGTGCTGTGCCAGATGACCTGGCCTCCACAGTCACCGGACCTGAACCCAATCGAGATGGTTTGGGGTGAGCTGGACCGCAGAGTGAAGGCAAAAGGGCCAACAAGCGCTAAGCATCTCTGGGAACTCCTTCAAGACTGTTGGAAGACCATTTCAGATGACTACCTCTTGAAGCTCATCAAGAGAATGCCAAGAGTGTGCCAAGCAGTAATCAAAGCAAAAGGTGGCTACTTTGAAGAACCTAGAATATGACATATTTTCTGTTGTTTGACACTTTTTTGTTATGCATATAATTCCACATGTGTTAATTCATAGTTTTGGTGCCTTCAGTGTGAATCTACAATTTTCATAGTCATGAAAATAAAGAAAACTCTTTGAATGAGAAGGTATGTCCAAACTTTTGGTCTGTACTGTATATATACTGCTACATTATATGTTGAGCCCCCCAAAAAACGGATTTCTGTGAAAATAGGGAAACAAAATGAAAGCATTTGCTTGCAGGTAGCTGCTTTTGAGGTGTGCCTGCACTTCTGATAGCAGGCACAACCAGCCACAGGTCCAGTCTCCTCTCTCCATGTCTGTCAGGTGCCCTGCTTCTCTCTATTGTACACAACACACACAATTCTTTTTAGGAATCTTAGACTTTTACTGACAATAAGCTTGATTGAGTTCTGACTGTCCCTGATTGATTTATTACTGTCCCTGACTCCCTAAGATCGTTTTTCTGGAAGACACTAACACCCAACCACCGTCATTCACAGCCCAGCACAGAATGACATTCTGATTGTTCTTCTAGGTCACCTCCCTGCCTGCTGCATCACTGATTGGCTCATCCACGCTGTCTGTCAGCCTGGGAGCCAATCAGGGCAAGCCCTCCCACTTCCTCTCAGGGTCATGTGAGAACCCTTCTTCTTCCTCCCTAGTGCTTTTTTCCCACCAACATGTGCACTAAAATGGCGATACTCGCTACTTTAGTGGATTCGTCCGAAACAAACCAGGAAAGATTTGGGTTCGTCATTCCGAACTGGTTTGTGCATCCTTATTCGGTACCCCATGATTTTGTCTCAGGGTTCCAATTGAAGGACAGATGGGGTTTCTTCTGTCTTTCTAACCTCTCAGATGCTGCAATTATTATTCACCGTGGCATTTAAAACGTTAATTGACCAGGACTGGATTTATCTCTGATCCCAGTCTTTATGACCTCGTATCAGCTGAATTACACAGCTGGCACCGGTGCATATGCTATACAAAATTAGCCAACTCTACACATCCCTTAAGCTAAGTTCACACCTGAGCGTTCACGATGGAGCGCTCTGTATGCGCGATTGTACCGGCGTTTGCAATCGCGCATACAAAGACAAGTGAACGCCCATTGTCGCGCGTTCCCGAAAGTCTATGTACGGGAACGCGCGACAAGACGCCCCAAAGAAGCTCATGTACTTCTTGGGGCGTCGGGCGTTTTACATCGCGATCGTACACGCTGTAAAACGCCCAGGTGAGAACCATGCCAATAGGGAAGCATTGGTTTCTCCTTGTTGAGCGTTTTACAGCGCGTAGGAACGCTCAGGTGTGAACCCAGCCTTTTTTACAGTTATGCCCAAGTGCATGAAGGGGTTAAAAGTGCAATTGTGCATTAAATATTTGAACATGCCTTGATGTTTATTTGTCATGTATGTGAGTGATTTATTTATATAAAACAATTAAAATATAATATATATGTAATACTGTAAAAACCTCAAAGATATGATAGAAGCAAATGCTAAAATACAGCATATGTTAGTATTTTCTAGCTGTTTTTTTAAATGAATTGTATTTTAATTTAGACTTCATTTTGCTATTTATTTTTCATCCTAATGAAGAGCTTTCCAGTCACCAATCTAATTAGTAATTGTTCAGTGCATTACTGCAACAAGGCTCTGTGTAGCAGTAACATGATATATTTGTCGGTAATTTCAGCTCAACTTATTGCCATCACAAAGGCTACTATTTACAAATGCTATAAATTGTATTTACAAAGTGGTGATAGAATTCCTGCTGTAATGGTAAGTAATGTTGAGTGAATCACAAGTATCTGAAGTGGACTTTGATTAGAATTTCAGGGAAAATCCGATTTGCTGCGAAGCCAAATTTCCTTGTGCTGCGTGGTAATGAATCAATTTTCAGCGGTAAAAATAAATAAAAAAATCATACTCACCTCATCAATTTGAGAGCGAGGCTCCTGCTTGAAGATCCTGCGCAAAATCTCATGCACTGTGGTGTAAGATGTCACTACGCTGGCCAGCGTAATGATGTCATCATGCACCGTGCAAGATTTTGCGCTGGATCTTCAAGCAAGATCGCCACGGTGGCCTTTCATGCTCAAATGAATAAGCTATAATTCAATTTTTTATTTTAACTGATTACTCCCTGTAAGGACTTAATATTCATCTCAGATGCCACGATCAGCGATGAAAGTAGCATCTGAGGGGTTTAATGACAGGGGCAGCACAATCACCGTAGCCCGTCATTGAACCCGCTACTTACAAAGAAATGTGCTTCATAACAAATAAATTATTTTGTAAAATTCAGCGAAGCAGCCTAATCAAAATTTTTCAAAACTCCACTTATCTTCAATGGTAAATAATACTGGATGTTATAACTCCTTACAAAAGTTTTCTGGGACAGCAGCAGGTCAGTTCCCACTGTATAGTTTCCAGCACCAGCTGCTGCCAAAAACAGCTGAATGGTGTTGAACCCTCACTGATCTGACATAGTGATGTCCCGAATAGTTCGACGGCGAATAGTTCCCGGCGAACATAGCTTGTTCGCGTTCGCCGCTGCAGGCAAACATATGTGATGTTCGGTCCGCCCCCTATACATCATCATTGAGTAAACTTTGACCCTCTACCTCACAGTCAGCAGACACATTCCAGCCAATCAGCAGCAGACCCTCCCTCCCAGACCCTCCCACCTCCTGGACAGCATCCATTTTAGATTCATTCGGAAGCTGCGTTCACAGAGAGAGGAGGGACAGTACAGGGTGTCATTCACTCAAATACCTTGCAGAAAAAATATTCTATTTTAAATTTAACTGTGATCTAATCACATTTGCAAGCCCGTGTGTGTCAGGCCCCCACACATACTGTATTGTGTCCACTGGCTAGTGGCTAGGCCTGCACTCATACCGTTACAGGGTGTCATTCACTCAAATACCTTGCAGAAAAAAAATATATATTTAAAATTTAACTGTGATCTAATCACATTTGCAAGCCTGTGTCACAACCAGACAGCTGTGAAGCTCTGACAGAAGCCTTTCAGAACCTCCTCCTTGAGTTCTCTTTGTTGTGCTGTTCAGTTCCTCATCTCGTTTGCCTCTCTCAGCTGTCATGTACTTGGACTGATTGCTTCCCTTTAAATTCCTCCCCATGGTGCATTACTGGGCGGCTTATACTACTTCCTGGAGTGTGTGTGCATGCTGATCTTGTTTTCCAGTCTGCTACAAAGTTAAGTGCTGAACATTTATCTGTTATTTTCTGTTTGCTGGATCCCAGGTGACCCTGACTCCCTCCGTGTCTGGTGTAGGGAGCCGGTGGTCGTGTCCCCTCACTATTGTAGGGTGTTCAGGGGTTATATAGTTGAGGTACGTGGATATGCAACCATCCACCTCTGGGATCTTTGCATAGGCTGAGCAGCCAGGGAAAGTCTCAGGTCTGGTGCAGGGGTCTCCCTTTTGGTTCCTTATCTTTGGATCCACTCAGTCATATATGCATGTTGCTTTGTCTTGTTTCCTGTACACCGTCCGTGACAGCCTGTGTGTGTCAGGCCCCCACACATACTGTATTGTGGCCACTGGCTAGTGGCTGGCTAGGCCTGCACTCATACCGTTACAGGGTGTCATTCACTCAAATACCTTGCAGAAAAAAAAAATATATATTTTAAATTTAACTGTGATCTAATCACATTTGCAAGCCCGTGTGTGTCAGGCCCCCACACATACTGTATTGTGGCCACTGGCTAGTGGCTGGCTAGGCCTGCACTCATACCGTTACAGGGTGTCATTCACCCAAATACCTTTCAGAAAAAACAAAAAATCTATTTTAAATTTAACTGTGATCTAATCACATTTGCAAGCCCGTGTGTGTCAGGCCCCCACACATACTGTATTGTGGCCACTGGATAGTGGCTAGGCCTGCACTCATACCGTTACAGGGTGTCATTCACTCAAATACCTCTCAGATAAAAAAAAATTCTATTGAAAATTTAACTGTGATCTAATCACATTTGCAAGCCCGTGTGTGTCAGGCCCCCACACATATTGTATTGTGGCCACTGGATAGTGGCTAGGCCTGCACTCATACCATTACAGGGTGTCATTCACTCAAATACCTCTCAGATAAAAAAAATTCTATTTAAAATTTAACTGTGAAATAATCACATTTGCAAGCCCGTGTGTGTCAGGCCCCAACACATACTGTATTGTGGCCACTGGATAGTGGCTGGCTAGGCCTGCACTCATACCGTTACAGGGTGTCATTCACCCAAATACGTTTCAGAAAAAAAAAATGTATATTTTAAATTTAACTGTGATCTAATCACATTTGCAAGCCCATGTGTGTCAGGCCCCCACACATACTCTATTATGTCCACTGGCTAGTGGCTGGCTAGGCCTGCACTCATACCGTTACAGGGTGTCATTCACTCAAATACCTTTCAGATAAAAAAAATTCTATTGAAAATTTTTCTATGAAATAATCACATTTGCAAGCCCGTGTGTGTCAGGCCCACACAGACTGTACTGTGCCCACTGCCCACCACTTATATAGGGTGGCACAGTACCTTGCACGCATAGTAACACTTATCTAATAAAAAATGACAGGCAGAGGCAGGCCACGCCACAGGGGCCGTCGTGTTCGTGGTGCTGTGATTTCCACTGGCTCTGGAATAATGCCCAATGTTCAGAGGCCACGTACCCTGAACCCAAAAAATTCTGAGAAAATAGTTGACTGGCTTACACAGGACACCCAATCTTCAACAGCTTCCGCTAAGAACCTTGACGCACCATCCTCCTCCAGCTCAGCTTTGGTCACCACTCTCCCGCCCGCCGCCGCCACCACCACTACCACCACAGCCACCACAGCCGCTTCACTTGATCCCTCAGAGGAGTTATTTACACATCAGTTGGATAAAATTAGTGATGCACAACCATTATTGCCAGGGGATGTAGATAACAGGGATATGTCTCAGTCAGGCAGCATTACACACATGGACGTACAGTGTGATGATGATGATGATGATGATGATGTTGTACCCGCTGCTGCTTCCTTTGCTGAGGTGTCAGATACAAGTGAAGTGGTTGATGATGACGATGTGTCCGTGGATGCCACGTGGGTGCCTGCTCGAAGAGAAGAAGAAGAGGGGGAAAGTTCAGAAGGGGAGACAGAGAGAAGGAGGAGACGAGTTGGAAGCAGGGGGAGGTCGTCGCAAGGAGCTAGTGGCACAGTCAGACAGCATGTATCGGCACCCGGGGTCAGCCAGACAGCACGCCAATCAACGCATGCTGTTGCCACCACCAGAGTGCTGTCATTGCAAAGCTCAGCAGTGTGGCATTTTTTTGTGTGTCTGCCTCTGACAACAGCGATGCCATTTGCAACCTGTGCCAAAAGAAACTGAGTCATGGGAAATCCAACACCCACCTAGGTACAACTGCTTTGCGAAGGCACAGGATCGCACATCACAAACGCCTATGGGATCAACACATGATGACGAGTAGAAGCAGCACACAAGCTCAAAGCCACCATCCTCCTCCTGGTCCAGCATCTTCAGCCACGTCAACCACTGCTGTCCTCCTTGCCCCCTCTCAACCACCCGCCACTCCGCCTCTCACCTTGAGCAGTTCCATCTCATCTGCCCACAGTCAGGTGTCTGTAAAGGAAATGTTTGAGCGTAAGAAGCCAATGTCACAGAGTCACCCCCTTGCTCGGCGTCTGACAGCTGGCTTGAAGGAACTCTTAGCCCGCCAGCTTTTACCATACCAGCTGGTGGAGTCTGAGGCCTTCAAAAAAATTGTCGCTATTGGGACACCACAGTGGAAGGTACCCGGACAAATTTTTTTTCTAATAAGGCAATCCCAAACCTCTACTCGGTGATTGAAAAGGAAGTAATGGCATCTCTGGCATACAGTGTTGGGGCAAGGGTCCATCTGACCACTGATACCTGGTCTTCAAAGCACGGTCAGGGCAGGTATATCACCTACACTGCGCATTGGGTCAACCTGCTGACGGCTGCCAAGCATGGAATGCATGGCTCTGCAGCGGAGTTGGTGACACCGCCACGACTTGCAGGCAGGCCTACTGCCACCTTCTCTACTCCTCCTACTCCATCCTCTTCCATAACCTCCTCGGCTGAGTCCTCTTCTGCTGCGGCGTCTGGCTGCACATCAACTGAACCCCCCAGCTCCCCAGGGGCTATTCCACATCCCGGATACGACAGTGTCACACTGTCTTGGGGTTGACTTGCCTGAAAGCAGAGAGCCACACCGGACCAGCACTCCTGTCCGCCCTGAACGCACAGGTGGATCAGTGGCTGACCCCGTACCAACTGGAGATCGGCAAAGTGGTGTTTGACAATGGAAGCAATTTGTTGGCGGCATTGAATTTGGGCAAGTTGTCACATGTGCCGTGCATGGCACATGTGTTGAATCTCATCGTACAACGCTTTGTGTCTAAGTACCCAGGCTTACAGGACGTCCTCAAGCAGGCCAGGAAGGTGTGTGGCCATTTCAGGCGTTCCTACACGGCCATAGTGCACTTTTCAGACATTCAGCACCGAAACAACATGCCAGTGAGGCGCTTGATTTGCGACAGCTCGACACATTGGAATTCAACACTCCTAATGTTTGACCTCCTGCTCCAACAAGAAAAAGCCGTCAACAAGTATTTGTATGACCGGGGTGCTAGGACAGCCTCTGGGCAGCTGGGATTTTTTTTGCCACGTTACTGGACGCTCATGCGCAATACCTGTAGGCTCATGCGTCCTTTTGAGGAGGTGACAAACCTAGTCAGTCGCACCGAAGGCATCATCAGCGACCTCATCCCATTTGTTTTCTTCCTGGAGCATGCCCTGTGAAGAGTGCTGGATCACGCTGTAGATGAGCGTGAAGAGGAAGAGGAAGAGTTGTGGTCACCATCACCACCAGAAACAGCCTTGTCATCATCGCTTGCCGGACCTGCGGCAACGCTGCAAGAGGAGTATGAGTAAGAGGAGTCAGAGGAGGAATGTGGCTTTGAGGAGGAGGAAGACCAACCACAGCAGGCATCCCAGGGTGCTCGTTGTTGTCACCTATCTGGGATCCGTGGTCTTGTACGTGGCTGGGGGGAAGAACAGACCGTCAATGACATCAGTGAGGAGGAGGAACGGGAAATGAGTAGCTCGGCATCCAACCTTGTGCAAATGGGGTCTTTCATGCTGTCATGTCTGTTGAGGGACCCTTGTATAAAAAGGATGAAGGAGAACGACCTGTACTGGGTGGCCACGCTACTAGACCCCCGGTATAAGCAGAAAGTGGTGGAAATGTTACCAAATTACCGGAAGTCAGAAAGGATGCAGCAGTTCAAAACCAAACTAAAAAATATTCTTTACACAGCTTATAAGGGGGATGTCACAGCACAACGGGAATCTAACTGGGGAAGAGGTCAAAGCAATCCTCCTCCTACCACGACCACGGCGGCAAGGACAGGACGCTTTACAGATGTGTTGTTGATGGAGGACATGCAGAGCTTTTTCAGTCCTACACATCGCCACAGCCCTTCGGGATCCAGCCTTAGAGAACGACTTGACCGACAGGTGACAGACTACCTTGCCTTAACTGCAGATATCGACACTCTGAGGAGCGATGAACCCCTTGACTACTGGGTGTGCAATGCTTGACCTGTGGCCTGAGCTATCCCAGTTTGCGATATAACTTCTGGCCTGCCCCGCTTCAAGTGTCCTGTCAGAAAGGACCTTCAGTGCAGCAGGAGGCATTGTCACTGACAAAAGAAGTCCCCTCGGTCAAAAAAGTGTTGATTACCTCACCTTCATTAAGATGAATGAGGCATGGATCCCGAAGGGACTGACAGTAGGGGATACGTTTAACTAACAAAAGGCCTGACATGCCTTGGCCTCAAAATGGCCCCCACGCTGCTGTATTTAATGTCTGCATACCGGATGACTTTTGTAAATTCTCCGCCACCAACTAGGGTTCAAGCGGCAATGTTTTAGTCACCTTTCTGCCCCAAAAACATCAATTTTTCCGGCCGCTGCTACAACAGCGGCTGCAACAATAACATTGTTTTTCAGGCATGTGTACATGCCTAATTTTTCTGGCCTCTGGTGCTGCACTGTGGCTGCAAAAAAAAAAAAGGCACATACAAGTGTCAATTCCCCTTTCGTGATCGTTACCTTGTTGTGGTGAAGGGGCTTGCGTATCACAATGATGCGATCATTACCTCTATCAGTGTGTTGGCAATGTTGCCACACCCCAGATGATAAGGCCGTTGCTTCATTATGATCAGACCAAAAGCGATCGGGACGGCTGGATGTTTTTTCATAGAAAAAAACGAAATTTTTTTTTTTATTTTTTTAAAGTTGTATGGGTGGGTTTTTAATACATAAAATAAAAAAAATCATAATAAAGTCTCTTAATAGTTTATTAGAAATAATGCAGACAATTTAAAATAAAAAATCCCCAACAATTCCAATACAAATCAAGTACAAAGCTCAGAACTAAATTATTCCAGGATGTCGTAATGGTTTGTTAATTCGACAATGGTTAATCAATTCGACACACGTCCCCGGATAGGGGACGTAACAGGGATTAAACTGATAGGAATAGTACTAGTTAAGACACCACTCATATAGGGTGTCACAGCACATTGCTCCGTGCACGCGCAGTGCCCCAACTTGGGAGTAAGAGGACCAACCAAGCTACTTTTTCCATCTCCCTGTTCCTAAAATCAATTCAGTTTGGTGTATCAGAGTCACTGTGAAGGCAGTCGAAGGTACCCGGCCCAAAAATTTTTTCACAAAAGGCAATCCAACCCTGATATGGGACGTAACAGGGATTAAACTGATGAGAATAGTACTACAGAAAATAGCACTCATATCGGGTGTGACAGTAAATTGCACGGCGCAGACGCAGTGACCGTGGCGTGGATTCAAACAAAGGGGAGGGAGCCAGCAATTTTTTAACCATCTCCCCATTCGAAAAATCTATTTAATAAATGGACCAAAGATTGGGGACGTAACAGGGATTAAACTGATGAGAAGAGAGAACTATAGAAAATAGCTCTCATATCGGGTGGGACAGTAAATTGCACGGCACAGACGCACTGACCGTGGATTCAAACAAAGGGGAGGGAGCCAGCGTTTTTTTTAACCATCTCCCCATTTGAAAAATCTATTCAATTCACCTTTCCGGAACCCTTTGTGTTGTACGTGGCTGGGTGGAGGAAGAAACCTTCAATGACATCAATGGGACATGGCTAGCTTGGTATCCAACCTTATGCAAATGGAAAGTTTACGGTTGGGCAAATGAACTGTTTGCGGTTGTTTGCGGTGCATTAAAAGGGGAGTTTGGTCTGTCAATGTCTGTGAAGCGGGCGTAACCCTTACACTATACACACAAAAACAATTGGATTGATAGACGTTCCTATAATACTTAGATAATCACAGCCTGATGAACGTTTAAAATTAAAAAACAAAGCTTTATTTAAAGTCTGTTTAAAAAGAGGGTGGGGAAACCCATATGTCACAATCTGTGACCATCAGGCAACTAATCTTAGAAATGTATACAGAGAGGGGAGCAAATATCTCTGCACATTAGGAAGATTAGGGTAAGACCCGACTTGCTAGCTGGAATAGCTATGCATCTGCAGGTCGGGGTAAAGGGACACTAAAGTCAGTGTGAATGGATGCACTATGTGTGTATCACCAGTGATCCTATAGGATGTATATACACAGATAAGGTTGTGCCACCTGGTATATGTAACCAGGAATGTTCAATACATTAGATCGCACTGCCTCTGTCAAATAACAGTCTCAAAGGACTTGCAACCACTAAATGTAGTGCAGATGACAGATCAGTCTTTAATGTGTATTGCTGATGGTATATACCTAGGTCACAGCCTTATATCCGCAGCCAGTGTTGGCTAAATACAACCACTCAGAGCCAATTGATTTAGCTCCATTCACACACATCAAAGCCAGTATATTTTGGCTCATCCATTCATCACATGCATACTCCAAGGCTGACTAAAGGGTTAATTGCATCTAGTGCAGTCCTGCCTAAAGAGCTGTATCCTGATACAATGTATTAGCTCTACGCGTTTCTACGTGACCTGTTATTATCACGCATCTTCAGGAGCTTATTGTTTGCTAATGTCAAAACAGTGGAGCCGCACTGTGATGTGCTATGGCTATTGGCGCTGTAATGGCCGCACGCGGCCGATAGAACGCCGAGTTCATATGGACGAGGCCCCGCCCACCAGGAGGAGTGTCCCGGTACCGTCTCCAATCAGAAGTAGGGGCGGGCTCTCTAGCTCCGCCCTCTGACCGGCCGATGCCGAAATTGATTCCAACACTTCCTGACATGAATTGCGTTTTACGCAGTAACAGGGGGAGTGAAATTCGCGGCCCATATACTGTCATTTAAGACCGGAGCAAATCCACACAGGGGGTGCCCTCATGATTCATAAACAGAAAAAAGACAGGTACCGCTCACACCCATGTCGTGTGACATCAAAGGGGAGGGGTAAATTACAACACTGATGGACTCAAAAAAGCATCACTGTTGCACGCAGCTCAGGTTGGATATGTATATATAATATACATCCAGAATGTATAGATGCACATCAATATATACATATACAGACCCTATTGTACCAAAATGGAAAAAACAAGATGCAACTTACATCATATTATATTAACAGTTTTATTTAAAAAAAAATTCCCATTTATATTATAAAATTTCAAAGGGCAGCATATACATGTATGCAGATCAACTCCAAAGTTTAAATTTAAAGGGCAGCATATAGATATATGCGACTCCAATATCAGACGTACTCCAATATCAGACGTACAGCTCTAATGTAGACCATCCCATGTATATTGGGGCTACTGTATTAGATGAAACTGGCGAAAGATATGGACTCATTGAGCCCTAATGGTTGAACTGTCTGCAACTTGTATGTCCACATCGCTTCTTTTCGTAATAGGGGTATATCAATATCCCCTCCACGGATTGACATCTTCACTAATTCAATCCCTTGTACTTTTAACACATCAGGGTCACCGTCATGCATTTCGCATACATGACGTGCCACTGATGTGTCCCGTTTGTTACGGATGTCTGACATATGTTCGCCGAATCTGCGTCTCAATTCACGTCTTGTTTTACCGACGTATTGTGACCCACATTGGCAACTGATTAGATATACAACACCCGCAGAAGTACACCTGATAAACGCCCGTATCTTGTACCTTTTATTTGTTGTGTGGCTGGTAAAGAATTCTCCTCTCAGGATATTCCTGCAGATGATACATGAGCCACAGGGAAAGGTACCTTTGAGGGTATTTTTTAACCAGGTCTCAGGTTTGGGTTGTGTATATAAACTCTTCACCAAGTGGTCACGTAGATTTGAACTACGTCGGTACGTGATTGAGGGAAAATCTGGAATAAGCTCCCCAATATCTGGGTCAGATTGCAGAATAGACCAATGATTTTGTAAAATGTCACGAACATTATTGTGGGCCTTATCAAAAGTTGCGACAATTCTGGGCGTAGAGTCCGCAGTGTTTCTTGGTTTTGGAACCAGCAATTGGGTACGATCTGTACTCATGGAGTGATGGAACGCTTGTTTCAAAGCATATTGTGGGTATCCCCGATTGATAAATCGGCCTCTAAGGTCAGATGCAGCAGCTCTAAAATCACCTAGGCCTGAACAGTTCCTCCTGGCCCTGAGGTATTGTCCCTTCGGGATACCTCTTTTCAGGGCCAGGGGATGACCACTCTGCCAGTGTAGAAGGCTGTTAGTCGAGGTTTTTTTTCTAAACAGATTTGTGGTTATCTTTCTGTCAGTACCAATGGTGATCATCAGGTCCAGAAATGCTATCTGTTGTTCTTGTACCTCAGATGTAAAAAATAAACCCATCTGATTCACATTTAATGCTGCCACAAATGTCGCAATCGGGGATACCCACAATATGCTTTGAAACAAGCGTTCCATCACTCCATGAGTACAGATCGTACCCAATTGCTGGTTCCAAAACCAAGAAACACTGCGGACTCTACGCCCAGAATTGTCGCAACTTTTGATAAGGCCCACAATAATGTTCGTGACATTTTACAAAATCATTGGTCTATTCTGCAATCTGACCCAGATATTGGGGAGCTTATTCCAGATTTTCCCTCAATCACGTACCGACGTAGTTCAAATCTACGTGACCACTTGGTGAAGAGTTTATATACACAACCCAAACCTGAGACCTGGTTAAAAAATACCCTCAAAGGTACCTTTCCCTGTGGCTCATGTATCATCTGCAGGAATATCCTGAGAGGAGAATTCTTTACCAGCCACACAACAAATAAAAGGTACAAGATACGGGCGTTTATCAGGTGTACTTCTGCGGGTGTTGTATATCTAATCAGTTGCCAATGTGGGTCACAATACGTCGGTAAAACAAGACGTGAATTGAGACGCAGATTCGGCGAACATATGTCAGACATCCGTAACAAACGGGACACATCAGTGGCACGTCATGTATGCGAAATGCATGACGGTGACCCTGATGTGTTAAAAGTACAAGGGATTGAATTAGTGAAGATGTCAATCCGTGGAGGGGATATTGATATACCCCTATTACGAAAAGAAGCGATGTGGACATACAAGTTGCAGACAGTTCAACCATTAGGGCTCAATGAGTCCATATCTTTCGCCAGTTTCATCTAATACAGTAGCCCCAATATACATGGGATGGTCTACATTAGAGCTGTACGTCTGATATTGGAGTACGTCTGATATTGGAGTCGCATATATCTATATGCTGCCCTTTAAATTTAAACTTTGGAGTTGATCTGCATACATGTATATGCTGCCCTTTGAAATTTTATAATATAAATGGGAATTTTTTTTTTAATAAAACTATTAATATAATATGATGTAAGTTGCATCTTGTTTTTTCCATTTTGGTACAATAGGGTCTGTATATGTATATATTGATGTGCATCTATACATTCTGGATGTATATTATATATACATATCCAACCTGAGCTGCGTGCAACAGTGATGCTTTTTTGAGTCCATCAGTGTTGTAATTCACCCCTCCCCTTTGATGTCACACGACATGGGTGTGAGCGGTACCTGTCTTTTTTCTGTTTATGAATCATGAGGGCACCCCCTGTGTGGATTTGCTCCGGTCTTAAATGACAGTATATGGGCCGCGAATTTCACTCCCCCTGTTACTGCGTAAAACGCAATTCATGTCAGGAAGTGTTGGAATCAATTTCGGCATCGGCCGGTCAGAGGGCGGAGCTAGAGAGCCCGCCCCTACTTCTGATTGGAGACGGTACCGGGACACTCCTCCTGGTGGGCGGGGCCTCGTCCATATGAACTCGGCGTTCTATCGGCCGCGTGCGGCCATTACAGCGCCAATAGCCATAGCACATCACAGTGCGGCTCCACTGTTTTGACATTAGCAAACAATAAGCTCCTGAAGATGCGTGATAATAACAGGTCACGTAGAAACGCGTAGAGCTAATACATTGTATCAGGATACAGCTCTTTAGGCAGGACTGCACTAGATGCAATTAACCCTTTAGTCAGCCTTGGAGTATGCATGTGATGAATGGATGAGCCAAAATATACTGGCTTTGATGTGTGTGAATGGAGCTAAATCAATTGGCTCTGAGTGGTTGTATTTAGCCAACACTGGCTGCGGATATAAGGCTGTGACCTAGGTATATACCATCAGCAATACACATTAAAGACTGATCTGTCATCTGCACTACATTTAGTGGTTGCAAGTCCTTTGAGACTGTTATTTGACAGAGGCAGTGCGATCTAATGTATTGAACATTCCTGGTTACATATACCAGGTGGCACAACCTTATCTGTGTATATACATCCTATAGGATCACTGGTGATACACACATAGTGCATCCATTCACACTGACTTTAGTGTCCATTTATCCCGACCTGCAGATACATAGCTATTCCAGCTAGCAAGTCGGGTCTTACCCTAATCTTCTTAATGTGCAGAGATATTTGCTCCCCTCTCTGTATACATTTCTAAGATTAGTTGCCTGATGGTCACAGATTGTGACATATGGGTTTCCCCACCCTCTTTTTAAACAGACTTTAAATAAAGCTTTGTTTTTTAATTTTAAACGTTCATCAGGCTGTGGTAACCCTTACACTACCTGATCGATACAACATCATACCTGATCGTATACACACACTGGATGTTTTAAACCACATTGTTAAAAAAAAAATATGGATTGTTAGGTGATTTATGCCCTTTATGGTTTAAAATCCAACTCTGCGTCAACTATGTAATTTTCCATGGGAGTTTGGCCATGGATCCCCCTCCGGCATGCCACAGTCCAGGTGTTAGTCCCCTTGAAACAACTTTTCCATCACTATTGTGGCCAGAAAGAGTCCCTGTGGGTTTTAAAATTCGCCTGCCTATAGAAGTCAATGGCGGTTCGCCCGGTTCGCGAACATTTGTAGAAATTTGCATTCGCCGCTCGCAAACGGAAAATTTTATGTTTGCGACATCTCTAATCTGACATTGAAAACATATTCAGAGAATATGTCATCAATATCTAAGTCTTGGAAAATCCCTTTAAGGACCTATTTTGGTCGTTTAGGACCAAGCAATTGTTTTCATTCTTCCCTCTTCAACTTGAAAGTCCCATAACTTTTTAGTTTTTCTCTCAGTGTAGCTGTATGAGAGCTTGTTTTTTGTCAATGAGTTGTGTTTTTCAATTACATTTTTTTGGAGTTCATATAAAAAAAATAATTCTGCCGTTTTTTCTCATGCAGTAAAAATAACTTGAATACGTCAATACTAGGGATGAGCGAACTCGAACTGTATAGTTCGGGTTCGTACCGAATTTTGGGGTGTCCGTGACACGGACCCGAACCCGGACATTTTCGTAAAAGTCCGGGTTCGGGTTCGGTGTTCGTCGCTTTCTTCGCGCTTTTGTGACGCTTTCTTGGCGCTTTTTGAAAGGCTGCAAAGCAGCCAATCAACAAGCGTCATACTACTTGCCCCAAGAGGCCATCACAGCCATGCCTACTATTGGCATGGCTGTGATTGGCCAGAGCACCATGTGACCCAGCCTCTATTTAAGCTGGAGTCACATAGCGCCGCCCGTCACTCTGCTCTGATTAGCGTAGGGAGAGGTTGCGGCTGCGACAGTAGGGCGAGATTAGGCAGATTAACTCCTCCAAAGGACTTGATTAACTGATCGATCTGCAGCTGTGGATCATTGAGCTGCTGATCCTCAATTGCTCACTGTTTTTAGGCTGCCCAGACCGTTTGTCAGTCACATTTTTCTGGGGTGATCGGCGGCCATTTTGTGTCTTGTGGTGCGCCAGCACAAGCTGCGACCAAGTGCATTTAACCCTCAATGGTGTGGTTGTTTTTTGGCTAAAGCCTACATCAGGGTGAAGCTGTCACACCAAGTGCATTTAACCAGCAATAGTCTGTTCATTTTTTGGCCATATACAAAATCAGGGGCAAGCTGCGCCTGTCACCAAGTGCATTTAACCCTCAATGGTGTGGTTGTTTTTTGGCTAAAGCCTACATCAGGGTGAAGCTGTCACACCAAGTGCATTTAACCAGCAATAGTCTGTTCATTTTTTGGCCATATACTAAATCAGGGGCAAGCTGCGCCTGTCACCAAGTGCATTTAACCCTCAATGGTGTGGTTGTTTTTTGGCTAAAGCCTACATCAGGGTGAAGCTGTCACACCAAGTGCATTTAACCAGCAATAGTCTGTTTATTTTTTGGCCATATCCCAGTCTAATTCTGTCACTAAATCCATACCGGTCACCCAGCGCCTAAATACTAGGCCTCAAATTTATATCCCGCTAAATCTGTCCTTAGTGCTGTAGCTGGGCGAGTTATTTAGTGTCCGTTCAAGCACATTTCTTGTTCTGGGTTGAAATACAATTCCCAATTTAGCAATTTCATAATTTAGTGGTTTCTGCTATATCAGAGCTATTTGAAATCTATCCCTAAAAGGGTATATAATATTCAAGGTGCACATTGGGTCATTCAGAATAACTTCACACACACCCGCTACTGTGTATTTCCAAGTCTAATTCTGGCACTAAACCCATACCTGTCACCCAGCGCCTAAATACTAGGCCTCAAATTTATATCCCGCTAAATCTGTCCCTAGTGCTGTAGCTGGGCGAGTTATTTAGTGTCCGTTCAAGCACATTTCTTGTTCTGGGTTGAAATACAATTCCCAATTTAGCAATTTCATAATTTAGTGGTTTCTGCTATATCAGAGCTATTTGAAATCTATCCCTAAAAGGGTATATAATATTCAAGGTGCACATTGGGTCATTCAGAATAACTTCACACACACCCGCTACTGTGTATTTCCAAGTCTAATTCTGGCACTAAACCCATACCTGTCACCCAGCGCCTAAATACTAGGCCTCAAATTTATATCCCGCTAAATCTGTCCTTAGTGCTGTAGCTGGGCGAGTTATTTAGTGTCCGTTCAAGCACATTTCTTGTTCTGGGTTGAAATACAATTCCCAATTTAGCAATTTCATAATTTAGTGGTTTCTGCTATATCAGAGCTATTTGAAATCTATCCCTAAAAGGGTATATAATATTCAAGGTGCACATTGGGTCATTCAGAATAACTTCACACACACCCGCTACTGTGTATTTCCAAGTCTAATTCTGGCACTAAACCCATACCTGTCACCCAGCGCCTAAATACTAGGCCTCAAATTTATATCCCGCTAAATCTGTCCTTAGTGCTGTAGCTGGGCGAGTTATTTAGTGTCCGTTCAAGCACATTTCTTGTTCTGGGTTGAAATACAATTCCCAATTTAGCAATTTCATAATTTAGTGGTTTCTGCTATATCAGAGCTATTTGAAATCTATCCCTAAAAGGGTATATAATATTCAAGGTGCACATTGGGTCATTCAGAATAACTTCACACACACCCGCTACTGTGTATTTCCAAGTCTAATTCTGGCACTAAACCCATACCTGTCACCCAGCGCCTAAATACTAGGCCTCAAATTTATATCCCGCTAAATCTGTCCCTAGTGCTGTAGCTGGGCGAGTTATTTAGTGTCCGTTCAAGCACATTTCTTGTTCTGGGTTGAAATACAATTCCCAATTTAGCAATTTCATAATTTAGTGGTTTCTGCTATATCAGAGCTATTTGAAATCTATCCCTAAAAGGGTATATAATATTCAAGGTGCACATTGGGTCATTCAGAATAACTTCACACACACCCGCTACTGTGTATTTCCAAGTCTAATTCTGGCACTAAACCCATACCTGTCACCCAGCGCCTAAATACTAGGCCTCAAATTTATATCCCGCTAAATCTGTCCCTAGTGCTGTAGCTGGGCGAGTTATTTAGTGTCCGTTCAAGCACATTTCTTGTTCTGGGTTGAAATACAATTCCCAATTTAGCAATTTCATAATTTAGTGGTTTCTGCTATATCAGAGCTATTTGAAATCTATCCCTAAAAGGGTATATAATATTCAAGGTGCACATTGGGTCATTCAGAATAACTTCACACACACCCGCTACTGTGTATTTCCAAGTCTAATTCTGGCACTAAACCCATACCTGTCACCCAGCGCCTAAATACTAGGCCTCAAATTTATATCCCGCTAAATCTGTCCCTAGTGCTGTAGCTGGGCGAGTTATTTAGTGTCCGTTCAAGCACATTTCTTGTTCTGGGTTGAAATACAATTCCCAATTTAGCAATTTCATAATTTAGTGGTTTCTGCTATATCAGAGCTATTTGAAATCTATCCCTAAAAGGGTATATAATATTCAAGGTGCACATAGGGTCTTTCAGAATAACTTCACACACCCGCTACTGTGCATTTCCAAGTCTAATTCTGTCACTAAACCCATACCTGTCACCCAGCGCCTAAATACTAGGCCTCAAATTTATATCCCGCTAAATCTCTCGTTACCGCTGTCCTGTTGTGGCTGGGAAAGTTATTTAGTGTCCGTCAAAGCACATTTTTTGTTCTGGGTTGAAATACAATTCCCAATTTAGCAATTTCATAATTTAGTCGTTTCTGCTATATCAGAGCTATTTGAAATCTATCCCTAAAAGGGTAGATCATATTGAAGGTGCACATAGGGTCATTCAGAATAACTTCACACACACGCTTCTGTGCATTTCCAAGTCTAATTCTGTCACTAAATCCATACCGGTCACCCAGCGCGTAAATACTAGGCCTCAAATTTATATCCCGCTGAATTTGAATACAATACATTGGGCCAAATAATATATTTGTTGTTGTGGTGAACCATAACAATGAGAAAAACATCTAGTAAGGGACGCGGACGTGGACATAGTCGTGGTGGTGTTAGTGGACCCTCTGGTGCTGGGAGAGGACGTGGCCGTTCTGCCACATCCACACGTCCTAGTGTACCAACTACCTCAGGTCCCAGTAGCCGCCAGAATTTACAGCGATATATGGTGGGGCCCAATGCCGTTCTAAGGATGGTAAGGCCTGAGCAGGTACAGGCATTAGTCAATTGGGTGGCCGACAGTGGATCCAGCACGTTCACATTATCTCCCACCCAGTCTTCTGCAGAAAGCGCACAGATGGCGCCTGAAAACCAACCCCATCAGTCTGTCACATCACCCCCATGCATACCAGGGAAACTGTCTCAGCCTCAAGTTATGCAGCAGTCTCTTATGCTGTTTGAAGACTCCGCTGGCAGGGTTTCCCAAGGGCATCCACCTAGCCCTTCCCCAGCGGTGAAAGACATAGAATGCACTGACGCACAACCACTTATGTTTCCTGATGATGAGGACATGGGAATACCACCTCAGCATGTCTCTGATGATGACGAAACACAGGTGCCAACTGCTGCGTCTTTCTGCAGTGTGCAGACTGAACAGGAGGTCAGGGATCAAGACTGGGTGGAAGACGATGCAGGGGACGATGAGGTCCTAGACCCCACATGGAATGAAGGTCGTGCCACTGACTTTCACAGTTCGGAGGAAGAGGCAGTGGTGAGACCGAGCCAACAGCGTAGCAAAAGAGGGAGCAGTGGGCAAAAGCAGAACACCCGCCGCCAAGAGACTCCGCCTGCTACTGACCGCCGCCATCTGGGACCGAGCACCCCAAAGGCAGCTTCAAGGAGTTCCCTGGCATGGCACTTCTTCAAACAATGTGCTGACGACAAGACCCGAGTGGTTTGCACGCTGTGCCATCAGAGCCTGAAGCGAGGCATTAACGTTCTGAACCTGAGCACAACCTGCATGACCAGGCACCTGCATGCAAAGCATGAACTGCAGTGGAGTAAACACCTTAAAACCAAGGAAGTCACTCAGGCTCCCCCTGCTACCTCTTCTGCTGCTGCCGCCTCGGCCTATTCTGCTGCTGCCGCCTCGGCCTCTTCCTCCGCCTCTGGAGGAACGTTGGCACCTGCCGCCCAGCAAACAGGGGATGTACCACCAACACCACCACCACCACCTCCGTCACCAAGCGTCTCAACCATGTCACACGCCAGCGTTCAGCTCTCCATCTCACAAACATTTGATAGAAAGCGTAAATTCCCACCTAGCCACCCTCGATCCCTGGCCCTGAATGCCAGCATTTCTAAACTACTGGCCTATGAAATGCTGTCATTTAGGCTGGTGGACACAGACAGCTTCAAACAGCTCATGTCGCTTGCTGTCCCACAGTATGTTGTTCCCAGCCGGCACTACTTCTCCAAGAGAGCCGTGCCTTCCCTGCACAACCAAGTATCCGATAAAATCAAGTGTGCACTGCGCAACGCCATCTGTGGCAAGGTCCACCTAACCACAGATACGTGGACCAGTAAGCACGGCCAGGGACGCTATATCTCCCTAACTGCACACTGGGTAAATGTAGTGGCAGCTGGGCCCCAGGCGGAGAGCTGTTTGGCGCACGTCCTTCCGCCGCCAAGGATCGCAGGGCAACATTCTTTGCCTCCTGTTGCCACCTCCTCCTTCTCGGCTTCCTCCTCCTCTTCTTCCACCTGCTCATCCAGTCAGCCACACACCTTCACCACCAACTTCAGCACAGCCCGGGGTAAACGTCAGCAGGCCATTCTGAAACTCATATGTTTGGGGGACAGGCCCCACACCGCACAGGAGTTGTGGCGGGGTATAGAACAACAGACCGACGAGTGGTTGCTGCCGGTGAGCCTCAAGCCCGGCCTGGTGGTGTGTGATAATGGGCGAAATCTCGTTGCAGCTCTGGGACTAGCCAATTTGACGCACATCCCTTGCTTGGCGCATGTGCTGAATTTGGTGGTGCAGAAGTTCATTCACAACTACCCCGACATGTCAGAGCTGCTGCATAAAGTGCGGGCCGTCTGTTCGCGCTTCCGGCGTTCACATCCTGCTGCTGCTCGCCTGTCTGCGCTACAGCGTAACTTCGGCCTTCCCGCTCACCGCCTCATATGCGACGTGCCCACCAGGTGGAACTCCACCTTGCACATGCTGGACAGACTGTGCGAGCAGCAGCAGGCCATAGTGGAGTTTCAGCTGCAGCACGCACGGGTCAGTCGCACTACAGAACAGCACCACTTCACCACCAATGACTGGGCCTCCATGCGAGACCTGTGTGCCCTGTTGCGCTGTTTCGAGTACTCCACCAACATGGCCAGTGGCGATGACACCGTTATCAGCGTTACAATACCACTTCTATGTCTCCTTGAGAAAACACTTAGGGCGATGATGGAAGAGGAGGTGGCCCAGGAGGAGGAGGAGGAGGAGGAGGAAGAGGGGTCATTTTTAGCACTTTCAGGCCAGTCTCTTCGAAGTGACTCAGAGGGAGGTTTTTGGCAACAGCAGAGGCCAGGTACAAATGTGGCCAGCCAGGGCCCACTACTGGAGGACTGAGGAGGACGAGGATGAGGAGGAGGTGGAGGAGGATGAGGATGAAGCATGGTCACAGCGGGGTGGCACCCAACGCAGCTCGGGTCCATCACTGGTGCGTGGCTGGGGGGAAAGGCAGGACGATGACGATACGCCTCCCACAGAGGACAGCTTGTCCTTACCCCTGGGCAGCCTGGCACACATGAGCGACTACATGCTGCAGTGCCTGCGCAACGACAGCAGAGTTGCCCACATTTTAACCTGTGCGGACTACTGGGTTGCCACCCTGCTGGATCCACGCTACAAAGACAATGTGCCCACCTTACTTCCTGCACTGGAGCGTGATAGGAAGATGCGCGAGTACAAGCGCACGTTGGTAGACGCGCTACTGAGAGCATTCCCAAATGTCACAGGGGAACAAGTGGAAGCCCAAGGCCAAGGCAGAGGAGGAGCAAGAGGTCGCCAAGGCAGCTGTGTCACGGCCAGCTCCTCTGAGGGCAGGGTTAGCATGGCAGAGATGTGGAAAACTTTTGTCAACACGCCACAGCTAACTGCACCACCACCTGATACGCAACGTGTTAGCAGGAGGCAACATTTCACTAACATGGTGGAACAGTACGTGTGCACACCCCTCCACGTACTGACTGATGGTTCGGCCCCATTCAACTTCTGGGTCTCTAAATTGTCCACGTGGCCAGAGCTAGCCTTTTATGCCTTGGAGGTGCTGGCCTGCCCGGCAGCCAGCGTTTTGTCTGAACGTGTATTCAGCACGGCAGGGGGCGTCATTACAGACAAACGCAGCCGCCTGTCTACAGCCAATGTGGACAAGCTGACGTTCATAAAAATGAACCAGGCATGGATCCCACAGGACCTGTCCGTCCCTTGTCCAGATTAGACATTAACTACCTCCCCATAACCATATATTATTGGACTCCAGGGCACTTCCTCATTCAATCCTATTTTTATTTTCATTTTACCATTATATTGCGAGGCTACCCAAAGTTGAATGAACCTCTCCTCTGCCTGTGTGCTAGGCCTAAATATATGCCAATGGACTGTTGCAGTGGTGGGTGACGTGAAGCCTCATTCTCTGCTATGACATGCAGACTAATTCTCTGCTGACATGAAGACAGATTCTCTGTTACGGGACCTCCCTCCTCTGCCTGGGTGCTGGGCCTAAATATATGCCAATGGACTGTTGCAGTGGTGGCTGACGTGAAGCCTCATTCTCTGCTATGACATGCAGACTGATTCTCTGCTGACATGAAGCCAGATTGTCTGTTACGGGACCTCTCTCCTCTGCCTGTGTGCTAGGCCTAAATATATGCCAATGGACTGTTGCAGTGGTGGCTGACGTGAAGCCTCATTCTCTGCTATGACATGCAGACTAATTCTCTGCTGACATGAAGCCAGATTGTCTGTTACGGGACCTCTCTCCTCTGCCTGGGTGCTGGGCCTAAATTTATGACAATGGACTGTTGCAGTGGTGGCTGACGTGAAGCCTCATTCTCTGCTATGACATGCAGACTGATTCTCTGCTGACATGAAGACAGATTCTCTGTTACGGGACCTCTCTCCTCTGCCTGTGTGTGTGCTGGGCCTAAATATATGCCAATGGACTGTTGCAGTGGTGGCTGACGTGAAGCCTCATTCTCTGCTATGACATGCAGACTAATTCTCTGCTGACATGAAGACAGATTCTCTGTTACGGGACCTCTCTCCTCTGCCTGTGTGTGTGCTGGGCCTAAATATATGCCAATGGACTGTTGCAGTGGTGGCTGACGTGAAGCCTCATTCTCTGCTATGACATGCAGACTGATTCTCTGCTGACATGAAGCCAGATTCTCTGTTACGGGACCTCTCTCCTCTGCCTGGGTGCTGGGCCTAAATTTATGACAATGGACTGTTGCAGTGGTGGCTGACGTGAAGCCTGATTCTCTGCTATGACATGCAGACTGATTCTCTGCTGACATGAAGCCAGATTGTCTGTTACGGGACCTCTCTGCTCTGCCTGTGTGCTAGGCCTAAATATATGCCAATGGACTGTTGCAGTGGTGGGTGACGTGAAGCCTCATTCTCTGCTATGACATGCAGACTGATTCTCTGCTGACATGAAGCCAGATCGTCTGTTACGGGACCTCTCTGCTCTGCCTGTGTGCTAGGCCTAAATATATGCCAATGGACTGTTGCAGTGGTGGGTGACGTGAAGCCTCATTCTCTGCTATGACATGCAGACTGATTCTCTGCTGTCATGAAGCCAGATTGTCTGTTACGGGACCTCTCTGCTCTGCCTGTGTGCTAGGCCTAAATATATGCCAATTGACTGTTGCAGTGGTGGGTGACGTGAAGCCTCATTCTCTGCTATGACATGCAGACTGATTCTCTGCTGACATGAAGCCAGATTGTCTGTTACGGGACCTCTCTCCTCTGCCTGTGTGCTAGGCCTAAATATATGCCAATGGACTGTTGCAGTGGTGGCTGACGTGAAGCCTCATTCTCTGCTATGACATGCAGACTGATTCTCTGCTGACATGAAGCCAGATCGTCTGTTACGGGACCTCTCTGCTCTGCCTGTGTGCTAGGCCTAAATATATGCCAATGGACTGTTGCAGTGGTGGGTGACGTGAAGCCTCATTCTCTGCTATGACATGCAGACTGATTCTCTGCTGTCATGAAGCCAGATTGTCTGTTACGGGACCTCTCTGCTCTGCCTGTGTGCTAGGCCTAAATATATGCCAATGGACTGTTGCAGTGGTGGGTGACGTGAAGCCTCATTCTCTGCTATGACATGCAGACTGATTCTCTGCTGACATGAAGCCAGATTGTCTGTTACGGGACCTCTCTCCTCTGCCTGTGTGCTAGGCCTAAATATATGCCAATGGACTGTTGCAGTGGTGGCTGACGTGAAGCCTCATTCTCTGCTATGACATGCAGACTAATTCTCTGCTGACATGAAGACAGATTCTCTGTTACGGGACCTCCCTCCTCTGCCTGGGTGCTGGGCCTAAATATATGCCAATGGACTGTTGCAGTGGTGGCTGACGTGAAGCCTCATTCTCTGCTATGACATGCAGACTAATTCTCTGCTGACATGAAGACAGATTCTCTGTTACGGGACCTCCCTCCTCTGCCTGTGTGTGTGCTGGGCCTAAATATATGCCAATGGACTGTTGCAGTGGTGGCTGACGTGAAGCCTCATTCTCTGCTATGACATGCAGACTGATTCTCTGCTGACATGAAGACAGATTCTCTGTTACGGGACCTCTCTCCTCTGCCTGTGTGTGTGCTGGGCCTAAATATATGCCAATGGACTGTTGCAGTGGTGGCTGACGTGAAGCCTCATTCTCTGCTATGACATGCAGACTGATTCTCTGCTGACATGAAGCCAGATTCTCTGTTACGGGACCTCTCTCCTCTGCCTGTGTGTGTGCTGGGCCTAAATATATGCCAATGGACTGTTGCAGTGGTGGCTGACGTGAAGCCTCATTCTCTGCTATGACATGCAGACTGATTCTCTGCTGACATGAAGCCAGATTCTCTGTTACGGGACCTCTCTCCTCTGCCTGTGTGTGTGCTGGGCCTAAATATATGCCAATGGACTGTTGCAGTGGTGGCTGACGTGAAGCCTCATTCTCTGCTATGACATGCAGACTGATTCTCTGCTGACATGAAGCCAGATTCTCTGTTACGGGACCTCTCTCCTCTGCCTGTGTGTGTGCTGGGCCTAAATATATGCCAATGGACTGTTGCAGTGGTGGCTGACGTGAAGCCTCATTCTCTGCTATGACATGCAGACTAATTCTCTGCTGACATGAAGACAGATTCTCTGTTACGGGACCTCTCTCCTCTGCCTGTGTGTGTGCTGGGCCTAAATATATGCCAATGGACTGTTGCAGTGGTGGCTGACGTGAAGCCTCATTCTCTGCTATGACATGCAGACTGATTCTCTGCTGACATGAAGCCAGATTCTCTGTTACGGGACCTCTCTCCTCTGCCTGTGTGTGTGCTGGGCCTAAATATATGTCAATGGACTGTTGCAGTGGTGGCTGACGTGAAGCCTCATTCTCTGCTATGACATGCAGACTGATTCTCTGCTGACATGAAGCCAGATTCTCTGTTACGGGACCTCTCTCCTCTGCCTGTGTGTGTGCTGGGCCTAAATATATGTCAATGGACTGTTGCAGTGGTGGCTGACGTGAAGCCTCATTCTCTGCTATGACATGCAGACTAATTCTCTGCTGACATGAAGACAGATTCTCTGTTACGGGACCTCCCTCCTCTGCCTGGGTGCTGGGCCTAAATATATGCCAATGGACTGTTGCAGTGGTGGCTGACGTGAAGCCTCATTCTCTGCTATGACATGCAGACTGATTCTCTGCTGACATGAAGCCAGATTCTCTGTTACGGGACCTCTCTCCTCTGCCTGTGTGTGTGCTGGGCCTAAATATATGCCAATGGACTGTTGCAGTGGTGGCTGACGTGAAGCCTCATTCTCTGCTATGACATGCAGACTAATTCTCTGCTGACATGAAGACAGATTCTCTGTTACGGGACCTCCCTCCTCTGCCTGGGTGCTGGGCCTAAATATATGCCAATGGACTGTTGCAGTGGTGGCTGACGTGAAGCCTCATTCTCTGCTATGACATGCAGACTAATTCTCTGCTGACATGAAGACAGATTCTCTGTTACGGGACCTCTCTCCTCTGCCTGGGTGCCGGGGCCTAAATATCTGAGAATGGACTGTTCCAGTGGTGGGTGACGGGAAGCCAGATTCTCTGCTATGGAACCTCTCTCCAATTGATTTTGGTTAATTTTTATTTATTTAATTTTTATTTTAATTCATTTCCCTATCCACATTTGTTTGCAGGGGATTTACCTACATGTTGCTGCCTTTTGCAGCCCTCTAGCTCTTTCCTGGGCTGTTTTACAGCCTTTTTAGTGCCGAAAAGTTCGGGTCCCCTTTGACTTCAATGGGGTTCGGGTTCGGGACGAAGTTCGGATCGGGTTCGGATCCCGAACCCGAACATTTCCGGGATGTTCGGCCGAACTTCTCGAACCCGAACATCCAGGTGTTCGCTCAACTCTAGTCAATACCAAATATGCATAGTTGTGATGTTTTAAAACTTTTTAATGAAAAAATGGAAAAAAATCTTTTTTCAGAGCTCCTTTTTCTCCAGTTTTCCATTGCACCAGTTTTGACGGTTGCTCTCAAATATCCATTGAAACCTACTTAAAAGTTAGTGAAACCTCCAGAATTTTTTTATACAACTGTTCCAAAAAATAAAGTGAACATTTAAACAACATAATGTAACTCCAAGTCAATCGCACTGTGAAATCAACCTGTTCAGTTATGAAGCAACGCTGACTGTGAATCAATTTCTCCTGCTGTTGTGCAAATTGAACAGACAACAGGTAGAAATGATTAGCAATGGCAATTAGCAAGACAACCCATTTAAGGAGTGGTTCTGCAGGTGGTGATCACAGACCATTTCTCTGTTCTCATCCTTTTTGGCTGTTGTTTGTTTTGGTCACTTTTGCATTTTGTCGTTGCTCTCACCCCTAGAGGTAGCATGAGGTGGTATTTACATCCCACAGAAGGTGCTCAGGTAATCCAGCTGATCCAGGGGGGCAAATCAATGCGAGCTGTGGCAAGGTTAGCTGTGTCTGTCAGCAGAGTGTCCAGAGCATGGAGCATATACGAGTAGACAGGTCAGTACGCTAGGAGACGTGGAGGGGGCTGTAGGAGGGCAAAGACCCAGCAGCAGGACCGAAACAGGAGGGGCAGTGCCAGAGCCCTGCAAAATGACCTCCAGCAGGCCACTAATATCCATGTGTCTCCTGAAACTGTCAGAAACAGACTCCATGAGGGGTGTATAAGGGCCCGACGTCCACAGGTTGGTGTTGTGCTTACAGCCCAACACTGTGTAGGGCAATTGGCATTTGCAGAGAACAACAAGATTGGCAGATTCAACATTGGCAGCCTGGGGATCTGTGGAGGATACCGGACTAGCCAGCAAGCACTTTGATTGGTTACTATCTGCACACTAACCAATCGGAGTGCATTAGCGTGAAAATGCTGGTTTCAGGCTGGGATCTCCATGCTGGAGATCACAGCCTGGAATCAGGCAATACCCCCACTGTGCCCCCATTGATATAATGACCCCCAGTGCAACCAGTAATTTAATTGCCCCCATAATGCCCCCTATATGACCCCAGATACCCCCATTGCCTCCTGATGCTCCCTGCAGCCGTTCTCAGTGTGATGGCAGTGGCTCTGGAACGGAACCACTGCCATCAGCAGAGAGTATCAGCTGTAACTTACAGCTCAGACTATGCTGCTACTGCTGGTGAGTAGCTGCCTGCAGCATCGATGGGGGTGAGAGGGAGGGAGCTCACTCTCTCTCCCCCTCTCTTCCATCGATGGCAACAGCCCGCTGGTGGCCATGGTAGCTGGATTCCTTACAAAGGCTGATGATTGGATAACAATTAAAACTACAGCCAAAATCAAGCAAAAATCAAGCCCCCACACAGCTACAAAATACAAGCCCCCACACAGCTGAAAAAATTAAAATGTTATGGCCCCTAAAAACAATTTCCGCAAACTACATGTTATAAAATCCTGCTGCTGCTCCTACCGTTCTGAATGCTGCCATGTCTCCAAACAGTGGTTTACAACCACATATATGGTGTTGCCGTATTCAGGAAAAAATGCATAACAAATTGTGGGGTGCCACACTAAACACCTGCTCTGATGCCACACTGCTGGCCGGCAGGAAAGTTTGTCCAGGGCAAACTCAGCCAGTTGCGGCCTCAAATCCAGTTTGGCTGCCCGGTAGTCCAGGGGATCTTCGATGTGGTGTGACAGGGTGCACTCCAAGTATGCCACAATCTGCTGGTTCAAGTTCTGCTCCATGTCTAGTTGCTGCTGCTGGTGAGTAGTTTCTTTGGTAGGCGGGTGAAGAAAACTGCTTATCAGCGACTCTAGACTTTAGTTGCTGCTGAAGGACCTGGTACTTCTCCTGCCCCCCCCCCCCCCAGCAGCCATGGAAGTGGAACGTGAGTGCAGAGGGCCCCCCCCGGGCAGACCTGTATGAGGATGGGCGATAGTGCACATAGGCAGCAGGGGCAAGCTGACTATATAGGATGTGTTGATAGTAGTTCAGTTTGTCCTCCCTCTCAGCGGGCATAAAAAAGACCCCCATTTTGGACCAGTAGCGAGGGTCTAACATGGTGGAGAGCCAGTATTCATCCCTCTGCTGAATGGTGACAATTCTACAGTCACTACGCAAGCAATTTAGCATGCTTTGTTGCCATTTGCGCAAGTGACTCGGAAGGGACTCCTTGCCTCCATCTTCACTGCATACTGCCTCGGTGTGTCTGGGTCATCTGCCTCGTCTTCCTCATCGCCCTGTAGCTCCTCCAGCTGCTCCTCCTCTCCTGTCACCTGTGTAGAAAAACCACCCATCTCTATACGCATTGCATTGTGCTCGAATGTCTTCCTCCTCTAGTTCAGCTCCCGATGTAGTTGCCAAGTCTCCTATTCCCTGGCCCGCCATATTTAGCAGAATCTTTTCCAGGGCATGAATCAGTGGAATGACGTTGTTCATCCTGTAGTCCTGGCGAATGACAAATAATGTAGCCTCCTCAAAGGGCCCGGGAAAACAGCAGGTGTCAAGCGTGAGCTGCTGGCTAACATCGAAGTTACAAAGGTACCTCTGTCCACCTGTATCATCAAGAAATCGTTTATGGCCTTTCTCTGTTCATATAGTCGGTCCAACATATGGAGGGTGGAATTCCAATGGGTGGAAATGTCGCATATCAGCCGTTTTGCCGCTGCAGCTTAAGGGGGGTGTGCTTTGCAGTGTACGAGTGGCTGAAGTGCATACAAAGTTTCCTGGTCCTTTTCAGGATGTCTTGTGGAAGACTTTAGGAACAGCTTTGTAACTAGATTGAACATGTGCGCCATGCAGGGCGCATGGCTCAGCCCTCCTTGATGCAGCACCGACACCATGTTCTTTCCATTGTCGGTCACCATGTTTCTGATTTTGATTTGTCGAGGAGAAAGCCAGAATTCGATTTCTTAATGAAGGACGCAGAGCAGTTCCTCCCCTGTGTGACTCGCCCAGGCAAACTAGGTGCAGAACAGCGTGACACTGCCGTACCCTGCACATGTGGTATGCTGGTGGGGCACTATGAATTGTCCCTGCAGTGGAGGCTAAGGACACGGTGGAGGATGAGGAGGTGTGAGAACGTGGAGATGGAAAGCAGCGTCACCTGCCCAAGTTGCTGGTGTGGCTGGTCAGGAACCACATTTACCCAGTGGGCTGTAAAGGACATATATTGTCCTTGACCATTGTTATAGCTTCACACGTCGGCGCTGCCATGCACTTTGGCAGACACTGACAGGCTCAAGGACTGGCCCACTTTCTGTTCTACATATGTGTGTAGAGCTGGTACTGCCTTTTTCGCAACTAAATGACATCTTGGGACTCTCTACCACAGCTCGGCACAAGCCATCAGTTCTCTGAAAGGTGCAGAGTCCACCACTTGGAAAGGGAGCGACTGCAGCACCAACAACTTGGCCAGGAGCACGTTCAGCTTTTGCGCTGTTGGATGAGTGCAGCATACTGTTGTCTCTTGGCAATCGCTTTGGTGATTGATTGCTGACGGAATGACTGATGAGAAGTAGGAGGATGAGGAGCAGGACCAGCAGATGATGGGAAGGACAGACAGCTCCCTTTGGCTGTGGTGGTGGAGCCTTGACTGCATTAAATCAGGTGCATGCCACTGGGTGATGCAGCGGTTGCTGCGGCAGGCTGCTACGGTTCTCCCAGGCCACTTTATGGTGATGCTGCATGTGTTGACGCAGGGTGGTGGGCACTCTGCCCACGCTTCACCTTCTGCCCACCCGTTTGGCAAATGGCCATGTCCTTCAGCGGCCTAATTTCCACACCGCCGAGTATGGCATTTTCCTCCCAACACTCTGTACTGACTAGCTGCTACTGCTGCCTCTTTGAACCCCTGCACTGCTACTTCCTAGGCAGATAGTCTCCTGCAAAGCGGGCGGTCTACCCCGGACACATTTGGCTCCCGACTTCCCACTGCTGCGACCCTGCTGACTCCCGGCCATGCTACCACCTTTCTGGCTCAGCCGCTGCCTCAGGCGCAATCTGCCACCCTCTTCTCCTGATGATGATGAAGCCCCTTCTTCACCCGGCTCCCAAGTGCGATCGGCTTCATCCTTATCCACTACTGTCTGCACATCACTGATGTCCCCCTCAATGGTCTCAAGGGCAGGAGTCTCACCGCTGGCAACATCAGCTCCCACGCAATTCTCATGATCTCTACTTGCCCACCTACCAGAGGAAGCGGCAGATCTCTCCTCCAGATTTTGGCTGGGCAATAGCTGCTGACTGTCCTCTAGTAGCTCGTCCTCGCTGAAAAGTGGAGCGAAGCCTATGGCATATAATACTTCTCTAGCAGAGGGAAAGGAAAAGGACAAAGGCAGATTGAGGACAGGCGAGGGCACAGGGCCTGCTTCCAGGCCATGCCAACTAAGTGTTGTGTCTGAAGAACCCACGACTCTTGACTGGGGGTGTCTGATGTCACATGGGATGAAGCAGAAGACTGAGTCAACCTTTCAAGCACTCCTGGGTGGCTGGTTAAGACTAGGGTTGAGCAAACCCGAACTGTAAAGTATTTTTGGACCCCGGACCCGAACATTTCAGTAAAAGTTCGGGTTCAGGTTCGGTGTTCGGCGATTTCTTGGCGCTTTTTGAAATGCTGCAGAGCAGCCAATCAACAAGCGTTTAACTCTGTGCCCTTAGAAGCCATAACAGCCATGCCTACTAATAGCATGGCTGTGATTGGCCAGTGCAGCATGTGACCCAGACTCTATATAACCTGGAGTCACGAAACGCTGCACGTCACTCTGCTGTTAGGAGTGTAGGGAGAGGATGCTGCTGCTGTGAGGGAGAGAATAGGAAAGAAACTTTAATCAGAACTTTAATTGAACTCGATCTACATAGATTTAGTTGTGTGGGTGCAGTGCACAATCTTTTTACCCTGCCCTGAGCCCAGTGACAGAGAAAAATAACTTTTATCCGTCTGTTAGTTAGGTGGGCGGCGGCAGCCATTTTATGCAACCTCAGTGAACCAGCACTGCATATGTGCTTTTGTGACATTGAAATCCAAGCTGAAATACTGCAATAATAATCTGGGTTTAAAAAAATACCCATTTTGGCAATATCCTACATCTGGTGCCTTTGCAGCATTAGTCAGTGTGCAATTTAAGCTAGATAAACAGCTATAATTTTCTGGGTTTTAAAAAAACACCTGTTTTGGGCAAAATACTCAATTTTACAGCCCTTGTTGCATCTGAAAAAACATACATTTTGGGCAAAATACTTAATTTGCGGCCTTGTCTGCATCAGTCAGTGTGAAACTCAAGCGTTATATACTGCTGTCATATTCTCTTAGTTAAAAAACACCCATTTTGGGCAAAATACTTAATATTGCAGCCTTTGCTGCATCTGTGATTGTTAAAAGCAAGCTTGAAATACTTCAATAATTTTCTGGCTTTGAAAAAACATACATTTTTTGCAATAACCTCCATCTGGGGCCTCTGCTGCATTAGTTAGTGTGCAATTTAAGCTAGAAATACTGTTTTATTTTTCTGGGTTTAAAAAAATAAAAATTTTGGGCAAAATTCTCAATTTTACAGCCCTTGCTGCATCTGTACATGTGAAATTCAAGCGTTATAAACTGCTGTCATATTCTGTTAACGAAGTTATAGCAATATAGCGAATATTTGTGAAATATACATATAGACTGCAATTTAGCTAATATAGTGCTATAGTATTTTTTTATAGTGTCAATTTTTTCCAAATCTGAACTTCAGAAGAGACAAAAAAAAATTGACTATAAAAAAGATTATAGCGCTATATTAGCTAAATTGCAGTCTATATGTATATTTCACGAATATTCGCTACATTGCTATAACTTCGTGTTTTAGAATATGATGAATATTCTAAAAAACGAATATATAGCAATATAGCGAATATTCGTTATTTAATATATATATATATTTTTTTCCAATCTGTACGGTCGTTCACATACTCCTCCCCGACAAGCGTCCCTGTCACCATTCTGCCTGTGGGTTAGAATATACCATCGGATCTGAGTTTTTAAGATCTCAGGGAAAACTCAGATCCTCTGGTATTTTCTAACCCACAGGGGTTCCCATAGTGACGCTATATATTGCTATAACTTCATTTTTTAGAATATTCGTAATATTCTAAAACAAGAATATATAGCAATATAGCAAATATTCGTAAAATACACATATCAACTGCAATTTAGCTAATATAGTGCTATAATCTTTTTTTATAGTCTAATTTTTTTGTCTCTTCTGAAGTTCAGATTTGGAAAAAAATTACACTATTAAACAAAATACTAGAGCACTACATTAGCTAAATTGCAGTCTATATGTGTGTTTCACAAATATTCCCTATATTGCTATAACCGTGTTTTTTTGAATATTCGTCATATTCGTCATATTCTAAAACAAATATATAGCAATGTAGAGAATATTGGTTATTTTGAATATTAATCTTTTTTTTTTCAATCTGTACGGTCGTTCGCATACTCATCCCCGATAAGCATCCCCGTCACCATGGGAACGTCTGTTGGTTAGAATATACCATCGGATCTGAGTGAGATACACCCTTTAGATACTGTTGTTCTATTCTGCTATTAAAAAAAGCACCCATTTAGGGCAAAAATCTTAATTTGTGGCCTTTTCTGCATCTGTACGTGTGAGATACTCCCTTTAGATACTGTTGTTCTATTCTGCTATTAAGGAAACTCCTATTTAGGGCAAAAAAACTTAATTTTGCAGCCTTTGCTGCATCTGTCATTGTGAGATACACACATTAGATACTGTTGTTTTATTCTGTTATTTAAAAAAAAACACCTATTTTGGGTAAGATCCTAAATTTGAGAAATATGAGGAGAGCATCAAATAAGGGACATGGCCCCGGTCGTGGTGCTCCTGGTGGAGCTCCTGTTACAGAGAGAGGATGTGGTTGATCTGTGCTAGCTACACGCACAAGTGAAACATCTTCCTCAGGTGCGAGTAGGCGACAGAACCTTCAGCGGTATTTGGTCGGGCCTAATGCGGCTCTACGAATGGTGAGGCGATAGTAGATTGGGTTGCTGACAGTGCATCCAGTTCCTTCACATTGTCTCCTACCCAGTCTCCTGCTGAAAGATCAGAGTTGGCACCTGCAGCCGATGTCCATCAGTCTTTCACCTCACCCCCTTGCAAATCAGCCAAGCAGTCTGAGCCCCAAGTCATGCAGCAGTCTCTTCTGCTTGTTGATGACTCTGTTAGCAGGGTTTTGCAGGGTCATCCACCTAGCCCTGCCCCAGAAGTGGAAGAGATTGAGTGCACTGATGCGCAACCACTTATGTTTCAAGATGAGTACATGGGAGGACCATTGCAGGACGTCTCAGATGATGATAAAACACAGGTGCCAACTGCTGTGGCTTTCAAAAGTGTGCAGACCGACAAGGAGGGCAGGGGTGAAGACTGGGTAGAAGATGATGTGGTGGACGATGAGGTCCTCGACCCCACATGGAATCAAGGTCATGTGAGTGACCTGTGTAGTTCGGAGGAAGAGGCAGTGGTCGCACAGAGCCACTGGCACAGCAGAAGAGGGAGCAGGCAGTAAATGCAGAGCGGCCGTGCTCTAGACAGTACACCTGCTACTGCCCACCGCAGCAAGGGACCGAGCACACCAAAGCCAGCACCAAGGAGTTCCCTGATGTGGCGGTTCTTCAGACAATGTGCTGACGACAAGACACGAGTGGTTTGCACCCTGCGCAATCAGAGCCTGAAGCGAGGCATATAAACGTTCTCAACCTGAGCACAACCTGCATGACCAGGCATCCAAGTGCAAAGCGCGAGTTGCAGTGGAGTAGACACCTCAAAAACCAAGAAAGGTCTCTGGCTCCTCCTGCTTCCGGCTGCAGTCTTGGCCTCTCCATCCACCTCTGGAGTGACAGTGCCATCTGCCAACCCGCAAACAGAGGATCTGCCAGCAACACCACCATCTGGGTCACCAAGCATCTCCACAATGTCCCACGGAAGTGTTCATCTCTCCATCTCCCAAACACTGGAGCGGAAGAGGAACTACCCCCTTACCTACCTGCAATCCCTGGCCCTGAATGCCAGCATTTCAAAATTACTGGCCTTTGAAATGCTGTCATTCCGTCTGGTGGAGACGGAGAGTATTAAAAGCCTTATGGCGGTGGCTGTCCCCCAGTACGTCGTGCCCAGCCGCCACTATTTTTCCAGGCGTGCCATACCTTCCCTGCACAACCAAGTGTGGGACAAAATCAGGAGTGCACTGTGCAACGCCATCTGTGGCAAGGTGCACCTCACTACGGATGCGTGGACCAGTAAGCATGGTCAGGGACGTTATATCTCCATAACAGTACACTGGGTAAAAGCAGTGGCGGCTGGGCCTGAGGCGGATAGCAGTTTTCTGCATGTCCTTCCACCACGAGTATTGCAGGGTGCTTCAGTTTGCCTCCTGTTGCTTCCTCTTCCTACTCCGCTTCTTTATCCTCTACCGACTCCTCATCTGGTCAGCATAACACCTTCACCACCATCTGCAGCACAGCCAGGGGTAAACGACAGCAGGCAGTTTTAAAACATATCTGTTTGGGGGACAAACCCCACACCGCACAGGAGCTGTGAAAGGGCCTTGAACAACAGACCGATGAGTGGTTGGTGCCTGTAAGCCTCAAGCCCGGCCTGGTGGTGTGCGATAATCGCCGAAATCTCGTAGCAGCTCTGGGACTACCTGGTTTGACACACATCCCTGGCCTGGCGCATGTGCTGAATTTGGTGGTGCAGAGATTCCTTAAAAATTACCCCAATATGTCAGAGCTGCTGCATAAAGTGCGGGCCCTCTGTGCGCGCTTTCGGTGTTCTCACCCTGTTGCTGCTCACCTGTCAGCGCTGCAGCATAACTTCGGCCTTCCCGCTCACCGCTTCATATGCGACGTGCCCACAAGGTGGAACTCTACCTTGCACATGCTAGCCAGAATGTGCGAGCAGCAGCAGGTTATAGTGGAGTTTCAGCTGCAGCACGCACAGGTGAGTCGCTCTGCAGAACAGCACCACTTAATCACCAATGACTGGGGCCTCCATGCGAGACCTGTGTTCCTTGTTGCACTGTTTCGAGTACTCCAGCAACAATGCCAGTGCCGATGACACTGTTCTCAGCATTACTATGCCACTTCTATGCCTCCTTGAAAAAATGCTGCTGGCGATGATGGAAGAGGATGTGGCACAGGAGGAGGAGGAGGAAGAGGGATCATTTCATAGGGTTTCCGACCAGTCATTCACAAGTGGCTCCAGCATTCACAAACGTCAAGTACACAATTGTCTAGCCAGGGCACAGTTCTGGAGGATGACGAGGTGGAGGATGAGGAGGAGGAGATGGAGGAGGAGTAACCATGTTCACAGCAGTGTGGCACCCAGACCAGCTCATGGCCCTCACTAGTGCGTGGCTGGGGGGATACAGAGGACACAGACGATACACCTCCCACAAAGGACAGCTTTTCGTTGCCTCTGGGCAGCCTGGCACACATGAGCGATTACATGCTGCAGTGTCACCACAACGACCGCCAAGTGGCCCACATTCTAACTTAACATAGTAACATAGTACATAAGGCAGAAAAAAGACATTTGTCCATCCAGTTCGGCCTGTCATCCTGCAACTTGTGCTGATTACTGGATGGCCACGTTGCTGGATCCCTGTTACACGGACAACATAACGTCCTTAATTCCCTTACTGGTGCGTGATCGTAAGATGTGCGAGTACAAGCGCACGCTGGTAGACGCGCTGCTGGTGGCATTCCCACCTGACAGCGGGGGCACAGTGGAAGCACAAGGCGAAGGCAGAGACGGAGAAAGAGGTCTCCAATGCTTCTGGGGCACCGCCAGCACCTCAGAAGGCAGGGTTAGCATGGCCAAAATGTGGAAAAGCTTTGTCAGCACGCCACAACAACCAGCACCACCAGCTGATATGGAACATCTTAGCAGGAGGCAGCATTTTACCAACATGTTGGAGCAGTATGTGTGCACATTCTTGTATTTTGAATATTTCTCACTCTTTTGGAGTGTACCCTAATAAAAAAAATAAAACCAAAAACCAGTGTTGGCTACCTTGTCCTCCTCCACCACTGCTTCCACCTACACTGCTACGTCCACCGCCTCCTCAATCTCCTACTCCATACATACCTCAGAAATCAAGTTTTTTTTAATTTATTTGTACATATTTTATTTTATTTTATGTCATTACACTAATTTGTTAAATTTTTGGGTGAAATTCACCAATTTTTGGGTGTGATATACCACTGCTCTACCTAGTAGACAGGTTAAAAACATTCACTAATTTGTTTGTTACATTTTTGGGTGAAATTCACCAATTTTTGGGTATGATATACCACTGCTATACCTAGTAGACAGGTAAAAAAATGCCACTAATTTCTCTGTTACATTTCCGGGTGAAATTCACCAATTGTTGGGTGTGATACCACTGCTATACCTAGTAGACATGTAAAATTGGCCCTTTCATTCAATCCTTTTGCTTTAATAATTTGTCCCACATTTCCGCTTTATCCCTTTGCAGACATTGACCTCCCTTGGATGTGGTCTCTCTTTCTCACGCTCCCTCTCGGGAGTGGAACCCTGATTTGCCGATAACCGTGATCAACATGGTAGGCTCAGAAAAGAAAATCGAAAGATAGAGAAGATATCCAAATGGATCGTGGACATCACAGGGACGTGCGATCAGGCAGAAGTTACTTAGAGTCAACAAAGCGGCAACAGGGCATCTCCTGGCTAACGTTTCCAAATCCAAAATACCCCAGTGACATTCCCTATAATTTCGTATTCATTATTCCAATAACAGGGCATCTGAAGAGTCCTGTATTGCTATTTATCGTCACTACCTCCCCGAGTCGGAAATTGTCATGCCCTGCTCTGACTATGTGCGGAGGTCGGCCAGAATAGCAGCACGGGTTTAGTGTTTTGTTTTGGAGCCGTGCTGGATCCGCCTCCCACCAGGTGCACTGGGTGGGGTCATTAGTTTAAATAGCACTCCATCCCAGTGCTCTGAGCGGGTTATAGAAATCATTCTGGCCTTGGAAGCAAGGAAGGAAGGTTGTCTGTTCTAGCTCAGAAAAGATAAGTGTGGTTTCAGTTTTTGTTGTTTGCTATCTTGGTTGTGTTGGTGTCATCTCTCCCATCCAGGTTCTGTGCGAGCAGGCTGCTCCTATTCCCCTTTTCACCATGTCAGGGAATCTAGGGTGTTTTAGCCCAGGCACGTGGACACATCATTCCTACCATCTAGGTCTGAATGTGGGCTGAGCAGAGCAGGGAGAGAAGTCAGGGATTTGCTAGGAGGTGACCTTTCCCCTGCTTCTCGTCCAGAGCCTGGTTTGCTGGTTTATCTGTATGTCTGATATCCCGTCCGGCGTGACATTATAACCGGCCATACTTTGACTGTCATTGCTCAGCGTGATGGAGTCAATTGATACATTAGTTAACCTCATGCAGGGGTTATCCCTAGAGGTTGCGGAGCTACATGGTTCGATCACACAGTGTCAGAATGCTCTGGCATTAGGAGGAGGTCAAATTTATGTGGAGCCTAAAGTTGCTCTTCCTGATCGATTTGCAGGGGGTACAGATAATTTTATCCATTTTAGAGAGTCTTGCAAATTATATTTTCGGCTGCGTCCATCGTCTTCTGGTGATGAAAGTCAGATTAGGTATAGTCATTTCTCTGCTTAAGGGGGACGTGCAATCCTGGGCCTTATCTCTGCCGCCCGGTTCTCGGGCCCTCCGGTCGGTGGAGGAATTTTTTAAGGTCCTGGGATTGATCTACGATGACCCAGACTGGGTCTCGATGGCGGAATCGAGATTACGTAATCTATTTCAGGGTGAACATTCTGCAGATATGAAAGCACAATGAAATTCCAGCACTCACGATTTTGGTAGCTAAAATCTTCGTCTTTTATTCAGGCAGTAGACATATAAACAGGACATCCACCCACAAGTGCAGCAACCTTGACGCGTTTCGAACAGTAGTTCTTAGTCATAACAATGAGCAGTGTCTCCTCTGGCACCTTTATACCAGTCTGTACTAAAATGTAATTGCTTTTCCCCTCCACCTGAGGGGTGGGGGAGTGTAGGAGGCAGGGAACACTTTAACCTCTTGTTTTCCAGGTGAGGCACTGCTCATATGTTTCACAATAGAAAATTCATGCATCTATACAAAGTCACTGATTATTACAAAAATTTGTGTTGAAAAATAACCATTGAATAAAAACAGTGAACATATTAAAATTGTCAAAGAATGTCAATTGTCAGGATAGCATCAGAACACCATATTGGTTATATATAGCCAACTTATTTGTATGGATCCACATATATTAGTGCTGTGTTGCTAATTCTGGCATGGATCCCTTTTCTCTATTACTGCTCTTGATTGAATTGAAAAAATGCATGCATACATAGCTATGATGAAAGGAAATGTGAAAAAACAGGAAAGTCATGAGTTAGTAGAAATACATAAGTTCATTTTTCTTATTGAGGCCATTTGGATGTCTGGTATTCAACTTAAAAATCCAAAAAGCCTCTCTGAGTCTCACTAAACGTTTAAAATCTCCTCCTCTGTTAGGTAATTTCACCTGTTCAATTGCAAAGGCTTTGAAATTGCGCACCTGGCTTTCGTGTTTACTAATAAAATGTTTAGCCGCATTGGATGTGTTCACACTATGCGGATTTTTTATGTAGTTGAGGTGCTCCAGAATTCGGACCTTAAATTTTCTAGTGGTACATCCCACATATAACATGTCACAGGCTATACATTTTATGATATATACCACCCCCATAGAATTACAATTAATATAAGATTTGATTGGATATATGTGTGAATTATTCGCATCGTGAAAAGTTTTGGTATTTACTGCGTATGTACAAGTGCGGCAGCGCAAACTTCCGCATTTAGTGAAACCCTTGTATATAAGCCAGGGATCCCGTTTATATTTGTTTCGATGTATATACATGGAGGGTGATAAATCATTCCCTATAGTTCTTGGCCGTCTTGACACAATTCTACAACCTTGTTTTAGCGCACAGTGCAATATTTCGTCATCATGAAGAATAGGTAAATATTTTTTAATAATTTGTTGAATTTTTTCAAATTGTTTCCTGTACGTCAAAACAAGTGTAGGTAAATTATCTTTTTCGTTTTTATTTACATTTATATCTGAACTCTCACTTTTTGATATCTGTTTAGAGATATTTTTATTTTTAGGAGTTGAAAAGAGTAAAGCTTCTCTATTTTTCTTTTTAGTTATAGCTAGGCCTCTGGATATCATCCAGTTTGGATATGCTCTTTGTTTTAATCTATTTATAATAGTTTGAGCCTCTATTTCAAAAGCCGCTGTGGTACTGCATTTTCTGTAGGCACGTGTGAATTCTCCCACAGGAATTGATTTTATTGTGTGTAGGGGGTGATGGCTATTTGCCCGTAGTAATGTATTTCCTGTTATTTCCTTGCGGTAGGTTTTAGTTTGTATAATCTGGTTCAGTTTTCCTGTAAGTGTTAAATCAAGAAAATTGATACTTTGCGGATGTTCCGTATATGTAAATTTTAAATTATATGTGTTATTTTCCAGATATTGCATGAAGTGTTGTATGGCAGGTACATCACCACTCCAGATAAGGAGCATATCATCGATGTACCTGCCATACCACACCACATGGTCCGCAAATGGATTTTTAATATTATATACATATGCCTCCTCCCAATAGGACATTGTTAGATTGGCCAGGGAGGGTGAGTACTTCGCACCCATTGATACACCAGATATCTGTACATAGTATATAGAGTTGAATGAAAAATAATTGTGAGACATCAGAAATTGAGTAACCTCCAGAGTATAATCTATAAAATCCTCAGAAAAATTGCTGTATTTGTGCAAATGGAATTCAAGTGCTAGCATCGCCACATGATGTGGTATTGATGGATAAAGCGATACCACATCAATGGACAACCATCTGTAGTTTTCAGCCCAGGTCATGTCATAAAAAGATTGCAGAATTGATGTGGTATCTTTAATATACCCTGGGATTCTTTTGACAAGGGGCTGTAAACTACAGTCTAGCCATTCACCCAGCCTCTCTGTTAGGGATCCAATCCCGCTGACTATGGGGCGTAGAGGGGGAGGAAATTGGCCCTTGTGGACTTTAGGGAGGGCATGCATTATAGGTGTAACTGTAAATTCTACATTTAAATAATTAAATTGTTTTTGGTTAATGTGATTATATTCCAAACCTTTTCGCAAAATCTCAAAAAATTCCCCTTTATATTTGGGTAAAGGGTCAATATCTAACCTTTGATATACTGAGAGATCAGAGAGCAATTTATTCATTTGTTCACAGTACATGTCACAATCCAGGACGACGACGGAGCCTCCCTTATCGGCCATTTTTATAACAATACGTTCATTATCGGCTAGTTGCTTGATTGCTTTTTTATATTTCATAGGCAGGTTGGTATATCCCCCCTCGTCCTGGATGTGACTATGTATTTCTTTTAGCTCCCTCTCTATGATATCTTGAAAGGTGTCCATATTGGTAGTTCTGGACATGATAGGATAGAAATCCGGATTAGTGATTTTAAATTTCTGAGCATCAACACATCTATCATATTCCAGTGATTCCCCTTGAAGATCGGTGAGACATGTTAGGGCCAATTGTTCTTGGAACGATAAATGAAAATATTCATTTTCAATTCTACTTTCCGAACATGTCTGATCGATATTTCGTATGGGCTCATTCATATCCACATCACTGAAATGTCTGGTCACTGTCAGTTGTCTTATAAATCTATTTATATCTAATAAAGTAGAAAATAAATCAAAATTGACAGAAGGTACAAAATTTAAACCTAGTTTGAGAACTTCAATTTGTTCAGTTGAGAGGATTGTGGCAGACAAATTTATAACATCTAATTGTGCACAGTCAGCTATCTTTGTTGGTAGCGTGTTGACCTGGTTTGGGGCGTTTTTGTGTTTACGTCCCGCCCGGCGCACTCGTTTTTTGACGATTTTGTTGCAGTATCCTCCTTTTTATTTTTATTGTTCTCCAGGTTAATATTTTTAGATTTTCTATAGTATGACAGTTTGGGTTTCGCTCCATATTCCATGATTTGCTGAGGGCTTTGTGGTAAATCCTGTGAGCCATCAGAGGTGTCAGCGGTATCCAGTTCAGAGGAAAAACTCACTCTTGGTGATTTATTTTGGGACTTTGATTTATAAATCTGCAGAGGCTTACTGTGTTGAGTTTAAGAGATGGGCGACCAAATCAAAGTGGAATGATCCCGCGTTACGTAGTCAGTTTTGTCAGGGGTTATCTGAGAGATTGAAAGATGCCCTTGCTTTTCATGAGTACCCGGATTCTTTGGAGAATGCAATGTCTTTAGCAGTACGGTTAGATAGACGTATCAGAGAAAGGAGTAGGGCTCCCTCCGCGCAAGGGATCCCTTCTGTGAGTGGTTTCGTCTCGACTGCCTCCCCGGGTGATGTTACAGGTAACTCTGGGGTAGCGGAGGAACCCATGCAGCTGGGTCAGGTTTCTTGCCGTTCTGATAGTAGAAACTTTAGGAGATTGCACAAACTGTGTTACTACTGTGGGAAAAGTGGTCATTTTGTTTTGGCTTGTCCTTTTGTTAAACCGCAGGTGGAAGAGAAAAAGAAAAAAAAAACTTTCCTGACTCTAGGTGGTGTGAATGGTGTGGTAGAGCAGGCAGGTATGCAAGCTCCCTGCAATTCCCGTTTTCTCCTTCCAGCTAGGGAGGCGCTAGAGTCAAGAGAATTTTTTGTTGAAGTATTCCTTGACTGTGGTGCTGGGGTAAACCAAATTGACTTCCTTTTTCTTCAAAATCTAGGTCTAAGTACTTGCACTTTAGAAAAAGAGATTCAGGTTTTTGCAATTGATTCTTCCCCTCTTTCTCAAAGGAGTCTCACTCACATTGCTCATGGTATTCACTTAAGGGTGGGTGATTCACATGTTGAGATTATGTCTTGTTTTGTCATGAAGGATTTGCCAGCTCCTATAGTTTTGGGGTTACCATGGTTGACTAAACCTAACCCAATTATAGATTGGCAAGCAAGACAAATCATTGGTTGGAGTGAGTTTTGTTCGGATAATTGTCTGGGCACATCTATCTCTGGTGTGTCCACTACGGCTTTACCTCAGTACCTCTCAGATTTTTTGGATGTCTTTTCGGAGGGTGGGGCTCCGGAATTGCCCCCTCATCGTGACTATGATTGTCCAGTTAATCTCATCCCAGGAGCTAAGTTGCCAAAGTCTCGGCTTTACTACCTCTCTCAACCCGAAAGAAAGGTCATGCGAAAGTATATCGCCGAGAGTTTGGCAAAAGGTCATATTAGGCCATCTAAGTCTCCGGTGGCAGTAGGTTTGTTCTTTGTAAAAAAAAAGAATGGATCGCTGAGACCGTGTTTGGCTTTCCAGGAATTGAACCGTATTACGGTCTGGGATCCATATCCCCTGCCTTTGATCGCTGACCTTTTTGATCAGATTGTTGGAGCCAAGGTGTTCTCAAAGTTGGATTTGAGAGGGGCCTACAATCTGATCAGAATCAAGGAGGGGGATGAGTGGAAAACGGCCTTCAATACGCACGAGAGTCATTTTGAGAACCTGGTTATGCCTTTTGGGTTGACGAACGCGCCAGCAGTATTTCAGCGATTCGTCAATGACATTTTTCATCATTTGGTGGGGAGGTTCGTAGTAGTTTACTTGGATGACATTTTAATTTACTCTCCTAATCTGAAGACCCATCAGGATCATGTGAGACAGGTTTTGACGATCCTTCGGGAGAATAAATGATATGCCAAATTGGAGAAATGTTTGTTTTCGGTGCAAGAGCTTCCGTTCTTGGGATATCTGCTTTCTGATTCTGATTTTCGTATGGACCCCGAAAAGGTCCGGGTGGTTCTGGAATGGGACCGACCAGAGAATCAGAAAGCTTTGATGCAGTTCTTGGGGTTTACGAATTATTATAGAAAATGTATTTCGAACTATTCTACCATAGTAAAACCTCTCACTGATATGACTAAGAAGGGCGCCGACGTCTCTGTCTGGTCGGATGAGGCATTGCAGGCCTTTTCGGCTATTAAGGAGGGTTTTGCGTCTGCTCCCATTCTGGTGCAGCCGGATGTGTCTCAGCCATTCGTAGTGGAGGTTGATGCATCAGAAGTGGGGGTTGGATCGGTGCTGTCACAGGGTTCATCCCCTGGCAAATGGGTCCCGTGTGCCTTTTTCTCAAAGAAGCTCTCGGTCGCCGAGAGGAATTATGATGTTGGAGATAGAGAGTTGTTGGCTATCAAGTTGGCCTTTGAGGAATGGCGTCACTGGTTGGAGGGGGCGTCTCACCCCGTTACGGTATATACAGATCATAAGAATTTGGTTTACCTGCAATTTGCCAAGTGTCTGAACCCTAGACAGGCCAGAGGGTCACTGTTCTTTACCAGGTTCAATTTTGTGGTTAACTTTCGCCCAGGGGTTAAGAACGTCAAGGCAGATGCCTTGTCTCGCAGCTTTCCTGGGGTAGGTGATTCAGAGAATCCTGCGCCGATTTTAGCGGATGGGGTGGTGGTCTCCGCTCTGTACCCTGAATTGGAGATGGAGGTGTTGGGAGCCCAGGGAGGTTGTTTGTTCCTGAGGGCCTGCAATACAAGGTGTTCAAGGAACATCACGATACTGTCCTTGCTGGACATCCTGGTGGTAAGTCCACCTGTGATCTGGTGTTCCGGAGGTTCTGGTGGCCAGGGTTACGTAAGAGCATTGAGGATTACGTGACAGCTCGTGAAACCTGTGCTCGGTCAAAGGTTGCTCATACTCGACCGGCTGGTTCACTTCTTCCATTGTCTATTCTGTCTCGTCCTTAGACGCACTTGTCTATGGACTTTATTATGGATCTGCCGAGTTCCTCCGGGAGAACAGTGATTTTGGTGGTAGTTGACCATTTCAGTAAAATGGCTCACTTTATATCATTAACTAGTCTGCCTAACGCCAAGACTCTTGCGCAGATTTTTGTGGATAATATTGTGAAATTGCATGGTATTCCTTCGGATGTGGTTTCTGATAGGGGAATGCAGTTTGTCTCCAAGTTTTGGAGGGCATTCTGCTCTCGGCTTGGCATTCAACTTTCATTCTCTTCGGCTTTTCATCCGCAGTCGAATGGTCAGACGGAGCGTACTAATCAAAACCTGGAGACCTACTTGAGGTGCTTTGTGGCGGAGAATCAGGAGGACTAGTCCTCATTCATGTCCCTAGCAGAGTTTGCGTTGAATAACCGTAGGCAAGAGTCCATGGGTAAGTCGCCATTTTTTGGCGCATACGTTTTTCATCCTCAGTTTGGTACCTTTTCTGGGACTGGTTCCTCTGGGATGCCAGAGGAGGAGAGATTTTCTTCTGCCTTATCCTCCATCTGGCGGAGGATCCAAGGGAATTTGGAGAAGATGGGTGAGAGGTATAAACGAATGGCTGACAAGAGACGTGTGACTGGTCCGGACCTGTGTGTGGGTGATCTGGTGTGGTTGTCCACTAAAAATATCAAATTGAGAGTGCCATCTTGGAAACTGGGTCCAAGATTTTTTGGTCCATACAAAATATCTGCGGTGATCAATCCTGTAGCGTTTCGGCTGGATCTTCCGCAGACTTGGAGGATCCATGATGTGTTCCACAGGTCTTTACTAAAAAAATACGTGAAACCGGTAGAACCATCGCCATTGCCTCCTCCTCCTGTTCTGGTCGATGGAAACTTGGAGTTCGAGATCTCCAGGATTCTCGACTCTAGAATTCTTCGGGGTTCCCTTCAGTACCTGGTGCACTGGAGGGGATACGGCCCTGAGAAGAGGATGTGGGTTCAGGCGCTGGATGTCAACACCAGCCGACTGGTGAGGGCTTTTCATAGAGCCCATCCGGATAAGGTTGGTCCGGGGTGTCCAGAGATCACCCGTAGAAGGGGGGGTACTGTCATGCCCTGCTTTTACTATGTGCGGAGGTCGGCCAGAATAGAAGCACGGGTTTAGTGTTTTGTTTTGGAGCCGTGCTGGATCCGCCTCCCATCAGGTGCACTGGGTGGGGTCATTAGTTTAAATAGCACTCCATCCCAGTGCTCTGAGCGGGTTATAGAAATCATTCTGGCCTTGGAAGCAAGAAAGGAAGGTTGTCTGTTCCAGCTCAGAAAAGATAAGTGTGGTTTCAGTTTTTGTTGTTTGCTATCTTGGTTGTGTTGGTGTCATCTCTCCCATCCAGGTTCTGTGCGAGCAGGCTGCGCCTATTCCCCTTTTCACCATGTCAGGGAATCTAGGGTGTTTTAGCCCAGGCACACATCATTCCTACCATCTAGGTCTGAATGTGGGCTGATTAGAGCAGGGAGAGAAGTCAGGGATTTGCTAGGAGGTGACCCTTCCCCTGCTTCTCGCCTAGAGCCTGGTTTGCTGGTTTATCTGTATGTCTGATATCCCGTCCGGCATGACAGGAATGGGTAATTGCTGCATTCCCCCTCCTTAACTTAGAAGATTTTGCTTTAATACTATGTCCCACATTTCTGCTAGATCACATTGAATTTCATCCATTGACCTCCCTTGGATGTAGTATCCCTTTTTCACGCTCCCTCTCCGGCGTGGATCCCTGATTCGCTGCTAACCGTAATCAACATGGTAGGTGCAGAAAAGAACAACGAAAGTTGATAGAGCAGATATCCATTTGAATCGTGAACATCACTGGGACGTGCGACATGGTGGGGCAATATGTTTGCACACGCCTACACAAACTGACTGATGGTTCTGCCTCCTGCAACTCCTGGGTCTCCAAATTGGGCGCATGGCCTGAGCTTGCCCTTTATGCCTTGGAGGTGCTGGCCTGCCCTGCAGCTAGTGTATTGTCTGAACGTGTGTTTAGCACGACTGGGGGGGGGGGGCTATCATAGGTTATATTTTACAATGTTTTGGGGTGTACCCTAATTTAAAAAAATAAAAATAAATTGAAAACCAAAAAGCAGTGTAGGCTACCTCCTCCTCCTCCACCGCCGCTTCCACCTACACCGCTGAAGAGAAATGTGACTCCATCTTGTCTTCTCTTACATGTACAGAATTGTTATAATATCTCACCCACGCACTGTTTTCCATCCCGCCCTCTGTGAGTTAGGTTTCCTTATCTGTCCCAGGACAGATTCTGGGAATATCCTAGAACTAGAACAAATGTTCTGTCTCATTCAGGGTCATTCGGCACCCCTGCGTACATTCTTATATGTGACGTATTACATACCATACAAGGATGTTCCGGTAGTATCTGTATGAGCACCAAGGTTTATCTTTTATGATTGGTTTAATGCTGTTGTTATGCAAACTTTTCTACTGCCTATATAAGGCCAAGCTATAGCATAATAAAGTTAGAGCGTTTCTCAGTGATGTGTGTGTGTCTGTTATTGCCAACTGAGAAACATCTCTCCTGACGTCAGTGTCTCAAACCAAGGTTGTCGTAGAGGTCCAGAAAGGTCCAAATCCTTTCAGTTTGGGGGCTCCGTCTGGGATAGAGAAGGCCATCCTCATGTCCAGTAAGAGAGACATCCCCTTTGTCTACTGTCCGGTCCGAGGGCACTGGCCACATCTCTACCCGTGAGTTTTTATTATGTATCCGGGATACATTGTTAAGCCTTAAAAATAGACCCCGAGAGTTTATAATAAGTACTTGGAGTACTTTCATGAATAAGGCCGGCACTTGGAGTACCACACACGGCATAGAGTCTCAGGGAGATCTATCCGTAAGTTGGTTTGTGTCAGGGACACACCATAGGATCTCTGGGAGATCTACAGTGGGATGCGAAAGTTTGGGCAACCTTGTTAATCGTCATGATTTTCCTGTATAAATCGTTGGTTGTTACGATAAAAAATGTCAGTTAAATATATCATATAGGAGACACACACAGTGATATTTGAGAAGTGAAATGAAGTTTATTGGATTTACAGAAAGTGTGCTATAATTGTTTAAACAAAATTTGGTGGGTGCATAAATTTGGGCACTGTTGTCATCTTATTGATTCCAAAATCTTTAGAACTAATTATTGGAACTCAAATTGGCTTGGTAAGCTCAGTGACCCCTGACCTACATACACAGGTGAATCCAATTATGAGAAAGAGTATTTAAGGGGGTCAATTGTAAGTTTCCCTCTTCTTCTGAAGAGTAGCAACATGGGGGTCTCAAAACAACTCTCAAATGACCTGAAGACAAAGATTGTTCACCATCATGGTTTAGGGGAAGGATACAGAAAGCTGTCTCAGAGATTTCAGCTGTCTGTTTCCACAGTTAGGAACATATTGAGGAAATGGAAGACCACAGGCTCAGTTCAAGTTAAGGCTCGAAGTGGCAGACCAAGAAAAATCTTGGATAGACAGAAGCGACGAATGGTGAGAACAGTCAGAGTCAACCCACAGACCAGCACCAAAGACCTACAACATCATCTTGCTGCAGATGGAGTCACTGTGCATCGTTCAACCATTCGGCGCACTTTACACAAGGAGATGCTGTATGCGAGAGTGATGCAGAGGAAGCCTTTTCTCCGCCCACAGCACAAAAAGTGCCACTTGAGGTGGGCTAAAGCACATTTGGACAAGCCAGCTTCATTTTGGAATAAGGTGCTGTGGACTGATGAAACTAAAATTGAGTTATTTGCCCATAACAAGGTGCGTTATGCATGGAGGAAAAAGAACACAGCATTCCAAGAAAAACACCTGCTACCTACAGTAAAATATGGTGGTGGTTCCATCATGCTGTGGGGCTGTGTGGCCAGTGCAGGGACTGGGAATCTTGTCAAAGTTGAGGGACGCAGGGATTTCACTCAGTATCAGCAGATTCTGGAGACCAATGTCCAGGAATCAGTGACAAAGCTGAAGCTGGATCTTTCAACAAGACAATGACCCTAAACACTGCTCAAAATCCACTAAGGCATTTATGCAGAGGAACAAGTACAACGTTCTGGAATGGCCATCTTAGTCCCCAGACCTGAATATAATAGAAAATCTGTGGTGTGACTTAAAGAGAGCTGTCCATTCTCGGAAGCCATCAAACCTTAATGAACTAAAGATGTTTTGTAAAATACCTTCAACCAGAATCCAGACTCTAATTGGAACCTACAGGAGGCGTTTAGAGGCTGTAATTTCTGCAAAAGGAGGATCTACTAAATATTGATTTCATTTCTTTTTTTGTGGTGCCCAAATTTATGCACCTGCCTAATTTTGTTTAAACAATTATAGCACACTTTCTGTAAATCCAATAAACTTCATTTCACTTCTCAAATATCACTGTGTGTGTCTCCTATATGATATATTTAACTGACATTTTTTATCGTAACAACCTACAGGAAAATCATGACGATTAGCAAGGTTGTCCAAACTTTCGCAACTGTCGACAGAGATTTTTTTTTTTGTACCAGGGGTACATGTAAGATACATAGAGTGTTAAGATTCATCTGTTTGTGTGAGAGCTATTGTTCTGGTGGTAAGTGCAAAAACATATCTCACTGTAATATTATCACTCTGTCATTTGATATATTTTCTTACTGTGGGTGGAGGAAAATTTAAGTGTGAGTTTCCCCCTCCCAACCAGGGACTGCAGGCTGCAAATAGTGACAGTCTCATGTTGACTGTAAAGCAGAATGTTTTCTCATGGATCTCAGACAAAATACAAGACTTTGCAAAACATTTATATGAGAAGGAGGCAGCGGGATGCTTTGAGATCAGGAAGATACAGACCCCCACACATAGTTACAAAAGTTCAGGAGCCAACACGTGAGTAAACAGAGACAGCCGAGACATTTCTTAGTTGCTGTCAGCCATTTACTGCAGAAGATGTCTATTTCAGCGTGATAGACTTGAAAAATGCTTTCTTCTCTATCCCGGTTGACAAGTAGACCAGACTCTTTTTGCATATTCCTTTGAGGGTCGTCAACTCACCTGGAGCAGGATGCCCCTGGGATATGCTGATTGACCTGTAGTGTACAGCATTGTCCTCCAAGCTAGTTAAAAACACTGGCACCCCCAGGGTTCTGTGCTCCTGCAATACGTGGATGATTTGTTATTGTCAGAGGAGGCCAATGTAACAGATGGTTTATCTTTGTTGAAATGGTTGTCTGAATGTGGACACAAGGTGTCACGCAAGAAAATGCAATGGTGTAAAAAGCAAGTTGAATACTTGGGCTTTGTTCTCACAAAGGGAGAAAGGAGAATCAGCACAGAAAAAGTCCAGTCTGTTGCGGGTCTGGTCACCCCGCACACCAAGAAAGAAATGTTATCTTTCCTTGGTATGATAAACTACTGCAGACAATGGATTCCTGATTGCTCTTACTATGACAATGTAATGAGACAAGCCACTCTGGCAAACATGCCAGATCTCATCAGGTGGTCTGAGGCAATGTTTAATGCATATGACTATTTGAAATGTTCTTTAATGACAAGTCCAGGTTTGGGCCTCCCTGACTACAAACTCACATTCCACGTATATGCTCGACAAAATTGTAAAACCATGGCGGGTGTGCTGACACAATATCACAGAGGCAAGTTACGTCCTTGTGCCTTTTTCTCAAAGGTGGTTCTGGCATCTGGCCTGTCTGAGATCTCTTGCAGCCTGTGCTATGATGGTTGAGCTTGCAACGCCACTCACAATGGGACATGAGACTATCCTGTACACCACACAGGATAGTCTTAGGCTACTTTCACACTAGCGTTCGGGTGTCCGCTTGTGAGCTCCGTTTGAAGGCGCCCACAAGCGGCCCCAAACGCATCCGTACTGCCCTAATGCATTCTGAGTGGACGTGGATCCGCTCAGAATGTATCAGTCTAGCAGCGTTCAGCCTCCGCTCCGCTCATCAGGCGGACACCTGAACGCTGCTTGCAGCGTTCGGGTGTCCGCCTGGCCGTGCGGAGGCGTGCGGATCCGTCCAGACTTACAATATAAGTCAATGGGGAAGGATCCGTTTGAAGATGACACACTATGGCTCAATCTTCAAACGGATCCGTCCCCCATTGACTTTACATTGAAAGTCTGGACGGATCTGTCTGAGGCTACTTTCACACTTAGAAATTTTTTAACATTATAATGCAGACGGATCCGTACTGAACGGAGCCACCGTCTGCATTATATGAGCGGATCCGTCTCAGACGGATCCGCTCTGAACGCAAGTGTGAAAGTAGCCTAAGGCCTTCTCAAAGGCATACACACATAGCACATGTCCACACAAAGACTATCTGGATGTGAGATTCTACTCCTCAGCAATCCCTCCCTCAAAATCAAATACGCAACACACACCTCAGGTCCAGCACCTATCTTGAATGCCCGACTAGGAATTAAAGGACCTGAGGATCACTTGACAGAGGCACATGATTGTATACATGCCATACAACATAACACACATGTTGTCCTGGAAGCCAGACCCACCACATACCAATCTGCACAAGCAGCAGAATTAATTGCACTCACGAGAGCATGCATACTACATGAAGGCAAGCCAGTCACCATTTACACTGACAGCAGGTATGCACATGAAGTGGTCTGGGACCACGGGGTCATTTGGCAAAGGAAGCGATTCATTGTAGCTGATGGTAAGCACATCTCACATTCACAACTTGTCATACAACTTTTAGAAGCCATAAGATTTCCCTCACAGATTGCAATTGTCCACTGGAGGGAGCATACTGGTGGTAAAGATCATGTGTCCCAAGGCAATGCCCTGGCAGACACGGAGGCCAAGAAGGCTGCACTGATGGCCCCGGCCACATTGCAAATGGTGAATTTAGTACCTCCTTCACTTAAGTTAACTCAGATGCTTGTGGATCTCCAGTCCTCAGCTACTGATGATGAAATGGCCAATTGGTGTTATCCAATCTTGCAGAAGAATCCTAGGACAGGATTAAGCTGCAAAGAGGGGGAAACATGCATACCACGGCACAGCTCCCCTCTGTTCATTGCACATTTTCATGGAGTAGGACACAACAACATTCAAACAACACACATGCTGCTGGCACAGAATTTCTATATTACAGGCATTAAACAGTTAGTCTCAGATAATGTGGGAAGGTGTATCACATGTTTGAGGAACAACCCAAACACCAATGTAACCAGATTGATTAAAACCCTAAGTGAAATTGAGGAAAATGTTGCTTGTAAGTCTCCTTGTCTTCCACAGGAACCAACTCACCCATTCCAAGTGGGAGATATTGTGCTGATAAAGAAATTAAAGAATGGAAAATTCGCAGGAGACTTCACCTACGGACCACTGACGCACAGCTGTACTTACCGAAGAAGCACCTACATGGATCCACGCCACCAGAGTGAAACTGGTAAAGGAGGCACCCGAAAAGGAGGTAATAACGGGGACAGACAGTCCTGACCTCGGAAAAGGACAAAGTGAGGTACTAATGGGAGCAGACAGCTCTGACCTCCACCAGGATGCACTCCCTCAATTCTGGAAGATGGCACAGATGGTCCACTTGGACTGTGGGATTACTGACGATCCTAATGACTCTGCCGGAGGATAACAAAGCTGAAGTTGCTATAACTCAGAAAGGTGGAATCACTACCTTCTGGTACAATTCCTCCAGTTCTCACGTTGCAACTTACTCCTTCTGTTTATGCAGCATAATGAAGTGCAGTCCTTTCACGAGATGCGGAAACCACTATAAGAATGGACATACCCTCAGAAACAAACAAACCCCCTTAAACCCCTATGCTCTGCAAGATCCACATAAAGAGAGAAAGAGAAGAAGAGAAAGAGAGAAAGATAAAGGAGAACTTAGAATCTGCATGACCAAGCATTGGAGTTAGCAAGGCAACCTGCTACTACAGCCATTCAGACTTTGTTGCTGTGAGGGACACCATTAAGATATTTTCCCACTTGGTCACCTCCTGGCCAGACATGCCTTCAAAACACTCTATCCTGCAGTGGACATTATAGCAATTATTGTCAGAGTACTATTGCCAACCATAGATTCTACTGAGAAAGTTCAGCAAGATATTGTACAAACAGATCCACAACTCTGCATCCTTGCCTATATCCATACACAGTTATCTGTGAGATAATTGCATTGTGACTGCTAAAGCTGGATGTATTATAACTCCCATTTTGCTCTATAGTAAAGGTAGACATTTTTCTACCACTGGCTTGGTTTCCTGACTCCTACATCATACACTGGCTACATGGTGCTAGGGAGCAATGATGTGAGGACAGATGCTGTAATTAACTTTGACAGCCAGAGCCATTACCACTCCCATTCTCCACTCTGGCTCCTCATGGGCTCACTGCATACCCATCAAGCCTTACAAAATAGTTATGCAGAGGATCCAATAGCTCTAGAGACTCACTTGGATGTCCTGTCCAAATTAATATGGAATAGCATTAAATCTCAGCTCTGTTACAATCCAAAAAATGAAAATGATCTGTCACTTCCCACTGGATTAGAATAGATATTTACATTTGCCTTCACTGTTAGTTTTCTATGACATATTTGTGAGACAGAAAATAACAGAATTATTCAGTTCCTTGGAATAGAATATTTATTAATTATTTATTGAAAAAAATATTTTCTTACAATGAAAATATTTATCTACAGGAAATCCACTCAGACACATTATATATGACATTTAATTAAAGGACATTAAAATCGGTTTATAAGATTGTATATTCCTTAAATAACTTTCTGCAATATTCATGTTTTTTATAGAATATTAATCCAATTTTATCGCCTTAAACTTATAGAACTGTTTTAAATATCAGCAGTTTAGGATAAAACATTTGCATTCATTGTGCATTAGCTGCAGAAGTATCTCTGGGGACGTATTCTGTGCAGGACTCCAGTGTAATAAATGAACTGGCCTGTTAGGAGCCTTGAGGTAACGTTTTCCATATTTACATATTTGGTTTTCTTACATTTACAATTTTTAATTTTTTATTTTATGTGGCCCAAAATGAAACCTTTGAGCCCTGGGCTAACCAAGATTTTTTTGCCAGCTGAACTGAACCCTATTCATTGATTTAAAGGATGTCCAATAGAAAGATCAGTGTTTCCACAACATTCATTAAAGGGGTTGTCCCATTAATTCAACTTATCACCTATCAATAAGTTACGAGATAAGTGTCTGATTGCGGAGGTCTGATCGCTGTGGCCAATAACAATCAAACATTGAGGTCTGAGTTCAAGCATTATCTCTGCAGTCCATAGAGTTATGGAACAGCAGTCAGCATTCATGACCACCACTTCATTCAAATGGGGGAGCATGGGCCCCTGACGAAGCTGGACTGGCAAAACACGAGTTGGGTGGACTCTTGATGAAAGCAATTTGTTTTTATGACTAACATTTTTATGATCCATTGTAAGTAGAATAAAACCTGCTGATTGCGATATTACCTGGTGGAACTACACTATTTGTACTATAACTTCCCACTAGGGTGCAGGTGTACGTGAGTGCACCAGCCTCTGGTAACCGATTGTTTGGCTACAAGGTGGAATAACCTGAGCATTGGAAAGAAGGGTCTGAGATTGGAACTTTACACTCAGAAGGCAGCGCAATCAACATTTTCTGGGAATTTTGACTGTGAAGCGATATGAACCCAAGTCGCTTGGTGGAGCTGCAGCGCCGATAAGTAACCACAAAGATTAGAGACTGTTTTCTTTTTATAAAGCATTGTTTCTCTGGCCTCAATTTCTATAGACCATAGCACTTCTCACCTGTCCTGCTGACTGTTGTTGAATGTATCCACTCTCCTCTTCGGCATCTGTGGGTGTCGTAATGATTGTATTCAGTACATCCTACTGCTGGTTAACATGGCATTAGAAGTTCTCCTGCGCTGCTTCAGCAATAGTACTAGTTATTGTGAATTGTCTATTTTGAGACAACAGAACAATAAATATGATGAACATAATAATTCTGTCCATTAGCCACCTTCATTCACTCTGAGAACAGACTGCACATGCGCTAATTTCCTTATCAGTTGTCCGTCAGTCACATATGCAACTAGTAATATAAACTGGCCAATGCCTTAAACCCCCTAACAGTCATGTTAAAATTGGAAAAAACCCTCCCAAAATGGTCATTTTTTTAATTGTAGATTTTTTATGTGTGTCTGCAGTAAATCCTGTTGGCGCATAACTCAGGAAACACTATTTCATTTTTAACCCCTTAGTGACATTATTCATTTTAGCCTTAAAGACCAATAATATTTCCCCCTTTGTGTTCTAGCAGCCATAACTTTTAAATTTTTCTAATTTTTTTATTTTATTTTGCGGGATTAGTTGTAGGTTAATTTAGGAACCACTTTGAGTTATATAGTGTATTCAATAACTTTTATTATTTTATTTTTTGGGGAAAGATAAAAAAAAGCAGTAATTTTTGCATTATTTTGTGGGTTATTTTTTACTGTGTTCACTGTGTGGTAAAAATAACACAATTTTATTATGTGGGTCAGTACATTGATGATAATACCACATTTTCTCCCCTCATGCAGCCTGTCAGATCTGCTGCTGCTCCCTCATTCTCCTCCAGACTGAAGAGGAGAAGGGGGGGGGGGGGCTGCTTTAACTGCTCATATCTCTGGTTTGGTACCAGCTACAGATATGGGCTGGTACCAAATATTTTTGTTTAAAAGCTGGCGTTCCAAGCATTCAGACAATACCAGAATGACAGCAACACCTTCAGTACAGGGGAAGAAATCACTGATAGAAATCGGGTGTGATGAAAACAACCTCGCCACTGGGTGGTGGAGAGGCCTGGCTACCAGCCTCTTGCCCTAGGATTATGGGCCCTCTCATCAGCCAGGCTTCCTTTGTTCACAAAGGACTTTTACTAACGTTTAAACCCCTGGTCTAATTTGTGCCATTTTGGGATATGTTGAATGTCTATGTGTACTATAAAGGGTGGGACATTGTATATTGGAGTGGTCATGTCTGTCCTATTGTCTCCACGTGTGTATTGGCGATTTCCTTTTGTCCTGAGAGATAATTAAATTACGCCTCAGTTGTCTCCAGGACAGAAGACATTGTGTGTTCTCCTGCCTGTGATACAATTGCATCAACCCATTGTGTGGGGTAATTGTATCACAGGCAGAGGGGAGGATTTTGTGTGGGAGTGTCTGAGTGTATTGTATGTGTTTATTGGTTGTTTTTACAAAACCCTGTGGGTGGTACCCTTGTTGGAAAATGTGTATAAGTCAATGCTTGTGTGTTCAATAAAGAGTTCCTGTTTTACCCTTCATCATGTTGAGGCTGGTGTTTAGGTAACTGATCGACACTGGGGATTGCTATACGCTGAAGATTTGCTATACTCTCCTGGCTAATACTATTAGCTCTTGTAAGAGCTGTTCCTGCTCTCTGGATTTAGGAGAGGTTCACCCACTGGAGCCTGGAGCCTCGTCGTAGGTCCAGGTTGGGTAGGAGACGGCGAGACCTCAACCAAGCTTCGGCGGTTCGTGGGGTCTGCAGTGCTTACGGTGTCAAGTGGAGTGCTTGGAGTCCTCGGGAAGCGCTAGGAGCATCTATCGACGGAGGTACCCGGTCGGGGTGCTAAGAGATCCGTTACATCGGGATGCTGTAATGCAGCTGAAAGTGAAAGTAAAAAGCAGATTTTACTCAAGATTATTCCCGACTCGATTTCTAACAGTGATTTCTCCTCTGTTGCTTGGGCTAATGCTGTCATTTTGTTCTTGTATGAAAACCTGGAATGTCAGCTTTGAAAGAAAGCTGCTACCATTCAGGAGATATCAGCATCTAAAGCAGCCCCCCTTCTCCATAACAGTTAGCTACTATTCCCACTGCTGGAGCTGGACTCGGGGAAAACAGTTAGGTGGTTAAATTCCAGTTGCCTTGTACTAATAGTCAACTAGTCATTAGTGATGAGTGGCAGGGGTCATATTCAAATTTGCGATATTTCGCAAATATTTTGTAGAATATTCGTCGAATATTCGCAAATTCGAATATTCGTTATATTCTACAATTTCTTTTACTCGAAAAATCGGCAAGGTAATGATTGTGTAATATGCGAATTTTCGGATTCAAATTTTTTATTGCAAATTTTTCAATGTACAACTATTAGACAAAGAAGATTATAGCACTATATTAGTTAAATTGCTCTATATTCGATTTTTTTTTTAAATATTCGCTATATTGCTATAACTTAGTTTTCTCGAATATTCGTAATATTCTAAAACAAGAATATATAGCAATATAGCGAATATTTGATAAAACGAATGCAGAGCAATTTAGCTAATATAGTGCTATAATCTTTTTTTTTATAGTTGTCATTTTTTTCCAATCTGAACTTCAGATGAGAAAAAAATTACAACTATTAGACAAAGATTATAGCACTATATTAGCTAAATTGCTCTATATTCGTTTTGTTTTTTTTTATATTCGCTATATTGCTATAACTTTATTTTTTCAAATATTCGTAATATTCTAAAACAAGAATATATAGCAATATAGCAAATATTCGAAAAAAAAAACGAATATAGAGCAATTTAGCTAATATAGTGCAATAATCTTCTTTGTTTAATAGTTGTAATTTTTTTCTCATCTGAAGTTCAGATTGGAAAAAAAATTACAACTATAAAAAAAAATGATTATAGCACTATATTAGCTAAATTGCTCTATATTAGTTTTTTCGAATATTCGCTATATTGCTATAACTTGTTTTTTTCGAATATTCGTAATATTCTAAAACAAGAATACAGTGGAATGTGAAAGTTTGGGCAACCTTGTTAATCGTCATGATTTTCCTGTATAAATCGTTGGTTGTTACGATAAAAAATGTCAGTTAAATATATATTATTGGAGACACACACAGTGATATTTGAGAAGTGAAATAAAGTTTATTGGATTTACAGAAAGTGTGCTATAATTGTTTAAAAAAAAATTAGGCAGGTGCATAAATTTGGGCACTGTTGTCATTTTATTGATTCCAAAACCTTTAGAACTAATTATTGGAACTCAAATTGGCTTGGTAAGCTCAGTGACCCCTGACCTACATACACAGGTGAATCCAATTATGAGAAAGAGTATTTAAGGGGGTCAATTGTAAGTTTCCCTCCTCTTTAAATTTTCTCTGAAGAGTAGCAACATGGGGGTCTCAAAACAACTCTCAAATGACCTGAATACAAAGATTGTTCACCATCATGGTTTAGGGGAAGGATACAGAAAGCTGTCTCAGAGATTTCAGCTGTCTGTTTCCACAATTAGGAACATATTGAGGAAATGGAAGACCACAGGCTCAGTTCAAGTTAAGTCTCGAAGTGGCAGACCAAGAAAAATCTCGGATAGACAGAAGCGACGAATGGTGAGAACAGTCAGAGTGAACCCACAGACCAGCACCAAAGACCTACAACATCATCTTGCTGCAGATTGGAGTCACTGTGCATCGTTTAACCATTCGGCGCACTTTAGACAAGGAGATGCTGTATGCGAGAGTGATGCAGAGGAAGCCTTTTCTCCGCCCACAGCACAAAAAGTGCCGCTTGAGGTGGGCTAAAGCACATTTGGACAAGCCAGCTTCATTTTGGAATAAGGTTCTATGGACTGAAGAAAATAAAATTGAGTTATTTGGCCATAACAAGGGGTGTTGTGCATGGAGGAAAAAGAACATAGCATTCCAAGAAAAACACCTGCTACCTACAGTAAAATATGGTGGTGGTTCCATCATGCTGTGGGGCTGTGTGGCCAATGCAGGGACTGGGAATCTTGTCAAAGTTGAGGGACGCAGGGATTCCACTCAGTATCAGCAGATTCTGGAGACCAATGTCCAGGAATCAGTGACAAAGCTGAAGTTGCGCCGGGGCTGGATCTTTCAACAAGACAACGACCCTAAACACTGCTCAATATCCACTAAGGCATTTATGCAGAGGAACAAGTACAACGTTTCTGGAATGGCCATCTCAGTCCCCAGACCTGAATATAATAGAAAATCTGTGGTGTGACTTAAAGAGAGCTGTCCATGCTCGAAAGACATCAAACCTGAATGATCTAAAGATGTTTTGTAAAGAGGAATGGTCCAAAATACCTTCAACCAGAATCCAGACTCTCATTGGAACCTACAGGAAGCGTTTAGAGGCTGTAATTTCTGCAAAAGGAGGATCTACTAAATATTGATTTCATTTATTTTTTGTGGTGCCCAAATTTATGCACCTGCCTAATATTGTTTAAACAATTATAGCACACTTTGTAAATCCAATAAACTTCATTTCACTTCTCAAATATCACTGTGAGTGTCTCCTATATGATATATTTAACTGACATTTTTTATCGTAACAACCAACGATTTATACAGGAAAATCATGACGATTAACAAGGTTGCCCAAACTTTTGCATCCCACTGTATATAGCAATATAGCGAATATTCGCAAAAAAACGAATATAGAGCAAAATTCGCAAACACTACTACTCCTAAAGTCAAGTATATTGCAGCCTTCTTATTGGCCCAGAGGGATCATGTGTACTGATAAAAAAATAAAAAATAAATCTGAATATTCTAAATTACGAATACATATAACTATATTTGAAATATTCGCAAATTTTCGTAGTACCTATATTTGCGATAAAAATTCAAAATTCGAATATTCGTGATCAACACTACAAGTCATTTACATTCAGGGCATCAACCTCAGCGCTGGGAGGACAAGGGAGCCATTGGTTCCCTGCCTGCTGGTCTTTACTTTGTTGTGATGTAGACAGCACAATGACGTCATTATGCTGCCTGCTTGCTCTGCAGATGCCAAACTGGCCTAAAAATGCTGGGACTGCATCACTGGATAATTTTGTGGGACCGAGGAAGGATGATAGTTATATACCTATGTATACTGGGGCACAGAGCATGAACACATTACATAAAGGGGCAAAGAGCAGGTGTTTTGTAAAAATGAATGAGTAGAAGTTTTCCCCAGTAACATTTCAGTGACCAATATGTTGTGCCCAGCTTGTGCAATTTGAAACACACCATACCCTTTAGGGTGAGTTCACATCAACGTTATGAATTCTGTTATTGCTTTCCATTATAACATGGTTATAACGGAAAATAATGTAATTCGTAAGACGGAATTCAATATGGAAACATTTAGAGGCATTCCGTTTTGGTCTGTCATAATAAAGGTCTATGGGCATCCATAACGGATCTGTCTGGTTTCCATTATGCAGGACAGAAAAGAAAGTCCTGTTGACCATGGCATATAAAGCGTTAATGCTAGTGTTGATCGACCATTAACACCAGTTCAGCTCGAGCATCTCAATGCCGGCTGAATACGGCATGTGCTTGAGCGCAAGGCTCAAGTCTCCTCCCTGCATGTTTATTGGCTGCTACACAGCTAATAAACATGCAGTTGAATACTGACCTCACTGTAATGCCATAGCCATGTTGGTTACTGGCATTACAGTGATTGGGTGGATGGAGCTATATAGCACCCGATGACGTGTCTTTGGCTCAGTCTTAGTCAGGGAGAGCTGTGCTGAGGAAGGGCCAGACACTGTAGGGAGTGATATACGAATATTTTTAGTATAAAATCTTTTCAGAGACCCAAAAGTCCTTTTAAGGACTATTGTTGTGTGTGGAAGCAGCAAAATCTATTTTTAGCGCAACCTCTGCTAAATTGCTAAAACTTAACAGACCCAAAAGTCCTTATAAGGACTGTTGTCTGTGGCAGCAATATCTATTTTTAGCACCTCCTGTGCTAAATAGCATGCAATACTAAGGCTGCTGCCAACAGCAACATTAGCTGCGCCACATCTCCTGTGTAAAGTGTGCGCATCCCAAAAATATCTGTGACATCCAGTGTTCTTTTTCCGTAGACTGTGTCCGCTGCGGACAGTGACATTAGCTGCGCCACATCTCCAGTGTAAATTGTGTGCATCCAAAAAATATCTGTGACATCCAGTGTACTTTTTCAATATACAGTGTCCGCTTCTGACAGTGACATTACCAGCGCCACATCTGCAGTGTAACGTGTGCGCTAAAAAAATATATCTGTAACATGCAGTGTACTTTTTCAATAGACGGTGTCCGCTTCTGACAGTGACATAACCAGTGCCATATCTGCAGTGTAACGTGTGCGCTTCAAAAATGTATCTGTCTCAAACAGTGTACTTTTTTCGTAGACGCTGTGGACAGTGACATTACTGTTCGTACCTCTCCTGTATAGCGTTTCCTCATCCCAAATACCAATGACATTCCTTGTAATTTTTTTATTAGCCACTGGTGACAGCATTGACATTATCTGCGGGATATATCCTGTGTGACGTTTCCACACCCCGAATACCTTTTTAAAATTTTTTGCGCATACACTTCCAAATCCTACGCTACTGTACGTGTGACAGACTTTTAATCATATATAACATTTAATATGAAGAAGGCGAGCAGTAAGGGATGGGGCAGTGGCTGTGAGACTGATAGTGCACGCAGAGGCTGTGGCCCTGGGCGCGGTGAAACTGTGCCTGCTGCCAGAGCACAAGAAAAACAATCATCCATTATACCTAGCTTCATGTCCCAGTTTCCAGGGCGGCGCAGGACACCACTCTTGAAGTCAGACCAGATAATGCTTTCAGTCGGTTAAGCACCACCCTGTCTTCCACCCAGGGGATGGCTGGTAGCCTTAGTCCTGGGGGCCAAATCCAGTCAAGTGGCTATTTTAGCCCTGCCCATTATTAAAAGCCCCACCCACATATAATAGGCCACTCCCAACAAACACTCTACAGCTGAAATTCTATTGTTGAGGCCTGTCTCTACACATCATAGAGGGGAGGGTCTGTCCTGGCTGCACTGCCTGCTTCACATTATACAATAAACAGCAGGCAACAGCCAGAAAGCTCCTCCGCTCTCCTCCCTTCCCAGATCCTGCTCAAGGCTTGTGGTTCCCCCCGTGGACTGCTGCCCCCTTTGGCCGTTCTCACCCAGCTCCGAATCCTCTTTCTGCAAATGGCAGGGGGAGGAGCCAGAGCATCTCCTCTCCTACATAGCGCCACATACCTCTTACATCCAGTGATGTCACCTTTGTTGTAGACGTTATCTTTCCTCATCTTCTCCATTCAGACCAGACCGCCATAATGATTTTTCAGCCATCTCCCGTCTCTGCAGAGATTGACAAACAGACATTAGTTTCCCACATTTCCATCATCTTCACATTTTCTGAACACCCTTTCCTGCCACCTCCAATACTATACTGCAGAAACAGTCCCCCTTGAAATACTACTACCACACAGATAGTGCCTTATTCAACAATTATTGGCACACAGTGCTCTAAAAAATAACTGCACCCAGAAACTTATGGTACTAATGTCCCGCAAAAACAGTTGTCCTGAGCTGATACTGTGCCAGGGTACCCCCCAAAGTAACAGTGCTCCCCAAAATCCCACCAATAGAAATAATTCTCTGCCAGAGAACACTTAGTAGTAATAATGCCCCTATAGTGCCCATACTAGTAATCATGTTCCTCATAGCCCACCAGTTGTAGTAAAGCTCCGCATAATACCCCCTAGTAGTAATAATTCTCCCTATAATATGACAGTACATGAAATACCCCTGCTTAGTGCCCGCAGCTGAGCTAATGCCTAGGGATGAGCGAACTCGAACTGTATAGTTCGGGTTCGTACCGAATTTTGGGGTGTCCGTGACACGGACCCGAACCCGGACATTTTCGTAAAAGTCCGGGTTCGGGTTCGGTGTTCGTCGCTTTCTTCGCGCTTTTGTGACGCTTTCTTGGCGCTTTTTGAAAGGCTGCAAAGCAGCCAATCAACAAGCGTCATACTACTTGCCCCAAGAGGCCATCACAGCCATGCCTACTATTGGCATGGCTGTGATTGGCCAGAGCACCATGTGACCCAGCCTCTATTTAAGCTGGAGTCACATAGCGCCGCCCGTCACTCTGCTCTGATTAGCGTAGGGAGAGGTTGCGGCTGCGACAGTAGGGCGAGATTAGGCAGATTAACTCCTCCAAAGGACTTGATTAACTGATCGATCTGCAGCTGTGGATCATTGAGCTGCTGATCCTCAATTGCTCACTGTTTTTAGGCTGCACAGACCGTTTGTCAGTCTCATTTTTCTGGGGTGATCGGCGGCCATTTTGTGTCTTGTGGTGCGCCAGCACAAGCTGCGACCAAGTGCATTTAACCCTCAATGGTGTGGTTGTTTTTAGGCTAAAGCCTACATCAGGGTGAAGCTGTCACACCAAGTGCATTTATCCAGCAATAGTCTGTTCATTTTTTGGCCATATACAAAATCAGGGGCAAGCTGCGCCTGTCACCAAGTGCATTTAACCCTCAATGGTGTGGTTGTTTTTTGGCTAAAGCCTACATCAGGGTGAAGCTGTCACACCAAGTGCATTTAACCAGCAATAGTCTGTTTATTTTTTGGCCATATACTACATCAGGGGCAAGCTGCGCCCGTCACCAAGTGCATTTAACCCTCAGTAGTGTGGTTGGTCAAGCTGTGACACCAAGTGCATTTAACCAGCAATAGTCTGTTCATTTTTTGGCCATATACAAAATCAGGGGCAAGCTGCGCCTGTCACCAAGTGCATTTAACCCTCAATGGTGTGGTTGTTTTTTGGCTAAAGCCTACATCAGGGTGAAGCTGTCACACCAAGTGCATTTAACCAGCAATAGTCTGTTTATTTTTTGGCCATATCCCAGTCTAATTCTGTCACTAAATCCATACCGGTCACCCAGCGCCTAAATACTAGGCCTCAAATTTATATCCAGCTAAATCTGTCCCTAGTGCTGTAGCTGGGCGAGTTATTTAGTGTCCGTTCAAGCACATTTCTTGTTCTGGGTTGAAATACAATTCCCAATTTAGCAATTTCATAATTTAGTGGTTCCTGCTATATCAGAGCTATTTGAAATCTATCCCAAAAAGGGTATATAATATTGAAGGTGCACATTGGGTCATTCAGAATAACTTCACACACACCCGCTACTGTGTATTTCCAAGTCTAATTCTGTCACTAAACCCATACCTGTCACCCAGCGCCTAAATACTAGGCCTCAAATTTAAATCCCTCTAAATCTCTCGTTACCCACCGCTGTACTGTTGTTGCTGGGCAAGATATTTAGTGTCCGTCAAAGCACATTTTTTGTTCTGGGTTGAAGTACAATTCCCAATTTAGCAATTTCATAATTTAGTGGTTTCTGCTATATCAGAGCTATTTGAAATCTATCCCTAAAAGGGTATATAATATTGAAGGTGCACATAGGGTCATTCAGAATAACTTCACACACACGCTTCTGTGCATTTCCAAGTCTAATTCTGTCACTAAATCCATACCGGTGACCCAGCGCCTAAATACTAGGCCTCAAATTTAAATCCCTCTAAATCTCTCGTTACCCACCGCTGTACTGTTGTTGCTGGGCAAGATATTTAGTGTCCGTCAAAGCACATTTTTTGTTCTGGGTTGAAGTACAATTCCCAATTTAGCAATTTCATAATTTAGTGGTTTCTGCTATATCAGAGCTATTTGAAATCTATCCCTAAAAGGGTATATAATATTGAAGGTGCACATAGGGTCATTCAGAATAACTTCACACACACGCTTCTGTGCATTTCCAAGTCTAATTCTGTCACTAAATCCATACCGGTGACCCAGCGCCTAAATACTAGGCCTCAAATTTAAATCCCTCTAAATCTCTCGTTACCCACCGCTGTACTGTTGTTGCTGGGCAAGATATTTAGTGTCCGTCAAAGCACATTTTTTGTTCTGGGTTGAAGTACAATTCCCAATTTAGCAATTTCATAATTTAGTGGTTTCTGCTATATCAGAGCTATTTGAAATCTATCCCTAAAAGGGTATATAATATTGAAGGTGCACATAGGGTCATTCAGAATAACTTCACACACACGCTTCTGTGCATTTCCAAGTCTAATTCTGTCACTAAATCCATACCGGTGACCCAGCGCCTAAATACTAGGCCTCAAATTTAAATCCCTCTAAATCTCTCGTTACCCACCGCTGTACTGTTGTTGCTGGGCAAGATATTTAGTGTCCGTCAAAGCACATTTTTTGTTCTGGGTTGAAGTACAATTCCCAATTTAGCAATTTCATAATTTAGTGGTTTCTGCTATATCAGAGCTATTTGAAATCTATCCCTAAAAGGGTATATAATATTGAAGGTGCACATAGGGTCATTCAGAATAACTTCACACACACGCTTCTGTGCATTTCCAAGTCTAATTCTGTCACTAAATCCATACCGGTGACCCAGCGCCTAAATACTAGGCCTCAAATTTAAATCCCTCTAAATCTCTCGTTACCCACCGCTGTACTGTTGTTGCTGGGCAAGATATTTAGTGTCCGTCAAAGCACATTTTTTGTTCTGGGTTGAAGTACAATTCCCAATTTAGCAATTTCATAATTTAGTGGTTTCTGCTATATCAGAGCTATTTGAAATCTATCCCTAAAAGGGTATATAATATTGAAGGTGCACATAGGGTCATTCAGAATAACTTCACACACACGCTTCTGTGCATTTCCAAGTCTAATTCTGTCACTAAATCCATACCGGTGACCCAGCGCCTAAATACTAGGCCTCAAATTTAAATCCCTCTAAATCTCTCGTTACCCACCGCTGTACTGTTGTTGCTGGGCAAGATATTTAGTGTCCGTCAAAGCACATTTTTTGTTCTGGGTTGAAGTACAATTCCCAATTTAGCAATTTCATAATTTAGTGGTTTCTGCTATATCAGAGCTATTTGAAATCTATCCCTAAAAGGGTATATAATATTGAAGGTGCACATAGGGTCATTCAGAATAACTTCACACACACGCTTCTGTGCATTTCCAAGTCTAATTCTGTCACTAAATCCATACCGGTGACCCAGCGCCTAAATACTAGGCCTCAAATTTAAATCCCTCTAAATCTCTCGTTACCCACCGCTGTACTGTTGTTGCTGGGCAAGATATTTAGTGTCCGTCAAAGCACATTTTTTGTTCTGGGTTGAAGTACAATTCCCAATTTAGCAATTTCATAATTTAGTGGTTTCTGCTATATCAGAGCTATTTGAAATCTATCCCTAAAAGGGTATATAATATTGAAGGTGCACATAGGGTCATTCAGAATAACTTCACACACACGCTTCTGTGCATTTCCAAGTCTAATTCTGTCACTAAATCCATACCGGTGACCCAGCGCCTAAATACTAGGCCTCAAATTTAAATCCCTCTAAATCTCTCGTTACCCACCGCTGTACTGTTGTTGCTGGGCAAGATATTTAGTGTCCGTCAAAGCACATTTTTTGTTCTGGGTTGAAGTACAATTCCCAATTTAGCAATTTCATAATTTAGTGGTTTCTGCTATATCAGAGCTATTTGAAATCTATCCCTAAAAGGGTATATAATATTGAAGGTGCACATAGGGTCATTCAGAATAACTTCACACACACGCTTCTGTGCATTTCCAAGTCTAATTCTGTCACTAAATCCATACCGGTGACCCAGCGCCTAAATACTAGGCCTCAAATTTAAATCCCTCTAAATCTCTCGTTACCCACCGCTGTACTGTTGTTGCTGGGCAAGATATTTAGTGTCCGTCAAAGCACATTTTTTGTTCTGGGTTGAAGTACAATTCCCAATTTAGCAATTTCATAATTTAGTGGTTTCTGCTATATCAGAGCTATTTGAAATCTATCCCTAAAAGGGTATATAATATTGAAGGTGCACATAGGGTCATTCAGAATAACTTCACACACACGCTTCTGTGCATTTCCAAGTCTAATTCTGTCACTAAATCCATACCGGTCACCCAGCGCCTAAATACTAGGCCTCAAATTTATATCCCGCTGAATTTGAATACAATACATTGGGCCAAATAATATATTTGTTGTTGTGGTGAACCATAACAATGAGAAAAACATCTAGTAAGGGCCGCGGACGTGGACATGGTCGTGGTGGTGTTAGTGGACCCTCTGGTGCTGGGAGAGGACGTGGCCGTTCTGCCACATCCACACGTCCTAGTGTACCAACTACCTCAGGTCCCAGTAGCCGCCAGAATTTACAGCGATATATGGTGGGGCCCAATGCCGTTCTAAGGATGGTAAGGCCTGAGCAGGTACAGGCATTAGTCAATTGGGTGGCCGACAGTGGATCCAGCACGTTCACATTATCTCCCACCCAGTCTTCTGCAGAAAGCGCACAGATGGCGCCTGAAAACCAACCCCATCAGTCTGTCACATCACCCCCATGCATACCAGGGAAACTGTCTCAGCCTCAAGTTATGCAGCAGTCTCTTATGCTGTTTGAAGACTCCGCTGGCAGGGTTTCCCAAGGGCATCCACCTAGCCCTTCCCCAGCGGTGAAAGACATAGAATGCACTGACGCACAACCACTTATGTTTCCTGATGATGAGGACATGGGAATACCACCTCAGCATGTCTCTGATGATGACGAAACACAGGTGCCAACTGCTGCGTCTTTCTGCAGTGTGCAGACTGAACAGGAGGTCAGGGATCAAGACTGGGTGGAAGACGATGCAGGGGACGATGAGGTCCTAGACCCCACATGGAATGAAGGTCGTGCCACTGACTTTCACAGTTCGGAGGAAGAGGCAGTGGTGAGACCGAGCCAACAGCGTAGCAAAAGAGGGAGCAGTGGGCAAAAGCAGAACACCCGCCGCCAAGAGACTCCGCCTGCTACTGACCGCCGCCATCTGGGACCGAGCACCCCAAAGGCAGCTTCAAGGAGTTCCCTGGCATGGCACTTCTTCAAACAATGTGCTGACGACAAGACCCGAGTGGTTTGCACGCTGTGCCATCAGAGCCTGAAGCGAGGCATTAACGTTCTGAACCTGAGCACAACCTGCATGACCAGGCACCTGCATGCAAAGCATGAACTGCAGTGGAGTAAACACCTTAAAACCAAGGAAGTCACTCAGGCTCCCCCTGCTACCTCTTCTGCTGCTGCCGCCTCGGCCTATTCTGCTGCTGCCGCCTCGGCCTCTTCCTCCGCCTCTGGAGGAACGTTGGCACCTGCCGCCCAGCAAACAGGGGATGTACCACCAACACCACCACCACCACCTCCGTCACCAAGCGTCTCAACCATGTCACACGCCAGCGTTCAGCTCTCCATCTCACAAACATTTGATAGAAAGCGTAAATTCCCACCTAGCCACCCTCGATCCCTGGCCCTGAATGCCAGCATTTCTAAACTACTGGCCTATGAAATGCTGTCATTTAGGCTGGTGGACACAGACAGCTTCAAACAGCTCATGTCGCTTGCTGTCCCACAGTATGTTGTTCCCAGCCGGCACTACTTCTCCAAGAGAGCCGTGCCTTCCCTGCACAACCAAGTATCCGATAAAATCAAGTGTGCACTGCGCAACGCCATCTGTGGCAAGGTCCACCTAACCACAGATACGTGGACCAGTAAGCACGGCCAGGGACGCTATATCTCCCTAACTGCACACTGGGTAAATGTAGTGGCAGCTGGGCCCCAGGCGGAGAGCTGTTTGGCGCACGTCCTTCCGCCGCCAAGGATCGCAGGGCAACATTCTTTGCCTCCTGTTGCCACCTCCTCCTTCTCGGCTTCCTCCTCCTCTTCTTCCACCTGCTCATCCAGTCAGCCACACACCTTCACCACCAACTTCAGCACAGCCCGGGGTAAACGTCAGCAGGCCATTCTGAAACTCATATGTTTGGGGGACAGGCCCCACACCGCACAGGAGTTGTGGCGGGGTATAGAACAACAGACCGACGAGTGGTTGCTGCCGGTGAGCCTCAAGCCCGGCCTGGTGGTGTGTGATAATGGGCGAAATCTCGTTGCAGCTCTGGGACTAGCCAATTTGACGCACATCCCTTGCTTGGCGCATGTGCTGAATTTGGTGGTGCAGAAGTTCATTCACAACTACCCCGACATGTCAGAGCTGCTGCATAAAGTGCGGGCCGTCTGTTCGCGCTTCCGGCGTTCACATCCTGCCGCTGCTCGCCTGTCTGCGCTACAGCGTAACTTCGGCCTTCCCGCTCACCGCCTCATATGCGACGTGCCCACCAGGTGGAACTCCACCTTGCACATGCTGGACAGACTGTGCGAGCAGCAGCAGGCCATAGTGGAGTTTCAGCTGCAGCACGCACGGGTCAGTCGCACTACAGAACAGCACCACTTCACCACCAATGACTGGGCCTCCATGCGAGACCTGTGTGCCCTGTTGCGCTGTTTCGAGTACTCCACCAACATGGCCAGTGGCGATGACACCGTTATCAGCGTTACAATACCACTTCTATGTCTCCTTGAGAAAACACTTAGGGCGATGATGGAACAGGAGGTGGCCCAGGAGGAGGAGGAGGAGGATGAGGAAGAGGGGTCATTTTTAGCACTTTCAGGCCAGTCTCTTCGAAGTGACTCAGAGGGAGGTTTTTTGCAACAGCAGAGGCCAGGTACAAATGTGGCCAGCCAGGGCCCACTACTGGAGGACGAGGAGGACGAGGATGAGGAGGAGGTGGAGGAGGATGAGGATGAAGCATGGTCACAGCGGGGTGGCACCCAACGCAGCTCGGGTCCATCACTGGTGCGTGGCTGGGGGGAAAGGCAGGACGATGACGATACGCCTCCCACAGAGGACAGCTTGTCCTTACCCCTGGGCAGCCTGGCACACATGAGCGACTACATGCTGCAGTGCCTGCGCCAGCAGAGTTGCCCACATTTTAACCTGTGCGGACTACTGGGTTGCCACCCTGCTGGATCCACGCTACAAAGACAATGTGCCCACCTTACTTCCTGCACTGGAGCGTGATAGGAAGATGCGCGAGTACAAGCGCACGTTGGTAGACGCGCTACTGAGAGCATTCCCAAATGTCACAGGGGAACAAGTGGAAGCCCAAGGCCAAGGCAGAGGAGGAGCAAGAGGTCGCCAAGGCAGCTGTGTCACGGCCAGCTCCTCTGAGGGCAGGGTTAGCATGGCAGAGATGTGGAAAACTTTTGTCAACACGCCACAGCTAACTGCACCACCACCTGATACGCAACGTGTTAGCAGGAGGCAACATTTCACTAACATGGTGGAACAGTACGTGTGCACACCCCTCCACGTACTGACTGATGGTTCGGCCCCATTCAACTTCTGGGTCTCTAAATTGTCCACGTGGCCAGAGCTAGCCTTTTATGCCTTGGAGGTGCTGGCCTGCCCGGCAGCCAGCGTTTTGTCTGAACGTGTATTCAGCACGGCAGGGGGCGTCATTACAGACAAACGCAGCCGCCTGTCTACAGCCAATGTGGACAAGCTGACGTTCATAAAAATGAACCAGGCATGGATCCCACAGGACCTGTCCGTCCCTTGTCCAGATTAGACATTAACTACCTCCCCATAACCATATATTATTGGACTCCAGGGCACTTCCTCATTCAATCCTATTTTTATTTTCATTTTACCATTATATTGCGATGCTACCCAAAGTTGAATGAACCTCTCCTCTGCCTGTGTGCTAGGCCTAAATATATGCCAATGGACTGTTGCAGTGGTGGCTGACATGAAGCCTGATTCTCTGCTATGACATGCAGACTAATTCTCTGCTGACATGAAGCCAGATTGTCTGTTACGGGACCTCTCTCCTCTGCCTGGGTGCTGGGCCTAAATTTATGACAATGGACTGTTGCAGTGGTGGCTGACGTGAAGCCTGATTCTCTGCTATGACATGCAGACTGATTCTCTGCTGACATGAAGCCAAATCCTCTGTTACGGGACCTCTCTCCTCTGCCTGGGTGCTGGGCCGAAATTTATGACAATGGACTGTTGCAGTGGTGGCTGACGTGAAGCCTGATTCTCTGCTATGACATGCAGACTGATTCTCTGCTGACATGAAGCCAGATCCTCTGTTACGGGACCTCTCTCCTCTGCCTGGGTGCTGGGCCTGAATATATGCCAATGGACTGTTGCAGTGGTGGGTGACGTGAAGCCTCATTCTCTGCTATGACATGCAGACTAATTCTCTGCTGACATGAAGCCAGATTGTCTGTTACGGGACCTTTCTCCTCTGCCTGGGTTCTGGGCCTAAATTTATGAAAATTGACTCTTACAGTGGTGGGTGACGTGAAGCCTGATTCTCTGCTATGATATGAAGACTGATTCTCTGCTGACATGAAGCCAGATTGTCTGTTACGGGACCTTTCTCCTCTGCCTGGGTTCTGGGCCTAAATTTATGAAAATTGACTCTTACAGTGGTGGGTGACGTGAAGCCTGATTCTCTGCTATGATATGAAGACTGATTCTCTGCTGACATGAAGCCAGATTGTCTGTTACGGGACCTTTCTCCTCTGCCTGGGTTCTGGGCCTAAATTTATGAAAATTGACTCTTACAGTGGTGGGTGACGTGAAGCCTGATTCTCTGCTATGATATGAAGACTGATTCTCTGCTGACATGAAGCCAGATTGTCTGTTACGGGACCTTTCTCCTCTGCCTGGGTTCTGGGCCTAAATTTATGAAAATTGACTCTTACAGTGGTGGGTGACGTGAAGCCTGATTCTCTGCTATGATATGAAGACTGATTCTCTGCTGACATGAAGCCAGATTGTCTGTTACGGGACCTTTCTCCTCTGCCTGGGTTCTGGGCCTAAATTTATGAAAATTGACTCTTACAGTGGTGGGTGACGTGAAGCCTGATTCTCTGCTATGATATGAAGACTGATTCTCTGCTGACATGAAGCCAGATTGTCTGTTACGGGACCTTTCTCCTCTGCCTGGGTTCTGGGCCTAAATTTATGAAAATTGACTCTTACAGTGGTGGGTGACGTGAAGCCTGATTCTCTGCTATGATATGAAGACTGATTCTCTGCTGACATGAAGCCAGATTGTCTGTTACGGGACCTTTCTCCTCTGCCTGGGTTCTGGGCCTAAATTTATGAAAATTGACTCTTACAGTGGTGGGTGACGTGAAGCCTGATTCTCTGCTATGATATGAAGACTGATTCTCTGCTGACATGAAGCCAGATTGTCTGTTACGGGACCTTTCTCCTCTGCCTGGGTTCTGGGCCTAAATTTATGAAAATTGACTCTTACAGTGGTGGGTGACGTGAAGCCTGATTCTCTGCTATGATATGAAGACTGATTCTCTGCTGACATGAAGACAGATTCTCTGTTACGGGACCTCTCTCCTCTGCCTGTGTGTGTGCTGGGCCTAAATATATGCCAATGGACTGTTGCAGTGGTGGCTGACGTGAAGCCTCATTCTCTGCTATGACATGCAGACTAATTCTCTGCTGACATGAAGACAGATTCTCTGTTACGGGACCTCTCTCCTCTGCCTGTGTGTGTGCTGGGCCTAAATATATGCCAATGGACTGTTGCAGTGGTGGCTGACGTGAAGCCTCATTCTCTGCTATGACATGCAGACTAATTCTCTGCTGACATGAAGCCAGATTGTCTGTTACGGGACCTCTCTCCTCTGCCTGTGTGTGTGCTGGGCCTAAATATATGCCAATGGACTGTTGCAGTGGTGGCTGACGTGAAGCCTCATTCTCTGCTATGACATGCAGACTAATTCTCTGCTGACATGAAGACAGATTCTCTGTTACGGGACCTCCCTCCTCTGCCTGGGTGCTGGGCCTAAATATATGCCAATGGACTGTTGCAGTGGTGGCTGACGTGAAGCCTCATTCTCTGCTATGACATGCAGACTAATTCTCTGCTGACATGAAGACAGATTCTCTGTTACGGGACCTCTCTCCTCTGCCTGGGTGCCGGGGCCTAAATATCTGAGAATGGACTGTTCCAGTGGTGGGTGACGGGAAGCCAGATTCTCTGCTATGGAACCTCTCTCCAATTGATTTTGGTTAATTTTTATTTATTTAATTTTTATTTTAATTCATTTCCCTATCCACATTTGTTTGCAGGGGATTTACCTACATGTTGCTGCCTTTTGCAGCCCTCTAGCTCTTTCCTGGGCTGTTTTACAGCCTTTTTAGTGCCGAAAAGTTCGGGTCCCCATTGACTTCAATGGGGTTCGGGTTCGGGACGAAGTTCGGATCGGGTTCGGATCCCGAACCCGAACATTTCCGGGATGTTCGGCCGAACTTCTCGAACCCGAACATCCAGGTGTTCGCTCAACTCTACTAATGCCTCCATAATGTATGCCAGTATAAAATACCCCTATATAGCGCCCCAGTAAATGCCCTCATAGTGTCCCCCATAATACGCCAGTAAAAAAATGCCCCTTCTTAGTGCCCCCAGCAGATGTCCCTAAAGTGCTCTTCTCCTCCATAATGTGCCAGTAAAAAAATGCCCCTTCTTAGTGCCACCATATGCCCCAATAGTGCTCCACTCCCCCATAGTGCCCCCAAATAATGCAACATAGTGCTGCTCTCCCCTATAGTGCCTCCCATAATGTGCCAGTAAAAAAAATGCCCCCTTAGTGCCACCAGATGCCATAGTGCCCCCCAAAATGTGCCAATATAAAAGGCCCCTTTAGAGTCCCCATTTCCCCATAGTGCCCCCAAATAATTCCCCTATAGTGACACGAGATGCCCCATAGTGCTGCTCTCCCCTATAGTGCCCCCATAATGTGCCAATAATTAAAAAAGCCCCTTTAAAGCCCCCAGATGCCCCCAATTGTGCTCCTCTCCCACCATGGTGCCCCCCATAATGTGCCAGTATGAAATGCCCCCATAGTTCCCCCCTAAAAAAATGGGGCTGTAAGAAATGCCAGCTCCCCCATAGTGCCAGCTCCTCCATAAATCCAGCCCCCCATAGTGCCAGCTCCCCCATAGTGCCAATCCCCTCATAGTGCCAGCTCCCCCCATAGTGCCAGATCCCCCTAGTGCCAGACCCCCATCATGCCAGCTCCCCCCATAGTGCCAGCCCCCCCATAGTGCTAGCTCCCCCCCTCATAGTGCCAGCTCCCCCCATAGTGCCAGCTCCCCCATAGTGCCAGCCCCCCATAGTGCCAGCTCGGCCCATAGTGCCAGCCCCCCCGCAAAGAATAAAATACAAAAAACACCAATACTTATCTCCATCAGCAGTGATGCGATGCAGGCCTCTTCCGGCCTGTGTCCCGCGCTGTGTGCTGCCCGGCTCAGAAGGCGCGATGATAATGATGTCATCGCGCCGCCTGAGCCAGCCTTTGATAGGCTGCAGGCATTAGTGCCTGTGGCCTATCAGAAGAACAGGGGAGGAAGACGCCTCTCCTTCCCCTGCCCCACAGCACAAGCATCTGTATCGCTGTCCTGAGGACGGCGATACAGATAAATATTATTATTATTATTATTATTATTTATTATTTAAGCGCCATTCATTCCATAGCGCTGTACATATGATAAGGGGTGCACATACATAATACAGACAATTGCACTAATCATAAACAAAATGAGTTACAAACTGGTACAGAAGGAGAGAGGGCCCTGCCCGTGAGGGCTTACAATCTACATGGTATGGGAGAAGGACACAGTAGGTGTATGGAGATGAGCGCTTTCACAATGGAATCACTCATCTCCTACTGCCCGTCGCCACCACCGCCGTAATTACATCCAGGGCCGCGCCACTTGAGGAATAAAAAATTAAAATAAAAATTTTGTTAAAGACGGCCCAGCGGCCGTTTTTTTAGGGCGCCTGGGGGGTCAATTGCCTCACTGCCCCCCGTTCCAACTCGCCCCTGCTTCCACCAAGTCCAGTCTCAATAGCTAAGAGTCTGCTTAACACAATCCTCACCCTGATCCTCCTTCCTCCCACCATGGAGACTCTGGGCAAACAAGTGATCCCAAACTCGGATATTCTGAGGAGCTTGTTTCAGCACCATTACTTGATTTGGCACTCTTGCCAAGCACGCTTGAAGAGGGGCAGATCTTGTGCCCTTATTCCCTAACTTTTGAGCATCCACAGTCACAAGAAGATGACAATGGGGAGCGGGAATTACTGTTTAATGAGGTGGATGATGATGAGACACAGTTGCCAATAAGTCATCGGCAATTACTGTCTCAAGGGGTTGATGAAGAGGATGAGACACAGTTGTCAATCACTAAGGTTGTGGTTAGGTTAACAAGTCAGGAGGATAAGCAGAGTGAGGAAGTGGAAGAGGAGGTGGTGAACGAAGAAGTCACTGACCCAACCTGGGAAGGTGAAAAGCAGAGGGAGGACAGCAGAACAGAAGGGAAGGTATCTGCAGCACCGCAACAGGCTGGAAAAGGCAGTGGGTGTCAAAAGGGAGAAGGCCGGCCTCACCAAACAGGCCAGCAACAGTTCCACGGAGCACCCCCTTGTGGAAATCTCCCTTGCCAAGGGGTAGGTGTTACTAGTACGTATTACTAGTTGTTCACCCTTCTCGACTCCCGGTACAATGAGAATTTCTCATCTCTCATCCTCTGGTGGACAGGACAAGCAAAATGGTGAAATACCAGAAGGTCCTTGTTGAAAAATTGCTCCAAAAATTTCCTTTTGACAACGCTGGTGGCAGGGTCCATAGTTCCTTGGCCAACCGAGGAGGGGAGACAAGGGGAACACACAGCAGTTCCAACAGAGGCAGGGCAACACTCTCCAAAGCCTGGGACAGTTTCATGACACCCCGCCAGCACCCTCAGCCTGATGCGTGACCTAGTTTCACAAGGAGGGAAACATTTTGGAAGATGGTGAAGGAGTACATAGCAGACCATGTCAGTGTCCTCAATGATCCCTCAGTGCCTTTCAACTACTGGGTGTCCAAACTGGACACGTGGCTCTCTACGCCTTGGAGGTGCTGGCCTGCCCTGCCGCCAGCGTTTTGTCTGAGTTGGTATTTAGTGCTGCTGGTGGCATTATAACAGATCAGATTATCCGCCTGTCAACTGAAAATGCTGATAGGTTGACTCTTATTAAAAAGGAACAAGGCCTTGATTGACCATGACTTCTCGACTCCCCCAGAGGAAAGCTGATGAACATAAAGGCACTTTAAATGTGTTGTTTATAATGTACTGAATATACTGTATTTCCATGCACCCCTTTCACCACAAACAAGGGTATATGGTTGAATCTTCCTTTTCTAATCATCCTCCTCCTCTTCCATCATATCAACATGCTTATTCGTCTCATATAATGCTCACCAGCAGGCCCTCGCATATAATGTTTTACATTGTCAGCTCACCTGCAGGCCCTTGCATATATTGTTTTATAGGGTCAGCTCACCTGCAGGTCCTCGCATATAATTTTTTAGAGGGTTAGCTCACCAGCAGGCCCTCACATATAATGTTTTACAGGGTCAGCTTACCTGTAGGCCATCGCATATAATTTTTTAGGGGGTCAGCTCACCAGTAGGCTTTCACCTAAAAATATTTTACACAGGGTCAGCTCACTTATAGGTCCTCGCATATAATTTTTTACAGGGTCAGCTCGCCAGCAGGCCCTCGCATATAAGTTTTTTAAATGGCCAGCTCACCAGCAGGCCTTCACATATAATTTTTTATAGGGTCAGCTCACCTGCAGGTCCTCGCATATAATGTTTTACAGGGTCAGCTCACTAGCAGGCCTTCGCATATATTTTTTTAAATGGACAGCTCACCAACAGGCCCTCACCTAAAATCTTTTACAGGGTCAGCTCACCTGCAGGCCCTCACATATAATTTTTTAGATGGTCAGCTTACCTGCAGGCCATCAAATATAATGTTTTACAGGGTCAGCTCACCTGTAGGCCCTCGCATATAATGTTTTCCAGGGTCAGTTCACCTCTAGGCCCTCACACATAATGTTTTACAGGGTCAGCTTACCTGTAGGCCATCGCATATAATTTTTTAGAGGGTCAGCTCACCAGTAGGCCTTCACCTAAAAATCTTTTACACAGGGTCAGCTCACTTGCAGGTCCTCGCATACAATGTTTTAGAGGGTCAGCTCACCTGTAGGCCCAAGCATAACATTTTTTAGAGAGTCATCTCACCTGCAGGCCCTCGCATATAATGTTTTACAGGGTCAGCTCACCAGCTTGTGTGTTTATATAGCTTGACCTGCTAATAACCTTAATACAGTTCCTATGTTTGTGTGTTAAAGACAAAAGCAGAGTAATTTACAGTCATTTCATGTTTGGATGTCATATAACTATTATATATTGTGTTCATAGAAGCAGAAAATATAAAATGCCTTTAAGATTCATTATATGGATGTGAGGTAAGCTCAATGACACAGCAGAAACAACAGAAAGCATAGCATTAAACTGTTGTTGCTGGGCAGGAGTCTAGACCAATCATAGCCAACCTCACAAACAGCCTGTGTGGGAAATTACCCTAGCAGGAGCTGCTAGAATCATTACATCAGAGGAGAGAAGCTGAACAGACATTCACTCTACTAAGAGCTGTGTTTTATGAAAGCATAGAGTCCAAAATAGGTATTTAAAACATTTATATAATGTTCCTACTGTTAATATAGTGATTAGAACTGTATACTGAACCAGTTATATGTGTGTTTACTAACAGTTCCACCAATTGCAAACTACAAAGTTCACAATCCAAATTCAAATTCCATATTGCAATCCAAATTGCATACAACCATACCAGATAATACTCAACCAATCTGCAAATAGTTACTGCTAACTGCATACTGCAAATTGTGACCAAAGATATACCTCTCAGAGAGATCATAAAGTGCTTTAATAACTTAAAGTGAGAGTACAGATATTCAAAAGAGAAATACACTGCTCAAAAAAATAAAGGGAACACAAAAATAACACATCCGAGATCTGAATGAATTAAATATTCTTCTGAAATACTTTGTTCTTTGCATAGTTGAATGTGCTGACAACAAAATCACACAAAAAATAAAAAATGGAAATTTAATTTTTCAACACATGGAGGTCTGGATTTGGAGTCACACTCAAAATTAAAGTGGAAAAACACACTACAGGCTGATCCAACTTTGATGTAATGTCCTTAAAACAAGTCAAAATGAGGCTCAGTAGTGTGTGTCGCCTCCACGTGCCTGTTTGACCTCCCTACAACGCCTGTGCATGCTCCTGATGAGGTGGCGGACGGTCTCCTGAGGGATCTCCTTCCAGACCTGGACTAGAGCATCTGCCAACTCCTGGACAGTCTGTGGTGCAACGTGACGTTGGTGGATAGAGCGAGACATGATGTCCCAGATGGCCTCAATTGGATTCAGGTCTGGGGAACGGGCGGGCCAGTCCATAGCATCAATGCCTTTGTCTTGCAGGAACTGCTGACACACTCCAGCCACATGAGGTCTAGCATTGTCTTGCATTAGGAGGAACCCAGGGCCAACCGCACCAGCATATGGTCTCACAAGGGGTCTAAGGATCTCATATCGGTACCTAATGGCAGTCAGGCTACCTCTGGCAAGCACATGGAGGGCTGTGCGGCCCTCCAAAGAAATGCCACCCCACACCATTACTGACCCAATACCAAACCGGTCATGCTGGAGGATGTTGCAGGCAGCAGAACGTTCTCCATGGCATCTCCAGACTCTGTCACATCTGTCATGTGCTCAGTGTGAACCTGCTTTCATCTGTGAAGAGCACAGGGCGCCAGTGGCGAATTTGCCAATCTTGGTGTTCTCTGGCAAATGCCAAACATCCTGCACGGTGTTGGGCTGTAAGCACAACCCCCACCTGTGGACGTCGGGCCCTCATATCACCCTCATGGAGTCTGTTTCTGACCGTTTGAGCAGACACATGCACATTTGTGGCCTGCTGGAGGTGATTTTGCAGGGCTCTGGCAGTGCTCCTCCTGTTCCTCCTTGCACAAAGGTGGAGGTAGCGGTCCTGATGCTGGGTTGTTGCCCTCCTACGGCCTCCTCCACATCTCCTGATGTACTGGCCTGTTTCCTGGTAGCACCTCCATGCTCTGGACACTACGCTGACAGACACAGCAAACCTTCTTGCAACAGCTCGCATTGATGTGCCATCCTGGATAAGCTGCACTACCTGAGCCACTTGTGTGGGTACTAGACTTCGTCTCATGCTACCACTAGAGTGAAAGCACCACCAGCATTCAAAAGTGACCAAAACATCAGCCAGGAAGCATAGGAACTGAGAAGTGGTCTATGGTCACCACCTGCAGAACCACTCCTTTATTGGGGGTGTCTTGCTAATTGCCTATAATTTCCACCTGTTGTCTATCCCATTTGCACAACAACATGTGAAATTGATTGTCAGTGTTGCTTCCTAAGTGGACAGTTTGATTTCACAGAAGTGTGACTGACTTGGAGTTACATTGTGTTGTTTAAGTGTTCCCTTTATCTTTTTGAGCAGTGTATATCCACCATTTTATGTTGAACGACAATATTGAACAGTTGAGCCACCATCTTATACATACCGCCATTTTATGAATCTTTATGCAACACGTGTTTTGTTCATGGACTATCTTCTGCGGAGGCGGCAGTGTTATATGAATTATAACAGAATTTGGTGTGCTCTTTAAACCTACTGTTTCCATAGAAAGGCGCTAGAGGAATTACAGAGTAATAGACAGTGGTTAGACTAAAAAGTCAGAGACATCAAAATTCTTCTAATGCTACAGCGCAAAAGGCACTTCATAGTGCTGCACCTGCCACAGTGCAACTATTGCCCTCATAGGGCGAAGCGATAGGGCTCCTCAACTTGCACAGTAAAGAGCGCATTAGAGTAGCAGAGCGCCAGCATATACCGCTGCGCAACAACTATCCCCTGAGTATGCAAGCAAAGACACCTCAGAGGAGCTACCGTAGAGGCCATAGAACGTGTGCATTAGACAAACTGCAGCCAACTCTTAAAGTGTCAGAATGGCAAAGGCAAAATAGTTAGACAAAGAGCGACAACCCTCCTACGATCCCCTAGAGAGACAAAGAGACGCATGGTGGGAGGCCAAAGTCCAGAGCTAGAGTGCCTGCACCACTATCCACGGAGAGACCACGTTCCTGCAGCAGTGTATCTAAGCCATCGCATCGCAAGTCTGCACAGAGCATCGCAAATCAGCGCAGAGCATTGCAGCATATCAAGAAAACACATGTCTCCTTTAAGATTGACATTTGTTCCTGAATAAGGTCAGAGCTTTCCTTTTATTACTTATCATTGCATATAGGCTTTGGCCTAAAGAGACCATTTTTGTGTTCAGAAATAAGAGACTTTAAAGTAAAAACAAAAGACAGTTTGTAGTATATGGACTCTAAAGTATTTAAAGTGAAAGTAATTTATTTCTACATTTTGTCAGTAATGCATTTAAAGTAAAAGTCATTTATTTCTGCATTTTGTCAGTATTGCATTTAAAGTGAAAGTCATTTATTTCTGCATTTGTCAGTATTGCATGTAAAATGAAAGACATCTTATTATTTGTATTGATTGCAATACTATTTAAAGTAAAATGTCTGAGCCTAGTATTATCATGCCACTGTTAGAGAATGCAAAGATAGAGTAGAAGTTGAAGAGCAAGGAAACCTGTCTGAGGTAGAAGAGTCTGATGCAGCATTAGTCTTGCCTCAAATAAATATAGCCCAAGCAGATGAACTAAGACGTTCATCACGTGCCAGAAAACCAACCCTAAAGATGCTGGAAAATTTGGAGCAAGAAGCAGCACTAAAAGGAAAAAAGTTTGCCAGAATGTATGACAAGTGGAAATTATACATTAAAGACATTCGTTAAAATCGGGAAAAGGAAGAAAATATAAAAGGGAATTTGAGTGATATGATAGAGACGGTAGAAGATACTGAATCAGAGTTTATGGCAGCATATGTCAACCTGCGGTCATTTACAACACCTTCCCAGGATATTTTAAAGGGAAACTGTCATGTGGATATTTGATTATAATCTAACTAATTATATACAATCATTAACTACTAAAAAGTACCTTAGATGTATTCACTTACTGGTGTGACAGATGGTTACCTCATAATATACACACAAAGATGCCGCATGCCACATGCTAATGAGCTGATTCGAGTCCGGCGTGAGGTCATCGAGTCCAGCGTATATTTAATTCAGAGCTATAGCCACTCCCCTGCCCACTTGCTGCTGATTCCTATGGCAACAAACTGTCACTCAGCAGTAGGTGGGCGGGGAGAGTCAGGAGATCATGAATATATATGACTCATCATTATCAGCTGGAGCTTTTCAATACAAGATGTTGGCAGATTGACTGGGTCAATTAAAGAAAGTGACCCAGCATTGTGCTAAGCGAATCAGTCACTTATTTATGTTGCCCTTAGTTAGGACACCATAAAACTGGTGACAGGTTCCCTGTAAGGAACATGGACATATGTACTGCAGTCACTAAAGATTTATTAAAGCTCACGAGAGAACTTTCATCTGCAGCTAATTATGATGAAGTTAAAGCAAGAAGTAGAATGAATGAGCTTTTTATAAGAGCCTATGATAGGGCCTTAGAGGGCACCACAATCTCAAGTGTGACTTCCTTCGCTAGCAGAAGTGCCACCTGCATATCAGAGTCCTCAAATACTTTAGCCAAAAGAAAGGAATTTAGCTGAACAACTTGCTGTCAAGAGAGCAGAGATTGAGATGGAAGCTAAAAATGGAGGTACAGCGCCATCAAATGGAAGTTGAATTGAAAAGTCTGGAAAGGCAAAAAGAAGTTAAGATCATAGAAGCCAGACTCAGAGTACACAAAGAGGATATAAATCAGAGTAATCATAGGTTCAAATCTGTATTAAGTGAAGAAGCAGACTCCTACTTTCCTACATACTCCCAGGAGAATGGAAGGAAATCTCAGCACTTAGGAAATAAGTCATTATCCTTCCATCCCTACTCAGAAGGACAAAGAGAGGCCTAGTCCAGTGTTAGGAAAAAGGTGTGTGGAAGAAGAAAGGGACCCACCTAATTCAGAACTAAGTGAGAAAATAGAACTGGATGATTCTAATCCTATATGCCAAGGCAATGCTCAGGAGAATGTTACAATCATTGTCCCAGCAAGACCACAGAGAACAGTCCTAGCTATTAGTGTTGAGCGTGAATATTCGAATAGCAAATATTAGTCGTGAATATCACAACTTCGAATTACGATTAGTGCTATATATTCGCTATATCGAATATTCGTCATTTTTTTACATCTGAAAACATGATTCCTCCCTGCTTCTTTCTTGTGGGTCAATGAGTCATTGGCCCACAAGCAACTACAGCTGAAAGGAATCATGTTTTCATATGGAAAATAAAATGATGAATATTCTAAAAAAACTATATAGGGAATATATTCGTTATTTAGAATATTCCTTTTTTTTTTTTTAATCTGCACGGTCGTTTGCATACTCCTCCCCGACAAGCGTCCTCATCACCATGGGATTACCTGTGGGTTAGAATATACCATCGGATCTGAGTTTTCACGATCTCAGGGAAAACTCAGATCCGATGGTATTTTCTAATCCACAAGCGTTCCCATGGTGATGGGGACGCTTGTCGGGGAGGAGTATGCAAACAACTGTACAGATTGGAAAAATAATTTGAATATTCTAAATAGCCAACCAATAGGAAAGTTGCCTAATACAGTTAAAATAAAATCGAAATACGTGAATAACTAAATCGCATATTATTTGCGATAAATAGAATAATGACGAATATTCAATTTCAACTAATATAAGACACATATTCAATCGAATATTCGCGAAATATCGCAAAATTGAATATGGCACCTCCCGCTCATCACTACTAAAAGCCAAAGAGTAACAGCAGCAAAGTATAGAAAAAAGTTTGGGTGCAAATCCTCTAGAAAGGTGGATGACCTTTCCCCAAGTGTAGTATAATCAAAGAAAAGGCAGAACTCCAAATATGAAAAAAGGTGATGACCTGTTTATTCCCTGGCAACGTTTCAGCCCACACAATGTGGGCTGAAACGTTGCCAGGGAATAAACAGGTCATCACCTTTTTTCACATTTGGAGTGCTGCCTTTTCTTTGAATATACTGCTCATCACTACTAGCTAGACTTCCCATTCCGGAACCTACTGTATTTTCAGGAGATGTACTGAAGTTCATAGAGTTGAAGGCAAGTTTTGAAATGATCATTGAGGATCATTGTGTGGGCTGAAAGGAATAAACGGGTCATCCCCTTTTTTCACATTTGGAGTGCTGCCTTTTCTTTGGCTATATTGCTCATCCCATCTAGCTAGACTTCCCGTTCCAGATCAATGAGGATCATTGCTTCAGTCCAGTCGACAAGTTATTCTACCTTCAGAGATATGTTGGCGTGGAAGCAAAGAAAGGTATTGAAGGTAACTTCTATAAAATAGACGAAGAAGCCTTCAAGCAAGCTTGGGAAAAATTTAATGCAAGATATGGTCATCCTTTCTTAGTACAAAGAGCTTTTAGAGAGAAATTGAATAACTGGCCTAAAATAGGTCTTAAAGAACACTTCAGACTCCAAGAGTATGGTGACTTCCTGCAAGCATACAGCAACCCATCCCACATGTTCAAGGTCTAGAAGTACTGAACGACTATCTAGAAAACCACAGGATGCTAGCCAAGCTACCTGAAGAAGTGGCTTCTAGGTGAAATCGCTATGTGACTGAACAGCAAGATCTAAGCAAGAACTTCCCTAGTTATAAAGAATTCTCTGAGTTCGTCAATAAGGAAGCACAGATAGCATGTAATCCAGTAACATCATCTTACATCTTGAAATCCATAGAAGAAAGGCCTGAAAGAGAGATAAGACCTGCAAGAGCAACTAGCTTTGCAACCAACACAGCAGCTAATGGTCCAGATACCTACAAGAGCAAGTTCAAAGTCACTGCTGGGATCAGTAGAGAGACAGAACCAACAAATGTACAAATTTGTATGTTCTGTGGAGAGAACCACTCCATACACAAGTGCCAAAAATTAAAGGAGATGTCCCCAGATGAAAAGAAAAGGTTTGTACTTGAGAACCAACAAGGCCATGTTACTAAGGAGTATAAGAAAAAGGCCACATGCAGCATTTGCAAAGGACGCCATCCTACACCACTACATGAAGAACATCCAAAGAAAGATAAATCCTCAATAGCTAAAGATATTAAGGAAGGAAACAAAGTATTGGTATTCTCTTGCAGAGTGAGGGAAGGAGAAAGCAACGGCACATCAATGGTTGTACCAGTGTGCGTTTCAAATCCTAAAAGAAGGAATAAGAAGGTATACGCCTATGCGCTACTGGATTCCCAGAGTGACGACACCTTCATTGATCAAGAAATCTGCAAGAAATTACAATTCAGTAAAACTCAAACTCACCACAATGATGGGGAGAGACACATTAGTGAAACAGTCAAAGGGTCAAAGGACTGAGAGTTAGAGGACTTCCTTTAAACTTCACATTAGATCCAACTCCAGCTTATAAAAAGATGATATACCTCTAGTTCAAGATCGCTTACCTACCTGTGAAACAGCCAATAAATGGGAGCACTAATCTGTCATATTTCAAGAAATGTTCCCGCTGAAGGAGTTTGATAGGCTACGATTGTCCCGGAGCCTTGGTACCACGAAAGGTAATCACAGGAGGAAATGGTGAAAAGATGGGTTGCTGTTGGAGGATAGACAGATGAAAGGATTGTGTCATCGAATATCTGTTTACGTGTTACCATACCAATTGTAAGTCCAGCAAAAGTAATCAAGATCCTTGAATCCGACTTTGCAGAATTAAGTTCTAAAGAAAAGAGTATATCCCAAGAAGACATAAAGTTCGTACACACTCTAGAAGAAAGTATTATGCAGAATCACAAGGTCATCTTGAAATGCCCTTAACTTTTAGAGAACGACCTTGTCTGCCAAATAGCAGAAATCTTGCCCTAGCAAGATTGAAATGTTTGAAGAAAAGGATGGGAAGAGATCCCAAACTCAAGAATGATTATTTGAAATTCATGGAAGGCATCCTTGAAGAAGGACATGCAGAGAAAGTTAATAACCAACCTAAAGAAGCAGAAGTGTGGTACATCCCACATCAAGGTGTTTACCACTCAAATAAAGCAGATAGGATTAAAGTAGTATTTGATTGCTCAGCAAAGTACAATGGTGTTGCATTGACTGATCATCTACTAAAGTGACCAGCTCCTATTCAACGTCTGGCAAACAGAATCAGAAAGAAGGAATCATTGAATGTAGAAGAAAACATGAAAGCTGAAGAAACAGCCATAAAACTCAATCAACAGAGATTCTGCAGTGAAGAGTTGAAGAAACTTAGTCAAGAACCTAAAAGGCTTCCAAACAACCACCCATTGTACAAGCTTAATCTTGTTCTGCGGGATGGTATACCGAAGGTGGGAGGGAAACTGGAAAATGCATCGTTACCTAGCAGAGTGATGCATCCAGCAATTGTACCCAAAAACTCTACCCCACAAGATTGATTATTGATCACTACCACAACAAATCCTTGCATTAAGGAACAAGCTTTACCCAAAGCTGTTTGAAAGAAGGTGGTTACTGGATTGTGAAAGGAAGCAAAGTTATAGCAAAGTATATAAGTAAATGTGTAGTCTGCAGAAAGACGCGTAGACCTACCGAAGAACAAAGAATGGCAGATTTACCAGCAGATCGTTTAAACCCATCAGCACCATTTCTTTATAGCGGAATGGATTGTTTTGGCCCATTCATCACCAAACAGAACCGCAAGGACTAATATTTACATGTCTGAGCTCCAGAGAAATTAATCTGGAAATGTTAGAGAATATGTCAACTGACGCATTCATCAATGCCTTGAGATGTTTTATAGCCATTAGAGGTACTGTCAGAGAGCTTAGATCTGACCAAGAATCTAATTTTGTTGGAGCAAAAAATGAATTAAAGAAAGCTCTAAAAGAGATTGATAAAGAAAAAGTAGCTGAGTATTTGCTAGAGAAACAGTGTGATTTTCATATGAATGCTCCACATGTAAGCCATACAGGAGGGGTTTGGGAAAGACAAATCAGAACTGTAAGAAATGTGTTAAGTTCAGTGTTGAAATAGAACACCGGAAGAATAGATGATGCTTCACTTAGGACCCTATTCTATGAAGTAATGTCTATTGTTAACAGTTGTCCACTTACAGTTGATAATATCAACGATCCAATAGTATGGACCCTTTAACTCCCAACCATCTACTTCACCTTAAGTCTGATTACATACAGCCACCACCTGGCAAGTTCAACAAAGGGGGTTTATATGCTAAAAGGAGATGGCAAAGAGTTCAATATCTACTAGAACAGTTTTGGAATAGATGGAGAGAAAGAGTACTCAGTCAATCTTATGCTAAGAAGTAAATGGCAAACACCCAGAAGAAATGTCCAAGTTGGTGACATAGTGCTAGTGAAATAGGAAGATTTACCTAGAAGTCAATTGAAATTGGCCAAAGTTCTAGAAGTTCAAAAGGATGAAGACAAACTAGTAAGAAGAGTGTTGTTGCAAATAGGACACTCAAAACTTGACAAAAAAAGGAAAACATCTCCCTACTCCACTCAAGTTGGAACGTTCTATACAGAAGTTAGTTCTTCCACTTGAGAGTGATAAAAGACACTTGGAAGTTGAGAATATGATGGAAAATTCCTCAAATTCTTGTTTAAGTCGTACCACTAAGAACATAGAATTATAGGTAATTTTGGTGGGAGTGTAGCTGGCCAGCTAAGACCTGTTCTAGGTTGCTAATATAGCTTGTGTGTATATATATCTAGGGCTGCCAATAACCTTTATACAGTTCCTATGTTTGTGTGTTAAAGACAAAAGCAGAGTTATTTAAAGGTAAGCTCAATAACACAGCAGAAACAACAGAAAGCATAGCATTAAACTGTTGTTGCTGGGCAGGAGTCTAGACCAATCACAGCAGCCTCACACATAGCAGGAATTTTTACTAATCACAGCCAGTCTCACACACAGTCTGTGTGGGAATTACCCTAGCAGGACCTGCTAGAGTCATTGCATCAGAAGAGAGAAGCTGAAGCATTTACTCCACTAAGAGCTGTGTTTTATGGAAGCACAGAGGCCAAAATAGCTATTTAAAACAGTTATATAATGTTCCTACTGTTAATATAGTTATTAGAACTGTATACTGAACCAGTTTTATGTATGTTTACTTACAGTTCCACCAATTGCAAACTACAAAGTTCACAATCCAAATTCAGATTCCATGTTGCAATCCAAATTGCATACAACAATACTCAACCAATCTGCAAATAGTTACTACTAACTGCATACTGCAAATTGCGACCAAATTCAGCAAGTGAACTATTAGTTAGACCTCAAATATACCTCTCAGAGAGATCATAAAGTGCTTAAATAACTTAAAGTGAGAGTACAGATACTCAAGAGAGAAATATATCCACATTTTATGTTGAATCACAAGATTGAACAGTTGAGCCACCATGTTATGCATACCGCCATTTTATGAATCTTTATGCAACACGTGGAGGCGGCAGTGTTATATGAAGAAAAGTTCATAAAGAAGTTATTTCAAGCATTTGGTGCGCTCTTTAAACCTACTGTTTCCATAGAACGGCGCTAGAGGAATTACAGAGTAATAGACAGTCTGGTTAGACTAAAAAGTCAGAGATATTAAAATTATTCTAATGCCACAGCATAAAAGGCACTTCATAGTGCTACGCCTGCCACACAGCTCACCTGGAGGCCCTCGCATATAATTTTTTAAATGGTCATCTCACCAGCAGGCCCTCACCTAAAATCTTTTACAGGGTCAGCTCACCTGTAGGCCCTCGAATATAATGGTTTACAGGGTCAGCTCACCTACAGACCATCAATCATAATTTTTCAAGGGTGTATGATGCCCTCCTTTATGTTTAATAAAGGTTGTATTGGAGTGCTGGATCCTTGTAATTTTAGGAAGCCCTTTCATATTTTTCCTCTAAAATCGATTTTATGTTCGATTCTGTGTGTATTAGTGTCAGTCTGTAAAAGTGGCGTACTACTCGGACAACATCGTTCCCAGCAGCGACCTGCGAGTCCAAGATGCATTCATACATCCTTTTCATGATGTTCCCAAACCATTTCGGTGGTGTTTCCATCAATTTCTGACCTTTTTCTAGGAACCAGACACCCTCTCCTCTTCAGAGCAGGGGGTGCCTGGTTTAATGCTTGGGTTCTCCCATTGACTTCCATTGTGCTTGGGTGCTCCCGAGGTGTTCGGCCTGAGCACCCGAGCACTTTGGCGCTCGATCAACACAAGTTAATACGCAGGCATCAGTTTGTGCACTGATGCTGGCAAATGCAGCAGGGGTCCAGCTGTCAGTAATAGCTAGGCTCAGGTCCTGCAACTGCCTGAATCAGCCTGTTGTACCTATACACTGCTGAGATTTAAGTTACTGTCCGCTGAGCCGTACATGTATGGCACTGGGATCCTAGGTTAACACAATGTGCATGCACGGTTTCCTATCTATTTACTGCTGGGGGACTTCAGAAAATTGCTCAGTTATTTTAAGAAGTCACATAGCAGTAAATGGAGGAGTGGCTGCACATGTGTGGCTTGCTCTCCACTCACTTTGGGGCCCCGAAGCTCCGGCCTTGTCATAAATTAGTTGGCTCCTCTGGCAGTTCATGCAGCAGACTAAAATCTACGGCAGCTGGTAGCTGGTATAGATTTTTGTGATCATTTATGCAAGCTTCTGGCTTAAATAGTAATAAATGTTGGGGGACAATGGCCCTGCCTACACTCCATTTTAAGAAACTGTTGAGGGAGACGTAAAAAGGACAATTTAACCGGGTTTTGCAACTTTTTAACACCAAAAAACTGGTGTGGGGGGAATGGTAAATCCCCAACATACCTACATTCAGTATATAATTGATGCAAACATATAGAGGGCACAAAGCCCTGCCATCATCATGCTCGCCACAGGTCCTTTGGTGGGTTTTCTTCAATCAAGACGGGAGCGGATGGCCTCTTTGCGAGCAAGTGGATGAGTATAATTTTTTTTAACCCCTAAAAGGCTTAATATGAGTCACAGATGCTGCGATCAGTGTACAGTCGTAGCCAAAAGTTTTGAGAATTACATAAATATTGGAAATTGGAAAAGTTGATGCTTAAGGTTTTATAATAGCAATTTGCATATACTCCAGAATGTTATGAAGAGTGATCAGATGAATTGCATTGTCCTTCTTTGCCATGAAAATTTACTTAATCCCCCAAAAAACTTTCCACTGCATTTTATTGCTGTCATTAAAGGACCTGCTGAGATCATTTCAGTAATCGACTTGTTAACTCAGGTGAGAATGTTGACGAGCACAAGGCTGGAGATCATTATGTCAGGGGCTAAAATGGCAGACTTGACCTGTTAAAAGGAGAGTGATGCTTGAAATCATTGTTCTTCCATTGTTAACCATGGTGACCTGCAAAGAAACGCGTGCAGCCATCATTATCATTGCGTTGCATAAAAATGGCTTCACAGGCAAAGATATTGTGGCTACTAAGATTGCACCTCAATCAACAATTTATAGGATCATCAAGAACTTCAAGGAAAGAGGTTCAATTCTTGTTAAGAAGGCTTCAGGGCGTCCAAGAAAGTCCAGCAAGCACCAGGATCATCTCCTAAAGAGGATTCAGCTGCAGAATCGAAGTGCCACCAGTGCAGAGCTTGCTCCGGAATGGCAGCAGGCAGGTGTGAGCGCATCTGCACGCACAGTAAGGCAAAGACTTTTGGAAGATGGCCTGGTGTCAAGAAGGGCAGCAAAGAATCCACTTCTCTCAAAAAAAAACCATCAGGGACAGATTGATCTTCTGCAGAAAATATGGCGAATGGACTCCTGAGGACTGGGGCAAAGTCATATTCTCCGATAAATCCTCTTTCCGATTGTTTGGGGCATCAGGAAAAAGGCTTATCCGGAGAAGAAAAGGTGAGCGCTACCATCAGTCCTGTGTCCTGCCAACAGTAAAGCATCCTGAGACCATTCATGTGCGGGGTTGCTTCTCATCCAAGGGAGTGGGCTCACTCACTATTTTGCCCAAAGACACAGCCATGAATAAAGAATGGTACCAAAAGACCTTCCAACAGCAACTTCTTCCAACAATCCAACAACAGTTTGGTGAAGAACAATGCATTTTACAGCACGATGGAGCACGGTGCCCTAAGGCAAAAGTGATAACTAAGTGGCTCGGGGACCAAAACTTTGACATTTTGGGTCCATGGCCTGGACACTCCCCAGATCTTAATCCCATTGAGAACTTGTGGTCAATCCTCAAGAGGCGGGTGGACAAACAAAATCCCACTAATTCTGACAAACTCCAAGAAGTGATTATGAAAGAATGGGTTGCTATCAGTCAGGAATTGGCAAAGAAGTTGATTGAGAGCATGTCCAGTCGAATTGCAGAGGTCCTGAAAAAGAAGGGCCAACACTGCAAATACTGACTCTTTGCAAAAATGTCATGTAATTGTCGATAAAAGCCTTCGAAACGTATGAAGTGTGTGTAATTATATTTCACTACATCACAGAAACAACTGAAACAAAGATCTAAAAGCAGTTTAGCAGTAAACTTTGTGAAAACTAATATTTGTGTAATTCTCAAAACTTTTGGCCACGACTGTAGAACACAGCATCTGAGGGGTTAAATGACAGGAGCGGCGATGTCATTGTGCCTACTCTATACAATGAAAAGTAATTAGTAACAAATCAAATTTCTTGTCGAAGTTCGGCAAAGCAGCCAAATCAAATTTTTTTACTAAAAACTTTTCTCATCTTTAATGAAGTTCATGGTGGTCTAGGGTAGTGGAGGAGCTCCTTACTACCCACTTTCCAGGCTTTAGCCTTGGAAACTATAGGTACAATCCTTGGAGAGTCCCTAGGAAACTACTGACTAGGGATGAGCGAACTCGAACTGTATAGTTCGGGTTCGTACCGAATTTTGGGGTGTCCGTGACACGGACCCGAACCCGGACATTTTCGTAAAAGTCCGGGTTCGGGTTCGGTGTTCGTCGCTTTCTTGGCGCTTTTTGACGCTTTCTTGGTGCTTTTTGAAAGGCTGCAAAGCAGCCAATCAACAAGCGTCATACTACTTGCCCCAAGAGGCCGTCACAGCCATGCCTACTATTGGCATGGCTGTGATTGGCCAGAGCACCATGTGACCCAGCCTCTATTTAAGCTGGAGTCACATAGCGCCGCCCGTCACTCTGCTCTGATCAGCATAAGGAGAGGTTGCAGCTGCGACAGTAGGGCGAGATTAGGCAGATTAACTCCTCCAAAGGACTTGATTAATTGATCGATCTGCAGCTGTGGATCATTGAGCTGCTGATACTCAATTGCTCACTGTTTTTAGGCTGCCCAGACCGTTTGTCAGTCACTTTTTTCTGGGGTGATCGGCGGCCATTTTGTGTCTTGTGGTGCGCCAGCACAAGCTGCGACCAAGTGCATTTAACCCTCAATGGTGTGGTTGTTTTTTGGCTAAAGCCTACATCAGGGTGAAGCTGTCACACCAAGTGCATTTAACCAGCAATAGTCTGTTTATTTTTTGGCCATATACTACATCAGGGGCAAGCTGCGCCTGTCACCAAGTGCATTTAACCCTCAATGGTGTGGTTGTTTTTTGGCTAAAGCCTAGATCAGGGTGAAGCTGTCACACCAAGTGCATTTAACCAGCAATAGTCTGTTTATTTTTTGGCCATATACTACATCAGGGGCAAGCTGCGCCCGTCACCAAGTGCATTTAACCCTCAATAGTGTGGTTGGTCAAGCTGTCACACCAAGTGCATTTAACCAGCAATAGTCTGTTCATTTTTTGGCCATATACTACATCAGGGGCAAGCTGCGCCCGTCACCAAGTGCATTTAACCCTCAGTAGTGTGGTTGGTCAAGCTGTCACACCAAGTGCATTTAACCAGCAATAGTCTATTCATTTTTTGGCCATATACTACATCAGGGGCAAGCTGCGCCTGTCACCAAGTGCATTTAACCCTCAGTAGTGTGGTTGGTCAAGCTGTCACACCAAGTGCATTTAACCAGCAATAGTGTGGTTATTTTTTGGCCATATCCCAGTCTAATTCTGTCAGTAAATCCATACCGGTCACCCAGCGCCTAAATACTAGGCCTCAAATTTATATCCCGCTAAATCTGTCGTCACCGCTGTACTGTTCTGGCTGGGCAAGTTATTTAGTGTCTGTCAAAGCACATTTTTTGTTCTGGGTTGAAAAACAATTCCCAATTTAGCAATTTCCTAATTTAGTGGTTTCTGCTGTATCAGAGCTATTTGAAATCTATCCCTAAAAGGGTATATAATATTCAAGGTGCACATAGGTCATTCAGAATAACTTCACACACACGCTACTGTGCATTTCCAAGTCTAATTCTGTCAGTAAATCTATACCGGTCACCCAGCGCCTAAATACTAGGCCTCAAATTTATATTCAGCTGAATTTGAATACAATACATTGGGCCAAATAATATTTTTGTTGTTGTGGTGAACGATAACAATGAGGAAAACATCTAGTAAGGGACACGGACGTGGACATGGTCGTGGTGGTGTTAGTGGACCCTCTGGTGCTGGGAGAGGACGTGGCCGTTCTGCCACATCCACACGTCCTAATGTACCAACTATCTCAGGTCCCAGTAGCCGCCAGAATTTACAGCGATATATGGTGGGGCCCAATGCCGTTCTAAGGATGGTAAGGCCTGAGCAGGTACAGGCATTAGTCAATTGGGTGGCCGACAGTGGATCCAGCACGCTCACATTATCTCCCACCCAGTCTTCTGCAGAAAGCGCACAGATGGCGCCTGAAAACCAACCCCATCAGTCTGTCACATCACCCCCATGCATACCAGGGAAACTGTCTGAGCCTCAAGTTATGCAGCAGTCTCTTATGCTGTTTGAACTGACTGATTCTCTGCTGACATGAAGACAGATTCTCTGTTATGGGACCTCTCTCCTCTGCCTGGGTGCCGGGGCCTAAATATCTGAGAATGGACTGTTCCAGTGGTGGGTGACGTGAAGCCAGATTCTCTGCTATGGGACCTCTCTCCAATTGATTTTGGTTAATTTTTATTTATTTAATTTTTATTTTAATTCATTTCCCTATCCACATTTGTTTGCAGGGGATTTACCTACATGTTGCTGCCTTTTTGCAGCCCTCTAGCCCTTTCCTGGGCTGTTTTACAGCCTTTTTAGTACCGAAAAGTTCGGGTCCCCATTGACTTCAATGGGGTTCGGGTTCGGGACGAAGTTCGGATCGGGTTCGGATCCCGAACCCGAACATTTCCGGGAAGTTCGGCCGAACTTCTCGAACCAGATTATCAAGGTGTTCGCTCAACTCTACTACTGACCCTTTGCAGTTAGTTTACCATTCCATAAAATGAAATTGCATAATTTTGATGACTACTTCGAATCAGAAAACACTAAGCTTATTTAACCCTTTTGCTATAGGTAAACATGGCGCCCTTTTGCGTGCAGCGGGTGATGTCCATCGGGTCTCCGCTGTTCCAAACAGCAAACACCTGCGTCTAATGACCGCGACCGGCTATAATAATTATCGTGGTCATTAAAGCCTTTAGATGCCATAATCAAATGTGATCACGCCAACTAAAAGGTAAAAAACCCGGACTTCTTACCGGCTTCCTCTCCGGCCAATGAGGATGCTGATAATTAAATTTAATACGCTGGTTCTCTTTGAAGAGACCCAGGGTGTTGGATCTGCAATGTTTGTTTTGACCAGAAAGTGGCAGGCCAACATAAGAAATGATCAATTCTGCCTTCATCATGGATCTTTATGAAACATGATGGTACAGAATAATCGAAAGTGAGTCGTAGCTTTAAACACGAGGTACAAAACCCTAAAAAAGTTAAAAAATGTAAAAAAAAACTATAGAATAAAAATAAATACATAAATAACAAAAATATAAACATCATGGGCATCACTGCCTCTGAAAAAGTCTGTACAATTAAAATATAAAAATATGTTTCCAATACGGCTAATGGTGTAATGGAAAACAGGGTCAATGGCCAATTTGCCAAAACATTAATAAAATCTGATAAAAAAAGTCACACATCCTGCAAAATGGTATCAATAAAAACTACAGATCATTCCACAAAAAAATGAGCCCCCACACAGCTCAGTAGATAGAACTATAAAAAAAAGTTATGGGGGTTAGAATATGGTGATGTGAAAAAAATCTAAGTTTTCATTTATTTTTACACTATTTAGAAATAAAAAACCTAGACATATGTGGTATCGTTGTAATTGTACTGACCCAAAGAATGAAGGGCATGGGTCAGTTTTGCCACAAAGGGAACGCTGTAGGGACAAAACCCATAAAATGGAGGAGGAATTGTTTTTTTTTTCCAATTCCACTACATTTGGAATTTCTTTCCTGCTTCCCATTACATTGTATGCCATAATAAATGGTGGCATTAGAAGGTACAACTTGTCACACAAAATATGAGCCCTCATACAGCTATGTGAAAGAACAAAAAAGTTATGGCTCTAGGAAGATAGGGGTTACCGTAAGTGTATTTTAACCTACAGTTGTTAAAGAACAACTAAACTTTGATCGTTTATGATTCTACTGTTTCCCACCATATTTTAGCACATGAACGACCAGTGTTTTGGCAAATGCTGGTCAAGGTTAGTGGTCAGTGCAGTTAAAAGCTTTATTTTATATTCAAATTCGTGACAGTATTCATAGCATTCCACTGACTTCATCTCATATGAATCCGGGGCTTGCTAATTTTAACCTATACTTTAAAAGATGGTACTGCAGAGGCACATTGTAAGTTCAAACTGTTAGATTGCAAAAAATAAAAAACATTTTACAATCCGTTAACAATATTAACCCCAGAAACATGTCTTTTTTGCCTCTCTGCATTACATCAACCGTAACTTTTTTATTTTTTCATTCACATGGCTGTCTAAGACTTTGTTTTATGCAGGAGAAATGTTATTATTTTTTTCTTGTTAATCGGATTATATATAAATTACATTACATATAAAAAAAAAATTCTGCAGTGGCTACAGTGTAGACAGCCCTGGGGTCCTTCATAGGTCCTCTGATCTGACTATGCACTTCTCCACCAAATGTTGAAGGCTGCTTGCAGCCTGTAATTGTGGGAGGAGCGTGCTCACCCTTTATAAACCCCCTCCTACAAGCAGGAGGGCGCCCGTTGTTGCTTACTTTCGTTGATTGAGCAGCAGCAGCCCAGCGCCTGACATCACTTCCGGTCACGTCTCGTCAGTGTGTCTTCGAGCTGCCAGCCGCACTCCCTGTGGTAAGTATAGCCGCTCCGCGGCTGGCCAGGCGCGCCGCCACCGGCACCTCGTTCCCTGGGTCGGCAGCGCTCTGCCCGTCAAGCCCCGCTCTGCCCGCTCTGCCCGCCGCCGCAGCCCTGATCGGTGCTCATCGCGGGGCTCCCCGCTCCCCGCCCCCCGCTCCTTGTGCTGTTCCTCCGGCGCTTGGCGTCGCGAGATGACGCGCCGCCTGGGGGCGGGGGGAGGGCGGGAAGGCTGGCCGGCTGGCGGAGACGGCTCACGGCAACCCGGGCCGATGCTTCCACTCTGTGTTGATTGTACTGTTGTATTGGGGGAATCGCTCCCCCAGCCAAGATGATTACAGTACATGTCAAGGTTATTTGTTTGAGCACTGCGGTGGAAACCACTGAAAATGCATCAGCAATACTTACTGATGAGAAGCAGCACAAGCTGCAAGGAGATGCCAAAACTCGTCCCTGGCCAATATAAACATGAGTACGTTGAGGCTGGTAAAATGAAAATGCTGAAATTCTATCCCAATTGTGCCATGAGCCCATTGCGGGGGTCGGGGGCGCCGGCCTGCGGCATATTAACCCTCGCACTGCTGTGAAAAAAAAAAAAAAAAAAAAAAGGAATAAGGTTTGTTTCAGCAGGTTGTTGCTCATGTTAACCCCCGCAATGCCAAAAAAAAAAAAAAAAAAAAAGTGTGCTAATGCCAGGCTGGCCAACTGCCGCCCACACCAGTGCATCGTCCAGTCTCACCCCCTGGGTGATTGGGGACGGTCGTTCCTGGGGTCAGGGGTCCGGCGGTGCCTGGGCCTCCCGCCGGTGCGGCCGCCCTTAAGTCACCCAGGGGAGGATAGGGGGGGGGCCGTTTCCCTGATTCCTGCATCTCTCCAGTACGGGTCTCCCTGGTCGCTCAGGTGTAATGTCTACCCGATTCGCTCTAGGTGTAATGTCTCCCTGATTCGCTCTGGTTGTATGTCTTCCTGAATCGCTCAGGTGCAGTGTCTTCCTGGTTTGCTTAGGTGTAATGTCTTCCTGAATCGCTCAGGTGTAATGTCTTCCTGAATCGCTCAGGTGTAATGTCTTCTGGAATCGCTCAGGTGTAATGTTTTCCGGGACCGCTCAGGTGTAATGTCTTCCTGAACCGCCCAGGCGTAATATCTTCCTGAATCGCTCAGGTGTAATGTCTTCCTGAATCGCTCAGGTGTAATGTCTTCTTGAATCGCTCAGGTGTAATGTCTTCTTGAATCGCTCAGGTGTAATGTCTTCCTGAATCGCTCAGGTGTAATGTCTTCCTGAATCGCTCAGGTGTAATGTCTTTCTGAATCGCTCAGGTGTAATGTCTTTCTGAATCGCTCAGGTGTAATGTCTTCCTGAATCGCTCAGGTGTAATGTCTTCCTGAATCGCTCAGGTGCAATGTCTTCCTGAATCGCTCAGGTGTAATGTCTTCCTGAATCGCTCAGGTGTAATGTCTTCCTGAATCGCTCAGGTGTAATGTCTTCCTGAATCGCTCAGGTGTAATGTCTTCCTGAATCGCTCAGGTGCAATGTCTTCCTGAATCGCTCAGGTGCAATGTCTCTCTGAATCGCTCAGGTGCAATGTCTCTCTGAATCGCTCAGGTGCAATGTCTCCCTGAATCGCTCAGGTGCAATGTCTCCCTGAATCGCTCAGGTGTAATGTCTTCTCTGGTTGGCTCTGGTGTAATGTCTTCTCTGGTTGGCTCTGGTGTAATGTCTTCTCTGGTTTGCTCAGGTGGTATCTGCCCTGATTCGCTCAGATATCATGTTTTCCCTCAAGTCATTCAGGTGCGGTGTCTGCCCGGCTTCGTGTTGGTGTTGCGTGTTCACTGGGTCACTCGGGGGTCATGTGTCCCTTGTTCATTCGGGGGACATGTGTTCCCTGTTCGCTCGGGTATCATGGATCCCCTTGGTTGGCCGGGCGTTTTGTGTTTCCTGTGCGTTCAGGGGTCATGTGTTCCCTGTTCATTCGGGGGGCATGTGTTCCCCGTGTTGGTCAGGTGTCATGTGCAGTATAAACCCGGGTGTCATGTGTTCCCTGAGGCCCTCGGGCACGGTTCCGGTCCAGGTTCGTATGGGTCAGGGTCACGCACCCGTTCGCTGCATGAGGGACTAGCTGTTCGCATCCCTTGCCGGGTATCGGTCCGAACACAGCTTATTTTTTTCACATAAACAGGGCCTCGGCCACCAGAGCTGCAAGCAAGCCACTGTCGTTGCGCCAAAGTTTCCTCCTTGTCCAGGTAAGATCCAGCCACGAGGCTGCTGTTACACCCTGTCACTGCGTTAAGTATTCGTCTTCACGAGCTCCCGTTCATAGGTCTTCATCTCACTGCAGAAGTCAGTAGCATGGTTCTCTTCCCTGATTCGCTCAGGCGTCATGTTTTTCTCCAAATCGCAGGTGTCATGTTCCCAAAAAATCGCATGTGTCATGTCTTCCCTGAATCGCTCAGGGTTATGTTTTCTCCAATTCACAGGTGCCATGTTCCCAAATTGCATGTGTCATGTCTTCCCTAAGTTACTCAGGGGCCAGGTTCCCTGGATTGCTCTGGTGTTATGCCTCCCCTTACTCACTTAGGGGTAATGTTCCCTGGATCACTCGGGTCTTGTGTGTTCCCTGGATTCCTGTTTTCTGCAGGTTTGTTGCATGCGGAGCGACTTCGGGCTCTCATTCTGGCTGTCCAGGGTTACCCAGCAGTTGGCCATGGCGCCCAGGCTGCATCCCGGTTCTCCGTCGCCTCTTCCAGTGCCACCAGATCGCACCTCTCTCCGGGTCTCGTACTAACGCAAGCTTATTTTCGGGTAAGCAAGGCCTCAGGCCACCGGAATTTCGATCCATCATCAATTGTGTCGCAGGGCTCCTCTATGCCCGGTCACTCCACGGGGCCGGGTTTCAGGTAAGTTCCAGCCGAGTAGCGGCGTGACGCTTCTCCGCAGCTCAGAGCCTTCCTTCATTCTTCACGAGCCGCCATTCCTAGGTCTTCAGTATCGTCGGAGTCGGCAGCGCTGTCCGTTGATTCGGTTAGGTTGCGATCCTTTCTATACCATGTTCATTCCTGTTTCCTTCTGATTCTCAGGTTCATGTATTTCCCGGATTAGCACAAAAATTCACGGATTTACCCATTCACCCAGGTCTAATTCCCCGGAGTCGCGCGGGTTTACGTGTTTCCTGGATCGCTCGGGTTCATGCATTTCCCTGAAACACTCAGGTTCATGTATGTACCTGAATCACTCGGGTTTATGTTTCCAAATTCGCCCGGGTTCATGTTTCTGGATCGCTCAGGTTCATGTAGGTGCCCAAATCACTCAGGGTTCACGATTTCCCTGAATCGCTCAGGTTTTGTATTTTCCTGTCTCTGTCAGGTTGCCGGTATTTCCAGGTGGTATGTTTTTCTGATTCACCCAGGTTACGTATTTCCCTGAATCACTCAGGTTTTGTATTTTCCTGTCTCGTTCAGGTTGGCGGTATTTCCAGGTTGTGTGTATTTTCTTGATTCTCTCAGGTTACGTATTCCCTGAATCGCTCAGGTCTTTCTTCTTACAGGTTGTTCGCATGTGCCTGAAATCACTCAGCTCTTTTCCACAGGTTGTTCGCATTTGCCTGAATCGCTCAGGTCTTTTTCCCGCAGGTTGTTCGCATTTGCCTGAATCGCTCAGGTCTTTTTCCCGCAGGTTGTTCGCATTTGCCCGATTCGCTCAGGTCTTTTTCCCGCAGGTTGTTCGCATTTGCCTGAATCGCTCAGGTCTTTTCCCACTGGTGGTACACATTTGCCTGAATCACTCTGGGTCCGTTATATGTGCCTGAAACGCTCAGGTCTTTTTCCCACAGGTTGTTCGCATTTGCCTGAATCGCTCAGGTCTTTTCCCACTGGTGGTACACATTTGCCTGAATCACTCTGGATTCGTTATATTTGCCTGAAACGCTCGGGGTTTTTCCAGCAGTATCCAGTGGTTCCTGTTTTACCCGGTCCGGGTTCCGCATGTGTGAATCCCTGATTGCATGGGATCCGGGTGCATCACGGGGGTTTGGACATGGTCACCCATTATCTTGATAGTTGTTATTACATCAGGTATTGTACTCTGCTCCCTACTAAAGCGGCATTCTCCTGTTCTTTGCTACGCCATGGTTTGCTCAGTCTCACCTGGGCAGTCTGCACCCTGATTCCTAATCATCAGGGGACCTCGGGGCATCCCCTTGGGCTGGGCTAGTTGCTCCAGCTTTTCGCCAGGCTTGAGGCCCCCGTGGCGGCCGCCAAGCTGGCTAAGATCCTCGGGGGGAGGTGGACGAGGCCATCAGGCCTCAAAGCCACCCTCAGGGTTAGCGCGGCTGTCCAGGGCGTAGGCAACCCGTGTCAGGCGAGCTTTCCGCAGATTGTCCGTAGCCCTAGACGGTCTCCCTTTTGGGCACTCAGCAAGCATCATCACCAAAGCAGCCATATACCTAGGGTCCTATGGGTTCTTAGACCCGGGGAGTTCACGTGCGGCACGGTCAACCGTGCAACCCACGGTCAACCGGTCCACCTTATACTGTCCATCCCAGCCACCAAATCCAATCAGGCTGGTCATCCCACCGAGGTAGAGTTCTTCCCTACGGCCAACTGTTGGTGTCCCGTCAAGGCACTCCAAGAGCTCCTGGCCTCACTCCAGTCTCCCGCGTTAGACGACCCGTTGCTCCCGATCAACGGTAGGCCCCCTTCTTCGGCCCAGTTGTCTCCAATATCCGCCCCCTGGCGGCTGGGTTGGGGTTCAACCCTAGCACGGCATCCGGGCACTCCCCCCACGTTGGGGCCGCTTCCGCAGCATCCAGTCATCAGGTATCGGCCACGCCATCCGCAAAATGGGTCGTTAGCGGTCGTCCTGCTACGCTAGGTACATTCCCAATCCGCGATTTGAGATTGTCAGAGCCTTTCGTTCTTTGGGCTTCATGGGTTCCATGATGCTCCAATAACACATTGCACCCTACTCCATGGGTTACTCAGGCCCGGGGAGTTCACCTGCAGTGCTATCTCCCGCACAACCCTGCTCAGGCGACATCTCACCTGGCACTCTGATCACTTCATCCTATCCATCCCATCCTCAAAGACCAGTCAGACCGGTCCTCCCACAGAGGTGGAATTTTTCCCTACGGCCACCTGCTGGTGTCCTATCAAGGTGCTCAAGGGGCTCCTGGCCTCCCTTCAATCTTCCGATCTAGACGACCCGTTGCTCCCGATCAACGGTAGGCCCCTGTCTTCAACCCTGTCCATCTCCAACATCCGTACCCTGGCTGCAGGGCTGGGTTTCAACCCTAGCACGATATCCGGGCACTCCTTCCGCATAGGGGCCGCATCCGCAGCATCAAGTCACCAGGTACCGGCGCATGTCATCCGCAAGATGGGTCGTTGGCGGTCGTCCTGCTTCACAAGGTACATTCCGAATCCACGGGCGGAGATCTCCAGAGCCTTTTTGTTCTTTGGCATTATAGTTCACACTATGCTTCAATAAATGCTTCACTCCCTGCTACGTACCAGTTCTCTTTTTGGCCACTATTCAGGCCTTACCTCGTCACTGGCGCCGGGCACACTCCAGCCAGTTGGGTTAGGACAGTCCGTAGGCATGCCTATTCTGTTCCTCGCTTAGCTCCTCCCACAAATGTTGAAGGCTGCTTGCAGCCTGTAATTGTGGGAGGAGCGTGCTCACCCTTTATAAACCCCCTCCTACAAGCAGGAGGGCGCCCGTTGTTGCCCCTCCCTCCCATCCCCTTTTCTCATACTCTCCTCCTAGGTGGCCCACTATTCAGGCCTTACCTCGTCACTGTCGCCGGGCACACTCCAGCCAGTTGGGTTAGGACAGTCCGTAGGCATGCCTATTCTGTTCCTCGCTTAGCTCCTCCCACAACTACTATCTGGTCACTGGGAAACTTGGAGACCCGATCACAGGGGGAGTCCTCTTTGGTCATGATGCAGTTTGGATTCCAGTTCCTACCCCATTTGTTAAGTTGATATCAGCACTAAGAACACATGCTAAGAACAAATACGGTTAGTAACAGCTGGTACTTAGTGCTCGAGCACTTCGACAGCTTTTCAACTCCCCTCATCTGTAGCGACCCCAAAATATGTTGCTACAGACTAAAGACCTGTTCCACCCATGGTCAAATGACACTGGGTGGTCATTAAAGGGTTAAAGTCATATACCAGTTATAGCAAGCGATGGTATATGGTTAGTATATACCGTATACTTTCACCCCTTTCTAGAATGATGGGGGGAATTATGGTAATGTAGCTCTGCTGATTTTTTCTGTGTCAGCAATATCGAAAAAACTGAAACCCATTCATTCAAGTTGCTGTTCTGTGCACTGCAGGTGTAAGTGATGCACAGAAAAAAAATCTAACGGGTTTTGGCTAGTGATGAGCGGCATAGGCAATATTCGAATTCGCGATATTTTGCAATTTTTTGGCCGAATATTCGCCATAAAGTAGCAAATTCAAGAATTTGTGATCTCGTCATTGTTTACTAGATTGTGAAAATCGGCAATGTAATTATATTCTCGATACATTGGCGATAAATTTGCGATTAGAATATTCAACACTATTCGCGAATACGAACTATATTTGAAAAATTTGGGATTATAATATTCACGCTCAACCCTAGTTTTGCCACTTCGTTCCCTTAGTTGGTAGGGATCACTTTGGTCAGATCACAATTTATTAGTAAGTGATGTCAAATCACTACACATATACCCTCGCTCAGGGGTGCACCTAGCCTTTCTGCTGCCTGAGGTGAAAACTGAAACGGCGCGCCCCCTCAATGCCAATTTCTTAACCTAACTTCTTTGCCACAATGAAAGGACTCATTGCCCATGGCTCTTTTGTTGCCCTCTCTTGCCCCTACCTGGTGCTTCCTGAGGCGATCGCCTCACCTGGCCTTATTGGTGGTGCACCCCTGCCCTCGCTTATTACTTTAAATTGTATTTCGTCACATTATAGTGGAATTATTACTTGAAAATATAGTATCATCCACAGCAATATTAATGCACACAAAGTTTAATGCTTCAGTCATGACAATATGAGCTCTTCAATCATCATTTTGATTTACCGTTTGAATGAGGTTACCTTGATAGAATGTAGCATACGATTGTCTCTTACAGGAAAGCAAACTTCACAGATATAATGTGTTATAGTTAAGACTACAATGTGTTATAGTTAAGACTACATTATTGAAACATCCATCATGAGATAGTAACATAGAAAGGGGGCATTACAACATCCACCCACACATACTCTTTTCACATCTACAGACATTTAATCATACAGTACAAAGTGTGAAGGAGAAAGCTCAGTTACCTCATTCAGAACAGAATTCAGTCTACTAAACAGACCAAAGTATGTCTCAAAGCAAACTGACAGTGGCCATACTTATTAGACAGTGGTAGGGTGTCAGCTAAACAGTTACGCAAACTATTTTCCCATGCACACTTTATTCTTATTTCCTGTTATAATTGTAAGAGTAGTCCATTCATGAACAATTATAACAGGTTAGTAATGAATAATGATCTTGACTCCACCTTTTGTTGGATGGCATCTGCAGAACTTCAGACCAAAGTACTCCGAAAATAGTTTTGTTCTCTAATGTTTGTCATGTTAATACCACTTATTGTGACTTAATGCAATGTATACGCAGTATGGTTATTGTATGGGTCCTATGGGTTAATTGACCCTTATGATGTTCCTAGAGGAAGCTATGATGTGGACTGTTTAGCTTCACTCCTAGTTCAGTTTAGTTAGAGTCTGTACTCTCCTAGAGGAAGAGAAAGGAAGCAGTCTCATTCCACATAGCACAAGGCCTCAAGTTGCAGAGACTAACCATATTTGGACGATTTACCAAGAAAGAACCATCTATACATTGCAGTGCCCCAGGAAAGGAGAGAGAGAAAGGAAGTTCCTGGATCTGTAATAGCAAGCAAATTGACCCAGTAATGTACATTGCTGCCAAAGTATACAGACTTTACTGCTATGAGGGGAAAATTGCTAAAATACTATTCACACTGAAACATGACCGCACCAGTCGTATTTTAAACCATGTATGCCTTAGAAGTGAATTACAGCTATCTCACAAAAATTATTATTGCCAGCCTAAGATTCTGCAAAGAAAGAGAGCAGGAATAAGTGAATCCTAAGCCTGGCCTTTACCCATACAAAGCCATCTGGGAAGATTTGCACTGTCTATTGTTGGAGCTATGTTCTGATACTGTTAGAAGAATTACAACCCTAATTTTTCACTTCATTAAAGGGTGGTTTATTTTGCTACATCTTGCCTTGTTACTGACTTTGGAACCATACACTGGCAACAATGCTTTCACTTCCTTCCTTCCACTCACATCAAAACTATAACACAAAGGGCATCCCAACTGCCATCTGGAAGGAGCTCCAACATCAGGGTTTGTCCCAAGGCCTTAGGAAGCATCATTGTGAGGATTGCCAATGTAAATAATTATTGCAGCCAGAGCCACTAACATTCTCATTCTCCTTTCAGGCTTCTCAGGGGCTTGTGGCGCATCTACTGAAAGTTTGCTAAAGTTTCACCAGGTTGACTATATACACTTAACTATCCATGTATATCGCTCACAAATATTAACAACAGCCTACTTGTTATCAGACAATGATGATTGTGGCATGGTTGTTTAAACAACTGTTCATTATAAGTGAATTATCTGATTATCATCATGTTTTGTATGCTCATTGGCACATGTAAAGGAAATATTGTATTTGTGAATCTGAGATTATGAAAAAATACAGTGGTATCTTAAGTTACAATGGCCCCACTCGGAAAATATTTTAGGGTTCAATGGCTTTTCCTGGAACACTGTACAGATAGGCCAGAAATAATCTTGACATGAATACACATATAAATTGTTGCAGTATTTTGTGCATAATCAGGTCTGTAAGTGACACATTGGCCATGTCTGAACATATCCTTTGAAATGAAACTGTCATCAGGTTCATGCTTACAGATCAACGAGCAGCCTGAAATGTGAAATCCTGACAGGTACTCACATGACAGAGAGCTATGTTTTACTCTGAAAACTTATGAGTAGGGGATATACCTGCTTCTACAATATACTGATAAAGGGGATTGATATTCCTGTTTCCACAAATATTGAGGCCTATAATATACCTGCTTCCACAAAATACTTATTAAGGGGTTTGATATACCTGTTTCCAACAAAAATTGATTGAGGCCTGCAAGATACCTGCTTCCACAATATACTGATTAAGGGGATTGATATACCTGCTTCCACCAAATATTGATTGAGGCCTGCAATATACCTGCTTCCCCAAAATACTGATTAAGGGGTTTGATACACCTGCTTGCCTACACAAAATACTGATTGAGGGCTACAATATACCTACTTCCACAAAATACAGAATAAGGGGTTCGATATAACTGTTTCCACCAAATACTGATTGGGAGCAACGCCGTCAGATCCCACAAAGCCAAACTCCCAGCGCTCCACGTCCTGACTCTACTCCTTCTCCTCTCTCCTCCCATTTGTCCTCCACTCCACCTTCCATCGTGCCATTGTCACATTCATCTGGCAGAAGGCAGGCTACTGTGGCCCAAATGTTAGAGTGTAAAAAGTTGATGACACCGGATAACCCTTTTCCACCAAAATATATATTGAGGCCTACGATATAATTTCTTCCACAAAATACTGATTAAGAGATTGACATACCTGCTTCCAACAAATATTGATTGAGGCCTGCAATATACCTGTTTCCACAAAATACTGATTAAAGGATTGATATACTTGCTTTCGTCCCAAAAATACTGATTTAAGGGCTGCGATATACCTGCTTCCACAACATACTGATTAAAGGGTTTAATATACAAGTTTAAACCAAAAATTAATTGAGGGCTACGATATACCTGATTCCAGAAAATACTGATTAAGGGGTTTGATATACCTGCTTCTAGAAAATACTGATTTAGGGCTACGATATACCTGCTTCCACAAAATACTGATTAAAGGGTTCGATATACCTGTTTCCACCAAAAATTGATTGAGGCCTACAATATACCTGCTTCCACAAAATAATGATTAAGGGGTTTGATATACCTGCTTCCACCAAATAATGATTGAGGGTTGCTATATACCTGCTTTAACAAATACAAATTAAGAGGTTCAATATACCTGTTTCCACCAAATATTGATTGAGGCCTGCGATACACGTGCTTCCGCAAAATACTGATTAATGGATTGATATACCTGCTTCCACCAAATATTTATTGAGGCCTGCGCTATACCTGCCTCCACAAAATACTAATTAAGGGGTTTGATATACCTGTTTTGACCAAATATTGATTGATGCCTACAAAATACTTGCTTCCACAAAATACTGATAAAGGGAATTGATATACCTGCTTCCACCAAATATTGATTGAGGGCTGCAATATATGTGCTTCCACAAAATACTGATTAGGGGGTTTGATATACCTGCTTGCTTCAACAAAATACTGATTGAGGGCTACGATATACCTGCTTTCACAAAATACTGATTAAAGGGTTCACTATACCTGCTTCCACAAAATATTGATTAAGGCTTACGATATGCCTGCTTCCACAAAAAATTGATTGAGGCCTGCAATATATCTGCTCCCTCAAAACACTGATTAAGGGGTTTCATAAACTTGCTTCCACAAAATACTGAATAAGGGGTTCGATATACCTGTTTCCACCAAATATTCATTGAGGGCTGCAATATACCTGCTTCCACAAAATACTGATTAAGGGGTTCGATATACCTGTTTCCACCAAATTTGAATTGTTGCCTTTAATATACCTGCTTCCAGAAAATACTGATTAAGGGGATTGACATAACTGCTTCCACGAAATATTGATTGAGGCTTGCGATATACCTGCTTTCACAAAATACCGATTAAAGGGATTGATATACCTGCTTCCACCAAATAATGATTAAGGCCTGCGATATACCTGCTTCCACAAAATACTGTTTAAGGGAATTGATATACCTGCTTCCACTGAATATTTATTAAGGCCTGCAATATACCTGTTTCTACAAAATACTGATTAAGGTATTGATATACCTGCTTGCTTCCACAATATGCTGATTGAGGGCTGCAATATACCTGCTGTCACAAAATACTGATTAATGGGTTCGAAATACCTGTTTCTACCAAATATTAATTGAGGCTTGCAATATACCTGCTTCCACAAAATACTGATTAAGGGGTTTGATATACCTGCTTCCACAAAATAATGAATGAGGGCTACGATATACATGCTTCCACAAAATACTGATTAAGGGGTTCGATATACCTTTGTCCACCAAATATTGATTGAGGCCTACGATATACCTGCTTCCACAAAATAATGATTAAGGTGTTTGATATACCTGTTTCCACCAAATATGGATTGAGGGCTGCAATATACCAGTTTTTATGAAATACTAATTAAGGGGTTCAATATAAATGTTTCTACCAAATATTGATTGAGGCCTGCGATACACATGCTTCTGCAAAATACTGATTAATGTATTGATATACCTGCTTCCACCAAATATTGATTGAGGCCTGTAAAATACCTGCTTCCACAAAATACTGATTAGGGGGTTTGATATACATGCTTGCTTCAACAAAATACTGATTGAGGGCTCGATATACCTGCTTCCACAAAATAATGATTAAGGGGTTTGATATACCTGTTTCCACCAAATATTAATTGAGGCCTGCGATACACGTGCTTCTGAAAAATACTGATTAATAGATTGATATACCTGCTTCCAACAAATATTGATTGAGGGCTGCGATATACCTGCTTCCACAAAATACTTATTAAGGGGTTTATTTTACCTGTTTCCACCAAATATTGATTGAGACCTGCGATATACCTGCTTCTATAATATACTGATAAAGGGGATTGATATTCCTGTTTCCACCAAAAATTGATTGAGGCCTGCAAGATACCTGCTTCCACAAAATACTGATTAAGTGGATTGATATACTTGCTTCCACAAAATACTGACTGAGGCCTGCGATATACCTGCTCCCCCAAAATACTGATTAAGGGGTTTGATAAACCCGGCTTGCCTACACAAAATTCTCATTGAGCGCTATGATATAACTACTTCCACAAAATACTGATTAAGGGGTTCGATATAACTGTTTCAACCAAATGCTGACTGGGAGTAACGCTGTCAGAACCCACAAAGCCACGCTCACGGCGCTCCACGTCCTGACTCTACTCCTTCTTCTCTCTCCTACCATTTGTCCTCCACTCGACCTTCTATCGTGCCATTGTCACGTTCATCTGGCAGAAGGCAGGCTTGTGTGGCCCAAATGTTTGAGCGTAAAAGGTTGATGACGCCGGATAACCCTATTCCACCAAATATATATTGAGACCTACGATATACCTGCTTCCACAAAATACTGATTAAGGGATTGATATACCTGTTTCCACCAAATATCGATTGAGGCCTGCAATATACCTGGTTCCGCAAAATACTGATTTAGGGCTGCAATATACCTGCTTCCACAAAATACTGATAAAAGGGTTTGCTATACACGTTTCCACCAAATATTAATTGAGGCCTGCAATATACCCGCTTCCACAAAATACTGATTAAGGGGTTTGATATACCTGCTTCCAAAAAATACAGATTGAGGGTTACGATATACCTGCTTCCACAAAATACTGATTAAGAGGTTCGATATACCTGTTTCCACCAAAAATTAATTGAGGCGTACGATATACCTGCTTCCGCAAAATAATGACTAAAGGGTTTGATATGCCTGCTTCCACTAAATAATGATTGAGGGCTGCTATATACCTGCTTTCACAAAATACTAATTAAGTGGTTCAATATACCTATTTCCACCAAATATTGATTAAGGCCTACGATATGCCTGCTTCCACAAAATACTGATTAAGGGGTTTGATAAACCTGCTTCCACGAAATAATGATTAAGGGCTGCGATATACCTGCTTCAACATAAAACTGATTAATGGGTTTGATATACCTGTTTCCATCAAATATTGATTGAGACCTGCAATATACCTGCTTCCACAAAATACTGATTGAGACCTGCGATATACCTGCTTTCACATAAAACTGATTAAGAGGTTCGATATACCTGTTTCCACCAAATATTGATTTAGGGCTGCGATATACCTGCTTCCACAAAATACTGAATAAGGGGTTTATTTTACATGTTTCTACCAAATATTAATTGAGGCCTGCGATATAACTGCTGCCACAGAATGCTGATTAAGGAGTTTGGTATACCTGTTTCCACCAAATATTGATTGAGGCCTGCGATATACCTGCTTCCACAAAATACTGATTAAGGGGTTTGATATGCCTGCTTTCAAAAAATATTGATTGAGGGCTACGATATACCTGCTTCCACAAAATACTGTTTAAGGGGTTCGATATACCTGTTTCCACCAAATATTGATTGAGGCCTACAATATACCTGCTTCCACAAAATAATGATTAAGGGGTTTGAGATACCTGCTTCCACCAAATAATGATTTAGGGCTGCTATATACCTGCTTCCACAAAATACTAATTAAGGGGTTCACTATACCTGCTTCCACCAAATATTGATTGATGCGTGCGATATACCTGCTTCCACAAAATACTAATTAAGGGGTTTGATATACCAGTTTCGACCAAATATTGATTGAGGCCTGCGAAATACTTGCTCCCACAAAATACTGATTAAGGGAATTGATATACCTGCTACCACCAAATATTGATTGAGGGCTGCTATATTCCTGCTTCCTCAAAATACTGATTAGGGGGTTTGATATACCTGCTTGCTTTAACAAAATACTGATTAAGGGCTACGATATACCTGCTTCCACAAAATACTGATTAAAGGGTTCGATATACCTGTTTCCACCAAATATTGAGTAAGGCCTACGATATGCCTGCTTCCACAAAATATTGATTGAGGCCTGCAATATACCTGCTTCCACAAAATACTGATTAAGGGGTTTAATAAACCTGCTTCCATCAAATGATGATTGAGATCTGCGATATACCTGCTTCCACAAAATATTCATTGAAGGCTGCGATATACCTGCTTCCACAAAATACTGATGAAGGAGTTTTATTTGCCTGTTTCCAGCAAATATTGATTGAGGCCTTCAATATACCAGCTTCCACAAATACTGCTCTTCCCTAGGAACTTAGGCACTGGGTAATTTTGAAAATGACAGGCAGAGGAAGAGGCAGGCCGTTCCATAAGGGTGGTAGGGGTCAGGCAGGCGCACCAGGCCGGACCCTAAGTGGGTAGTTTTGTCAGGTGAATGCCAAATTTTGGGGTCCTGTACTCCAGTGGCCTACAGTAAAAAAAATGCCATTAACAGCCTAATGTACTTCCAGCCAAAACATCACAAGTTCTTTTTTGTCAGGTGAATGCCGAATTTTTGGGTCCTGTACTCTAGTGGCCTTCAGTAAAAAAAAAATCCAGTAACCGCCTAATGTACCTCACGCCACATCATCAAAAGTTATTTTCTGTCAGGTGAATGCCTAATATTTGGGGCATGTACTTGTCTACAGTAAAATTTTTAGCTAGTGACTGCCTAATGTACCTCCAGCCACATAATGACAATTTCTTTTCTGTCAGGTGAATGCCTAATGTTTGGGGCCTGTACTGGACAAAAGTAAAAAAAATCCATTGACTGCTTAAGTTACCTTCATCCACATAATCAAAAGTTATTTTCTGTCAGGTGAATGCTGAAATTTTGGGTCCTGTATTCCAGTGGCCTACAGTAAAATTGTTATCCGGTGACTGCTTAATGTACCTTCAGCCAAATAATCGCAGGTTCTTTTCTGTCAGGTGAATGCCTAATTTTTGGGGCCTGTACTGGCCTACAGCAAAAAAAATTTCCAGTGACAGCCTAATGTACCTCCAGCCACATCATCACAAGTTCTTTTCTGTCAAGTGAATGCCTAATGTTTGGGGCCTGTACTGGCCTACAGTAAAATTTTTATCCAGTGACTGCTTAATGTACCTTCAGCCACATCATCAAAAGTTATTTTCTGTCAGGTGAATGCCTAATTTTGGGGGCTTGTACTTGTCTACAGTAACATTTTTAGCTAGTGACTGCCTAATGTACCTCCAGCCACATAATGACAAGTTCTTTTCTGTCAGGTGAATGCCTAATGTTTGGGGCCTGTACTGGACTAAAGTAAAAAAAATTCCAGTGACTGCTTAAATTACCTTCAGCCACATAATCAAAAGTTATTTTCTGTCAGGTGAATGCCTAATTTTTGGGGCCTGTACTGGCCTACAGCTAAATTTTTATCCAATGACCACCAAATGTATCTCCAGCCACATCATCACAAGTTATTTTCTGTCAAGTGAATGTCTAATGTTTGGGGCCTGTACTGGCCTACAGTAAAAATTTTATCCAGTGACTGCTTAATGTACCTTCAGCCACATAATCGCAGGTTCTTTTCTGTCAGGTGAATGCCTAATTTTTGGGGCCTGTACTGGCCTACAGCAAAATTTTTATCCAGTGACCGCCTAATGTACCTCCAGCCACATCATCACAAGTTCTTTTCGGTCAGGTTATTGCCTAATTTTTGGGGCCTGTACTGGCCCATAGAGATGTCGCGAACATAAAATGTTCTGTTGCCATTGACTTCAATAGGCAGGCGAATTTTAAAACCCACAGGGACTCTTTCTGGCCACAATAATGATGTAAGGTTTGTTTCAAGGGGACTAACACCTGGACTGTGGCATGCCGGAGGGGGATCCATGGCAAAACTCCCATGGAAAATTACGTAGTTGACGCAGAGTCGAGTTTTAATCCATAAAGGGCATAAATCACCTAACATTCCTAAATTGTTTGGAATAACGTGCTTTAAAACATCAGGTATGATGTTGTATCGATCAGGTAGTGTAACGGTTACACCCGCTTCACAGTGACAGACCAAACTATGACTGACCAAACTCCCTGTTTAACGCACCGCAAACAACCGCAAACAGTCCATTTGCACAACCGCAAACTCCCTATTTGCACAAGGTTGGATACCAAGCTAACTATGTCCTGTTCCTTGTTCTCACTGATGTCATTGAAGGTCTCTTCCTCCACCCAGCCACGTACAACACCAAGGGTCCCCGAAAGGTGACAACAAGCCCCCTGGGACGTCTGCTGTGTTTGGTCTTCCACCTCCTCAAAGCCACCTTCCTCCTCTGACTCCTCTTCTTCAGACTCCTCTCTCTGCGTTGCCTCTCTCTGCGTTATTATAAGGTGTGTTAAGTAGTACTATTCCTATCAGTTTAATCCCTGTTATGTCCCTGTTATGGAATAGATTTTAGGAACCGGGAGATGGAAAAAGATGCTTGGTTGGTCCTTCTACTTCCAATTTGGGGCACTGCGCGTGCAATATACTGTGCCACCAGATAGGAGTGGTGTGTTAAGTAGCACTATTCCTATCAGTTTAATCCCTGTTACGTCCACTAGTATTATTATTATTATAAGGTGTGTTAAGTAGTACTATTCCTATCAGTTTAATCCCTGTTACGTCCCCTATTAGGGGACATGTATGGAATAGATTTTAGGAACTGGGAGATGGAAAAAGATGCTTGGTCGGTCCTCCTACTTCCAATTTGGGGCACTGTGCGTGCAATCTAATGTGCCACCAGATATGAGTGGTGTGTTAAGTAGTACTATTCCTATCAGTTTAATCACTGTTACGTCCCCTATCAGGGGACGTGTATATGGAATCAATTTTAGGAACCGGGAGACGGAAAAAGATGCTTGGTCGGTCCTCTTAATTCCAATTTGGGGCACTGCACGTGCGCTGTGTAATGTACTGTGCAATCCCAATATATGTGGTGTGTTAAGTAGTACTATTCCTATCAGTTTAATCCCTGTTACGTTCACTAGTATTATTATTATTATTGTTATAAGGTGTGTTAAGTAGTACTATTCCTATCAGTTTAATCCCAGTTACGTCCCCTATCAGGGGACGTGTATGGAATAGATTTTAGACAACCGCAAAGAGTTGTCAATAGTTGACACACTCACAACATAAATTTTATTCCTCTATGCGTCAATCTTGGTGTAGTGATGACTGTGCTCGTGCGCACGTTTGGGAGATTGCAGGCGATGGGGTTTTTTCATAGCCTATGGTCGTGCTGAGGTAGTTCAGTGACAGTTAAGTGACCTAGAAAACAATAATTCTGAAGTGTGGCCCCATTGTTGGCCTAGTAGGCTTTAATGATCACCTTAGATGATCACAAAGAAAATTAATGTTTTTTCTATGCAAAATTATCCAGCCGATCGCTTTTGGTCTGTTCACAATGAAGCAACGACCTTATCATCTGGGGTGTGCAAACATTGCCATTGCCAACACACTCATAGAGGTGGTCGCTTCATTGTGATACACAAGCCCCTTCACCACAACAAGGTAATGATCACGAAGGGGAATTGACACATGTATGTGCATTTTTTTTTGGTTGGTTTTTAAAGCCACAGTGCAGCACCAGAGGCCATAAAAATTAGGCATGTACACATGCCTGAAAAATTAGGTATTGTTGCAGCCGCTGCAGCGGCCAGAAAAATTGATGTTTCCCAGGCAGAAAGTGCCCTAAAACATTGCAGCTTGAACCCTAGTTGGTGGCGGATAAGTCAGGCAAGTCATCCGGCATTCAGAGATAAAATACAGCAGCGTGTGGACCATTTTTAGCCCAAGGCAGCTCATCTCAGTCATCAGGCCTTTTTTTGTCAAATGTATCGACCACTGTCAGTCCCTTCGGCATCCATCCCTCATTCATCTTAATAAAGGTGAGGTAATCTAGACTTTTTTGACCTAGGCGACTTCTCTTCTCAGTGACAATACCTCCTGCTGCACTGAAGGTCCTTTCTGACAGGACCTTTCAAGCGCGGCAGGCCAGAAGTTCTATCGCAAATTGGGATAGCTCAGGCCACAGGTCAAGCCTGCACACCCAGTAGTTAAGGGGTTCATCTCTCCTCAGTGTCGATATCTGCAGTTAAGGCGAGGTAGTCTGCTACCTGTCGGTCGAGTTGTTCGAGCTCTGAGGGTGGACCCCGAAGGGCTGTGGCGATGCATAGGACTTAAAAAGCTCTGCATGTCCTCCATCAACAACACATCTGTAAAGCGTCCTGTCCTTGCTGGCGTGGTCTTGGGAGGAGGATTATTTTCACCTCTTCTCCTGTTAGATTCCTGTTGTGCTGTGACATCACCCTATACACTGTGTAAAGCATACTTTTTAATTTATTTTGGAACTGCTGCATCCTTTCCAACTTCCGGTAATTCGGTAAAATTTCAGGCACTTTCTGCTTATACCGGGGGTCTAGTAGCGTGGACACCCAGTACAGGTCATTCTCATTCAGCCTTTTTATACAAGGGTCCCTCAACAGGCACGACAGCATGAAAGACCCCATTTGCACAAGGTTGGATGCCGAGCTACTCATGTCCCGTTCCTCGCCCTTAGTGATCTCCCTGAAGGTATGTTTTTCCCCCCAGCCACGTACAACACCATGGGTACCAGATAGGTGACAATGAGCACCCTGCAATGCCTGTTGTGGTTGGTCTTCCTCCTCCTCCTCAAAGCCACATTCCTCCTCTGACTCCTCTTCCTCACACTTCTCTTCCAGCGTTGCCGCAGGTCCAGCAAGTGATGCTGATAAGGCTGTTTCTGGTGGTGATGGTGACCACAACTCTTCCTTTTCCTCTTCACGCTCATCTACAGCCTGATCCAGCACTCTCCGCAGGGCACGGTCCAGGAAGAAAACAAATGGGATGATGTCGCTGATGGTGCCTTCGGTGCGACTGACTAGGTTTGTCACCTCCTCAAAAGGACGCATGAGCATACAGGCATTGCGCATGAGCGTCCAGTAACGTGGCAAAAAAATTCATACAAATACTCGTTGACAGCTTTTTCTTGTTGGAGCAGGCGATCAAACATTAGGAATGTTGAATTCCAACGTGTCGGGCTGTCGCAAATAAAGCGCCTCACTGGCATGTTGTTTCGGCCTGAAATGGCCACACACCTTCCTGGCCTGCTTGAGGACGTCCTGTAAGCCTGGGCACTTATGCACAAAGAGGTGTACTATCAGATTACACACATGTGCCATGCACGGCACATGTGTCAACTTGCCCAAATTCAATGCCGCCAACAAATTGCTTCCGTTGTCAGACACCACTTTGCCGATCTCCAGTAGGTGCGGAGTTAGCCACTGATCCACCTGTGTGTTCAGGGCGGACAGGAGTGCTGGTCCGGTGTGACTCTCTGCTTTCAGGCAAGTCAACTCCAAGACGGCGTTACACTGTCGTATCCGGGATGTGGAATAACCCCTGTGGAGCTGGGGAGGTGCCGTTGATGTGGAGCAAGACGTAGCAGCAGAAGAGGACTCAGCCGAGGAGGTTATGGAAGAAGATGGAGTAGGAGGAGTAGAGGAGGTGGCAGCAGGCCTGCCTGCAAGTCGTGGCAGTGTCACCAACTCCTCTGCAGAGCCACGCATTCCATGCTTGGCAGCCGTGAGCAGGTTTACCCAATGCACAGTGTAGGTGATATACCTGCCCTGACCGTGCTTTGCAGACCAGGTATCAGTGGTCAGATGGACCCTTGCCCCAACAATGTGTGCCAGACATGCCATGACTTCCTTTTGCACAATCGAGTACAGGTTGGGGATTGCCTTTTGTGCAAAGAAATTTTGGCCGGGTACCTTCCACTGCGGTGTCCTCAGACTCCACAAAGGCCTCAGACTCCACCAGCTTGTATAGTAAAAGCTGGCAGGCTAAGAGTTCAGACAAGCCAGCTGTCAGACGCCGGGCAAGGGGGTGACTTTGTGACATTGGCTTCTTACGCTCAAACATGTCCTTGACAGACACCTGACTGTGGGCAGATGAGCAGGAACTGCTCAAGGTGAGAGGCGGAGTGGCGGGTGGTTGAGAGGGGGCAAGGAGGACAGCAGTGGTTGACGTGGCTGAAGATGCTGGACCAGGAGGAGGATGGTGGCTTTGAGTTTGTGTGCTGCTTTTACTCATGTGTTGATCCCTTAGGCATTTGTGATGTGAGATCATGTGCCTTCGCAAAGCAGTTGTACCTAGGTGGGTGTTCGACGACTCAGTTTCTTTTGGCACAGGTTGCAAATGGCATCGCTGTTATCAGAGGCAGACACACAAAAAAAATGCCACACTGCTGAGCTTTGCCATGACAGCATTCTGGTGGTGGCAACAGCATGCGTTGATTGGCGTGCTGTCTGGCTGACCCCGGGTGCCGATACATGCTGTCTACTGTCCCACTAGCTCCTTGCGATGACCTCCCCCTGCTTCCAACTCATCTCCTCCTCCTCTCTGTCTCCCCATCTGAACTTTCCCCCTGTTCTTCTTCTCTTCGAGCGGGCACCCACGTGACATCCACGGACACATCGTCATCATCAACCACTTCACTTGCATCTGACAACTCAGCAAAGGAAGCAGCAGCAGGTACAACATCATCATCACACCGTACGTCCATCTGTGTAATGCTGCCTGACTGAGACATATCCCTGTTATCTACATCCTCTTGCAATAATGGTTGCGCATCACTAATTTCTTCCAACTGATGTGTAAATAACTCCTCTGACAGATCAAGTGAAGCGGCTGTGGTGCTAGTGTTGGTGATGGCAGCAGGCGGGCGAGTGGTAACTTGAGAGGTGCCCGAAGCTGAGCTGGAAGAGGTTGGCCCGTTAAGGTTCCGAGCGGAAGCTGTAGAAGATTGGGTGTCCTGTGTTAGCCAGTCAACTATGTCCTCAGAACTTTTCGAGTTCAGGGTACGTGGCCTCTGAACACTGGGCATTATTCTAGGGCCAAAGGGAATCACAGCACCACGACCACGATGGCCCCTGCGGGGTGGCCTGCCTCTGCCTGTCATTTTTTTTTAGATTAGTTAAGTTGTACTATGCGTGCAACCTACTGTGACACCAGATATGAATGGCGCTGAAGTGACACTATGCACTGGCACTGGGCCTTAGACACACAAACACGTGTGCAACTGACTGTTAGTTATTCACAGTCAAAATTGTTGTTTTTCTTTAAATGTAATCAAATGTGACACCAGATATGAATGGCGCTGAAGTGACACCATGCACTGGCACAGGGCCTTAAACACACAAACACGTGTGTGCAACTGACTGCTAGTCTAGACTCTCCGCGAAGCCCATTTCAGGCTGAACATGATTACTAGGGTTCTGGGGATGTGGGTTTTATGAGGTCGGAATTATGGCTTCTGATATTGTTTCATCCACCTACTGAATGGTTTAGACTACCTGCTGGGTTTGCATCTGTGCATCTGTAGTTGCCCCGCATTTTTAGTGTCCTCTTCCAGGCCTTTATTATTACGGAGTTAAATGGAGTTCTTCCTCTGAGAATGTGTAGTGTTTTGCCCCTGCGTAGACTGTCCGACATCATAGGGGCGCAATTAACATAAAGCCTTGCTAGATCACAAGACACTGACATAGTGACAAGTTCCGGAAAATCCCAAAACTATCTATCTATTGTGGTAATGTGAACAGTGCTGGAAGGTGTGTTGTCCTACTTCAGGTACCTCAGATGGGTGAGACAGATACAATCAAGAGAGTGGCAGTAGTCTCAGCAAAGCATAGTTTGCTGAGACATTTCTGTATACATTTTCTGGGCTGGATTTTACTTGGACTGGTGGCTAGGCTTGGTAGAGGGAGTTCCCAGTCCACACCCTTCCAGTACGGGTTTTCCTTTCTACCTGAGGTGATTACAGGTGAGGCCTGCTGTAATCAGGCTGGCATAAAGCGCCTCAGAGTAGGTCAGTTTGAGGAGGGAGAGCGAGACTGTTCTGTGAAGCAGAGGCTCTGTGTGTGGTCTCAGTCAGGAGGACTGAGGGGCCACAAGGCTTTGAATAGCCTGAGCTTTGGAGGACCTAGAGAACGAGGGTTGCACGCCCAGCGTCTGGAGGACTACTAGGCCACACTCCCCCAAAAGGTACTGGAGTTGCCACAGCCTGGAGGCTGATGTTGGCTGAGGAAAGCCGCGTATAATGTCCATGTGTGAACTGTGCTCTATGAGTGAGGTAGGGACGTATTTTGTTTAGGTAGCGCCTATACAGGCAGGCGTTTATTTGTGTTTTAAGTGTTGGTGGTGCGGGAACCTCACCCCACCCAATGATGTATAACTAGACTATCCTTTATAACAAGACTGTCAAAATAAATGCACAGTTTGAACATGAAAATCCGTTGTCTGGTGAGATATCTGTGAGTGTGACCCCCTGAAAAGAGACGATCGCTTACACTATCTATCTATTTAATTCTATCTGCCTGTATATCTCAGATTTCATTACAAACACTGATCTTGTAACTAATACTGTGGCAGTAAGGCAGCACAGGTAGCTTTCTTACTTACATCTTGTTCATAAATATGGTATGCTTTCATGGATCCCAATGGACATATCCACTATTATACAAGGATGACAAAAAAGCAAACAATCCCTCTGCAGCTGAGATTTCCAAGCTCAGCAAAGTTTAATAGATAGTATATTATAAGGTTAGACTATACCTCCTCATTTGAGCGTTAATTTTGTACATCCACGAAGCCTTTTTAAAACCATATACACAAAAAATATTTTATATTTATATTTTGTACAATATAGGAAGAAATGACAACTGAAAATCAATCATTATGTCATAAGGAAAATATATTTCACATATTACAGATATCAATGATTACATTTAAAATGACATTCCAAATATATAGCACTTTTTTTCGAATATATAGCATTATATTCTAAATATTCACAAATTCTCGAAGTGACGATATTTGTGATAAAAATTTGCTCTTCGAATAAAAGAAACGTTAATCCATTTTTCTTCTATATTCCTTTGTTTATAAAGCGCTTTTTCATATCTTTGATCTAATATTTTAGTTCTTGGGTAATAAAGTCGTCAATCGCTTACCAGTATTCTTTTAGTTTTATACAAAACCAAAACATATTTTAGCTCCTGGTACATCACAATGTGGGCACTTGAATGTATTCCTTAAGCCACATTTATTAAGCCATACTGGCGTAACATAAACTCTATGTAAAATATTAAATTGAACTAAAACGTGATTAAAGTTGTGAGACACTAGTCTAAGGTTAGACAATATATTCTCCCAATAATTTACTTGTATACTTGAACATTAATCTCCCCAGGCCCTCTGTCCAGGAGAGCATATATTATTAAATAGTGTTTTAACAAATAATTTATAAAGTTGAGCAATCTTAACCTTTTGGCCTACACTCCCCATTACTTTAACAATTTAAAAGTGTTGAAACATCTACCTCTAACAAAAATGTATCTTTAATACTGTGCAGTGCCGAGCGTAACTGAAAATACCTAAACCAAGATAAATTACTTATATTTAGAGTTGAGCGGACACCTGGATGTTCGGGTTCGGCAGGTTCGGCTGAACTTGAAAAAAAATTCGGGTTCGGCACCCGAACTCTACCCGAACTTGACCCCGAACCCCATTAAAGTCAATGGGGGGGGCCGAACTTTTGAGCACTAAAATGGCTGTAAAAATGTAATGGAAAGAGCTAGAGGGCTGCAAAAGGCAGTAAAATGTGCTTAAGAGCATGGCAAATGCTCTGCAAACAAATGTGGATAGGGAAATGAATAAAAAAAACATAAAAGACCGCAAAAAGAAAATTTGGAATGATGTAGGAGGAAGAGGTTGAGGAGGCGGTGAATGAGTGGATATGGCCGTGTAGGCTCACGCGTCGGTCTAGGTGGAAGCGGCGGCGAAGGAGGAATAGGTAGCCAACACAGATGTGTGGTATTTTGCATTTTTACATAGGGGTATCCCCCAAAATATTGGGACATATAAAAGAAAAAGGAATAAGTTCACTTGAGTACAAGGATGGATGGAGGAGGCTGTTACAACTGTCTATTCTGCACAAGGTACAGACAAGTCCTGAGGGATCCAAGCCTGGTTCATTTTAATGAACGTGAGCTTGTCCACGTTGGCTGTGGACAGTCGGCTGCGTCTGTCTGTAATGACTCCTCCTGCCGTGCTAAATAAACGTTCAGAGAGTATACTGGCTGCAGGGCAGGCCGGCACATCCAAGGCATACAGGGGAAGCTCAATTTGGAGACCCAGAAGTTGAATGGGGCAGAACCATCAGTCAGTATGTGTAGGCGTGTGCACAGGTACTGTTCCACCATGTTGTTCAAATGCTGCCTCCTGCTAACACGCTCTATATCAGCAGTTGGGGACGGTTGTTGCGGTGAGGTGACAAAGCTTTTCCACATGTCGGCCATGCTAACCCTGCTTTCTGAGGTGCTGACGCTGACACAGCTGCGTTGGCGATCTCATCCTCCTCCCCTGCCTTCGCCTTGTGCTTCCACTTGTCCCCTGGCGTCTGTCGGGAATGTTCTCATAAGCGCGTCTACCAGCGTGCGCCTGTAGTCGCGCATTTTCCGATTACGCTCCAGTGAGGGAATTAAGGATGGCACATTGTCTTTGTAATGGGGATCCAGCAGGGTCGCCACCCAGTAGTAAGCACACGTTAAATTGTGGGCAACTTTGCTGTCGTTGCTCAGGCACTGCAGCATGTAGTCACTCATGTGTGCCAGGCTGCCCAGAGGTAAGGACAAGCTGTCCTTTGTGGAAGGGGTATCGTCTGCATCCTCCGTATGCCCCCATCCACGCACCAGTGATGGGCACGAGCTGCGTTGGATGCCACCCCGGCTGTGAACATGCTTCATCCTCATCCTCCTGCACCTCGTCCTCCAGTAGTGGGCCCTGGCTGGCCAAATTTGTACCTGGCCTCTGCTGTTGCAAAAATCCTCTTTCTGAGCCACTTCTAAAAGACAGGCCTAAAAGTGTTAGAGATGACCCCTCTTCCTCCTCCTCATCCTGGGCAACATCCTCTTCTATCATTGCCCTAAGTGTTTTCTCAAGGAGACATAGAAGTGGTATTGTAACGCTGATAATGGCGTCATCGCCACTGGCCATATTGGTGGAGTACTCGAAACAGCGCAACAAGGCACACAGGTCTCGCATGGAGGCCCAGTCATTGGTGGTGAAGTGGTGCTGTTCCACAGTGCGACTCACCCGTGCGTGCTGCAGCTGAAACTCCACTATGGCCTGCTGCTGTTCGCACAGTCTCTCCAGCATGTGCAAGGTGGAGTTCCACCTGGTGGGCATGTCGCATATGAGGCGGTGAGCGGGAAGGCCGAAGTTGCTCTGTAGAGCAGACAGCCAAGCGGCAGCAGGATGAGAACGCTGGAAGCGCGCACAGACGGCCCGCACTTTATGCAGGAGCTCTGGCATGTCGGGGTAGTTGTGAATGAATTTCTGCACCACCAAATTCAGCACATGCGCCAGGCAAGGGATGTGCGTCAAACCGGCTAGTCCCAGAGCTGCAACGAGATTTCGCCCATTATCGCACATCACCAGGCTGGGCTTGAGGCTCACTGGCAGCAACCACTTATACGTCTGTTGTTCTATACCCGCCACAACTCCTGCGCGGTGTGGGGCCTGTCTCCCAAACACATCAGTTTCAGAACGGCCTGATAACGTTTACCCCTGGCTGTGCTGAAGTTGGTGGTGAAGGTCTGTCGCTGACCAGATGAGGAGGTGGTAGAAGAGGAGGAGGAAGCCGAGGAGGAAAAGGAGGCAACAGGAGGCAATGAATGATACCCTGCGATCCTTGGCGGTGGAAGGACTTGCGCCAAACAGCTCTCCACCTGGAGCCCACCCGCCACTACATTTACCCAGTGTGCAGTTAGGGAGATATAGCGTCCTTGGCCGTGCTTACTGGTCCACGTATTATTGGTTAGGTGGACCTTGCCACAGATGGCATTGCGCAGTGCACACTTTATTTTATCCGATACTTGGTTGTGCAGGGAGGGCACGGCTCTCCTGGAGAAGTATTGGCGGCTGGGAACGACATACTGTGGAACAGCAAGCGACATGAGCTGTTTGAATCTGTCCGTCTCCACCAGCCTGAATGACAGCATTTCAAAGGCCAGTAGTTTAGAAATGCTGGCATTCAGGGCCAGGTATCGAGGGTGGCTAGGTGGGAATTTACGCTTTCTATCAAAGGTTTGTGAGATGGAGAGCTGAACGCTTCCATGTGACATGGTGGAGATGCTTGGTGACGGAGGTGGTGTTGTTGGTGGCACATCCTCTGTTTGCTGGCCGGCAGGTGCCAACATTCCTCCAGAGGCGGAGGAAGAGGCCGAGGCAGCAGCAGAAGAGGGAGCAGGAGGGGCCTGAGCCCTTTCTTGGTTTTGAAGGTGCTTACTCGCATGTAGATGCCAGGTCATGCAGGTTGTGCTAAGGTTCAGAACGTCAATGCCTCGCTTCAGGCTCTGATAGCACAGCGTGCAAACCACTCGAGTCTTGTCGTCAGCACATTGTGTGATAAAGTGCCATGCCAGGGAACTCCTTGAAGCTGCCTTTGGTGTGCTCGGTCCCTGGTAAAGGTGGCCAGTAGCAGGCGAACTGTTTAGGCGATGGCTGCTCTGCTTTTGCACCCTGCTCCCGCTTTTGCTACGCTGTTGGCTCGGTCTCACTACTGCCTCTTCCTCCGAACTCTGAAAGTCAGTGGCACCCCTTCCATGTGGGGTCTAGGACCTCATCGTCCCCTGCATCGTCTTCCACCCAGTCTTCCTCCCTGACTTCCTTTTCGGCCTGCACACTGCAGAAAGACGCAGCAGTTGGCACCTGTGTTTTGTCATCATCAGAGACGTGCTGAGGTGGTATTCCCATGTCCTCATCAGGAAACATAAGTGGTTGTGCGTCAGTGCATTCTATGTCTCCCACCCCAGCAAAGGGGTGGGAGACAAGGGCTAGGTGGATGCTCTTGGAAAACCCTGCCAGCAAAGTCTTCAAACAGCATAAGAGACTGCTGCATGACTTGAGGCTCAGACAGGTTCCCCGATATGCACGGGGGTGATGTGACAGACTGATGGGCATGGGTTTCAGGCGCCACCTGTGCGCTTTCTGCACAAGACTGGGTGGGAGATAATGTGAACGTGCTGGATCCACTGTTGGCCACCCAATTGACTAGCGCCTGTACTTGCTCAGGCCTTACCATCTATAGAACAGCATTAGGCCCGACCAAATATCGCTGGTATGCTGTCCATCTCATCCATGGGTCATCTCTCATGGTATGCTGTCATGGAGGATTCATGAAAAGGAAATTACCGGTAAGTAATATGGTTTTTTCACCCCTGTAAGCAAAAATCTGTATTTCTGGCCTAAATGTGACACTCACTTATGCTCGTCTAATCCTGTGCACTATATGAAACAGATGTTTTTTATTCACCCCAGTATGCCCCAGTATGAGAAAGACGTATTTGTGGCCTAAATGTGACACTCACTTATGCACATCTAATCCCAGATGTGCAGTATATGAAACAGAAATTAGGTATCGCCGCGTCCGTATCGACCGGCTCTATAAACATATCACATGACCTAACTCCTCAGATAAACACCGTAAAAAATAAAAAATAAAAACTGTGCTAAATAAACAATTTTTTGTCACCTTACATCACAAAAAGTGTAATAGCAAGCGATCAAAAAGTCACGCGCAACCCAAAATAGTGCCAATAAAACTGTCATCTCATCCCGCAAAAATCATACCCTACCCAAGATAATCGCCCAAAAACTGAAAAAATTATGGCTCTCAGATTATGGAAACACTAAAACATGATTTATTTTTATTTTTATTTCTTCAAAAATTTAATCATTGTGTAAAACTTACATAAATAAAAAAGTAGACATATTAGGTATCGCCGTGTCTGTATCGACCGCCTAAATAAACATATCACATGACCTAACCCCTCAGATGAACACTGCAAAAAATAAAAAATAAAAACTGTGCTAAATAAACCATATTTTTGTCACCTTACATCACAAAAAGTACAACAGCAAGCGATCAAAAAGGCGTTTGCCCACCAAAATAGTACCAATCTAACCGTCACCTCATCTCACAAAAAATGAGCCCCTACCTATGACAATCGCTCAAAAAATAAAAAAAAATATAGCTCAGAATATGGAGACACTAAAACATCATTTTTTTTGTTTTAAAAAAGCTGTCATTGTGTAAAACTTACATAAATAAAAAAAAGTATACATATTTGGTATCGCCGCGTTCATATCGACCGGCTCTATAAAAATATCACATGACCTAACCCCTCAGATGAACACCATAAAAAATAAAAACTGTGCTAAATAAACCATTTTTTGTCAACTTACATCACAAAAAGTGTAATAGCAAGCGATCAAAAAGGCCACTTTTTTTGGAGTTTCTACTCTAGGGGTGCATCAGGGGGGCTTCAAATGGGACATGGTGCCAAATAAACCAGTCCAGCAAAATCTGCCTTCCAAAAACCGTATGGCATTCCTTTCCTTCTGCGCCCTGCCGTGTGCCCGTGCAGCTGTTTATGACCACATATGGGGTGTTTCTGTAAACGACTGAATCAGGGCCATAAATATTGACTTTGGTTTGGCTGTTAATCCTTTGTAACTGGAAAAAAATTATTAAAATGGAAAATCTGCCAAAAAAGTGAAATATTGAAAATGTATCTCTATTTTCCATTAATTCTTGTGGAACACTTAAAGGGTTAACAAAGTTTGTAAAATCAGTTTTGAATACCTTGGGGTAGTTTATAGAATGGGGTAATTTTTGGGTGGTTTCTATTATGTAAGCCTTGCAAAGTGACTTCAGACCTGAACTGGTCCCTAAAAATTGGGTTTTAGAAAATTTCTGAAAAATTTCAAGATTTGCTTCTAAACTTCTAAGTCTTGTAACATCCCCCCCCCCCCCAAAAAAAAATAATTCCCAAAATGATCCAAACATGAATTAGATATATGGGAAATGTAAAGTAATAACTATTTTTGGAGGTATTACTATGTATTATAGAAGTAGAGAAATTGTAACTTTGAAATTTGCAATTTTTTTACACATTTTTGGTAAATTAGCAATTTTTTTTATAAATAAAAATTATTATTTTTTTTACTTCATTTTACCAGTGTCGTGAAGTACAATATGTGATGAAAAAACAATCTCAGAATAGCCTGGATAAGTCAAAGCATTTTAAAGTTATCAATGTGACACTGGTCAAATTTGCAAAAAATGGTCCGTAAGGTGAAATAGGTCCGAGTCCTTAAGGGGTTAAAGAGCCCTTTATCCCTATCCAGCCTCTGATAGTACACCAAGACTTACTAAACAATGTCCTAGCCTCTCTGTAGTCCTGTTGTATGTTAGATAGCTGTCTGGATTCCAATAGAGTAAACATATTATTATGAGGAGATATATTCAGAAGGGTCCTACATAGTGGGCTATTTTTCCATTCACAAAAAAGCCACAACTGTGCAGCTATAAAGTAACCCTTCACATATGGAAGGTTCAACCCACCCATTTCTATTGACTTTTAAAGGTAATCTACTGTACTTTAAATCTTACCCGATTTCTTCCCCAAATTAAGTCGTTAATAGGAGAAAGCCAGGGCCAGCCGGCCGACCGCCTGAATCCCGCTGGGTTTTGGTCATAGATTTACTTAAGGGCAGTGGCGTACCGCCCATAGAGGCAGACCACGCCACTGCTATGGGGCCCGCGGCACTGGGGGGCCCGTAGCACAGATAAGGCCCCGCCCACACTATTTGGCCCCGCCCACTCATGACCTGCAGCCGGCTATGCGGCTGCTTTTCTCCCCAGGGCCCGGCCCCAGCCCCAACATCAACTCATCTCCGCGCCGCCCCCCCCCCCCGCCTCCATGTTTAGCTGAATCGCCTCCCAGAGGCGCGGCTAAGTCCTCAACACCCGCCCCCCTCCTCAGCGCCGCGCTCTGCAAACACCCGATCCTCCTCTCGTCGGCGTCCCAAATCCCGAGCAGGCGCAGTGCCGGCGATTGCCTGCGCTCTGATAATACGGCTGAGGGCAACAGCTTCAACATCGTCACTGGGCATGCGCCGAGCCCAGTGACGATGTTGAAGCTGTTGCCTTCAGCCGTATTATCAGAGCGCAGGCAATCGCCGGCACTGCGCCTGCGCGGGATTTGGGACGCCGAAGAGAGGAGGATCGGGTGTTTGCAGAGCGCGGCGCTGAGAAGGGGGGCGGGTGTTGAGGACTTAGCCGCGCCTCTGGGAGGCGATTCAGCTAAACATGGAGGCGTTAGTAGTTTTCATATTTAGGCGGGCACGGCACTAATCAGAGGGGCACCGTTCCTGGGCACCGTGGAGAAAGAAAAACGCCCCTCTGGGCTCCAGTCCTTACAGGGTCATTTGCATATCCTAAGAATCGATTTTTAGAAGAAAGGACAAGACTGACATGGAAAAGAAGAGCACAGATGGAAAAAAGGTACTTTATTAAACATGGATCCATGAGTACCTTTTTTCCATCTGTCTTGTTCTTTTGATTGTGAGTCTTGTCATTTCTTCAAAAAATCGATTCTTATGATATGTAAATGACGCTGTAAGGAGCCCAGAGGGGCGGTATTCTTTGCCCGGCTAAATTTGAAAACTAATAACGCCTCCAAGTTCATCTAAATCGCCTCCCAAATCCGATCCTCCTCTCGCCGGCATCCCAAATCCCGCGCAGGCGCAGTGCCGGCGATTGCCTGTGCTATGATAAGATGACTGACGGCACTGCGCCTGCGCGGGATTTGGGATGCCGGCGAGAGGAGGATCGGGGTGTTTGCCGCAGAGCGCGGCACTGAGGAGGGGGGGTGTTGAGCACTTAGCCGCGCCTCTGGGAGGCGATTTAGATGAGCTTGGAGGCGTTATTAGTTTTCAAATTTAGCCGGGCACGGCACTTCAGAGGGGCGTTCCTGGGCACCGTGGAGAAAGAATAACGCCCCTCTGGGCTCCTTACAGCGTCATTTGCATATCATAAGAATCGATTTTTTAAAGAAATGACAAGACTCACAATCAAAAGAACAAGACAGATGGAAAACAGGTACTCTGTTAAACATGGATTCATGAAAAAAAAATTGGGGGTAAATTGCTAGTGACAGATTCCCTTTAAGGCTACTTTCACACTTGCGTTCAGAGCGGATCCGTCTGGTGTCTGCACAGACGGATCCGCACCTATAATGCAAATGCTTAGATCCGTTCAGAACGGATCCGTTTGCATTAACATGAACAAAAAAAAAAAAAAAACGGAACTCACAAGCGGAGACCCGAACGCAAGTGTGAAAGTAGCCTAACATGGCATCCCAAATAAGGAGACCTGCAGGCTGCAGCAGATATCCCATGTGACAGGTCACCCCCAGGAAACCCCTAACAGTTTCTGTAGGTCATGTATAAATTTATTTAATGGGGGTGTGGCATGGGAGGAGCAAGATCAGGAAGTGGGAGGGGCCATGGTGGGTAGTAGGCGGGGTTAAGGGGCCCAATTCAGATTTTTGCTATGGGGCCCAGTGATTCCTATGTACGCCTCTGCTTAAGGGCAACCAAAGCTTGCCCACTTAGGATTAAAAAATGGGAATGACGTGCAGACTCGAGAATATTCTTCAAACTGCTTCATAAAAGGGAAAGAGAGAACCAGCTAGGTTTCTCTACAGCAAGTATTCTAGGCTATAAAGAGCTTTTATGAATGATGGACTCTATATAGAAGAAATCATGTGCTTCTTAATAATTATTTGAGTTATCTTTAGAATGCATTTATATCATCTGGTTTAATACATTATGTAACATTAGTGTAGCTTTATGTTTTGTTGTAAATTAATATGTTTGTGGTTGCCATTATTTGATGTTTTGCCATTTGCTACCATAATGTTCTTTGTTCCATTGTTGGTCAATGCACAGCATTAGAATCATTCTTACTTAGGCAGTTTACAAGAATAAGAAAGCTAAATCATCTGCAGTGAAACAATGAATAAGACTTTAGATAAAGAAAGGGTGTATTTTTCCATACAAAGCATCTTAAACAGGTAAATACATTATGTATTTACAATGCATTCAGAAAGGCTTCAGACTCTTTCACATTTTCATATTTTATTATGTTGTGGCCTTCTGCTAAAATAAATTCAAGTTTTCCTCCACCATCTACACTCGGTACCCCATAATGTGAAATTAACCCATAACGTGAAAACAGAATTTTAGAAATGTTGCTAGTATATTAAAAAGTAAAAACTAAAGTTTTGAATGGACATAAGACCCTTTGCTATGACACTTGCAATGTAAATTTGAGGGTCTCCCATTGATCATCTTTGAGATGTTTCTACAACTTATTAAATGGAGTCCACCTGTGGTACATTCATACATTGGATTTGATTTGGAAAAACAAACCCATGTCTATGTAAGGTCTCACAGCTGACAGTGCATATCTGAGCAAACAAAAAAAAAATCTGGTACAAAAAATTCAGCAGTATTTAAAATTTCCAAGAGCACAATGGCCTTCATAAGGGTTGAGTAAGTACAGAGATATTCTTAATGAAAACCTTAGCAGCAGTGTGCTGGACATCAGAATTGTCCATAGGTTCACTTGCCAAGTACAAGAATGACCAAAAGCACACAGCACACAGGATAACCTAGGAGTGGTTTATAGACATCTCTGTCAATTTCCTTGAGTGGCCCAACCAGAAGCTTGATTTGAACCCAATTGAACATCTCTGGAGAAACCTGAAAATGGCTGTCCACTGAAGGTCCCCATCCAACTTGATAGAGTTTGAGATGATCTACAGAGAAGAATGGCAGAGAATCCCCAAATCCAGGTGTGCAAACCTTGTGGCATCATACCATAGTTTTACTTTTCAATAAATTCGCAAACATTTCAAACAAAATATAAACATTTTATTTTCCCTATCTCATTATGGGGTACTGAGTGCAGAATGATGGGTAAAAACTTGACATAAAATAAAAATTAGCACAAGGCTACAACATAACAAAATGTGAAAAGGGTAAAAAAAAGTGAAAGGGTCTGAAGATTTTCCAAATAGTAACATAGTACGTAAGGCCCAAAAAAAGTCACCCTGCAAGTTGATCCAGAGGAAGGCAAAAAAAAAAGAAAACTGTGAGGTAGAAGCCAATTTTCCAAACTTGGCAATCAGAATAACTCCATAGTCTCACTGCTCTTACCGTAAAGAATCCTCTTCTATGTTTGTGTACAAACCTTCTTTCCTCCAGACGCAGAGGATGTCCCCTTGTCACAGTTACAGTCTTAGGGATAAATAGATGATGGGATAGATCTCTGCACTGACCCCTGATATATTTATACATAGTAATTAGATCTCCCCTCAGTCATCTATTTTCTAAACTGAATAACCCTAATGTTGATAATCTTTCAGGGTACTGTAGTTGCCTCATTCCAGTTATTACTTTAGTTGCCCTCCTCTGGACCCTCTCCAGCTCTGCTATGTCTGCCTTGTTCACAGGAGCCCAGAACTGTGCACAGTACACCCTGTGTGGTCTGACTAGCGTCAAATGCATTGTATATACTGTACAATTGGTCCTATAAGATATAATATACAGTACATTTGTTCCAGGACATCCAATGTAAGCATGGGTGCACACACAATATACCAGTTCTGCTCAGCCAGTCTTTTTTTGTGTAGCCAGATACAACTGATATATGCACTTAGTGTAAAGCTCTGGTGTTCATAGATACAGTAAATAGCACCAGAAAAAAGTAGCATGTACGTTTTATCTGTCTGGCACTATATGACATCCTTTATCCCAACTGATGTGCCGGATGAGTATGAACAATTCTAAAAGGGGTTATCTCATGAATAATGTAAAAAATGGAAATCAGACATCACATAATACATGACAATACCTTACTAGCAAAGCTAGAACCAGCACTATACATCACATGGATCCAGAGATCTCCCCATTCACTGCTCCAATTACTCTGCTAGATTATCTTCAGCCTGGCAGCTCAGGGGCTGTGTCCTTTCTGCTGCAGCTCTTTCCCTGTAACTGTCACAGCTTCTAACAATAGATACAGCTGGTGGCATTTAAAGGATCAAATGAGTGTGTGCCTCATTGAAACAAAAAATATGGAAAATAACAAACAGCAGGAGGCACTATACGGATACATTTTATTGAATAGCTCACTGGCTATACAAAACATTTAATTCCATACAATTACAAAAGTATTTATATACAGGTTCTGGTTTGAAAAAATGGAGAATATTTTTCATGGGACAACCCCTTCAAGTAATACAAGTAATGAAATGCCCATGTCGATTGGCAGATTCTTACAGCCAATTGCATGTGCGACCCATCCGGTCTGCCTGTGGCATTATCTGTTGAAAGTAGTTTCAAGTGGTATAATGTTTAAGGGGTCAGTGAACTTTCAAAAACATCTATGAGCTTGTGTGGATTCCATCTCCTGCAGTGAGGTGAGAGAGCAAGCTACCTGAGCTTTATCTCTCCTCATGTTAGAGATCGGTGGGGGGGCGCCTCAGCACATAGACTCCCAATGATTAAAACCTTCATGTCACTATGATATATCAAAAGTTTAGTTAATGCTCAGTGACATTTAAGACATTTTGTAAAAAAAATATACATAATGCAAGTAATATGGCAGTATCATTGCTTCAAGAAGCGAACAAAACATATTCACTGTCCCTCCCAACGGTACAAGGCTATAGAATTGTTTCTTTAAATGGTATTCTAGTTACAATAGTTGGATAGGGGATGACTGTTAGCTTTGTGGGAGTTCAGCTGCTTGAACCCCCAGCAATCATGATAACTTGAAAACCAGTGTACCCCATGCTGTTTGAGGGATATACCACAGCTACTGAATTATACTTCTTGTAGTGAACCCCTACTTTTCTGCCAAACACTCTCAAATTTAATTGGACTTGATCATTTTTGTTACTGGGAAGGCTGCCGAATCACATAATCACTAATTTAGCAAATCTGACATATCTCACTTTATGTGGTAATAACCTTGGAACGCTTTTACTTATCCAAGCCGTTCAGAGATTGCTTTCTCGTTACACATTGTACTTCCTGCCATTGCTTGGTATAATACAATTATTTAGCAGTATTACTCTTCTTTTTCCCTTCTTCTAAAGGAAGTCTTTACCCAGGGGTCTCTGTGTCACGGACGGTGTACAGGAAACAAGGCAAAGCAACATGCATAAATGACTCGCTGGATCCAAAAGCTAAGGAACAAAAGGGAGACCCCTGCAGAAGACCTGGCACTTTCCCTGGCTGCTCAGCCTATGCAAAGATCCGAATGGTGGAAGTTTGCATATCCACGTACCTTGACTATATAACCCCTGAGCACCCTACAATAGTGAGGGGACACGACCACCGGCTCCCTACACAAGATACGGAGGGAGTCAGGGTCACCTGGGATCCAGCAAACAGAAAATAACAGATAAATGTTCAACACTTAACTTTGTAGCAGACAGGAGAACAAGACCAGCATGCACACACACTCCAGGAAGAAGTATAAGCCGCCCAGAAAAGCATTCTGGGGAGGAATTTAAAGGGAAGCAATTAGTCCAACACATGACAGCTGAGAGAGGCTAACGAGATGAGGAACTGAATACCACAACAAAGAAAGTCAAGGAGGAAGTTCTGAAAGGCCTCTGTCAGAGCTTCTCAGCTGTCTGGTTGTGACACTCTGTAAACATAATACTTTATAGAAAAGACAGTACTGTATGTGATAAGATGTGTATTTTTGGGACATTATACCTATTACGAAGTCTGCGCCATATGTAGTTGTGTTACTTCCTTCCTTCTCTTTAGTAGATTTTAATAGATTATTTTTACAATATTTGTAATTTTTGCATGTTTACCATTTTCCTGACTGCAAATCTCTGCATATTTTTTTTAAATAATAATAATCCTAATATTCCAGATTCGACTGATTTGCTCTGTTTTCCCCGCTCCTTTTCATACTCTTCTTTTTTAGTATGTTTTTCTATTTTATCCTTTTGCAATACATAATTAAAATGAGCAAGTAATATATTACGCACATTAGAAGTTATCTTTACAAAATGGACATTTGATAGATACAGATTTAGATGGATTTTTCAGCGCATTTGCTTGTTACTGGTATCTTTCTGCAATGTCAACCATTTGAAAAGTAAATAATTAAAAACTAGACGCATATTCATCACAAGGGGAATTGCTGCTCTGTTGCAGGACATTTTATATATCCATTGCCAATCTCTATGATCTGGAACTCTAATGGCTTTTTAACAGACACTTAAGCATAGATTTCTAAAAATTAAACATTTGCTTTCAGGCGTTTCCAATTCTTGTGTCACAGTACATTACATTTCTTTATTTTATATTTATACACTTTCTTTCCTATCACATGCTCATTTGCATCCTGTATTTCCTAGAAACAGTGTCGAGATTCTCAACAAAGAGCACATAAGGAATATTTACTGTACATCTGAAAGGACCATATACACAAACATCCAATTCTTGCTGCAATTGTGGCGACTTTTTAAAGGAAACATATAACACAATTTTCTTACAGTGTTTTGTTTCTATTTATTGAATACTTAGATTCACAATACAAACTTCTGAAGCCCATGGGGATACCTTTGTCAAATGTAATGCACTTGAAGAGGTGATATAAGGTGCTTGACATAAAAATGGTGCACATTATGGAAGTCATATCTATGACGCATTTGTGACTTTTTTTTTTTAAATGTTCCCCTGTAATATCCAGAATAAACCTACACAGATGTGCCTATGGCAACAAGATAATCATTTTGATTAATTTATTTTACCAATTAATACAACGTATCTAAAATTATGCACAGGGCCCAATGTATAGAACAGCAATCACATCTTTAGTATAATCATAAAGGGGGTCACTTATTATACTGCAGTATTTCAGGCGCAGATGGCGGCACAATGGTTAGTTGCGCCACAATCTGCAACTTCTCCCCGCTTATTCCAGGTCTAAAATCGTTGGCATGGTGTGAGCGGAGAAGGGTGCGGATCAGTAGGCCTGTCTCATTTACCAGTTTTCCGAGACTTTTTAACTGATGACCTGTCCTATGGATCTGATTAGCGGGACCCCCACCAATCAGCTGTTTGAGAAGGATCTACGTCTAGGCCATGTGACCGTTGAAGGCGATGTCACTGGGCAAGGGAAAGCTGCAGTTGAAAACCCCTCTAAGACAAAGAGGAATATGCATACATACCAGCATTGAAGGATGTGTCAGTACGGATGTTTACACCACTCCCCAACCCATGATTTGATAATGCTTTACCTGAGTGCTCCACTTGGATCATTGTGTGTAGGATGTTCTAATACTGTCCTGTCCATACCATGTCAATGCCTTTTATTATATAGTTTTTTTTTAAATATAATTTCATGATTATATGATTGTTGTTCTATATGTTGTGTCCTGTGCATAATCCTCTGTAAAATCTGCAACAGATATAAAAGAACATGAACCAAAAAGGTGAGGATACACACTAATGGATGCACCAAACAGCCATGAACTGGTGTACGGTAAGTCCTATCTGATGTGAGTTGCACTTAATATACAATGTAGTGAGCACCATTTTGAGGAAAGTGCCACTATTTGTTCCAAACAAAACATCTCCTTTTTCCTTTTAAAGCATCGTTCTTACAACAGGATTGATAAATGTGCCCCATTATGTTCAATAATCAGGCGTGACAAAGACATCTAATGTGTTTTGAAAGCTTGCATTTTAACCTATTTACTTTGCCAATAAAAGGTATGACTTTCACATTCTACTTGACATTATTGTTCTGTGTTTGTTTCTGCTGAAGTGTAAGGGCATGGAGATTTTCTTTCCTGCTGAAGCCTCAGAATCACAACAAATTCAGAATATGCTGTGATATAATAAAACACTGCCTGAATCCTGCCAAACCGCAATGGTCCCATTATGCAGTATATGTATGGTGATTCCTACATTTTCTTTCACTAACACTGGATACAGTATATGGCAATGTTTTACCGGAGCTGCAATAGCCACCCTGAACATACTATGTGTGAACTGTTTGGGTAAAAAGTTTTCTGTGACTTAAATATTGATGACCATCCTCTCCAATCAGTTGTTTTAAGGGGCCATGGCACACAAGTAAGCACTCTTTCTTGCTCCTGTGATTTCCCATACATTGGTCCCATGTCAACTGTACAGTGCAGTCCATTTCAAATGAATGGGATTCTGGTGCAATACCAAGTACAACCTCTATACATTGTATGGCACTGTGCTTAGTGTATTATGAAGAAACCACAGTGCTTTTCCCAGTGTTATTGCCCCTTCAAACAGCTCATTGAGGGGGGTGCTCACATTCCTTAACCTCTTAGATGCCACGGTCAACTGTCATAACATCTAGGTAGTTAGACAGTGGGAGGGGATCATTCTGTTATTCCTTTGGTGTGTCATGAAGTAATTGTGGGGGGCTGATTGTCATCTGAAAACCCCTAATTCTTCCATGGCTATATGCTTACAAAGTGTTTTAAATTGTCTTTTACATTTATTTTTATTTATTTACTTATATATGCTATTACTGCAATCCTAATAACATGCTATAAAATAAACACAACTGTTCTGCCCAGCAGGGTTAGGGAAGATTCTATTTCACGTCTGCTTTAGTTCTGCTATATCTGTGGTGATTAGTGTGGTTGTAGCACCATTTAGCTGTGTTAAATTGCTTTGCACTTTGTATTGCACATTGTGGGAGTGCAAGAGCATCCTGGGAAAGAGAAGTCTCCAGGACACAGTACAGAGCTCTCTGCCTGCATATCTCCTTCTTAAACTCCATTATCCTGGTAAAAGCATATCTGGTAAGAGATCTATCTTTGTTTCAGGGACAATATGTTATGCAGAGCTGTTCAGCTAGTCATCATTGTCACTCAGGGAATTGTTATTACTGTTAGCTAGCCATGCAATCTTATGTACAGGCAGCCATTTTACCATGTGCTTCTGTGTTATACAAATATTACAGTACATGCTATGTTATATACTTATTCATGTTATTTGTATTCTTATAGTTTTACCATCAAATACTCCTGTTTTGCCAATAAACAAGTTAGACTACAAAGATCAGTCCTCTTATCTGGAAGACAGGAATGTTTTATGCTAAATGTCAGACTGCACACTGTGTGAACATATATGAAGACAGAAAAACAATAAAACCTTATCATAGAGAGGAGTGAATTTTTCAAAAATTTGATTTGGCCAGTTCGAAAAACTTTATGAAAATATTTGGTTCGATCCAAATTTATTTGCAGTGACTCACATTAAAAAACAGCTAGTTCCTGGCTATAGAGAGCCTGTATAGTGGTGTATAACACTGTGCCTTGCAGTAACATGCATAGGGAGTCGGCACACTTCACTTATTTGGTCAGTCATGGGGCCAAAACTGACCAAATAAATCAAGTATGAACCTTACAGGTCAATATTAGCGGCAAGAAGAAGCACACTCCTTTTACACCGTCGTCAGTCAGAAACTGTTCTATTAAACGCTTATACAAGTAGAGCCCCTTGACAGAGTGGAAAGGGTGTCAGCAGTAAGTTTGTGCCATCACTGATTATTTTGCCCTTCCTCTGATCCATCAGAACAATAACCCCCAAAAAACTGATCCTGTCTGTTGAGCATCCACCTTCACTCGGTCAGCATTTGGTCAATTATCCATCAGTATTGCTAATGCCAAAAAAACAGGAGTTGAATGCTAAACAGAGATGACACGTGAATTGAATATTTGCATGTCTTCTGTGTTTTGTACCCACTCCTGATTTTGGCTATCAAATCATAAGCCAATTGTGGTGGGACCATACAGGCCTTACAGCTGCTATACAGGCAGGATCCGTTGTGCGTCTCATTTTTGCTTTGTTCTAAAAGATCAGAAGAAGGGTCAAATAAATGATGATGTCTACCAGAAAGGCAAAATATTGGCCCAGTCATGAAATGGGGAAGGTGGAAACAGCATGAGAAGTCCACAGTGTGGCCCTATGACATAGTGGTGAGGTGGAAGCAGCTAGAGGAGGCCACAGAGTGGCACAATGACAGCTTGGAGGTGGCAGCAACAACATCAGAAGGCCACAGAATGGCACAATGATAGCTTGGAGGTGGCAGCAACAACATCAGAAGGCCACAGAGTGGCACAATGACAGAGTGTGGAGGTGGCGGCTGCAGCAGCAGCATCAGAAGGTGGCCACAGAGTTGCACAATGACAGTGGCAAGGTGTCAGCAGCATCAGGAGGCGACAAAGTAGCAAGGTGACATAGTGTGGAGGTGGGTGGCAATACCACTACCAGCTGAAGATGATGGGTGAAAGAAGGAGCACTTGGCATCCAATGTGTGGCATCAGGTGGGTGGCAGCATCATAATAGTAGCTGAGGCAGGTAGCCAGAAGAAACCGGTTTATTTTGTCAAAGTGTTGGTGTGGCACCATGTATGATCTCATCTGATGCATCAGGTGGGTGGAAATCCTGGCTGATCCACGCCTGATTCATCTTGACAAAGGTCAGTCTCTCCAAATTTTGGGCGGACAGGCGAGTTCTTCTTGGGGTAACTATGGCCCCTGCACACCGGCTCTGATGCCACAGTACTGGCCAGGCAGGACAGCTTTTCCAGGGCAAACTCTGCCAGTTACGGCCACAAATCCAGTCTGGATGACCATTAGTCCAGCAGATCTTCATTGATGGCTGGCAGGGTGCACTCAAAGTATGCCACCACCTGCTGGTTCAGGTTTTGCTTTATGTCTAGCTGCTGGTGAGTAGTTTATTCACTATGCGGGTGAAGAAAGCTGCTCATCACCAACTCTAGGCTCAGGCTGCTGCTGATAGAGCTGGTACTGCTCCTGTCACCCCACATCTCTCCAGCAGCCATGCAGTGGAACATGAGCGCAGAGGGCCCCCCTGGCCAGAGCTGCAAGAGGCCAACTGACTACATAGGATGTCTCTATAGTAGTTCAGTTTGTCAGTTTGTCCTCCTTCACAGCGGGTTTAAAAAAGGCCACCATTTTGGACCAGTAGCAAGGGTCCAACAAGGTGGAGAGCCAGAAGTCATCCCGCCATCTAATAGTGACAATTCGGCTGTCACTACGCAAGCAAGTGAGCATACATCGGGCCATTTGTGCAAGTGACTAAGAGGGACTCCCTGCCTCCATCTTCACTGCATACTGCCACTGTGTGTCCGGGTCCTCTTCCTCGTTTTACTCATTGCCCTGTAGCTCCTCTGCCTGCTGCTCCTCTTCTGTCACCTGTGTAGAAAAATCACCCATTTCGCTACACATTGCTTGTGCTCCAATGTCCTCCTCCTCCTCCTACTCCAGTTTAGCCCCCACAGGGCTCATGTGGCTGTGAGATGTAGGCGCCACGTCATCAGTCCCCTAACCAGCCATATTTGCCAGTGTCTTTTCCAGGACATGATGCAGTGGAATGACATTGTTCATCCCGTAGTCCTGGTGACTGACAAATAACGTAGCCTCCTCAAAGGGCCTGAGCAAACGGCAGGTGTCACGCATGAGAAGCCACTAGCTGACATCAAAGTTACACAGGGGAGTACTCCTGTCCGCTTGGATCATCAAGAAATCGTTTATGGCCTTTCTCTTTTCGTACAGTTGGTCTAACCTATGGAGGGTGGAATTCTAACAGGTGGAAACTTCGCATATCAGCCTATGTTGGGGGATGCCGTTCTGCTGCTGCAGCTCAAGGAGGGTGTGCTTTGCAGTGTACGAGTGGCTGAAGTGCATGAAAAGTTTCCTGGCCATTTTTAGCATGTCTTGCAGATGGGTGGAAGACTTCAGGAACTGCTTGACAACCAGATTGAACATGTGTGCCATGCAGGGTGCATGGCTCAGCCTTCCTTGACGCAGCGCCGACACCATGTTCTTCCCGTTGTCGGTCACCATGGTTCCAATTTTCAGTTGTCGAGGAGAAAGTCAGGATTTGATTTCTTGATAAAGGACACGGAGCAGTTCCTCCCCTGTGTGACTTCGTTTCCAGGCAAATGAGGTGTAGAACAACCTGCCATGCCCTGCACATGTGGCATGCTGGAGGAGCACTGTGAATTGTCCCTGCAGTGGAGGCTGAGGACACTGTGGAAAATGAGGAGGCAGCGGCAGGACATTGTCGCAGGACCAACGGCGTGGGAACGTGGAGGCTAAAGCGGCGTCACCTGGCCAAATTGCTGGTTTGGCTGGCCAGGAACCACATTTATCCAGTGGGCCGTAAAAGACATATATTATCCTTGACTGTAGTTTTCCCAAAAAAGGCTGTTTCACAAAAAAATTTCACCACTGAATCGCTAATCGACATAATTCGGTCCGTACAGCAAAAGGAGGTCTACAATCACCCATCAATTGTCCCAGAAAAGGCTTTATCACAAACAAATTTCACCACTGATTGGCTAATCGACGTAATTCGGTCTGTACAGCAAAGGGCAGTCTACAATCACCCATCAATTTTCCCAAAAAAGGTTGTATCACAAATTTCACCACAACGTAATTCGGACTGTACAGCAAAAGGCAGTCTACAATCACCCATCAATTTTCCCAAAAAAGGCTGTATCAGAAACAAATTTCACCACTGAATGAAAATATAAATTCCCCGCAGAATGGATAATAACACACTTATTTTTGCTATTAATACAGCGCAACAATGTCTGTATAAAAATGTAAATTCACCGCAGAACGGCTAATAACACATAATTATTTTTCCCATTAATACACCCCAACAATGACAGTATAACAATGTCGGTTCACTGCAGACCGACTAATAAGACGTATTCTATTTCCTATCAATACACCCCCAAAAAATAAATATAACATTCACAATTCACTGCAGAACGGCTAATAGGACGTATGTATCTATCCTATTAATACACCCTGTAAATGGCTGTAGTTCAATGGAACTTCACCGCTGAAAGGCAATTCTTTTTTTTTTGCCACTAATGCACTAATGATGAGCGGCAGGGGTCATATTCGAATTCGCAATATTTCGCGAATATTTTGTAGAATATTCATTGATTATTCGCAAATTCGAATATTCGTTATATTCTACGATTTTTTTTACGCGAAAAAATCGGCAATGTAATGATTGTATAATATGCAAATTTTCGTAATTTGAATTTTCGGAATTTACATTTTTTATTACGAATTTTTCAACTTACAACTATTAGACAAAGATGATTATAGCACTATATTAGCTAAATTGCTCTATATTCGATTTTTTTTCGAATATTCAATATATTGCTATAACGAATATTCGTAATATTCTAAAACAAGAATATATAGTAATATAGCGAATATTCAAAAAAAAAACGAATATAGAGCAATTTAGCTAATATAGTGCTATAATCTTCTTTGTCTAATAGTTGTAATTTGTTTCTCATCTGAAGTTCAGATTGGAAAAAAATTACAACTATAAAAAAAATAAAAAATTATAGCACTATATTAGCTAAATTGCTCTATATTCATTTTTTTCGAATATTCGCTATATTGCTATAGCTTCATTTTTTCGAATATTCGTAATATTCTAAAACAAGAATATATAGCAATATAGTGAATTTACGAAAAAAACTAATATAGAGCAAAATTCACAAACACTACTACTCCTAAAGTCAAGTATATTGCAGCCTTCTTATTGGCCAACAAGCTAGAAGCAGGGAGGGATCATGTGTACTGATAAAAAAAAAAAAAAAAAAAATCGAATAAAAAATAAAAAGGGAAAAAAAAATTGAATATTCGAAATTACGAATATATATAACTATATTCAAAATATTCGCGAATTTTTGAAGTACCTATATGATCATCACTTCACCACACAATGACTAATAAGCCCTTTTTCTTTATCCCCACTACACAACAAAAAGGGTTTTAGAACTACACAACTAAAAGGGCTTTAGAACATATAACTGCACCGCTGAACAGCAAATACAGGTCCTTCTCAAAATATTAGCATATTGTGATAAAGTTCATTATTTTCTGTAATGTACTGATAAACATTAGACTTTCATATATTTTAGATTCATTACACACCAACTGAAGTAGTTCAACCCTTTTATTGTTTTAATATTGATGATTTTGGCATACAGCTCATGAAAACCCAAATTTCCTATCTCAAAAAATTAGCATATCATGAAAAGGTTCTCTAAACGAGCTATTAACCTAATCATCTGAATCAACTAGTTAACTCTAAACACCTGCAAAAGATTCCTGAGGCTTTTAAAAACTTCCAGCCTGGTTCATTACTCAAAACTGCAATCATGGGTAAGACTGCCGACCTGACTGCTGTCCAGAAGGCCATCATTGACACCCCCAAGCAAGAGGGTAAGACACAGAAAGAAATTTCTGAACGAATAGGCTGTTCCCAGAGTGCTGTATCAAGGCACCTCAGTGGGAAGTCTGTGGGAAGGAAAAAGTGTGTCAGAAAACTCTGCACAACGAGAAGAGGTGACCGGACCCTGAGGAAGATTGTGGAGAAGGACCGATTCCAGACCTTGGGGGACCTGCGGAAGCAGTGGACTGAGTCTGGAGTAGAAACATCCAGAGCCACCGTGTACAGGCATGTGCAGGAAATGGGCTACAGGTGCCGCATTCCCCAGGTCAAGCCACTTTTGAACCAGAAACAGCGGCAGAAGCGCCTGACCTGGGCTACAGAGAAGCAGCACTGGACTGTTGCATGTCATTCGGAAATCAAGGTGCCAGAGTCTGGAGGAAGACTGGGGAGAGGGCAATGCCAAAATGCCTGAAGTCCAGTGTCAAGTACCCACAGTCAGTGATGGTCTGGGGTGCCATGCCAGCTGCTGGTGTTGGTCCACTGTGTTTTATAAAGGGCAGGGTCAATGCAGCTAGCTATCAGGAGATTTTGGAGCACTTCATGCTTCCATCTGCTGAAAAGCTTTATGGAGATGAAGATTTCATTTTTCAGCACAACCTGGCACCTGCTCACAGTGCCAACACCACTGGTAAATGGTTTACTGACCATGTTATTACTGTGCTGAATTGGCCTGCCAACTCTCCTGACCTGAACCCCATAGAGAATCTGTGGGATATTGGGAAGAGAAAGTTGAGAGACGCAAGACCCAACACTCTAGATGAGCTTAAGGCCGCTATCGAAGCATCCTGGGCCTCCATAACACCTCAGCAGTGCCACAGGCTGATTGCCTCCATGCCACGCCGCATTGAAGCAGTCATTTCTGCAAAAGGATTCCCGACCAAGTATTGAGAGCATAACTGAACATAATTATTTGAAGGTTGACTTTTTTTTGTATTAAAAACACTTTTCTTTTATTGGTCAGATGAAATATGCTAATTTTTTTAGATAGGAAATTTGGGTTTTCATGAGCTGTATGCCAAAATCATCAATATTAAAACAATAAAAGGCTTGAACTACTTCAGTTGGTGTGTAATGAATCTAAAATATATGAAAGTCTAATGTTTATCAGTACATTACAGAAAATAATGAACTTTATCACAATATGCTAATTTTTTTAGAAGGACCTGTATATTTTTTCTTTTGCCACTAATACACGCCACAAAAGGCTTCAGAACATATAACTGCACCACTGAATGGCAAAAATATATTTTTCTTTTTTCACTAATACACGCCACAAAAGGCTTTATAAACTTTTAACTGCACCGCTGAACGGCAAATATAGATTTTCTTTTTCCACTAATACACACCACAAAAGGCTTTAGAACATATTATTGCACTGCTGAATGGCAAATATATTTTAATTTTGCCACTACTACACAACAGAAAGGGCTTTAGAACATTGTGAAACGGCAAATACGTTATTGGCGTCATCTCGTGAGACCCGAGATTTTGCGTGAACGTACGCGCGCGCATGCGCACGCGTTCACGGCGGCACACAGCTCTGAAGTTAAACTACAGCCTGCCAGCGCTGATCATTAGCTGGCAGGCTGTAGATGTTTAAAAAAAATCGCATCAGAAAGCTATATTAGACAGTGTTTTGTTAACAGCTATACCTGCTACTTGGTCCTCTAGTGGTCCCTTTTGCTTGGCCAGAGGACACAGGCAGCTCTGTAAGTAGCACCAAGCACCACACTACACTACACCTTCCCCCCTGTCACTTATTAACCCCTTATTAACTCCTGATCACCCCCACATATTAACCCCTGATTACCCCCCTGCCACCCCCTGTCATTGATCACCCCCTGTAAGGCTCCATTCAGATGTCCGTATGGGTTTTGCGGATCCACGGATCCGCAAAACACGGACACCGACAATGTGCTTTCCACATTTTGTGGATCCGCACATTGCCAGAACTATATAGAAAATGCCTTTTCTTGTCCGCAATTGCGGACAAGAATAGGACATGTTCTATATTTTTGCGGAACGGAAGAGCAGATCCGCAATTCCGGATCCGAGCGGGACAAAGTCTGTCCCCATAGAAATAAATGGGTCCGCAATTCCGTTCTGCAAAATGCGGAACAGAATTGAGGACGGGTGAATGGGGCCTAAGGGTCCCTTATCACCGCCAGTTAGTTAGCTACTTGTTAGGTAGTTTGCGCCCAGCCCACCGCACCGCAGTCACTGATTAGTTGCTGATTAGCGTCATCGCTGTCGCTAATCAGCACTAGTACTATATAGTATCTGTAAGTGATCAAGACTGATTGCAATCAGATCTATATCAGTACATTAGGGTCACCTTAGGCTCTACAAAAAACGCAGTGTTCACCCGATCATGCCTGATCTTGTGCGCACACTTGCGTTCAGTCCGCCACACCGCAGTGACAGAATTTATTTTTCTGATCACTGCAAAACACTGTAAAATCGCTGCGGCGCTATAAAGATCTTTTGAGCTGTTTGGATCTTTATTAGCGATCGCAGCTTTACTTCGCAAGCACTCCTATGTCCTTTCCCCTCTTCTTTTTTGCACATTTTTTTGCAGAGATTTTTTCATCCACATTGATCGATGTGAATGAAGAAATCTGTGCCGTTCGTGTTTTTTTTCAGCCCAGAGGCTGAACTGGAAAAAAAGTAGTCTGGAATCCAAATGTCTAAAAATGCCCTCCTAAAAAGGTACTCATTGGTATTTGGGCCCCTTTGCGCACTTAGGCTGCAAAAAAGTATCACACATGTGGTATCTTCATACTCGGGAGAAGTAGGGCAATGTGTTTTGGGCTGTATTTTTACATATACCCATGCTGGGTGAGAGAAATATCTCTGTAAATTGACAACTTTGTATAAAAAAATGGAAAAAGTTGCCATTTACAGAGATATTTCTCACACACAGTATGGGTATATGTAAAAATACACCCCAAAACACATTGCCCTACTTCTTCTGAGTATGACGATACCACATGTGTGACACTTTTTTGCAGCCTAGGTGCACAAAGAGGCCCAAATTCCAATGAGTACCTTTAGGATTTCACAGGGCATTTTTACGCATTTGAATTCCAAACTACTTCTCACGCTTTAGGGCCCCTAAAATGCCAGGGCAGTATAAATACCCCACAAGTGACCCCAATTTGGAAAGAAGACACCCCAAGGTATTCCGTGAGGGGCATGGCGAGTTCATGTAAAATGTAATTTTTTGTCACAAGTTAGTGGAATATGAGACTTTGTAAGAAAAAAAGAAAAAAACATTTTCCGCTAACTTGTGCCAGAAAAAAAAATAAAAAATCTATGAACTCGCCATGCCCCTCACAGAATAACTTGGGGTGTCTTCTTTGTAAAATTGGGTCACTTGTGGGGTATTTATACTGCCCTGGCATTTTAGGGGCCCTAAAGCGTGAGAAGTAGTTTGGAATCCAAATACGTAAAAAAATGCCCTGTGAAATCCTAAAGATACTCATTGGAATTTGGGCCCCTTTGTGCACCTAGACTGCAAAAAAGTGTCACACATGTGGTATCGCCGTACTCAGAAGATGTAGGGCAATGTGTTTTGGGGTGTATTTTTACATATACCCATACTGTGTGTGAGAAATATCTCTGTAAATGACAACTTTAAAAAATATTTTATACAAAGTTGTCAATTTACAGAGATATTTCTCTAACCCAGCATGGGTATATGTAAAAATACACCCCAAAACACATTGCCCTAATTCTTCTGAGAAGTGTGACACTTTTTAGCAGCCTAGGTGCGTAAAGGGGCCGAAAGTCCAATGAGTACCTTTAGGCTTTACAGGGTTGCTCACAATTTAGCCCCGCCCAAAATGCCAGAACAGTAAACACACCCCACAAATGACCCCATTTCAGAAAGTAGACACCCCAAGGTATTCACTGAGGGGCATAGTGAGTCCATGGGAGATTTTTTATTTTTTTTTGCCAGAAGATAGCAGAAATGGAGACTTTATTATTTTATTTTTTTCCTCAGAAAGTGTCATTTTCTGCTAACTTGTGAAAAAAATTAAATCATACATGAACTCACCATGCCCCTCCGCGAATACTTTGGGATGTCTTCTTTCTAAAATGGGGTCATTTCAGGGGTATTTATACTATCCTGGCTTTCTAGCACCTCAAGAAACATGACAGGTGCTCAGAAAGTCAGAGCTGCTTAAAAATGTGGAAATTCACTTTTTTGTACCATAGTTTGTAAACGCTATAACTTTTGCGCAAACCAATAAATATACACTTATAGGATTTTTTTTATCAAAGACATGTAGCACAATAAATCCTGACACAAACTTGTATAGAAATGTAATTATATTTGAACAATTTTACCAGAAAAAAGTTTAAAATTCACTTTTTTGAGAAAATTGCGGTCTATTTTGATTAATATCAGAAAAACAAAAAATCTCAGCAGCAGTCAAATACCACCAAAAGAAAGCTGTATTTGTGAGAAGAAAAGGAGGTAAAATTCATTTGGGTGCCAAGTTGCATGACCGAGCAATAAACCGTTAAAGTTGTGAAGTGCTGATTTGTAAAAAAGGGCCTGGTCACTAGGGGGGTATAAACCTGTGGTCCTTAAGTGGTTAAATCACAAAATACAAGGCTACATAAAGTTATGGCTCTTAGAATGAGGTGACATAATTTTTTTTCATGAAATGTGCGAAATGTGCTATTATTGTGCAAAAGTACAAAAATATAGAAAAAATGCATATTTAGAATCAGCTTCATTGTACCAAAATAAAGGTAAAGGTTAATTATTCTGCTCTGTGAGTGATGTAAATTAAAAAGTACAGTAAGCAATGTTGGAATAGTGTTTTATTTTGCCATTCATCCACAATAATGTGCTATCAAAAATTAACCAATAAACTGTATGTGCCCCAAAATTGTGCCATAGTGAGCAGGAAGGAAAAGTTTTTAAGGGGTTATCTGAGTTCTATAAAAACTTGGTTACCCCCTGAAAACTGTCTAAAATAAGAAATGAATGTATATAGTCACTTCTCCTCTGCTACTTCCTGCACTCTGGGCCCCATGCTGCCTTTTTTTTTCTGGCTGCAGCGGTGACATTCTGTGCACAGTTCACCACTGTGCCAGTCACTGGCCTCAACAGAGATGTCTGCTCTTTAAATACAGCAATCCGTCATCCAGCACAGGTGTATTTACCAGGCAACATAGTATTCAAATAGTCCAGATAAAAGTAAACAATCATGGCACTCACTGATGCAAATCTACCACCTAATTTAATTAGTCACATAAACATAAACAGGTATAACACCTAGCAGGAACATCACAGAGGGTTAACAGGTGTATTCCATAGGGGGCATAGTCCACATGGTCGGTACTTCCTTTTCTTTACTCACTTCTGCCCTAAAATTGATCAAACTGAAATTTTTTTTTAATTTTTATTTTATTGGTTTTCAGAAGAACCCGGAAAGCTGTATACTTATGTTGTATTTTCTCACTGAGCTTTATCATTATTTCTCCTTTAACTTGAATATATAAATATTAATATAGGGCAAGGCAGGTTACATGTAGCAGTAAAAGCACATACCAGATAATGTACTTAAAAGTCTGATAATAGACTTACTATTTTAAGACTGAAATACTGTTTTGCTAACAAGGCAGGGCCATACCACACAGAACAATTGCTTTCTTGTTAGTATTTTGCTATTTGACATCTCTGGCTCCGCTCTAAATCAGTGATGTGACTCGGTGACATCCATTATTGTAATTGTGTACATATCATTGGTATTCTCCTCAAATATTATTTTTCCCATCGGCAATTTCACTTTTCCTCTCTGCCCACCCTGAAAATAAATTCTAACCCTTGTCATATGCTTTGATGTTTAGGTTTTCGCTATCATCTATGTAAATACTGCAGACCTGCTTTGAATACCTGCTTCATATTCTGTAAAAATCTTTTAAATCCAAAAACACATCTCGTGCTCTGAACATGGCTCATTTCCCTGCACCTTCATGCTGCTGATAGTGTCCTTCTCTTGTCTACAATAATATCATATAGGCAGATGACACAGTTCCTTAGTGTTACACTTTTTAAAAGTTATTTATTATATTTTTAAATAAGTTACTAATATATAAACAATATGTAGACACCAAGTGTTCCACTTTTCGTTTTGAAGATTTTTGACTAGACATACTGTCCAGTAGGGGGATACTGCTAATGGGACCTATCTTGTGAAAATCAGTTGCAAAATTCCCAAGAAAAGAGACTTTTATTCTTCAGAAAATGAGGTCTTCAGTGCACTGAGGGGCAGGGTCTAGGCACTCAGTGTACCTGAGCTTTTCAGTGATACAGCACCCCTCGGGACACAGAAGCCCTCAATAAAACTTTTCCTTTCCAGGAGTGCTGCAAATAGTTTTCATAGGACAGGTATTATTTTAATCACCAGGACCAACCCTTCCATGCAGTATGAATGGTTTAATAGGCTTGATCCTGCTGATGGGTGCTCTAACTCCTTAAGTGCCCAACCAGATTATTCTTAAGAATGATACCTATTTAGTGGTGTACCTAAGGTGTTTGACACCAGGGGCGAGTCATTTCTCTGCCCCCCCCCCCCAATACTTTAAAAACTTGTGCCCACTCACTGTAGCATTGCCATCATTGTACAATCTTCACAGTAATTATGTCCAGATATGTGCCCACTAATAATATGCACTTTGCTCCCCCTAACTGTAGTTATGCCTATATTGTGCTCCCTCATGGTGGTTATGCCCACACTGTTCCCCCTTACAGTAGTTATGCCCTGTTTATACAACCATCACACTGGTTTTGCACACATTCTGCCCCCTTAAAGTACTTATCCCTTGATTGTGCCCCCTTCACAGTAGTTATGCTCTCATGGTGCCCCCCTCACAGTAGTAATGCCCTATCTGTGCCCCCTTCACAGTAGCAATACCCTTTTTGTGCCCTATTCACAGTAGTTATGCCCACATTGTGCCCCCTGTAGGAAGGTACAAGGGGTCGTCATTGATGGTAGGTATGTGTCACTGAGGTTCCTGGCCTCGGTGAAGTAAGAGCTGGTATTTTCATGTGTCAGCAGCAGCTAATGCTGATTGGTACTTTTGCTATTTAGTATGGCTGTAAATAGCTGATCTGGGATGGCTCTTATTGGGAGTAGTCAAAGTGCTGCGTGGGTGACTACTCCCAATGTTCCCGGCCGAGTTTTGACAGCACCTGGCCATTCTTAAAAAGTCAGCTGGGCTCAGCAGCAGAGAATGCCCTGTGTGTTGTTATCTAAGCCCTGTTCTGGGCTGAAAAGCTGAGAACCGTGTGTTGGGAGAGCAGGCCACCTAAAGCCTGCCATTTAGACTGCTGGAGGCAGAACCACTGACAAGGGGACTTTTTTGTTGTTGAACTTTGTACTCGGTGTGAACAAACACCAACCCTGCAAAGAGTGTTTTTTGTTTGACCTTATGTGTGAATTAACATGGACATTTAAATTACAAACTTGTACTATGCCTATGTACTGCACCCGCTTATCCCAACTACTAGAGCAAATCCCCACACCCCTTAAAGTACTTATCTCTTCATTGTGTTTATTGTGCCCTTTCATAGTAGTTATTCCCTCATTGTGGCCCCTTAACAGTAGTTATGGCCTCTTTGTACCCCTTTCACAGTAGTTATGCCCTCTTTGTGTCCCCTTCTAAGTAATAATGCCCTCTCTGGCCCTTTCATAGTAATAATGCCATCATGCCCCTTTATAGTAGTAATACCCATTGTGCCCCATTCATAGTAGTAATGTCCATTGTGCCCCCTTCATAGTAGTAATGCCCATTGTGCACCATTTATAGTAATAATGCCCATTGTGCCTCCTCCACAATAGTATTGCCCTCTGTGCCCTCTTCACAGTAGTAATGCACATTGTGCAACCTTCACAGTAGTAAAGCCCTCTGTGCCCCCTTTACAGTAGTAATGCCCTCTGTGCTCCCTCTATGTTAATAAAACAAAAAACAGTAACTACTCACTTTGTTCCATTCCTGTGAAGTTTTATGGCTCTCCATGACAGCCTCCTAATTAAGGCCCATAGGTGTTCTAGTTTTATGAGGCAGGGCCTAATAGGATGCCTGTCAATTTTACATTGTGCAGTTTATTATATCAGAAATAAGTGATCATATGGTAAAATCCCATAGTGGGATGTAATCAAAATAAATAAATAAATAAAAAGAATACATACTATAAAACTGTGTTATTTCTCACAATATAAGAAACGCAAAATAACAATGCTAGAGTTTTTTGGTTAATCCCCCAGTAAAAAAAATGGAATAAAACGTGATTAAAAAGTCAAGTTCTACCTGTCAAGTTCTAGAGGTCAACAGACTCCTGACTCTCTACAAAGCTAACTGAACCAGACAAGACAAGGGAAAAACCAAAACAAGATGGAGACAGACACCCAGGTTTGCAGCACACAGGTCTAAATAGCTAGGTCAATTAAGGAAGCTGACCACATGAGCAACCAGTGTACACAGGTGAAAGCCTGAAGCCAGTACAGAAGAGCGCATGCAGCCAAGCCTGCACAGTAACTAGTGTCACAGTGAACTGCACTGTGACAGTACCCTAAAATTGTACACATTAAATTGACAACTTGACCCACAAAACAACAAGCCCTTACTCACTCCATTGATGGAAAAAAAATTAAGTGTTTTTATAGTTAGCAGTAGTTAGTGTTGAGCGTATCGAGCTTTGGATTATAGATCTGAAGTCGATTTGTTCAAGCACTTCATTTTAATGCTGTACGAAGACCTGTCTCCTTACAGCATTAAAATGTATTGTTTCCTTGGAGGCAAAATTATTTTTAACCGAAGTCGCGTGAGACTTTGGTGAATGAATCCAGTATTGATTTCTGCATCTTTAAAAACATTTAAAATTCTGATTCTGAAGTTGGGTCTGGTACCAAATCTGATTTCGGATTCCAAATATTAAATGTTTTTAAAAATGTAGAAATTAATACCAAATTCATTCACCGAAGTCTCGCACGACTTCGGATAAAACGAAATTTGCCTCCATGGAGTAAGAATTAATTGACTTTGGATCTATGATCCGAAGTTTGATTTTCTCAAGCCTAGCAATAGTATATAAATTAAGTGTTGCTCAAATTATAATGATCCGAGGAATACAGTTAATATGTAATAAACCCTGCTGGCCAAAGGGCATAAAACCAAAACCCACCAAAAATAATTATTTTTAGTAAACTGTTGGAGTATGAATATAAAAATTACTTAACCCCTTCCTAGTCGTGTAAAGAATACAAGCCAAGAACCAGAGGTATGCCGCCATAGGAAGGGACAATGTTAATGAAAACGTAACTTTTTTATTTTTACATTTTTGTATTCAATAATTAAGTACATAATTAATCAATAACATCATAAATTCTTACCCTCCTTCCCAACCCAATCAACACCACCCACTAGTGATGCATCTTTAGTCCCTCCAAAAATAGAAGGATAAAAAAGCAAAAATGAAGAGAGAAAAGAAGAAAACAATAAAAGGGAGAGTGGAGGGGGGAGGGAATCACTGAAAGGTTTCTACCACTTCCCACCTACCCATATCCTAGATCATTTTTCTTTGGAGTTTCTCTGGATATATAAAACTTTCTCATATCTCTTAACCTTGTTTACCAAGTTTAACCACTCCTTTAACTTTGGAGTGATTTGAGAAATCCAGACTCAAGTAATTAATAGTCTGGCTAAAAACATAATTTTGGCCAAGAGGATCTCCTGATACTTATGGCAATTTACCATAGATAAATCACCCAATATCCAGCACTCAGGTGTAAGGGGAATTACTGCTTTAAGTTTTTGAGTGATGAAATTATAAATAAAAAAAACAATAAAGTGTTAGATCTGGACATAACCAAAAGATGTGCAAAAAATCCACCCCTTGTGAATCTATCACGACCGGCGTGCCTATCACATACGTGACACAGAGGGAGGGAAAGAGGAAGGCCCTGTCCAAGGGAGAGGGAAAAGTGGTGACCCCTATCTCACCTTGAGGCTGGCACCTGACTGCCCTGACGTCCCTAGACGGGTTCCTCACCCGTACGCCGATCACGTGCCTAAACCCTGGCTTTCCCTGAGATGAGCCCTAGATAGTGAATAGGGCGGTGGGAACACTAGTCCGCACCACTAGCTCTAAAGGAAAACACCAAGGGGAGGACAGACAATACAGACTGAACATATAATCCCAGGTGGGTGACAACAGAAGACAACAAAAAGCCCAACAGGGATCCGGAGGATAACACTCTGGAACAACAACCAGGATTCATAGCTCCAGTGGGTCAGTATAGAAGTCCAGGCAGGAAGCTTTATATCTGGAAACTAGAGAAGTGTGAGAGGAGAATATAAGGAGGTTGGGAGTAACGGACAAGAAACAGCTGAGGAGGAGAAGCTACGGATCCCTGAGTAAGACAAAAAGGATTGCAAGGCAAACACAGAAAACTATCATTAAGAAAAAATGTGATCTTTAGACATAGAGCGCGCAGCCACCCGCTGCGACTTCCTGACCCCGGGTATAACAGAGTCAGACGTGGCTCTTGACACCCTTGTGACAGTACCCCCCCTTTCACGAGGGGCCTCCGGACACTCAGGACCAGGTCTCTCAGGATGAGAGGCATGGAAAGCCTGAACTAACCTGTTGGCGTTTACCTCTGACGCTGGAACCCACATTCTTTCCTCGGGACTGTAACCCCTCCAATGCACCAGATACTGAAGAGAGCGGCGGACCAGGCGAGAATCAACAATTTTGGATATTTGAAACTCCAGATTACCATCCACAATAACAGGATGAGGTGGCAGCGGTGATGGTTCTAGAGGTGGAACATACTTCTTGAGTAACGACTTATGGAAGACCTTATGGATCTTAAAAGTCTGAGGTAGCTCCAGGTGAAAAGCCACGGGGTTAATGACGGCTACTATTTTATAAGGACCAATGAACCTAGGACCCAGTTTCCAAGAGGAAACCTTCAACTTAATATTCCTAGTAGACAACCACACATAGTCATTCACTCCTAGGTCCGGACCTGGCAACCGTTTCTTATCAGCCATGCATTTATATTTACCTCCCATATTTTTCAAGTTAGCTTGCACCTTCTGCCATACCGATGAAAGAGATGATGAAAACCGTTCCTCTTCGGGAACCCCAGAAGACCCCCCCTCTTTGAAAGTACAGAATTGGGGATGAAAACCATATACACCAAGAAATGGTGACTTGCCAGTGGATTCCTGATGGCAAACTCGGCTAACGGTAAATATGATGACCACACCTCTTGGTTTTCAGACACAAAACACCTTAGATATGTCTCAAGGTTTTGGTTGGTACGCTCAGTCTGTCCATTCGACTGAGGATGGAAAGCTGAGGAAAAGGACAAGTGTACCCCCAAACGGGAACAAAAAGCTTTCCAAAACGTAGAAATAAACTGGGTTCCCCGATCCGAAACCACATCGGAAGGGACCCCGTGAAGCTTCACGATTTCACTGATAAACACCTGAGCAAGAGTCTTAGCATTAGGAAGTGTGGGTAACGCAATAAAGTGTACCATTTTGCTAAACCTGTCTACTACTACCAAGATAACTGTTTTACCCGCAGACAAAGGCAAGTCAGTGATGAAATCCATTGACAGATGTGTCCATGGCCTATTGGGGATGACAAGTTGCAATAAAGACCCTGCTGGACGTGTATAAGAGACTTTCGCGCGTGCACAAGTAGAACAAGAAGACACAAAATCCATTACATCCTGACGCAACCTTGGCCACCAAAAACGACGAGACAATAGCTCCAAGGTTGCTTTACTACCCGGGTGCCCAGCAAGTGCCGAATTATGATGTTCCTTTAATAATTCGAGACGCAGGTTTAACGGTACAAACAATTTCTCTAAGGGGCAAGAGGCCGGGGCATCCCCCTGGGCCTCTAACACCTTCCCCTCCAAAACAGAGTGTACAGCAGAGACAACCACTCCTCTTTGTAAAATGGGTACCGGATCACTAACATTACCCCCTCCAGGGAAACTACGAGATAATGCATCTACCTTGGTATTTTTTGCCCCAGGACGATAGGTGATAAGAAAGTTAAATATGGTAAAGAATAGCGACCACCTAGCTTGTCTAGGGGTGAGACGCTTAGCCGATTCGGGGTACAGAAGGTTTTTGTGATCCGTAATCACCGTGACGGGGTGGATTGCTCCCTCTAAGAAGTGATGCCACTCTTCAAACGCCAGTTTAATCGCCAACAGTTCACTATTTCCAATATCATAGTTCTTTTCAGCTGTAGATAACTTTTTAGAAAAGAAAGCGCAAGGACGCCATTTGCCAGGAGACGGACCCTGAGACAATACAGCCCCCACTCCCACCTCTGACGCATCTACTTCAACAATAAAAGGCTTGGAGACATCAGGTTGAATTAGAACAGGTGCCGAGGAAAATCTCTCTTTTAGAGAGGAAAATGCAATTTTAGCGGCGTCAGACCATTTAGAAAAATCAGTCCCCTTCCTAGTCATGTCAGTAAGGGGTTTAACGATCACTGAATAATTTTTAATGAACTTTCTATAGAAATTAGCGAAACCCAAAAACCGTTGTAGAGCTTTAAGGTTCTCAGGAAGATCCCAATCTAAAATTGCCTGGACCTTCCTAGGATCCATACGGAAACCTGAAGCAGATAATAGATATCCCAGGAACTGTATTTCCTGAACGGCGAAGACACATTTTTCAATTTTTGAATATAATTTATTCGTCCGTAGGACCTGCAGTACCTGTCTGACATGTACTTCATGTGTTTTCAGATCAGCCGAATAAATTAAGACTATCATCTAGGTATATCACCACAAACCTGCCGATAAGATGACTAAAAATATAATTAACAAAATGTTGGAAGACAGCAGGAGCATTGGTCAGACCGAAAGGCATGACTAAATTTTCATAATGCCCCTCAGGGGTGTTAAAAGCTGTCTTCCACTCATCCCCTTCCTTGATACGAATCAGATTGTAGGCCCCCCTAAGATCAAGTTTCGAGAACCACCTAGCACCCGCAATCTGATTAAAAAGGTCAGGAATGAGAGGAAGAGGGTATGGGTCTCGGATGGTTATCCGGTTTAGCTCGCGGAAATCTAGGCAAGGACGCAGGCCCCCATCTTTCTTTTTAACAAAGAAAAACCCTGCAGCCGGGTGAAGAAGAGGGTCTGATGTGTCCCTTAGCCAGATTCTCGGAGATATAATCTTTCATGGCTTGTCTCTCGGGACCCGAAAGATTATATAACCTGGTCTTGGGTAATTTTGCACCGGGAATCAGGTTAACCGGGCAATCATAAGGACGATGAGGTGGTAACTTCTGACAACCTTTTTCAGAAAAAACGTCCTCAAAGTCCGAAATAAATGTAGGTAGGGTAGCTATGGAGGCGACTAAGCAATTGCTATTTAAGCAATTCTCTCTGCAATGCTCACTCCACTCCAATATCTCCCTGGCCTGCCAATCCACTGGATTGTGCGTACCAACCAGGGAAGACCCAATACCACAGGAGAGGGAAGGCCCTCCAGAACGTAACATGAAAGACACTCATTATGGTGGTCCCCTACCCGAAGGTGTAAGTTATGGACAATGTGAGTGAGGTTTCTCTGAGACAGAGGAGCAGAATCAATAGCGAATATGGGAATAGGTCTCTGCAGCGTACAGAGAGACAAACCCATAGTGCGGGCAAAATGGGCAGCTATCAAATTTACCCCTGCTCCACTGTCTAGAAAGAAAGAAATAGTCTCCGTCTTAACACCAAAAACAATAACCGCTGGCAACACAAATTGAGATGTTCGTATGGAGGAAACGTATACCCCCCGGCTGACATCCTCCGCACAGCCTGGGGTTAGTAGTTTTCCGAACGGTCTTTTGTTTTTGAGAAAGGAGGGACAGACATTAATGAAATGACCCCTCCCCCCACAGAAAAAACAAGCCCCACGCCTACGGCGAGCCTCAGGAGGATGGACCTGAGGAGTAGTTCCTCCGAGCTGCATTGGCTCGTCTAAGTCAGTACAGACTAACTGCTGCTTGGGAGAGGTTACCAGTTGCTCAGGAATTTTCAATCTCTCCCTAAGACGTCTATCTATTCTGATAGAGAGGGACATAACAGCATCAAGGGAAAGGGGGGATCCCTACAGTGCAAGCGCATCCTTAACCCTTTCGGATAACCCAGAGCAGAACTGACTCCTGAGAGCCGGGTCGTTCCACTGAGTATCCGTAGCCCATCTACGGAACTCTGAGCAATATTCCTCTGCTGGCCGATCTTCCTGTAGGAGTCTCCGTAACTTCGACTCAGCCAGGGCGACTCGGTCAGGGTCATCATATATGAGACCCAAGGCCCCAAAAAATTCCTCCACTGACCGGAGAGCCTCAGAACCAGGGGGTAAAGAGAACGCCCAGGATTGCGGGTCCCCCGGAAGCAGGGAAATAACAATCCCCACCCGCTGTTCTTCATTACCAGAGGAGTAAGGGCGCAGCTTAAAATATAATATACAGGCCTCACGGAATGTCACAAATTTGTCCCTTCCCCCAGAAAATCTGTCCGGAAGAACAACCTAACCTGGTTACCCATAGCAACCGCTGGGCTTGCGGTCTGCTGCATTTGCTGCTGTTGCTGGAGGACCGACGCCTTCAATCCTGCCACCTCCAAAGACAGGCCTTGAAGTTGTTTTGCCAAAGCAGCAATAGGATCCATACTGGATTCTAAATAGAGAGAAAAAAAGAAAAATATTTATTTTTTTTCCCAAAAAATAATGGCCAGATATAATATAACGACCGGCGTGCCTATCACATACGTGACACAGAGGGAGGAAAAGAGGAAGGCCCTGTCCAAGGGAGAGGGAAAGGTGGTGACCCCTATCTCACCTTGAGGCTGGCACCTGACTGCCCTGACGTCCCTAGACGGGTTCCTCACCCGTACACCGATCACGTGCCTAAACCCTGGCTTTCCCTGAGATGAGCCCTAGATAGTGAATAGGGTGGTGGGAACACTAGTCTGCACCACTAGCTCTAAAGGAAACCACCAAGGGGAGGACAGACAATACAGACTGAACATATAATCCCAGGTGGGCGACAACAGAAGACAACAAAAAGCCCAACAGGGATCCGGAGGATAACACTCTGGAACAACAACCAGGATTCACAGCTCCAGTGGGTCAGTATAGAAGTCCAGGCAGGAAGCTCTTTATCTGGCAACTAGAGAAGTGTGAGAGGAGAATATAAGGAGGTTGGGAGTAACGGACAAGAAACAGCTGAGGAGGAGAAGCTACGGATCCCTGAGTAACACAAAAAGGATTGCAAGGCAAACACAGAAAACTATCATTAAGAAACAATGTGATCTTTAGACATAGAGCGCGCAGCCACCTGCTGCGACTTCCTGACCCCGGGTATAACAGAGTCAGACGTGGCTCTTGACACCCTCGTGACAGAATCACACCAAGGGCAATTAGGGGATTCTCGTAAACCACATATAGCCATATCGGCGTGATATACACTCGATGTATAATATTAAACTGTATGAATGTGTGATTAAAATTGTGCAATACTAATTTTAAATTACTAAATATATTTCCCCACTCTTGTGTAGTAACCATTAGGCAGTCAGTTGCCCATGCCCCAGAGAGACCACCTTTTCAAATAATACCTTAATTAATAATTTATATAGTTGGGAGATCTTGCCTTTATGGCCTGAACTCTGTAACATTACATTCAAATGTGAAGTTATCTATCTCTAAAAGATAAACCTCTTTAACACCAACTCAAATTACCTAAATTACCCATTTGTGCTAAACTAACGAAAGGCAATATCTCTCCATTCTTCACCACCAGTGAAAAATACAAAATATTACTTTTTTGCCAAAACCTATCTCCAAGTAATTTATCAACCTCCTGTAAATAAAAATTATGACAAAGATAGGTGCCCAAAAAAGACCCCTTTATCACCATCTATCTTCTAATGGTGGTCCAAGATCTAGAGAATAACTTCCCAGTCACTCTATATTCTTGGTCAACATTAACCCTTAAGGACATCTGACGTATTTGTATGGCGGAAGTCCGATCCCCTAACATGGTGTCTGCTCACGCATAGTGCGGGGGCCATAGCTGCGGGGTTCCTGCTATTTTAAATAGCAGAGACCTACGGCACATATATGCGATCAGCCATACATTTTCCCCTTCAGATGCCGTGACCACGACATCTGATCAGCCGGAAGTTGCACGCTTCCGCACCGGTAACAGCGTTCACGAATGAGATTGGGGAACCTGTTACATGCCTGAAATAGACTGAAGCCTGCTTGAGGCTTCTGTGTCTATTCAAAAAATATACCAATACTTGCCACTAGGTGGCAGCATTGTATTAGTATAGTGTAAATGATGTTTTCAATGATGGCTATTTAGCCATCAATGAATACAATGGGCAATCTAATGATTGCCAGTTATTTTCACCACAAAAAGTTTTTGCAAATATAAAAAAAATTCAAATCACCCCCTTTTTCTTAAAATTAAAATATTTAAACAATAAAAAAATAAACATCATGAGCATTGCCGCATGAGAAAATGCCCATACAATTAAAATATAACAATATTAATGGCATAGGGCAAGTAGTGTAACGGGAAAGAAAATCATATCAGCCAATTTGCCATTTTTTGTCACTTCAACTACCCAATAATTTTTTTAATAAAACGTGATCAAAAAGTCTCACACAGTTAAAATTGGTATCCCTTAAAATAACCGATCGTTCCGCAATAAATGAGTCCTCACACAGCCCCGTACACATAACTACAGAAAAGTTTATAGGGGTCAGAATATGGTTATAAAAATGATTTTTTTTCTCAAAGGTTTTTTGTATTAAAATGCAAGTGTGGTATCGTTGTAACTGTACTGACCTGGAGAATGAAGATAACAGGTTAATTTTACTGCATAGGCTACAGTGTAAAAAATAAAAACCCTTATCAGAGTTTTTCCCAATTTTTCCCAGATCTACCCCATTTGGAATTTTGTTTTCCGCTTTTTACTACATAGTAGTCAACCGTAAATGGTGCCATTAGAAAGTACAACTTGTCCCTCAAAAAATAAGCCTTCATAAGGCTATGTGAAAGGAAAAGTTAAAAAGTTAGGACTATGGGAAAGCGGGGAGTGAAAAACAAAAATGCAAAAATGGAAAATCTCAGGGTCCTTAAGGGGTTAATCAATCACCCAGGTTCCAATAATGTAAATATATCAAAAGGGGATTGTTTAACTAAGATCTTACACAGAGCACTTTTCTCCTAATGACAATATAACCAAAGCTGCCTGGCAATAAAGTGACCCTTGAAGTAGGGAAGATTCAACCCTCCCTGCTCCAGCGGTTTATAAAAATGGTCCTGTTTTAGCCTCACTCGCTTTCTTCCCCAAAGTAGATAGTTAATCATCCTCTCAATAAGTTTGAAAAGCTTATCCTCAATCAACATTGAAGAGTTCCTAAGGGTATAAAGTAGTTGGGGTAAAATCACCATCTTAATCAAAGATATTCTGTCTGTTCTAGATAAAGGTAATCAAAGTCATATAGCAATTTTTTATCTCAACTTCTTTATCAATGGAATCAGGTTATGCTGAATATAGTCCTCAATCCTAGCCAATATCATCATACTAAGATATTCAACTGAGTCAACAACCTTTAACCTTGTCAAGGACTCCTCACTCAGCTATTCAAAATCATCTAATAACCTAAGGCCAGAGACTTTCCCAAAGGAATTAACTATGCAAATAACTATTAAAACATTTATATTGGAATGGTTGATGTAAAATAATACATCATCTGCTTATAGAGAGATTCGATCGTCGGGACCCAATATTTCAAAACCCTCAATAGTTGCGTCTTGCCTAGTTCTAAGTGCTAAAGGCTCAATACAGATGTCAAACAATAATGGCGAGAGTGGACAACCTTGACGGGTACCTCTGGTCAACATAAAACTAGAGGTTAAACTACCATTAATGTTCAATCTTGCACTAGGGGGATTATACAAAAGCCCACCATACTTATAAATAGAGATGGCCTTGCGATTCGTCTGGCGGTCGTTTCGCGGTGAACTTTGCGTGTTCGCGATTCACCGAACATGCCAACATATGGAGAAATTTGCGCCCGCCATATTCTTTTACATTGTGAAGAACTTTGACCCATGACACATCCATCAGGTGGTACAGGACAGCCAATTGAGACGTTTCAGCACATACCCCCTACCTTATGAAAAAACCTGAACTGGCCGCCATTTTTCATTCAGTCTTTTGCCAGTGTAGAGAGAGGTTGCTGTGTGGAGCAGGGACAGACTGTTAGGAAAAGGAAACGCTCCAGCACACAGCTATATCCACACTGTTGTTTGTCTTTATTAGTCTTCAAAATAAAATCACGTACAGCATCACCCACCACCGTGGACGGTGAACATGTTTCGGACCTTACATGGTCCTTAATCATAACCTGTTCACAGGTTCACCAGTGTTGGGTGGATAGGGTATAGAGGTTCCACCACTTCTGGACACACACCCTTAAACACCCCCACCTATGATAGAAAAATAAGAAAGTTTGAACACATAAAAAACCACACCTCACTCACAAACCATATGTATCTGTATAACACAGATGGAATGTTTGCAGAGGAACATATAATTAAAAATGATCATCAAAGAAAGAACTGCAGCATTATACTGAGCCTGGAACAGCCACGATAAATCATGTGGACTAAAAAATGCACCATGTGAACAGACTTCAAAGAGAAAAAATAAAATATAAAATGGTGCATAAAAAGGTCCATGGGAATGCACAGATGCTTTCTATGAGCATATGACATATATACAAATGGCCCGTACCGCAGTTGTTATATACATATAATTAATATAATTTACATGATCACCATGCATTACATTAAATTGAATACCATTCCTGTAAAAAATCTTCAAACATACACAGGATTTACAGGAAAGACACTACTGGTAATAATGCATTAATTCTCTCCTAAGGTTCAATCCCATCGGATGACATGTCTTTAGCCTAAACATCCAGAAAGCCTCCCGTAGTAGGATCTTATTTTTTGTGACCCCTGCTCTAGGAGAGGGTGTCACTTGTTTGAACCTTAGGAGAGAATTAATGCATTATTACCAGTAGTGTCTTTCATGTAAATCCTGTGTATTTTTGAAAAATTAGCTGGTATTGTGAGCTGGAAAAGCAATTTTTCTACAGGGACACCAACATGTGCTATCTATAGGTGTGAAACTCAGAGGGGTGCGATATACTTATAATATACTTTTATAATGAGTCAAAAACACATATATCTATATAGTGATCACTTGGAAGTCAGGGGCTTAGGGGCTAGGGGCTTACTAGGGCCATTTTTATATAGGGTAAGGTTTCGGACGGGGTCGCTATTATCAGGCGGGTGCTCTGTGTTTAGGCTATCAGGGCCAGAATAGCACCCCCCTATAGGGCAATATCAGGGACAGTTCTTTGCCCACCCTGTCCTTCAGTACCACATTATCATCTAGCCCAGGGATAGATGTTTTTTGCTTTCCCTCCCTCCGGGATTCATTGGTGTGCACTGGAACCCCCCGGATTGTGGTAGGACTTATGGTTTCTGATTTGGTGCCGCCGAGCACCTGATTTAGTGCCGTCGAGCACTTGTTATTGCCTACCACATCTATGCATTTTCCTTAACTTTAATAATTTAATTTATTTTTATTTTGAGGGATATCTTTTAGGGTCCATTCACACGTCCGAAAAATGGGTCCGCATCCGTTCCGCAAGTTTGCGGAATGGGTGCAGACCCATTCATTTTCAATGGGGTCGGAATGTGCTGTCCGTATCCACATTTGCGGATCCGCACTTCTGCATCCGTGCTTCCGTTTCCGCCAAAAAATAGAACATTTCCTATACTTGTCCACGGACAAGATTAGGCATTTTCTATTATAGTGCCGGCGATGTGCGGTCTGCAAATTGCGGAATGCACATTGCCAGTGTCCCTGTTTTGCAGATCTGCAATTTGCGGATCCGCAGAACACTTACGGACGTGTGAATGGACCCTTAGGCCTCATTCAGATGGCCATATGCTGTCCACAAAAATGCAGATACTTTTTTTGCGGACATTTCAGCATGTCCGTAAAAAAACAAATAGCATTTAGTATTTTTGCGGACCCATAGACTTCAATGGGGCCATGTCCTGATTTTCACGGACTAGTATAGGACATGTTTAATTTGTTTTGAGGAACCGTGGAATAGAAAAGGGCCCTTCAGAAGTGAATGGGTCAGCATCTAATCCACAAAAAAACGGATCCGCATTTTTGTGGATAGCATACGGCCGTCTGAATGAGCCCTTAATAGTAACATTATTAAAGGTTACGTTTTATTTTTATGTACAGTATATTTTAAAGGATTGCCTTCCTTGTACAATGTTATAATATACTTTCTAACATAGAAAGTATATTATAGTGCATTTGTATTGTGCGGCAGTTGTGTGCGGTTCTGCTGCGATACCGCAGGTATATATAGGGACAAGCGTTATTGGAACAAATCATTTCTACTGGTGTGATATAGTAGTGTTTTAAGCAGAGGTGGTATATACTAATAATATACTTTCTATGTAGTGCATTTAAGTAGCACAGCAGGGCAGATTTAATAGAATTTCCCTTTAAGACGCATAAAAATGGCCCCTGATTAGGACATATTTTTTTTGCTGGAATATTTGTCATTAATCCCCCTCTGGTATGTCACTGTCCATGTTGTGGAACTATTGGTGCACTTCTACTAAGTATTTGGTGGCTGCAAATATGAGCTGAAGGTTTTTCAGGTTCACCTGCCATTAAAGTGAACTTTCGGTTTGCAAACATTTGATCATGTTCGAGCGATCGCGTTTGTGAACCGTCCCGGCCGATGTTCGTCCATCACTACTTTTAAATCTCGTTCCAAATCCCATCCTTCCCAACACTTTCCAAAGGAATTTCCACTCCACCCTATCGAACGCCTTAGAGGCGTCCAAAGACAGGATGGAGCAGGAATTTCCCCCAGAGGACTGTATATTCGCAAAAAGACGATGAAGATTAAAATGGGTGCCTTTATTGGGGATAATCCTGTTCTGATCAGGGTGTATAATTGAGGAGATGACTCTGGAGAGCCTTGTGGCCAGCATCCTTGACAAAAGCTTAACATCTGTATGAAGAAGCAATATCGGTCGATATGACCCCATATCTAGAGGATCCTTTGCTTTATTTAAGATTAGTACAATTACTTCACTAGAATTTTGCCGCAGCGCCGCCGTCCGCCCGCCCGCCCGCCCCCAGCCTACGTGTACCGGCCGCTCTGAGTCACGGCAACAGGGTCACATGGGCTCAGCCCACCACAGGGGCATGACTAGTGAGTGAGCAGCAGGAGTCAGGACAGGTTAGGGTAGGTGAACGGTTCAATGGTTCAATAATGTGATCATTTATAATATTTTATTTTCAAAATGATGAGATGAGTGCAAAGCGCTAGGCTAGCGTACACTGACTAGCGCCAGAGCAGAGGAGCTCAGGCTTAGCACGGCATTCAACGATGTGTTTAAAAAAAGTAATTAAAAAAACAACAATCATTAATATTGGGGGGGGGGGTGGTTTGTGACAGTGACATGATGGAGGGGGGGGGGGACAATGTACATATGTGACATAGGAATGGGGCCAGGCAGCCAGGAACGGTCGGCCGTGGGGCGATGATGTGCCATGGGGGGGTAAAATGTGACACAATAGGGGGTAATGATGTGATCATGGATGGGGCCAGGGCCGTCCGGGCTGGGGGGATGATGTGCCATGGGGGGGGGGAGAAATGTGACACAATAGGGGGTAATGATGTGATCATGATGTGACATGAAGGGGGTGATGTAAACTAAAAGGGAGGGGGTGATGTGACATGGTTTGAAGGGGGAGAAATGTGACATGGCGGGGGAGAAATGTGACATGGCGGGGGAGGACAAATGTGACATGGAGGGGGAGAAATGTGACATGGAGGGGGAGAAATGTGACATAGAGGGCTGATGTGACATAGGTGATTTGACATGGAGGGGGAGAAATGTGACATGGAGGGAGAGAACCTAGGTGCGTCGTATAGGGCGAAAAATGCGGTCCTCAAACCAGCGATTGTCTGAAGCAGAGAGAAGATACCAGGACCACACAGAGGAGAAGCCATGCAGACGGGACCAGGGCCAGGTGAGCTGTGGGTGGGGGCGCCAAAATGTAGCTTCGCTTGTGTTGGCAAAAATCCTTGCACCGGCCCTGCCTCTACGCCCTCAGGCAGTCCCAAAACTCTCACGTTGGACTGTCTCGACCTGTCTTCCAGATCCACAACTTTTTTTTGTAATTTATTATAATCCATTTTCAAAATAGTATTTTCAGATTTTACAATGGAAAAAAGAAGACAGGATGCAGAGCCTCGTGTGTGTTATTGTTTGACACAAAATCACAATATATATAATCTGTTGTGCTTACCATCTACTGTTGTGATGAGTCACAACAGCTTTACTTCGCCTTGCTGGTATTTTCCCGTCCATCCAACGGGGTGCCTGCACCGCTGCCAAGGACTTTGCCTGTGCCGCAGAAGCGTTTTTTTGGGATGGGAAATTTAGTGGAGTGAAGAAAAAGTCAGGACTTTTGTATCAGCGCTATATGCAGGAGACATGGTACCAAGTGGATATTGGTAAAAAAAAAGGGTATTTTTTATGGGTCTACGGGTTTCAGGGGCTAACAGCCCCCTTCATCAGGATAACAAAAACAAAATATACAATACAAAATGCTTGCATGTGTGATTTATAAACTGTCTTCCAAAACAAGACAAAGAAATAGGCAGCACTCACCACTGGCTCTTTTCTTCTTTTATTTCATAATATCAAATTCCAAAATGGCTGGGTTGCAGTAAGTCAATTTCACATACAGCGGCGACGGTCGTTTTGCGCACAAATCTTTCTTCCTCAGTCCACTACGTCAGCACGTATATAAACCCAGCCATTTTGGAATTTGATATTATTAAATAAAAGAAGAAAAGAACCAGTGGTGAGTGCTGCCTATTTCTTCGTCTTGTTTTGGAAGATTTGGATGACTGTACTTTAAGGATCGTGCACCGCTGTGACTGGTTTATTAGGAGGTATCAGGAGGCAGCCGTGAAACATTCGGGTTTGTTGGAAAGTATCGGCAGATTATATATATTGCGATTTCATGTCAAATGGCAACACACACGAGGCGCCGCCTCCTGTCTTCTTTTTTCCCTTGTATATACTATCCGGAGCGGTGTGAGACCATACTGAGACCAGAGGACATTTCCAGTCCAACAGTTTAGAGGAGGACTGGCAGCCTGTGGTGGGTACGCTGTATATATATCAATATACAGTACAGACCAAAAGTTTGGACACACCTTTTCATTCAAAGAGTTTTCTTTATTTTCATGACTATGAAAATTGTAGATTCACACTGAAGGCATCGAAACTATGAATTAACACATGTGGAATTCTATACATAACAAAAAAGTGTGAAACAACTGAAAATATGTCATATTCTAGGTTCTTCAAAGTAGCAACCTTTTGCTTTGATTACTGCTTTGCACACTCTTGGCATTCTCTTGATGATCTTCAAGAGGTAGTCATCTGAAATGGTTTTCACTTCACAGGTGTGCCCTGTCAGGTTTAATAAGTGGGATTTCTTGCCTTATAAATGGGGTTGGGACCATCAATTGCGTTGTGGAGAAGTCAGGTGGATACACAGCTGATAGTCCTACTGAATACACTGTTAGAATTTGTATTATGGCAAGAAAAAAGCAACTAAGTAAAGAAAAACTAGTGGCCATCATTACTTTAAGAAATGAAGGTCAGTCAGTCCGAAAAATTGGGAAAACTTTGAAAGCGTCCCTAAGTGCAGTCACAAAAACCATCAAGCGCTATAAAGAAACTGGCTCACATGTGGACCGCCCCAGGAAAGGAAGACCAAGAGTCACCTCTGCTGTGGAGGATAAGTTCATCGGAGTCACCAGTCTCAGAAATTGCAGGTTAACAGCATCTCAGATTAGAGACCAGGTCAATGCCACACAGAGTTCTAGCAGCAGACACATCTCTAGAACAACTGTTAAGAGGAGACTGTGTGAATCAGGCCTTAATGGTAGAATATCTGCTAGGAAACCACTGCTAAGGACGGGCAACAAGCAGAAGAGACTTGTTTGGGCTAAAGAACACAATGAATGGACATTAGACCAGTGAAAATCTGTGCTTTGGTCTGATGAGTCCAAATTTGAGATCTTTGGTTCCAACCACCGTGTCTTTGTGCGACACAGAAAAGGTGAACGGATGGACTCTACATGCCTGGTGCCCACCGTGAAGCATGGAGGAGGAGGTGTGATGGTGTGGGGGTGTTTTGCTTGTGACACTGTTGGGGATTTATTCAAAATTGAAGGCATACTGAACCAGCATGGCTACCACAGCAACTTGCAGCGGCATGCTATTCCATCCAGTTTGCGTTTAGTTGGACCATTATTTATTTTTCAACAGGACAATGACCCCAAACACACCTCCAGGCTGTGTAAGGGCTATTTGACCATGGAGGAGAGTGATAGGGTGCTGCGCCAGATGACCTGGCTCCACAGTCACCGGACCCGAACCCAATCGAGATGGTTTGGGGTGAGCTGGACCACAGAGTGAAGGCAAAAGGGCCAACAAGTGCTAAGCATCTCTGGGAACTCCTTCAAGACTGTTGGAAGACCATTTCAGGTGACTACCTCTTGAAGCTCATCAAGAGAATGCCAAGAGTGTGCAAAGCAGTAATCAAAGCAAAAGGTGGCTACTTTGAAGAACCTAGAATATGACATATTTTCAGTTGTTTCACACTTTTTTGTTATGTATAGAATTCCACATGTGTTAATTCATAGTTTTGATGCCTTCAGTGTGAATCTACAATTTTCATAGTCATGAAAATAAAGAAAACTCTTTGAATGAGAAGGTGTGTCCAAACTTTCGGTCTGTACTGTATATGCAAGAAAATATACCCCCTAGGGGTCTTAGAATAGGCATTGACCCAGTATTTACATATGAGTGGAATGATTACCTAGACCAATGCGCGGCAGGTCTTATTAGAATTATTGTAAACAAAATAAAGACCCTCAATGACTGTTACACTGGAAAAATAGAGAAAAACATAGAAGACTTACACCATTTTTCACGTCACCCAGATTTTTCTGTGATAAACCAAAATCTCAACAACAGGATCTACCGGAATGAACAGAACATTATAGCAAGCAAGGCCAATAAATTGAAGAGGGATAAAGCTGATAAAGAACAAGTCAGAAATAGACTACCTAAAAACAGAGGACATAATAATAATAATAATAATAATAATAATAATAATAATTATGAAGGCACCCAGTTTAATACCGACAAACCTACAAGCCAGTACACCATAAAAAATACAGCAACACACAACCCCAGATCAACACATCACCATAGTATCATAACCCAGTCCTTCACCAACTGCCCCAATTAGAAGCCCAGCAACCAAGCAGGTAGAAATACAAATGGTCTGTCCGAACACACTACGAATAATGAGGGACATAAGGCAAATAACACTCCAAATATGGCAATGACTGGAAGTCGGTCTGAGAACACCATCTATCCCTGCGAAAAAAATCGAAACAGATCCACAGAGCAAGGAAAAGGAGAGGGAACAAAACACCAACCTCTTGAGCACAAAAGAAAGAAAAGAAACAGAGAGCTATTCCCCACTTGTCACTCACACCAACCCCATATAAAAAAAATACTCCCACCGACAACCACCGATGAATTTCTAGAGAAATTTAGAGCCCTAAAGTCCAAGTATTTTGAATACAAAAATAGGAGCCGCGTATCACTTAAGGAATGTCATGAAGACACTACCACATCCTTCATCCACCTCAGCCCTACCACTGATAAGAATAAGGACACAAGGGACCCCCTCCCCTCTATCACAAAATCATACCCTCCCTAACACAAGTGGAAGACTTTCCTATAGACACCTCCATTGCCACTAATATAATGGTGCACCAAACAATGTCACAAGATATCGCAAAGACCAATTGCCCCCACATCATTATCGATAACACTACCTCAGGGGCAACAGCTTTGGTTACTTTTTTAGACCATGCCAATAAATTACCACCACTCCAATTGACAATAATCAGCCTGACGGACAAATTTTCCCCACAAAAAATGACCACTCCACACATCACCCAAATTTTCAAACCCACCCCTTGAAAAAGAAAACTAGAACATGAGAGTGTAGGGGAGGCCAGCAAAAAAGGAAAGCCAATCTAGAAAATCAAAACAACTATCCCACCCCCCAGAAGAAAAAAACTAAACAAGACCCCATACCCACAGTAAAGATATTTAATCTCTCCACTCACACTCTAACAACATCTGAAAACGGACTACTACAAAAATGGCTCTCCTTTTGCCCATACAATTCCATTCATCCATTTGAACTATATCTAGACATGCAAAAATTCTGAAAAAAACTAACGATCAAAAGACATTTCAAATTTGAAAGCACCAAAAACACCCACCAAAATAATATCAATAATATCAATAACAGCAGTCTAGATGAACCAACTACATACAAACAACAAGATCTCTGCCCGAAATTTCCCCTCCTAAGCCAGGGACATTTCATACCAACATTTTTCGACCTAGTCTCCGCGGATGTAAAAAAGATCACATCCAAATCTAAACTGACAACCCCTCGCCATAAAAAGAACCTAACTAAATATGAAAAAAAAGCTCTGAAAAAAATAAAAAACAGCGAATATCTGATAATACATTCTGAGCCTATGAAAAAGAGGCTCAGAATATTCTAAATGACACAACGTACTATAAAATGTCTCGGAAAACCCGTTTTCCGATATGAATAAAAGACTAACCAGCCTTATAAAAACTTTCTACTACCAAAATCCCCCTGCACCCCTTACTTACAGAAAATACATCAGAACACTGAGAACCCACCAGGGAGGCCTATTGTATCAAATACAAATCCGCAACGAGCAACCTGTCACACTATTTAGGCCTCTTCTTACAACCATATGTCCGCAATCTACCTAGTTACCTTCATGACTCCAGCCAATTGATCCGTGAGCTTAGAGACATCACATGGAAAGAGACATACATGTTATTAACCATGGATGTAACAGCCCTATACTCCAATATACAGCATAACCTAGGGATACAATGCGTAGGTGCCACTCTAAAGAATGACATTGCACTAAAACCATCACAAGTTAAGTTTCTCCTAGAAAGCTTATGCTTTATTCTGGAAAATAATTTCTTCATGTACATCATATATATATATATATATATATATATATATATATGTATATATATATATATAGAAAAATAAAGTCCAACGGGAGCACCAGCCTGAAGAGTGGGTGCAATATCCAAAAGGGGGCAACGGCAATCCCCAATAATATAATCGAGAAAACAGGACTGCACTCCAAGTTGTGATGAAAAATCAAGGCAGCTTTATTCACCCATATTATGGCATATCTTGCGACGTTTCAGCTCTTGTGAGCCTTTCTCAAATATATACACATACCATCCATGTAGGGGGACCGTGATGGGGATGAAGGTAGCACTGGCCTTTCGCTATAATCTGTTCATGGGCCAGTTTGAAAATAAATACATTATCAACACACTATCCCCAAAAAAGCAGATTATCTACTATAAAAGATATATAGACGGTATCTTCATCATCTGGGACGGGGACGAGCGTTCAGCACTACAATTCTCTAACAAATTAAACAGTACGGATTGGGGAATCTCGTTCACCCCAAACTACGATAAAATTGAGAAAGAACTCCTTGATATCTCTATTACTAGCAAAGACAATCTCCTCACAACAAAAATATATTTCAAACCGGTTGGCACCAACAGCTACATACACTATTCTAGCTTCCATAACAAAAAGTGGCTGTAGAACATCCCCTAGGATGCGCAATTGCACATATGATGACTTTAGACAATAGGCCAAGGTCATACAAATGAGGTTTGTAGACAAAGGATATCCCAAGAGACTCATAAAGGACGCCTATAGGAGGAGCACTTTGAATACACAAAAAGAGTGCATGGAAAGCGCAAAAAATTGAGAAACACAAACAAATGCACAATATGTTCAACAAAGCCATTTGCGCAATATTAGCCAAACGCTGGCACGTCCTAGAACAAGACCCCTACTTGGAAAATACCTACCACCAAAACGCTGGATAATCTACAGAAGGGACCCTACGATTAAAAGCATCCTTGCTCCAAGAAAGCCTAAACAACATATCAGGGCCCAAAAGAACAATGCACACAAATCGACAGGCAGCTTTAAATGTGGAACTAAACGCTGCCTGTGCCGTAAAGTCATTACACGCAATCGTACAAATTTCACCTCAAACAAAAATGGGGCCACCTTCGAAATAAAATATCATATGACATGCCAAACCAGCTACTTGATATACCTGATTGAGTGCAAGTGCGGTCTCCAATATGTTGGCCGCACGACAAAGGCTCTGCACTGTTGAGTCAACCAACATAAATATAATATCCAAAGACAATATTTCAAACACAGCATTTCCAGACACTGTGCATCCACACCTGAGAAAGACAAGCATTCACAAAAAATCACTCCCATTGACCTTGGACCAGAAAACCCATTCAATATATTAAGCAATTTACAAAAAAGAGAAGTAGATTGGATCTATCAATTAGATACCCTCACACAGTATGGACTAAATGAGATCAGTGAAACTATACTTTAATACTCCATGCCAGTCCGTCCCATAACTATTCCGAACCGTCCAGACAAATACCTATATCTTTCATGATAACCATGCTATTAATGGAATGTACTGTACATATTGACATATACAAGCATGATATACAAGCGTACGTGCCACTCTAAACTAGTGATAACTAGAGATGAGCAGACACCTGGATGTTCGGGTTCGTCGGGTTCGGCCGAAGTTTGAGTTCGGAATCCGAACTTGACCCAAACTTGACCCCGAACCCCAACCCCATTGAAGTCAATGGGGACCCGAACTTTGGAGCACTAAAATGGCTGTAAAAATGTCATGGAAAGGGCTAGAGGGCAGCAAATGGCATCAAAATGTGGTTAAGAGCATGACAAGCGCTCTGCAAACAAATGTGGATAGGGAAATGACTTTAAATAACATAAAATACATAAACATAAAAAATAATAATCTTGATCTAGGAGGACGAGGTCCATATGCAGTAGGAGGTTGAGGAGATGGTGGATGTGGCGGTGAAGGTGGAAGCGGGAGTGAAGGAGGAGGAGGTAGCCTACACTGGTTTTTGGTTTTAAATTTATTTATATTTTTTAAAATTAGGGTACACCCCAAAATATTTGGAAATATAACCTGTGATAACCCCCTGCAGTCGTGCTAAATACATGTTCAGACAATACACTGGCTGCAGGGCAGGCCAGCACCTCCAAGGGGTAAAGGGCAAGCTCAGGCCATGTGCCCAATTTGGAGACCCAGAAGTCAGTTCGCGTGTGCACACTTACTGCCCCACCATGTTACACGTCCCCGTGATGTTCACGATCAAATATCTGCTCTATCAACTTTCAATGTTCTTTTCTGCGCCTACCATGGTGATCACGTGTGGTGGGGAATCAGGGTTCCACGCCAGAGAGGGAGCATGAGAAAGAGAGACCACATCCAAGGGAGGATTCATTTTTTTTCAAATTTAAAATTATAGAGTGGAATTATGGGACAAATTATTAAAGCGTAAAAGTCGGACAACTTTTTAAAGTTTAAACATTGAATGAAAGGATGTGCCGCACATTAATTAATGAAGAATTTATTGAATTTTATTCCCTGTCAACTATGCAGAACGGGGGTTTCTATCCGGCAAAATTTGAAAAATGTCACCTGACAATGTAATTGACGATTTTTTATTTATTTATGTTCCTGTCACGTAGAGGTGCCCCGGTGACATCCACCATCCATTTCGATATCTTCTCTATCAACTTTCGATGTTCTTTTCTGAGCCTACCATGATGATCATGGTTATCGGCGAATCAGGGTTCCACGCCGGAGAGGGAGCGTGAGAAAAAGAGACCAAATTTAAGGGAGATAAATTTATATTTTTTGGGGATCGAGCGGAAGTGTGGGAAAAGCTGTTAAATCGCAAATGTGGGACAAATTACAGAAGCCCAAATGTGGTCCAGAAGAGTAAAGCGAAATTATGGGAAAAGTTATTGAGGCGAAAATTTGGGTCAAATTACAGAAGCCCAAATGTGGGCCAAAAGAGTAAAGCGGAAATGTGGGAAAAGCTGTTAAAGCGCAAATGTGGTACAAATTACAGAAGCACAAATGTGGGCCAAAAGAGTAAAGCGGAAATGTGGGAGAAGCTGTTAAAGCGCAAATGTGGTACAAATTACAAAAGCGCAAATGTAGGCCAAAAGAGCAAGGCCTCATGCACACGACCGTTGTGTGCATCCGTGGCCGTTGTGCCGTTTTCCGTTTTTTTTCGCGGACCCATTGACTTTCAATGGGTCCGTGGAAAAATCGGAAAATGCACCGTTTGGCAGCCGCATCCGTGATCCTGTCCTATTTTTTTCACGGCCAACGGTTCACGGACCCATTCAAGTCAATGGGTCCGTGAAAAATCACGGATGCACACAAGATTGTCATCCGTGTCCGTGATCCGTGTACGTTTTTTCTTATCATTTCAATGGCAAACTTGACTTAGATTATTTATTTTCATTTTTCATGTCCGTGGATCCTCCAAAAATCAAGGAAGACCCACGGACGAAAAAACGGTCACGGATCACGGACCTACGGACCCCGTTTTTGCAGACCTTAAAAAAAAAACGGTCGTGTGCATGAGGCCTAAAGCGGAAATGTGGGACAAAGTATTGAAGCGCAAATGTTGGCCAAAAGAGTAAAGCGGAATTGTGGGACAAATTATTGAAGCGCAAATGTGGTATAACTTGTTAAAGTTTAAGAATTAAATCAAAGGAGGTGGCGCGCATCAATTAAAGAAGAATTTCTTAAATTTTATTCCCTGTCACCTATGCAGAGCAGGGGTTTATTCACGTCTAAAATTGTATAATGTCAACCCAACAATGTAACAGAAAAATTAGTGAAATTTTCTAACCTGTCTACTTGGTAGAGCAGGGGTCTATGACAGAAAAAAATTGTTTATTGTCACCCGAAAATGTTGAAGAAAAATTATTGAAATTTATTAAGCTGTCAACTAGGTATAGCAGTGGTACATCACACCCAAAAATTTGTGAATTTCACCCAAAAATGAAACAGACAAATTTTTATTTAATTTTGTACCGGTCTACTAGATATAGCAGTGGTACTTCACACCCAAAAATTGGTGTATATTACTGAAAAATGCAACTGAAAATTTATTTATTTTTTTAACCTGTTTTCTAGGTATAGCAGTGGTACTTCACACCCCAAAATTGTTGATTTTCAACTGGAAAATGTAACTGACAATTTATTTATTTTTTCGGTCTACTAGGTATATCAGTGGTACATCACACCCAAAAATTTGTGAATTTCACCCGAAAATGAAACAGACAAATTTTATTTTTATTTTTTACCGGTCAACTAGGTATAACAAAGGTACTTCACACACAAAAAATGTTGTATTTTAACTGAAAATGTAACTGACAAATTATATATTTTTTTAACCTGTCTACTAGGTATAGCAGTGGTACTTCACACACAAAAATTGGTGAATTTCACCAGAAAATGTATCTGACAAAGTAGTGAAATGGCATAAAATAAAATACGTACATATAAAAATTAAAAAATTTGATTTATGAGGTGGAGTTCCATATGAAGTAGGAGTTTGAGGAGGCGGTGGACGTAGCGGTGTAGGTGGAAGCGGTGGTGGAGGATGACAAGGTAGCTTTTTGGTTTTAATTACATTTTTTAAAATTAGGGTACATTCCAAAAGAGTGTGAAATATCCAAAATACAAGAATCAGCAATTGCTCTGCAGTATAACAATGGCTGGTTATTGCAGGTATACATGTCTATTCTGCACAAGGTACGAACAAGTCCTGTGGGATCCATGCCTGGTTCATTTTAATGAACGTGAGCTTGTCCACATTGGCTGTGGACAGGCGGCTGCGCTTGTCTGTGATGACGCCCCCTGCCGTGCAAAACACACGTTCAGATAATACACTGGCTGCAGGGTAGGCCAGCACCTCCAAGGCATAAAAGAGAAGCTCAGGCTATGTGCCCAATTTGGAGACCCAGAAGTTGAAGGGGGCAGACCCGTCATTCAGTACGTGTAGGCGTGTGCACACATACTGCTCCACCATGTTGGTGAAATGCTGCCTCCTGCGAAGACGTTTCATATCAGCAGGTGGTGCTGGTTGTTGTGGCGTGCTGACAAAGCTTTTCCACATTTTGGCCATGCTAACCCTGCCTTTTGAGGTGCTGGCGGTGCCCCAGCTGCGTTGGCGACCTCTTCCTTGTCCTCTGCCTTCACCTTGTGCTTCTACTGTGCCCCCTCTGTCAGGTGGGAATGCCACCAGCAGCGCGTCTACCAGCGTGCGCTTGTATTCAAGCATCTTATGATCACGCTCCAGTGATGGAATTAAGGACGGTACGTTGTCCTTGTACTGGGGATCCAGTACCGTGGCCACCCAGTAATCAGCACAAGTTAGAATGTGGGCAACTCGGCGGTCGTTGCGGAGAGACTGCAGCATGTAATCGCTCATGTGTGCCAGGCTGTCCAGAGGCAATGAAAATCTGTCCTCTGTGGGAGGTGTATCGTCTGTGTCCTCTGTATCCCCCCAGCCACGCACCAGTGATGGTCATGAGCTGGTCTGGGTGCCACCCTGCTGTGAACATGGTTCCTCCTCCTCCATCTCCTCCTCCTCATCCTCCACCTCGTCATCCTCCAGAACTGTGCCCTGGCTGGACAATTGTGTACCTGGCGTTTGTGGGTGTAGGAACCCACCCTCGGAGCCACTTGGGAATGACTGGCCGGAAACCCTACGAAATTATCCATCTTCCTCCTCCTCCTCCTGTGCCACATCCTCTTCCATCATTGCCAGCAGTGTTTTTTCAAGGAGGCATAGAAGTGGGATAGTTACGCTGAGAACGGCGTTATCGGCACTGGCCATGTTGGTGGAGTACTCGAAACAGCGCATCAAGGAACACAGGTCTTGCATAGAGGCCCAGTCATTGGTGGTGAAGTGGTGCTGTTCTGCCAAGCGACTCACCCGTGCGTGCTGCAGCTGAAACTCCACTATCGCTTGCTACTGCTCGCACAGTCTGGCCAGCATGTGCAAGGTGGAGTTCCACCTTGTGGGCACGTCGCATATGAGGTAGTGAGCGGGAAGGCCGAAGTTACGCTGCAGCGCTGTCAGGCGAGCATCAGCAGGGTGAGAACGCCGAAAGCGCGCACAGATGGCCCGCACTTTATGCAGCAGCTCTGACATATCGGGGTCATTTTTAAGGAATCTCTGCACCACCAAATTTAGCACATGCGTCAGGCAAGGGATGTGCGTCAAACCGGCTAGTCCCAGTGCTACTACAAATTTTCGCCCATTATCGCACACTACCAGGCCGGGCTTGAGGCTCACTGTCACCAACCACTCATTGGTCTGTTGATCAAGGCCCGTCCACAGCTCCTGGCCGCTGTGGGGTTTGTCCCCCAAACAGATACATTTTAAAACTGACTGCTGTCATTTACCCCTGAAGTTGGTGGTGAAGGTGTTACGCTGACAGGATGAGGAGCTGGTAGAGGATGAGGAAGCAGAGTAGGAGGAGGAAGCAACAGGAGGCAAACTGAAGAGCCCTGCAATCCTCGGTGGTGGTAGGACATGCGCCAAACTGCTATCTGCCTCAGGCCCAGCCACCACTGCATGTGATCGCCCAGTGTGCTGTTATGGAGATATAACGTCCCTGACCATGCTTACCGGTCCACGTATCCGTAGTGAGGTGCACCTTGCCACAGGTGGCGTTGCGTAGAGCACACCTGATTTTGTCCCCTACTTGGTTGTGCAGGGTAGGGATGGCTCGCCTGGAAAAGTAGGTGTGGCTGGGCACGACGTACTGTGGGAAAGCCACCGCCATAAGGCCTTTAAAACTATCCGTCTCCACTAGACGGGATGACAGAATTTCAAAGGCCAGTAATTTAGAAATGCTGGCATTCAGGGCTAGTGATCGCGGTTTGGTAGGGGGGTAATTCCTCTTCTTCTCCAGCGTTTAGGACAATGTGGAGATGCTTGGTGACCCAGGTGGTGGTGTTGCTGGAAGATCCTCTGTTTTCGGGGTGGCAGGTGGCACTGTTACTCCAGAGGTGGATGAAGAGGCCGAGACTGCAGCAGAAGAGGAAGCAGGAGGAGCCAGAGACCTTTCTTGGTTTTTGAGGTGTCTACTCCACTGCAGCTCGTGCTTTGCACTTAAATGCCTGGTCATTCAGGTTATGCTCAGGTTGAGAACGTTTATGCCTCGTTTCAGGCTCTGATTGCACAGCATGCAAACCACTTGTGTCTTGTCGTCAGCACATTGTCTGAAGAACTGCCACACCAGGGAACTCCTTGGAGCTGGCTTTGGTGTGCTCGGTCCCTTGCTGCAGTGGGCAGTAGCAGGCATACTGTCTAGAAGACGGCCGCTCCGCTTTTGTACCCTGCTCCCTCTTCTGCTGTGCTGGTGGCTCTGTGCGACCACCGCCTCTTCATCCGAACTACATAGGTCACTCGCATTACCTTGATGCCATGTGGGGTTGAGGACCTCATCTTCCTCCACATCATCTTCCACCCAGTCTTCACCCCTGCCCTCCTTGTAGGTCTGCACACTTTCGAAAGCCCCAGCAGTTTTGCACCTGTGTTTCGTCATCATCCGAGACGTGCTGCAATGGTCCTTCCATGTACTCATCTTGAAAGATAAGTGGTTGAGCATCGGTGCACTCAATCTCTTCCACTTCTGGGGCAGGGCTACGTGGATGGCCCTGGGAAACCCTGCTAACAGAGTCATCAAAAAGCAGAAGAGACTGCTGCATGACTTGGGGCTCAGACTGCTTGGCTGATTTGCAAGGAGGTGAGGTGAAAGACTGATGGACATCGGCTGCAGGTGCCAACTGTGGTCTTTCAGCATGAGACTGGGTGGGAGACAATGTAAAGGAACTGCTGCCACTGTCAGCAACCCAATCTACTATCGCCTCTACTTGTTCAGGCCTCACCATTCGTAGAGCCGCATTAGGCCCGACCAAATACCACTGCAGGTTCTGTTGCCTACTCGCACCCGAGGAAAGGGTTTCACTTGTGCGTGTAGCTGGCACAGATCGACCACGTCCCTGCAACAGGAGCTCCACCAGCAGCACCACGACCTGGGCCACGTCCCTTATTTGAGACGTTCTCCTCATATTTCTCTAATTTAGGATCTTGCCCTAAATGGGTGTTTAATTAATAGTAGAATAGAATGACAGTATGTACAGGGTGTATCTCACACGCCCTGAACCAGACTAGGCCTCAATTAAATTTGTTTGCCAAAAATGGCTGTATTTCAAATACCTGAATAAAACCCCTGTATTTAAAGGGACTTTCAAACGTGCTGATGCTGCAAGGGAGCAACAATTGTGTATTTTGCCCCTGTATATACAGGGTGTATGTCACACAGTCCTGTATATACAGGGTGTATGTCACACAGCCTGACCCACAATAGGCTTCAAGTAAAGATTTGTGCACCAAATGGCGGTATTTCAAATACCTGAATAGAAACCCTGTATTTAAAGGGTGTATCTCACAATGACATCTGCAGCAAAGGTTGCCAACTAATTTTTTTTTGCCCAAACGGGTGTTAGTTTAATAACTGATTATGACAGCAGTATATAACCCTGGAATTTCAAACTTGCTGATGCTGCAAGGGCGCAACAATTGTGTATTTTTCCCCAAAATGGATGTTTTATTAATAGTAGAACATAAGCCCTGTATATACAGGGTGTATCTCACACGGCCTGACCCGCACTAGGCCGCAATTAAAGATTTGTGAAAAATGGCGGTATTTCAAATACCTGAATAGAACCACACTATGTAAAGGCTGTATCTCACAATGACATATGCAGCAAAGGCTGCAAAATAAACTTTTTTTCCCCAATCCAATGTTAGTTTAATAACTGAATATGACAGCAGTATATAACCCTGGAATTTCAAGCGTGCTGATGCTGCAAGGCCTGAAAAATTGTGCATTTTACACAAAAAAGGTGTTTTATTAATAAAAGAATCAAACTCCTGTATTTAAAGGGTGTATCTGGTACACGCCCTGAACCAGACTAGGCCTTCTTTTAATTTTGTTTACCCAAAATGGCTGTATTTAAAATACCTGAATAGAACCCCTGTATATACAGGGTATATCTCACACGCCCTGATCCACACTAGGCCGCAATACAATTAGTTTACCCAAAATGGCTGTATTTCAAATACCTAAATAGAAGCCCTGTATTTGAAGGGTGTATCTTACACGCCCTGATCCACACTAGGCCGGTCGCTATGAAAGAATTGTGCCCAAAATGGTTTTATTTCAAATAACTGAATAGAAAGACAGTATTTAAAGGCAGTATCTCACAATGACATCTGCAACAAAGGCTGCCAACTAAAAAATTTTTTGCCCAAACAGGTGTTTGTTTAATAACTGACAGCAGTATATAACCCTGGAATTTCACACGTGCTGATGCTGCAAGGCCAGAAAAATAGTGGAATCTGGCAAAAAAGTGTTTTTTTTTTTAAATCCAGAAAATGATGGCTATATTTCTAGCTTAAATTGCACACTCTCTAATCCAGATGTTGTACATTGCAAAAAAAGTGTTTTTTTGGTAACAGAATATGAAAGCTGTATATATTAAACTTAAATGTATCACTTGCAGATCTGGAAAATAGTGTTTTTTGGCAAAAAGTGTGTTTTTAAAAACCCAGAAAATTATGGCTGTATTTCTAGCTTAAATTGCACATTGACTAAGCCTGCAAATGCACCAGATGTTGTAAATTGACAAATAAATTGTGATTTTTTTATGAACAGATTATTTGTGCTGTTTTTAAAGTTTGGATTTCAATGTCCCAAAAGCTCAGATGCAGTGCTGGTGCACTGAGCTTGCATAAAATGGCTGCCGCCGCCGCCCACCTAACTACCTTATAAAAGCTATTTTTTTTCGGTCACTGGGCTCAGGGCAGGATAAAAAAATTGTGCCCTGCAACCACATAACACAATGTATGTAGATCGCTGAGTTAGATTCACGTTTTGAGCAAAGATTCTCTCCTATTCTCTCCCTGAAATCACCAGCAGCATTCTCTCCCTACACTAAGCACAGCAGAGTGACGTGCAGCGCTACGTGACTCCAGCTTAAATAGAGGCTGGGTCACATGCTAGACTAGCCAATCACGGCCATGCCATTAGTAGGCATGGCTGTGATGGCTTCTAAGGTCAGACAGTTAACCACTTGTTGATTGACTGCTCTGCAGCCTTTCAAAAAGCACCAAGAAAGCGCTGAACACCAAACCCGAACTTTTACTGAAATGTTCGGGTTCGGGTCCGGGGTCCAAAAATCCAAAAGTTCGGTACGAACCCGAACTTTACAGTTCGAATTCGCTCAACCCTAGTGGATGACCCCATGCAAACCTGCCCCCTGCTTGCCCGCCCCTCATTTCCCCCCCTCCTCTATAGATCACACATAGACAAGGTATGGTTATGCTGTTTCAATTTTATCTTATACTATTTTATGCTATGCTTTAAATCTCCATACATTGTGGGGATTTGCTCTGGTAGGCAGTTTAGCGGACGCAGTATAGAGGCAATCACAAAGTCTTTAACTTAAATAGTTCAGTGTTTATTCACACAAAAGGCAAAACAAAAGTTTGCATGTTCACACAATGGAAAGTCAACAGAACACAAACATTCACCTGGTTAGCAGTTTTTCATCAGCCATCCACTGCAGGCTTTAGGGGGCCTGTTTTCCAGCAATGCGGCTAAAAGCCCTTTAGCACGGCACACCTCATGCAGATCATGCTAAAACTGCTGGCTGGGTTTTTATATCCCAAACCAAAACCCGGCCTGGAACGTAGGGAGAAGCCACCCACCCTGCACTTTAACAGCTCCCAGTAAGAGCCGGCCTGAATCGGCTCTATAGCCATACTAAATAACAAATAGTGTCAGTCAGCACTAACTGCCGATGGCACTTAAAATTACCATCTCTTACCTCACCAAGGCCAGGAATCTCTGTGACACATACGTTCCGTCAATGACAGACCCTTGCGCCTTCCTACATACCTCCCCCTTTGTTCAACCCTGAGGGGGTGAACACTTGCCAGACAGTGTACACGGCATCCGTGTTTCCCTGTAACCTGCTTGCCCTATGTTCCACGGAAAACTTAGTTTTGTAAAGACAAGAACCACCTGGTGACCCTAGCATTCCTCTCTTTGGCTTGGCTCATCCACTTGAGAGGGGAGTGGTTGGTCACCAGACAGAACTTTCTCCCCAACAGATAATAGCGGAGAGACTCGAGTGCCCACTTGATGGCCAGGCACTCTCTCTCCACTATACAGTACCTAGTCTCGACTGGGATAAGCTTTCGGCTCAGGAAAACAACGGGATGTTCCTCCCCATTGATGTATTGAGAGAGTACAGCTCCGAGGCCTACTTCAGAGGCATCGGTATGTACAACAAACTCCCTCTTGAAGTCGGGCATCACCAATACCGGGGACCCACACAGGGCCGACTTCAAAGCGGAGAAAGCCTTTTCCGCCTGCTCATTCCACTGTATCATCACTGACTTGCGTCCCTTCAAAAGGCGTGTCAATGGTGCAGCCAAAATTGGGGACAAACCTCATTTAGTACCCCACCATACCCAGGAAGTAGTAGTGACAGGTCTGGGCCCAATTTCTAATTGCATCAATTTTGTTCACCTGAGGTTTGATCATTCCGCGTCCAATTACATAGGTACTTGGTCTCTTCTAATCCTATTGCACACTTTTTGGGGTTAGCGGTTAAGCCAGCCTTCGTAACAGAGTCAACTACAGCCTCTACTTTATGTAGGTGACTTTCCCAGTCGGTGCTATGGACAACAATATCGTCCAGGTACGCCAAAGCGTACTGACGATGTGGACGGAGTACAATGTCCATTAGCCTTTGAAACTTGGCGGGAGTGCCATGTAGACCAAAGGGTTATATCGTGTACTGATAAAGCCCCTCTGGCGTAAAGTAAGTCGCTTTTTCCTTGGCAGCTTCCGTCAAGGGTACCTGCCAGTACTCTTTGGTGAGGTCCAACACAGAAAACTACCAGGCTTTGCCTAACTTCTCAATAAGCTCATCTAATCGGGGCATGGGATAAGCCTCAAACTTGGACAACACCTCATTCAGTTTGCGGAAATCATTACAGAACCGCAATGTCCTGTCCAGCTCGGGTATTAAGACTATCGGACTGGCCCATTCACTTTTTTGTTCCTCCATTACACCTAGCTGGAGCATTAGCTGCACTTCCTCCGCAATGGCTTGTCGCCGAGCCTTGGGTACCTGGTATGGTTTTCACCGGACTTCTGCCTGAGGCTCAGTGACAATATCATGCCGGATTATGAACGTGCCTCCAGGGAGGTTCGAAAACACATCCATGTTCCGACTAATGAACTCCCTGGCTTCCTGAGCCTGTTTAGAGGAGAGGCTGTCAGCAATTTTCACTGTAGCAGCTGCTTTCCTTGCTTCAGACAGAGGGGCCAAAACCACTTCCCCTAGGAACCTTGGTCGTGGGCTGTCTTCCATACAGGTTTCCCTATCTTTCCAGGGTTTGAGCAGATTCACATGGTACACCTGCTCCGGCTTTTGCCTCCCTGGCTGGTGTACATTGTAATCTACCTCGTAGGGCCCCTGCCACCTAGATAGGAACTTACTGTCTACGGTCGGTACCAGAACCAACACCCGATCACCCGGGTTAAAGTTCCAGACCCGAACCTGCCTATTATAGACCCTACTCTGGTCTCGCTGTTTCTGTGGCAAACGGACCCCTTCACCAGGACAATAAAACTTACATATAACGTGTATAATGTAAGTTTTATTGTCCTGACGAAGGGGGCCGTTCACTCCAGAAAAGCATTGACAGTCTTTTGAATAAAGAACACCTGCATCTACATCATCCTGGTCCTGAGTTCCTCTGCATCAGTGCAGATGAAAAATGTCTGAATTTCTTCTCATCCGGAATTCATTCCATCCCAAAACTCCACAACCAACGGAAAAAGTGGCACAGACCGTGGCAGCAGATTCAGTAAACCCTGTATGCTGGAGGGGAATATTCCAGCAAAGCGATTTATCGGCGTTGTGACTCTTCACAACCCTAAATGGTAAGCACAAACTGTGTATTTTAGCAATAACCAGACAGACAGTTCTACATACGAGACGCTGCCTCCTGTTCTTTCTTATCTCTTTTATAATTATTAGTTCATAGTGCAACTTTGTGGTGACGGCCACCTCATGAGTCTACATGCCGGTCACAGTGGATAGTGACACCAGGGAGGTGGGATAGTCATTTAAGTCTCAATGGATGCACACTATGCCTACTTTTTGGCCAGTATACTCTGCGGGCCGCAACAGGGCAGCCCTTACCTAGGGACACCAGGCTCCCTGAGTCCAGCAGCGCCACTGACAGGGTATCTCCCACTTGCACCTGGCACATGTGACTATTGTCTATTGTCTCGGGGTTACCAGATGCACACAGCCTCCTGGCATTCATTGAGGGGCGGTAGACAATGTTAGTGTCTATGGGTTCACCACAATTGGTACAGTCGGACCTTATGTGTCCAGGCTCGTGACACCGCCAGCAGACCACCGGGGCAGGGTCTGCAGGGGGTACGTCCAGCGGGTTTGGCTGGCACCAGCCGCTGGGCCTGGGGTGGATATTTCTGGGGTTTGACTGGCCCCCTCCCAAAAGAACCCCCCTGCAGATTTCTGGTGGCCTCATAGCGCTCCACCAGGTGGACCATCTCTAGGGCATTACCAGGAGACACCTGGCCGATCCAGTGGTAAAGAGGGTACGGCAAAGCCCTCCAGCATAGTAGTGGGACTCAGTACGTCAGGCTGCAGCCATTTTTGCTGCCGGTGTAGCAGATCATAATACTGCGGACTCGCTGGTTCAGTCAGGTTAAATTCCCACTGATGCACTAGCTGGGCCCAGACCAATACATTCACCCCCAGTCTTGCCAGAATCTGACATTTTACGGTTAGGTAGTCGGCTGCTCGGTCAGCTGGTAGGTGGAAAAACACCTGCTGGGGTCCAGACGCCAGGAACCGAGCGATGATCTCAGCCCATTGGTCTCGGGGTAACTTCTCCCACATGGCCACCTTTTCGAACACCGCCAGATACGTCTCAACGTTGTACGATTGGGTCATCTTAGGGATCGCCGAACGAACAGCTTTCCGGGCATCTGGGACGTTCTGGGATGCTCCTGCCGCTTGTAATGCCATCACATGCTGTAATAGCAGCTGGTTGTTTTCCTGATGCTGCAAGTTAGCCTCCATGAGGGCTTTTACGACCGCCTCCATTTTGTCAGGGGATACAGGTCGTAACCTTGCCGGCTTGATAAATGACATACACCCGTGGCCGGGGAAAAAAACTAAAACTTTTCAGCCTTCAGGCCAGCCTCACTACGTTTGCCCGGATCCGACACCAAATGTGGGGATTTTCTCTGGTAGACAGCATAGCGGATACAGTATAGAGACAATCACAAAGTCTTTAACTTCAGATAGTTCAGTGTTTATTCACAAAAAAGGCAAAACAAAATAATAGTTCACAGTATTGGTGAATGTTCACACCATGAAAAGTCCACAGAACACAAACGTCAGTTTTTCATCAGCCATCCACTGCAGGATTTAGGGGGCCTGTTTTCAACCTATGCGGCTTAAAGCACTTTAGCATGGCACACCTCATGCAGATCCCAAAACCACATCATCTCCACAGCGTCACTGTGAAGTGGAGAATAATCCACCCAGTTAAAACTGCTGGCTGGGTTATTATATCCCAAACCAAAACCTGGCCTGAACCTGGGGAGAAGCCACCCGCCCTGCACTTTAACTGCTCCCAGTAAGAGCCGGCCCGGATCGACTCTACAGCCATACTAAATAACAAATAATTTCAGTTAGCACTAACTGCCACTGACACTTAAAATTACCGTCTCTTACCTCACCGAGGCCAGGAATTTCTGTGACACATACCTTCCGTCAATGACGGACCCTTGCACCTTCCTACAACATATACAAATATTGATGTATATATACACATACACTTGTCTATATTCCCTTTCTATATTAAGTGTACAGTCCCCTAAGATGATTTTACCGATTATATTAAAGCAATTAGGGAACACTGTGAACTCTACATCCATCTTGACCCTTGTTATAAAAATAGACCTAAATATTCTATAAGCTTTTATATATCTCATGACTATAGGTTAAGAATACATTAGCAAAGTGTGAAGAATGAACATGATATATCTTGCAGTCAACTACACTAATGTCTATCAATACAATTAATACACAAAGTGAATAGATACATTTGCCATTCTATAAGTCGGACCTAGCCCCCTGTCGAGTAGATACGGCCCTGAGAATATATGATATCCGGTATTATATCTTTGAGGTGGAGTCCCCCTCCCCGCATGAACAGACTAGGAAGATGCGCTCCACCGCATCCTACCACATATCACAAAAAGGACCCACTACAGCTACTGAAAATCACGAGCGGCCACAGAGTATATACCAATGAGTGCCCCACTACCCACGATCTCTCCTGGACTCCGTTATATAAAATAAGTAGTTATGATTCGATAATACCACGATCCACAACTTCACTGCTTTTTTAGAACTAGAGGGCTGAGCTCTAGGAATACTTCCAACACAGCTTTCATTCCAACACAGCAGGAAGAACCCGCAGCAGCGCTCTCGCTGTCTCTCTGACATGACCGTGCCTGTAACTATCCCCCTCCACTGTCTATTGAGTGCGCCCAAACACAGTTTATAAATCACACATGCAACCATTTGTATTGTATATGTTTTATTGTCCTGATGAAGAGGGCTGTTCACCCCTGAAACACGTAGACCCGGAATAAAAAATACCCTTTTTACCAATATCCACTTGGTACCACGTCTGCTGCATACAGTGCCGATACGAAGGTTCAGACTTTTTCTTCACTCCACGAATTTTCAGATTTTAAGGCTTTTACTTCATATTCCAGAGAGTCAACTGACTTTTCTATGACAGTAACTCTGTTTCATATCTTAGTAACATTGTCTCTTATTATAGACATGTTCGACTGGAGAACTCTCAGCTGCCATGCAATATCTTGGATCACTTTTCCATTGTTTTTGACTGTAGGTAAATTCTCCTCCAATGGAGAAAGGTCCACCAAAGGGATATCTTCCTCCGCCCTCTCCCCATCTCCATCATGAGAATGATCTTCTACTCCCTCATCTGGTCTAGATGCACAAATAGTTTTTTTTTAGGTTACTTCCTGCCTCCCTTTTGATGCTGTTCTTGTATTTAAAATTGTCGATTTCAGAAACTGATAAATTTTTACAGGCTCCACAGATCTCTGTCCTGTTTTAGATGATGAAGAATCTATTGACAATTTATTTTTCTTTGGACCCTTTATTTTTTAAATTTTCTTTCCCCTTTCTTCCCCCTCTCCTTTCTTTCCCCTTTCTTTTTTTTCCCCTCCTCCCCTCCCCTTCTTGAAAGTTTAATTTTTCATTAATCTCTTCTTACTTCTCTTTAGCCTCATCTTATATTATATTCTTATATTAATGTCCTTAATCTATATTAACGAGAAAAAAAAAAGAAAAAAAAAAGAACCCAGGTCGGGAAGATAAAACCAGAGGCTGGAGAAGAAAAAAACAAAAAATACAAAAAAATGGATCTTGCAAGGGATTCCAGAATTTTCCAGCAGTACTTTTCAAGGTCCAAAAACAAGGGAAGAAGAGCACATTCACAGAAGAACAGCAGGCAGGTGGAGAATCAGGGCAATCCAGTACCCTCGGACTTTATCCAAGAGAGTCGCACACCAGAAGCGAGCAGGGGCAGGCCACCGAACCTCCAACTACTCTCACTCACCTACACTCCCCACAAAAAACTAGAGGAGGGGAGACAGAGCCACAGCGTCCAACTCAGGACCCAGAATGCCACCGGTGGGAGGAGAGTCCGGAGAAAGGGAGAGATAAGACGACAGAAAGGAACGAGGCAGAGCAAGGAAGGCAGATGTCGACAGATAGTCGGCAGATAGATGGAGACACACCATGGCTGCTCCCTCTGAAAGCTTCAGGGCGCCGGTAAAGCTGCTGGGGAGTCAAGGCACTCCAGTACAGGTAGCCCTGATATTCGGCATCCTGCCGGTGAGGGTTTCGGCTCATCACGTCAAAAACCATCATTAAAAAGGTAGGTGAAAAGATAACCAATGCTTAAGATAAAGACAGATACAATCATACCCCAAAAGGTGGTAAACAGTGTTCTGGATCACACAGAGTCATGGTGGGATAACAATGGCTTTCCGTATTATTCCCTAAAACCCTGATCTACACTTTTTGTCCAGGTTGGAAATAGTGCTCTATATAAACCTGTAGGATCACACAGAGTCAGAAAGGAACGAGGCAGAGCAAGGAAGGCAGACGTCGGCAGATAGTCGGCAGATAGATGGAGACACACCATGGCTGCTCCCTCTGAAAGATTCAGGGCGCCGGTAAAGCTGGTGGGGAGTCAAGGCACTCCAGCACAGGTAGCCCTGATATTCGGCATCCTGCCGGTGAGGGTTTTCGGCTCATCACGTCAAAAACCATCATTAAAAAGGTAGTCGAAAAGATAACCAATGCTTAAGATAAAGACAGATACAATCATACCCCAAAAGGTGGTAAACAGTGTTCTGGATCACACAGAGTGATGGTGGGATAACAATGGCTTCCCCTATTATTCCCTAAATCCCTGATCTACACTTTTTGTCCAGGTTGGCAATAGTGCTCTATATAAACCTGTAGGAAGCTGATGGGGAAAATCCGGGTTTACCAAGGGCAAAATAGAATGAAGAAACGATTCCGGCACTGTTTTTTCTTCCCATAAAATCTTCCTCTTTATTAAATTACAGCATTGGTATGCGGACAGTTTCAAAAACAAGCAGTTTCGGAGACCTTCTCCTTAGGCTACTTTCACACTAGCGTTCGGGTGTCCGCTTGTGAGTTCCGTTTGAAGGCTCTCACAAGCGGCCCCGAACGGATCCGTCCAGCCCTAATGCATTCTGAGTGGATGCGGATCCGCTCAGAATGCATCAATCTGGCTCCGTCTGTCCTCCGCTCCGCTCAGCAGGCGGACACCTGAACGCTGCTTGCAGCGTTCGGGTGTCCGCCTGGCTGTGCTGAGGCAAACGGATCCGTCCCGACTTACAATGTAAGTCAATGGGGACGGATCCGTTTGAAGTTGACACAATATGGCTCAATTTTCAAACGGATCCGTCCCCCATTGACTTTCAATGTAAAGTCAAAACGGATCCGTGGTATCATTCTCAATAAACACATTAGTTAAAATAGCCCCACACGATGTGCTCCGAACTACCCTGCGCTTGGACTATATGTACTACCATGGCTAAAAAGCTTTTCCTGATATGCAAAGGCTTTTTAGCCGTGGTGATCCATATAGTCCAAGCGCAGGGTAATGCGGAGTGCATCGTGTGGGACTATTTTAACTAATGTGTTCATTGAGAATGATACCACAGGTGTGAGCCTGCAGGTTGATTAAGTTATGACGTCATGTTACCACCACCCACTAGATGGAGGAGGGTACATGGGTCTTTAAATTTTTCAAACCCCCAGACCACATTGTTACAACTAAGGAGAAGGTCTCCGAAACACGGAAACAACTGCTTGTTTTTGAAACTGTCCGCATACCAATGCTGTAATTTAATAAAGAGGAAGATTTTATTGGAAGAAAATACAGTGCCGGAATCGTTTCTTCATTCTATTTTGCCTAAACATCCAGGAACTTGCTGGTTTGACTCTGGGCACACGGGATATTATATGCCGAACAGGTGAGCTGGACAAATGTATTTTATATGCCTTTACATAGAGCACTGTTTCCCACCTGGACAACTAGTGTAGATTAGGGTTTTAAGGAACTATAGGGGCAGCCACCATTATGCCACTGTGACACTCTTTTATCCAGAACACTGTTTACCACCTTTTGGGGTTTGATTGTACCATTTTTTATCTGATTATCTTTTCACCTACCATTTTAATGATGAAATGAAAAGTTACGTTTTCATTAAGATTTTCCCTTCCCATGGCAGCATAACTCTGGTTCTTGTATTGTATTCTTTTCAAGACTTGGAAGGTCTGTTGACAGAACACTGTTTGCAATCTTTTGGGGGTAAGATTGTACCATTTTTTATCTTGAGCATTGGTTATCTGGTTATCATCTTTTCACCTTATAATGATGAAATTAAAGGTTTAATTAAGATTGTGTATATAAAAACTACTTCTAATATGCAATAGGTAGGCCAGGTCCATAAATAAAGAAGGGTGTATTACATATTTTATCTCTTTTATATATATATATATAAATACATTTCTGTCTGTCTGTCTAGACGTCTGTCTGTCTGGACGTTCTTTATGAGTGACTAAACGACTGGACTGATCTTCACCAAATTTGGCACAGGTACATCAGGTGTCTGGGAAGGTTTTAGACCGGGTCTCAGCTCTTTAGGACATACCGTTCCTGAGATACTCACAAAAAATTCAAGCCTACAAGTCAGGAGTCGGGAAGGAATTTTTTTTATTCCCCTAAAGTGGGGAAAATTGGCTGCTACCTCACAGGTTTTTTTTTTTTTGCCTTCCTCTGTATCAACTTGCAGGTTAACAGGCCGAACTGGATTGACAAATGTCTTTTTTCGGCCTCATGTACTATGTTACTATGTAAGTCTTTCTCTTCAAATCCCAACTGTCATAAACACAGTTTTACTCCAGGTTTCCATAACAACCCAGCCATTTTTCTTTACTGTTTAACGGGGCGGGCACAGTGGAGGTAACTGTTATTAAAGGGGCGGTCACTGTGAAAGTCACTGTTAAAGGGGCAGGCACTGTTAAAGGGGTGGTCACTGTGAAAGTCACTGTTAAAGGGGCAGGCACTGTGAAAGTCACTGTTAAAGGGGCGGTCACTGTTAAAGGGGCAGACATTGTGAAAGTCACAGCTAAAGGGGCGGTCACTGTGAAAGTCACTGTTAAAGGGGCGGCCACTGTGAAAGTCACTGTTAAAGGGGCGGCCACTGTGAAAGTCACTGTTAAAGGGGCGGGCACTGTGGAGGTCTCTGTTAAAGGGGCGGGCACCGTGGAAGTCACTGTTAAAGAAGCGGGCACTGTGAAGGTCAGTGTTAAAGGGGCGGCCACTATGAAGGTCATTGTTAAAGGGGCGGGCACTGTAGAGGTCACTGTTATGGGGGAAACTGTCTATATCTTTTTATGACACGTGGAAACATAAAATGAGATAGATTAAATATACCCCTGAGAAGCCGGGTCCTTCTGCTAGTTAAGTGACTTGAAAGTTAAGTACTTGCATTTTAGTACTGCCATTTAAAATACTTTTTTTTTTCTCTGCTGTGTACTGCCATTTAAAACCATTTTTTTCTCTCTGCTTGGTTAAGCGGAGTGGCTTGTGCATCCAGGTGCTATAAATTAAACCACTGAACTCTCCCAGAGCTTGCTCTACATGAGGCTTGCTGTACCAAGTGGCTGCTGATTAACTGGCGTTTAACCTGTTGGGGACACCAATACATCATGATGCCCTGGTATAGAGGAAAAGAGATTTTGTCCAGCTTGTACTTGTGGTAATCCAAAGCTTCTTTATTGAAAATTCAGTATAAAATCCAGGTACAGAAAGCAGAGTCTACATGTTTCGGGCACAATGCAATCTTAGCCCTTACTCATGACTGTTTCAGATACACTGTGAGTTACTTTTGTAGAGAGGAGGGGGAGGGTCTCTCACCTGAGATAATCAGGCTGAAAATTCAGCTGAAAATTCAACCCCTCCCTTCTACAAGTGTGTACATAGGTAAAAACATGCCAAAAAGACAATTCATATGGTCCATAAAATAATACATATAAGGCTACTTTCACACTAGTGCTTGATCGGATCCGTTCTGAACGGATCCGATCATATCAATGCAGACGGAGGCTCCGTTCAGTACGGATCCGTCTGCATTAATAACTTAGAAAAATTTCTAAGTGCGCAAGATGCCTGAGCGGATCCGTTCAGACTCCCAACGCAAAGTCAATGGGGGACGGATCCGCCCGAAGATTGAGCCATATGGTGTCATCCTCAAGCGGATCCGTTCCCACCGACCTACACCGCAAGTCCGAACGGATCCGCTCGCCTCCGCACGGCCAGGCGGACAGCCGAACGCTGCAAGCAGCGCTCAGCTGTCCGCCCGGCCGTGCGGAGGCGAGCGGAGCGGAGGCTGAACGCCGCCAGACCGATGCAGTCCGAGCGGATCCGCTCCATTCAGACTGCACCAGGGCTGGACGGAGGCGTTCGGGTCCGCTCGTGAGCTCCTTCGAACGGAGCTCACGAGCGGACCGACGAACGCCAGTGTGAAAGGAGCCTAAAGGAAATGGGAAATAGAGGAAGAAAGGAGGAGAAATAAGCCATTGGTTAATACTGCAGAATTAGATCCAGTTTCTTATTTAAACCTTGAGGCTGGCGACTTTCAAGTCGGAAAATCCAGTATGATTCTCTGTTTAAGAGTTTCCTCTTTCTGTCACCACCTCGTGTTGGTTTTTTAACCTTTTCAATGCCTTGTACTGACATATAGGAGACATCACCACCATGTACCATGGCAAAATGGAGACTTGCCGCAGATATGTTGCGGTTCTCATGGTGCGGTATGTCTGATATATGTTTTCTAATGCGTGTTTTTATTGCATTTGTGGTACATCCCACATATTGTAGCCTGCAATCTGTGCATGTTATGCAGTAGATCGCATAAGTGGTATTACAATTTAAAAAGGATTTTATTTTGAAAACTTGGCCGTTAATAGTGGATTCAAAATTTTGACAGATCTTCATGTATTTACAACAAATGCAAATGGAGTGACCACATTTATAGTTTCCTGTTGTTGACAGCCATGTGTTTTGTGTTGTTCGAGATTTGTCATTTTTGAAGAGAGATGGGCTGACGGAGCTAGCTATGGTGGGTGCCTTTCGGGCTGCACATTTAATGCCATTGTGTACCATAGATGCCCATGTTTTGTCACACGCTAGCACTGGGAAGTGTTTTCTGACAATGTCACAAATTTGAGTGTATTCCTTACTATAGTGACAAAAATATTTTTTCTTTCTTGGTTAGATATCTCTCTAGTTTTTTGTCTCTTTGTTTCTATATGTGTGTTCAATAATGTATTCCTATTCATGTATTGAATGTCTCTGCTGCATTTCTTCATCTTTTTTTCCGAATATGCTCTATGTGTTAGTCTACTTATGATGTTTTGCGCCTCTGTTTCGTATGTCGACTCGTCACTGCAGTTTCTTCTAGCCCTAATTAGTTCTCCTTTTGGTATATTTCTGATGGTATGCATGGGATGGCATGATTGTGCATGTAGTATTGTATTGTCTGATGTTGGTTTTCTGTAGGTGCTAGTGTAAATGGAGGCCGAGGCGGAGTCTCCCCTGAGGCGGAGATCCAGGAACTCGATGCTCCTGGCGCTATGTTGAACGGTAAATTGGATACCGTTCACACATGCGTTCAGATAATCTGCAAATGATGGTATGGCCGCCACATCACCAGACCAGATAAAGATCAGGTCATCGATGTAACGGCCATACCATCTTATGCTATCCGAAAATGGGTTGGTGTCGATGAGGAGAAAGCCCCTCTCCCACCATGCCATAAATATATTGGCTATGGAGGGAGAGAACTTAGCCCCCATCGACACACCCGATGTCTGCAGGAAAAACTTTCCATCAAACATAAAATAATTCCGCCTCAGGAGGAAGTCCACCACGGCCACCACATACTCCATTAGCACCACAGAAAAATTTCCAAAATTCTCCAAAAACCATACCAGGGAGATATTCACCAATTTATGGGGAATGCTAGGGTAAAGTGCGACTACATCAGCTGTCACCCATAGATAATCTTGGGACCATTCCAGGTTTTGTACAGCCTGTAAAACTGATTTAGTGTCTCTCAGAAAACCGGGGATATTTGGAATCAAGGGTTGTACTAACGAGTCGACCCACTGGCATAGGCGTTCGGAATACGACCCTATGCCTGAGACAATTAGTCTCAGTGGAGGGGGGAAGATTGATTTATGCACTTTTGGTAAAGCATGTAAGATCGGAATAACCGGGGCTGCAACAAAGATATAATCACATTCTTTTTGATTAAGAACACCCATATTGGATCCCTGTAACAACAGGTCTTTCAATTCTTTCTGAAAAGAGGGGAGCGGGTCACCAGGTAAAACATCATAGATCTTGTCATTATGTAACATCTGATGGATAAGGGATCTATAGAGTTCACTATCTAGGATGACCACCGCTCCCCCCTTGTCAGCTTGCTTCACAACAATGTCATTTCTATTGCTGAGGTTATGCAATGCTTGGAATTCTTTTTTGGATAGATTGTGGGCATTTGGATCCCTTTGTTGTGAAACAACAGAATTGTGCAAAGAGACTAAATCCTTTTCAACTAATTCCTGAAATCTATCCAGTGCATGAGATCTAGATTGCACAGGATAGAAATCACGATTAGAGGGATTGAAATCTGACGAACGGTAAACAGGATTGGACGGTGGGCAAGTGTTTCCCAATTCCAATAAATCATACACACGTAGCATTTCATTAAAGGACATACTGGCTGGATCATATATATGATTTGGGTTCAAAGTTGTATTCATAGCTAAGTCAGGATCCACGTTGGAGGTGGACACACCAGCCGCAGCATCTCCTGGACTACACACCTGTGAGTCTGTTGGTTGGAAATGTTGCTGCAGGGTTAGACTGCGGGCTAGTCTGTTCACGTCCAATATGGTCCTGTACAAATTAAAATGGCATGACGGCGCAAATGTTAAACCTCGACCTAGAACCTTGAGCTCATGGTCTGACAGTAAACAGGCTGACAAATTAATTATTTGTAGGTCGTCTTTCCCTTCCTGAATCTTGCGGGATAACGGCGACTTGTGATGTCGTCGCCCTCCTCTGCGTTTTTTGCCACTTGTCTGTGTGGATTAGTTCCTGGTATAGGGCGATTTTTGGATGTCTCTGTCTGTGTCTGGTTGGTATCACATTCTGATTGAGGTGAGTCAGCCTCCGTAGAGCTGAATGAGACTCTGTGACGCTGAGCCCTTTTGGATCGTAGGCCTCTTAGTATAGATTTTGGAGTCTGTGCTCGCATGTCCGGCCAGGTATACACTTCTTTGCGACTGTAATCAAGCAAGTCTCTATTGAATTTGGACTGCTTCATTTGCATGAGTGCTTCTTCCGTTGAGGTAAGATCCTCCTTTAGTTTGTCATCAAACTTGAGAAAAGCTAGGTTGTTGGTATAATCAAGTAGTGAGTCTTGCGTGATCATGATGCCCTGGTACTTAAAAACACATGACGTATCGGTACGTCATGTGTATTTACGATCACCGCCGTGCGACGGGCGGTGGTCGGAACTGGGTGCCTGCTGAAATCAATCAGCAGTCACCCTGGGACAATGCGGGGGAGAAGGGGTCCTATGACCCCCCTGTATCGGCGATCACAGCAAAACGCAGGTCAATTCAGGTCTCTGTTGACCCGATAACCCGGAACAGGATGGTGATAATACACCACCAATCACCATCCTGCGATCCTGAGAGGTGATGGTGACATCACCTCTCAGGATCACATAGGATTGGCTGCAGGGCGGGCGGGAGGTTTAAACTTACTGCAGCTCTGCCTCCTCTTCCTTTCTGTGTCTGGAGCCCATGGAGAGAGGAGCCTGCGTTGGATCTGTGCCCAGCAACCCCCATCTCTGCCCAGCAACCCCCTTCTGACCATCCACAGTGCCACCTGGCACTAAAAGGTACATAGGGACAGGTTAGGGAAAGGTTAGGTTAGGCAGAGATATATTTAGGGAAAGTTAAAAAAAAAAAAAAAAAAAAAAAAAAAGTTTAACTGTTGCATCACCCTGATCAGGTGTCTGGGGTCCACAGCACAGCCGTGTGACCCTAGACCCCCCAGGGGTGCTGCAGCTTGCCGTCCCCCCACACAAATGTTTTGGGGTGCAAGCATTTTTTTTTGCATACGCTGACTGTGGCTGGCACTCTTAGCGTCCGGCCACTGTTAGTGCATCACCCACCCCACCGCTGGACGGCTGATCAGCGAGTTTGAATATATTTTTTTGCTTTTTTGGGGGTTTTCACTTTTCTTATTTAGTTTTTTCTTCCTATAGGTTTAGGGCAAAGTCAGCAAACACCCGTGCTCCCACACACTAAAAAAAGTTTTCCACGCACACACACATCCCTATGGCCCTCTGGATGTTCTCGGCGGAGGAGGCATACACCTAGCTTGCCTCCGACTCCGAGAGCCCCAGTGAGGACGAGGAGGACCCCACTTTCCTCTTGTCAGTCACGTCCTTCTCATCATCTAGCGATGATGATGAGCCCCCACACTAGTACTAACAGCTCTGGGGCTCGTACTAGTTTTCCGGCCCACCAGATAAGTCCACCTGAGCCCCTACCGGTGAACTTGCATGGTGTACCCCAAAGGATTTTGAGCCTGTGATTCCTAAATTTGTTGGCCATTGCCAACCAGGATTCCCACGGTGGGCTAAACTGAATATGACAATTTTAGTTTTTTTTCAGTGACCACTTTGTGAATCTGATGGTGGAGCAAACGAACTTGTACGCCCAACAGTTTATTGCTCAATACCCAGGCTCCTTTTTTGCTAGGTCCTGTGGCTGGACAGTGCAGCCGAGATGAGGACGTTCTGGGGCCTCGTGCTGCACGCGGGCCCAGTAAAAAAAAACAGTGTCAGGCTGTACTGGAGTGGGGACGTCCTCTACCAGACTACACTTTACAGTACGGAAATGACACGCTCCCGTTTTGAGGCCATTCGGAAATGCCGCATGTCCCCCCCAAGGTGATCCTGCCTATGACCGGCTGTACAAAATTTGTCTGGTCATCGATCATTTTGGGGCCAAATTTTTGTAGGCCTATGTACCTGAATGGGAGGTCGCTGTTAATGGGTCTCCCATTGCTTTTAAGGGGAGACTCATTTTCCACCAGTATGTCCCCTCTCGGGCGAGGTATGGCGTGAAGCTATACAAGTTTTGTGAGAGTACCTCAGGGTACACTTACAAGTTTTGTGTGTACGAGGGGCGAGATTCCCGTATTGAACCCCCAGAATGTCCCCCCACTCTGGGTGTTAGTGAGAAACTTGTGTGGGACCTTATGCACCCACTGCTAGATAAGGGTTACCACCTGTACGTGGATAACTTTTATACTAGTATCTCCTTGTTCCAGTCCCTCACCGCCAGATCCGCGTCTGCTTGTGGGACCGTGCGGACAAATGAACGTGGCCTCCCTACCCACCCCCTCCAGGTACCTATCCTTAGGAGTGAGACCCGTGCCCTTACCAGTGGAAACCTGTTGCTGGTCAGATATAAGAACAAGAGAGATGTCCTTTTACTGTCCACAATTCACGGTAACGGCATCACCCCTGTCCCTGTGCAAGGTACCGCGGCAACGGTCCTCAAGCCCGATTGTATCGTCGACTACAATTGGTATGTAGGAGGAGCTGATCTATCTGATCAAGTCCTCAAGCCATATAACACCATGCGCAAAACCTGGGCATGCTACAAATAAGTTGCGGTCTACTTGGTACAGGTTGCCTTGTACAACTCTTTTGTGCTGTCCCGGAGCGCTGGCAACACAAGGAAATTCCTCCAGTTCGGAGGCGCCCGGATCGTCCCTCGCCAACACTTTCCAGGTGTGGTCCTCCATACTAGAAAGAAGGGACAGACCCCAAAAAGGTGCAGAGTGTGTCACAGGAGGGGGATACGGAAGGACACCACCACTCAGTGTGACACGTGTCCCGATTATCCGGGCCTCTGCATTATTGAAATGCATTATTAAGAATCAAATTTATTTTGTCTTGAGAAGAGACCCCTAAGGGGGGACATGATTAACCTATACAACTATATAAATGGGCCATACAAAAAATACAGTGAAAAGCTGTTCCATGTAAAATGCGCTCAAAAGACAAGGGGGCACTGCCTCCGATTAGAAAGGAAACAGTTCAGTCTCTGGAAGCGTCAAAGCTTCTTTACTGTAAGAACTGTGAAGCTGTGGAATAGACTTCCTCAGGGCGTGGTCACAGCAGGAACAGTAGACAGTTTCAAAAAGGGTTTAGACGAATTCTTAAAAGTAAAAAACATTAATGCTTATGAAAACGTGTAGAAATCTAAGTCTCAATTCCTTATGGGATTCGCATCCCCACCTATCCCTTGGTTGAACTTGATAGATGTATGTCTTTTTTCAACCGTATTAACTATGTAACTATGTAACTAATTACCATAGCCTTACACAGTATGAACACAACCTTACCCAATTTGACATCAACCAAAACTATCCGCTGTTACCATGACCCTCTACCTTTCTCAGACAGACAAGCAGACATTACATTGACCCAATTTGGAACAGACTAATATACCACAATTGTGTCTCTATACTAATTAAACAGTAGGCTGTTTAATGTTTTCTATTTATTCAACATGAACCAGTTTCTGAATTTCTTGAACTGTTGATGAAAAATGAATCTTAGAGGAATTGTCCAGTCCTAAGAGAATCAATGATCCTAAACAATATTGGCTGTTATTAACAGTAACATAATTAAACAGTGTATGGATTTTCTGTGAAATGATTTACTAATCCTTTACTGCCAGTTATGTGAATGTTAGTGGGTTTGACATCTCATGAGTCTGAGGCTTAGAAAGTTTTTAACGATAATACGTTTTTATAAGAATTAAGTGTTTTGATCTATAATTAAACTAAGTTTAGATTGCATTCATTAAGCTTGAAAGTAAAAATCGTCAATGTTTACTTCTAATACAATAGTCTAAAATAATCCCCTGTGCATATTGTGCTAAACTTTCTCCTGGAGATGCTTTCTATTGAGTGTAAAGTGTACTAGGTAATAGGTAAGGTTAGCACAATTTGACATTTTCCTACTTATTAGGCCTCATGCACACGACCGTTGTGTGCACCCATGGCCGTTGTTCCGTTTTCCGTGATTTTCTGCGGATCCATTGACTCTCAATGGGTCCGTTGAAAACTCGGAAAATGCACCGTTTGTCATCCGCCTCAGTGATCCGTGTATCCTGTCCGTCAAAAAAGCACGACCTGTCCTAGTTTTTTTGACGGACAACGGTTCACGGACCCATTCAAGTCAATGGGTCCGTGAAAAAACACGGATGCACACAAGATTGGCATCCGTGTCCGTGATCCGTGGCCGTAGCTTTCATACAGACGGATCCGATGATCCATCTTCATAAAAGCTTTTTCAGAGCTGAGTTTTCACTTCTTGAAAACTCAGATCCGACAGTATATTCTAACACAGAGGCGCTCCCATAGTGATGGTGACGCTTCTAGTTAGAATATACTACGAACTGTGTACATGACTGCCCCCTGCTGCCTGGCAGCACCCGATCTCTTACAGGGGGCTGTGATCCGTACAATTAACCCCTCAGGTGCCTCATCTGAAGGGGTTATTTGTGCGCATCATAGCCCCCTGTAAGAGATCCGGGGCTGCCAGGCAGCAGGGGGCAGACCCCCTCCCTCCCCAGTTTCAATTTCATTGGTGGCCAGTGTGCGCCCCCGGCCCCCCCTCCCTCCCTCTATTGTATTTATAACATTGGTGGCCAGTGTGCGGCCCCCCGGCCCCCCCTCCCTCTATTGTATTTATAACATTGGTGGCCAGTGTGCGGCCCCCTCGGCCCCCCTCCCTCCCTCTATTGTATTTATAACATTGGTGGCCAGTGTGCGGACCCCCCAGACACCGCTCCCTCCCTCTATTGTATTTATAACATTGGTGGCCAGTGTGCGCCCCCCCCCGGCCCCCCTCCCTCCCTCTATTGTATTTATAACATTGGTGGCCAGTGTGCGGCCCCCTCGGCCCCCCTCCCTCTATTGTATTTATAACATTCGTGGCACATTGTGCGGCCCCTCCCTCCCTCTACTGTATTTATAACATTGGTGGCACAGTGTGCGGCCTCCCCTCTTCCCCCCCCCGATCATTGGTGGCAGCGGAGTTCCGATCGGAGTCCCAGTTTAATCGCTGGGGCTCCGATCGGTAACCATGGCAACCAGGACGCTATTGCAGTCCTTGTTGCCATGGTTACTTAGCAATATTAGAAGCATCATACTTACCTGCTGGCTGCTGCGCTGTCTGTGACCGGCCGGGAGCTCCTCCTACTGGTAAGTGACAGGTCTGTGCGGCGCATTGCTTAATGATCTGTCACTTACCAGTAGGAGGAGCTCCCGGCCGGTCACAGACAGCGCAGCAGCTAGAAGGTAAGTATGATGCTTCTAATATTGCTAAGTAACCATGGCAACCAGGACTGCAGTAGTGTCTTGGTTGCCATGGTTACCGATCGGAGCCCCAGCGATAAAACTGGGACTCCGATCGGAACTCCGCTGCCACCAATGATCGGGGGGGGGGGGGAGAGGGGAGGCCGCACACTGTGCCACCAATGTTATAAATACAATATAGGGAGGGAGGGGGGGCCGGGGGGGTCCGCACACTGGCCACCAATGTTATAAATACAATAGAGGGGGGGCCGGGGGGGCCGCACACTGTGCCACCAATGTTATAAATACAATAGAGGGAGGGAGGGGGGGCCGGGGGGCCGCACACGGTGCCACCAATGATATAAATACAATAGAGGGAGGGAGGGGCCACACACTGGCCACCAATGATATTCAAACTGGGGAGGGAGGGGGGTCTGCCCCCTGCTGCCTGGCAGCCCCGGATCTCTTACAGGGGGATATGATACGCACAATTAAACCATTCAGGTGCGGCACCTGAGGGGTTAATTGTGCTGATCACAGCCCCCTGTAAGATATCGGGTGCTGCCAGGCAGCAGGGGGCAGTCATGTACACAGTTCGTAGTATATTCTAACTTGAAGCCTCCCCATCACTATGGGAACACCTCTGTGTTAGAATATACTGTCGGATATGAGTTTTCACAATGTAACTCAAATCCGATGGTATATTCTAACATAGAGGCGTTCCCATGGTGATGGGAATGCTTCAAGTTAAAATATACCATCGGATTGGAGAAAACTCTGATCCGATGGTATAAAAGGGACTCCTGACTTTACATTAAAAGTCAATGGGGACGGATCCGTTTGCAATTGCACCATATTGTGTCAACGTCAAACGGATCCGTCCCTATTGACTTGCATTGTAATTCAGGACGGATCCGTTTTTTTCATGTCCGTGGATCCTCCAAAAATCTAGGAAGACCCACAAACGAAAAAACGGTCACGGATCACGGACCAACGGAACCCCGTTTTGCGGACCGTGAAAAAATACTGTCGTGTGCATGAGGCCTTAAACAAGTCTTTTGTGTTGAGCCAGATCGTTGGGCTAATATCTGTGTATTAAAGTCAAATGAATCGACACATGCTATAAGTTGTGAAATATTTGATGCACTTTGTACACAATGAGAAGGAAGAAGTAAAATATGCTTGAAATTGGAGGGAACAGTGGTTAGGTGAAAAGGGAACATGCAAGTAAGGCATTTTTTTTTCAAAAACAACAGTTTTTAGAAAACTGCCACTGCAGTTTTTACAGTTTTCTTTTAGCCAAAGCCATAAGTGGATCCAACTGGAAGTCCTTCCTTTATATTTCCCATTTCTTTTGACTCCACTCCACTTCCATCCCTGGCTTAACAAACTTCCAGAACAGCTGACTAGGGATGAGCGAACCCTGAACTGTATAGTTCGGGTTCGTACTGAATTTTGGGGTGTCCGTGACACGGACCCGAACCCGGACATTTTCGTAAAAGTCCGGGTTCGGGTTCGGTGTTCGTCGCTTTCTTGGCGCTTTTTGAAAGGCTGCAAAGCAACCAATCAACAAGCGTCATACTACTTGCCCCAAGAGGCCGTCACAGCCATGCCTACTATTGGCATGGCTGTGATTGGCCAGAGCACCATGTGACCCAGCCTCTATTTAAGCTGGAGTCACATAGCACCGCCCGTCACTCTGCTCTGATCAGCATAGGGAGAGGTTGCAGCTGCCACGTTAGGGCGAGATTAGGCAGTGATTAACTCATCCAAAGGACTTCATTCAGAGATCGATCTGCAGCTGTGGATGATTGAACTGCTGCTATTGAATTGCTCACTGTTTTTAGGCTGCCCAGAGCGTTTTTCAGTCACTTTTTTCTGGGGTGATCGGCGGCTATTTTGTGTCTTGTGGTGTGCCAGCACAAGCTGCCACCAAGTGCATTTAACCCTCAATGGTGTGGTTGTTTTTTGGCTAAATCCTACATCAGGGTGAAGCTGTGAGCACCAAGTGCATTTAACCAGCAATAGTCTGGTTATTTTTTGGCCATATACTACATCAGGGGCAAGCTGAACCTGTCACCAAGGGCAATTAACCCTCAATGGTGTGGTTGTTTTTTGGCTAAATCCTACATCAGGGTGAAGCTGTCACACCAAGTGCATTTAACCAGCAATAGTCTGTTTATTTTTTGGCCATATACTACATCAGGGGCAAGCTGTCACCAAGTGCATTTAACCCTCAATGGTGTGGTTGTTTTTTGGCTAAATCCTACATCAGGGTCAAGCTGTCACACCAAGTGCATTTAACCAGCAATAGTCTGGTTACTTTTTGGCCATATACTACATCAGGGGCAAGCTGCGCCTGTCACCAAGTGCATTTAACCCTCAATAGTGTGGTTGGTCAAGCTGTCACACCAAGTGCATTTAACCATCAATAGTGTGGTTATTTTTTGGCCATATCCCAGTCTAATTCTGTCAGTAAACGTATACCTGTCACCCAGCGCCTAAATACTAGGCCTCAAATTTATATCCAGCTAAATCTGTCGTTACTGCTGTGGCTGGTCAAGTTATTTAGTGTCCGTCAAAGCAAATTTTTTGTTCTGGGTTGAAATACAATTCCCAATTTAGCAATTTCCTAATTTAGTGGTTTCTGCTGTATCAGGCCTACTTTAAATTTATCCCTAGCGGTGGAAAGACATAGAATGCACTGACGCACAACCACTTATGTTTCCTGATGATGAGGACATGGGAATACCACCTCAGCATGTCTCTGATGATGACGAAACACAGGTGCCAACTGCTGCATCTTTCTGCAGTGTGCAGACTGAACAGGAGGTCAGGGATCAAGACTGGGTGGAAGACGATGCAGGGGACGATGAGGTCCTAGACCCCACATGGAATGAAGGTCGTGCCACTGACTTTCACAGTTACGAGGAAGAGGCAGTGGTGAGACTGAGCCAACAGCGTAGCAAAAGAGGGAGCAGTGGGCAAAAGCAGAACACCCGCCGCCAAGAGACTCCGCCTGTTACTGACCGCCGCCATCTGGGACCGAGCACCCCAAAGGCAGCTTCAAGGAGTTCCCTGGCATGGCACTTCTTCAAACAATGCGCTGACGACAAGACCCGAGTGGTTTGCACGCTGTGCCATCAGAGCCTGAAGCGAGGCATTAACGTTCTGAACCTTAGCACAACCTGCATGACCAGGCACCTGCATGCAAAGCATGAACTGCAGTGGAGTAAACACCTTAAAACCAAGGAAGTCACTCAGGCTCCCCCTGCTACCTCTTCTGCTGCTGCCGCCTCGGCCTCTTCTGCTGCTGCCGCCTCGGCCTCTTCCTCCGCCTCTGGAGGAACGTTGGCACCTGCCGCCCAGCAAACAGGGGATGTACCACCACCACCACCACCACCTCCGTCACCAAGCATCTCAACCATGTCACACGGCAGCGTTCAGCTCTCCATCTCACAAACATTTGAGAGAAAGCGTAAATTCCCACCTAGCCACCCTCGATCCCTGGCCCTGAATGCCAGCATTTCTAAACTACTGGCCTATGAAATGCTGTCATTTAGGCTGGTGGACACAGACAGCTTCAAACAGCTCATGTCGCTTGCTGTCCCACAGTATGTTGTTCCTAGCCGGCACTACTTCTCCAAGAGAGCCGTGCCTTCCCTGCACAACCAAGTATCCGATAAAATCAAGTGTGCACTGCGCAACGCCATCTGTGGCAAGGTCCACCTAACCACAGATACGTGGACCAGTAAGCACGGCCAGGGAAGCTATATCTCCCTAACTGCACACCGGGTAAATGTAGTGGCAGCTGGGCCCCAGGCGGAGAGCTGTTTGGCGCACGTCCTTCCGCCGCCAAGGATCGCAGGGCAACATTCTTTGCCTCCTGTTGCCACCTCCTCCTTCTCGGCTTCCTCCTCTTCTTCCACCTGCTCATCCAGTCAGCCACACACCTTCACCACCAACTTCAGCACAGCCCGGGGTAAACGTCAGCAGGCCATTCTGAAACTCATATGTTTGGGGGACAGGCCCCACACCGCACAGGAGTTGTGGCAGGGTATAGAACAACAGACCGACGAGTGGTTGCTGCTGGTGAGCCTCAAGCCTAGCCTGGTGGTGTGCGATAATGGGCGAAATCTCGTTGCAGCTCTGGGACTAGCCGGTTTGGCGCACATCCCTTGCTTGGCGCATGTGCTGAATTTGGTGGTGCAGAAGTTCATTCACAACTACCCCGACATGTCAGAGCTGCTGCATAAAGTGCGGGCCGTCTGTTCGCGCTTCCGGCGTTCACATCCTGCCGCTGCTCGCCTGTCTGCGCTACAGCGTAACTTCGGCCTTCCCGCTCACCGCCTCATATGCGACGTGCCCACCAGGTGGAACTCCACCTTGCACATGCTGGACAGACTGTGCGAGCAGCAGCAGGCCATAGTAGAGTTTCAGCTGCAGCACGCACGGGTCAGTCGCACTACGGACTACGGAACAGCACCACTTCACCACCAATGACTGGGCCTCCATGCGAGACCTGTGTGCCCTGTTGCGCTGTTTCGAGTACTCCACCAACATGGCCAGTGGCGATGACGCCGTTATCAGCGTTACAATACCACTTCTATGTCTCCTTGAGAAAACACTTAGGGCGATGATGGAAGAGGAGGTGGCCCAGGAGGAGGAGGAGGAGGTAGAGGGGTCATTTTTAGCACTTACAGGCCAGTCTCTTCGAAGTGACTCAGAGGGAGGTTTTTTGCAACAGCAGAGGCCAGGTACAAATGTGGCCAGCCAGGGCCCACTACTGGAGGACGAGAAGGACGAGGATGAGGAGGAGGTGGAGGAGGGTGAGGATAAAGCATGGTCACAGCGGGGTGGCACCCAACGCAGCTCGGGCCCATCACTGGTGCGTGGCTGGGGGGAAAGGCAGGACGATGACGATACGCCTCCCACAGAGGACAGCTTGTCCTTACCTCTGGGCAGCCTGGCACACATGAGCGACTACATGCTGCAGTGCCTGCGCAACGACAGCAGAGTTGCCCACATTTTAACGTGTGCAGACTACTGGGTTGCAACCCTGCTGGATCCACGCTACAAAGACAATGTGCCCACCTTACTTCCTTCACTGGAGCGTGATAGGAAGATGCGCGAGTACAAGCGCACGTTGGTAGACGCGCTACTGAGAGCATTCCCAAATGTCACAGGGGAACAAGTGGAAGCCCAAGGGCAAGGCAGAGGAGGAGCAAGAGGTCGCCAAGGCAGCTGTGTCACGGCCAGCTCCTCTGAGGGCAGGGTTAGCATGGCAGAGATGTGGAAAACTTTTGTCAACACGCCACAGCTAACTGCACCACCACCTGATACGCAACGTGTTAGCAGGAGGCAACATTTCACTAACATGGTGGAACAGTACGTGTGCACACCCCTCCACGTACTGACTGATGGTTCGGCCCCATTCAACTTCTGGGTCTCTAAATTGTCCACGTGGCCAGAGCTAGCCTTTTATGCCTTGGAGGTGCTGGCCTGCCCGGCGGCCAGCGTTTTGTCTGAACGTGTATTCAGCATGGCAGGAGGCGTCATTACAGACAATCGCAGCCGCCTGTCTACAGCCAATGTGGACAAGCTGACGTTCATAAAAATGAACCAGGCATGGATCCCACAGGAACTGTCCATCCCTTGTGCAGATTAGACATTAACTACCTCCCCTTAACCATATATTATTGTACTCCAGGGCACTTCCTTATTCAATCCTCTTTTTATTTTTATTTTACCATTATATTGCGGGCCAACCCAAAGTTGAATGAACATCTCCTCTGTCTGGGTGCCGGGGCCTAAATATATGCCAATGGACTGTTCCAATGTTGGGTGACGTGAAGCCTGATTCTCTGCTATGACATGCAGACTGATTCTCTGCTGACATGAAGCCAGATTCTCTGTTACGGGACCTCTCTCCTCTGCCTGGGTGCCGGGGCCTAAATATCTCAGAATGGACTGTTCCAGTGGTGGGTGACGTGAAGCCAGATTCTCTGCTATGGGACCTCTCTCCAATTGATATTGGTTAATTTTTATTTATTTTATTTTTATTTTAATTAATTTCCCTATCCACATTTGTTTGCAGGGGATTTACCTACATGTTGCTGCCTTTTGCAGCCCTCTAGCCCTTTCCTGGGCTGTTTTACAGCCTTTTTAGTTCTGAAAAGTTTGGGTCCCCATTGACTTCAATGGGGTTCGGGTTTGGGACGAAGTTTGGATCGGGTTCGGATCCCGAACCCGAACATTTTCGGGAAGTTCGGCCGAACATCCAGGTGTCTGCTCAACTCTAATCAGGGGTCAGTGCAGAGATCTATCCCATCAGCTATTTATCCCCAGGACTGTGACTGTGACGAGGGGACATCCTCTGCGTCTGGAGGAAAGAAGGTTTGTACACAAACATAGAAAAGGATTCTTTACGGTAAGAGCAGTGAGACTATGGAACTCTCTGCCTGAGGAAGTGGTGATGGTGAGTACAATAAAGGAATTCAAGAGGGGACTGGATGTATTTCTGGAGCGTAATAATATTACAGGCTATAGCTACTAGAGAGGGGTCATTGATCCAGGGAGTTATTCTGATTGCCTGATTGGAGTCGGGAAGGAATTTTTTATTCCCCTAAAGTGGGGAAAATTGGCTTCTACCTCACAGTTTTTTTTTTTTTGCCTTCCTCTGGATCAACTTGCAGGATAACAGGCCGAACTGGATGGAGAAATGTCTTTTTTCGGCCTTATGTACTATGTTACTATGGGTGTGCATGTCCCTAGGAGTGCTAATAAAGGTGACATTGGGATGGTTGAATGGCATATCTGGTTACATTTTTCAAATATGTCTGACCACCATATTTTAGGGCAAGTCCACCATATGTGGAGAAATGAGCCTTTATCACTACTGCACCTCCAACATTTGTCTGAACGGTCAGCATTGAATCTGCAAGTTATGTCTGGGGTTTTGTACCACCTTGTTAATATATTTTGTAGGCATTTTCCTGAATACAAACACATCTCAACGCTTTATGGGGTCTTAAAAGAATCCTTGAAATTGTTGCTTGGGTAAATGAGGATTCAAGGTCTTTCTCCCATAAGCGAATAAACACAGGTTTTGGCATGAGAATAGGGGTATTTAAATTTTTATATATCAAAGAAATCAGTTTAGGTTGTGGGTTGGGCCTTGATAATAGGTTTTCAAACCATGTAAGTGGGCGTATTAGGGAGCTTTTTGCAATATGTTTAGTGATAAAGGACTGTAGGAATGAAATTAAGGGGAGGGGGAATTTACACTCTGGGAAGAGCTGAGTAAGAGATACCGGATCCATTAATTTCCCACAATCATCAAAGAGAGACACTACTAAGTGAGTTGAGTTTCTTATAGATCAAGGAAGGCTTTTTAATAAAGCTTTGGGTGCCAATCCTAAGATATTCTTGACCTGGATTAAAGGGGAGGGTAACGGAATTGTGTGTGTAAAAGATTGAAACCATTCCCAAGCTTTTAAGGTGGAGTTGATAATGGGGTTACAGTATTTAACCATGTTTTTAGAGATTCCAGTTCCTACTAGAAGTTCCCTGAAAGGGATGCCATATTGTGTTTGCTCAAGGTCAACCCAATGTTCATCCATCATTCCCGTAATCCAACCCACCAGCCTAGCCAGGAGAACTGCGTTATTATATAGTTCGGGATTGGGCATGCCTATTCCACCATAGGGTTTGGGCTTATTTAGGGTGGTGAACGCTATGCAAGCTTTTTTCCCGGCCCAGATAAAGGATCTGATCATTTGGTTAAATGTTTTATAAAATGGTTTAGGCACCGGAATTGGTAGAACTTGTTAGAGGTAGGTCAATCTGGGGACTATAAGTGAGGTTACTATATTCTTCCTGCCAAACCAAGACAGCAGGAGATTGTTAAGAGAGGAAAGTTGGTCTTTTATTGAATTTAGAAGTGGAGTGTAGTTTAGGCGAAACAAAAAGTCAGGGTCAGGGCCTATTTTGATTCCCAGGTACATGATGTGTGGAGTATCCCAATTAAAAGAGGAGTTTGATTTAAATTCTTGTATCATTGATGAGGGAAATCCAATGTTAAGATTTATTAGTGTTAATTTTAAAATTTGAAAAGGTACCAAATTGTTCAATTATTAGGTGAGCCTTTCAGTGTAGCAAAGATTCCATGACCAGAACAAATAGCAGGGGAGAGAGGGGGCAACCCTGCCTAGTCCCATTATGTATAGCAAAGGGAGAGGATAGGGAATTATTAATAATTACAGAAGCTGATGCATTTGAATATAAGGAGAAAACTGCATTTATAAAGTGAACTAGTATCCCATATACATATAACACCTTGCACATGAAGTCCCAATCCACTCTGTCAAATGCCTTCTCAGCATCCGTGCTGAGAAAGATCAGAGGGCATTTAGATATTTTTTGCGTGAAATATGCAATTTAAGACTCTGGAGGTATTATCCTTTCCCTCCCTGTCCCTCACGAAACCTACCTGATCTTTTTGGATCAGAGTAGGGAATTTAGCAGGGAAATAGGACGATAATTTGCACAATTAGAATTATCTTTCCCCTCTTTATGAATCAGGGAGATATGGGCTTTAGTCATATCCGTAGACATGTTAGTGCTGGTTAGAGAGCTGTTACAAACTTCAAGTAGATAGGGGCTTAAAGGGGTTAGCACTAAAAATCTGATATATAACTGAGCTAAGCAAGTTTTATGCAAAAAAAATATATATATTTTTCCTCATTTCCCTGGTTCTTTTCTGGCTCTTTGTTTACATGCAATAACAACAATCTCTGCCCCTCCCCCTGCTCTGCTGATAGAGTGGATACAAGAGCTGCCCTGAGTGACATGTCCGCCTGCTGGGAGACTCTGCAGCATGTGGTATGTGTAGGACTGCAAGTCCCAGCTGTATAATGACACTGCTAAGGGAGTGGATACAAGAGCTGTCCTGAGTGACATGTCTGCCTGCTGGGAGACTCTGCAGCATGTTGTATGTGTAGGACTACAAGTCCCAGCTGTATAAAGACACTGCTAAGGGAGTGGATACAAGAGCTGCCCTGAGTGCTGGGAGACTCTGCATCATGTTGCATGTGTAGGACTACAAGTCCCAGCTGTATAATGACACTGCTAAGGGAGTGGATACAAAAGCTGCCCTGAGTGACATATCTGCCTGCTGGGAGACTCTGCAGCATGTTGCATGTGTAGGACTACATGTCCCACCTGTATAATGACGCTGCTAATACACACAGGATCTTCCCCCTACCATCTTCTGAAATGCTTTCTCTAGTATATCAGCTCCAGTGCCCAGAATAGTCCCTGCCTGCAGAGCTGTGCAGCTGAAAGGGTTAAGAATCCTAGCAGAGAGTAGACGGCAGTGGAGGGGGGCGTGGCCAGCACAGTGATGTCTCGTTTACAGGCTTCTAAACGACCTTTATCAGAGCAGAGAGAGAAGCTGACATCACAGGTCATGTGACCCTCAGTGAAATCTGAGAAACCAGCCACTGGAGATAAAGTGAGTGAATTGGAAAGCTGTTACATTTGTTTAGTTAGGAACATAGAAAGAACAAAAATATAACGCCTTTAATATTTTAGAAAACAAACGATAATAGGAGGCTGGAAGGCCATCAGGGCCTGGGCATTTCCCTCTAGGTAGATGTTTAATAGTGTCTTCTACTTCTTCTAATGTAAAGGGGACTTGCAGTAATTGTGCATGTTGTTTAGAAAGGACTGGGAGGGACAAGGAATGTAGAAAAGTCGTTATGGACTCATTTGGTGGGAAGGGATATTGTACTCTTGTTTCGGGGTCTTTTAGATTGTAAATAGAATGATAGAATTCTCTGAATTAGGCCGCAATGTCTGAGGTGGAGTAGGCAAAGCCACCGCTAGAAGTTTTAATCTGGTGGATGTAATTATGGGCTTTCCTTTGCTTTATGCGTTGAATCATAAATTTAGAAGCTCTATCACCATGGGCATAGTACTTGTAAGTAATTGCGCTTGTAAGTAATATTTGGCTGAGGCATTATTTAGGATCTTTTTCAGGGCTTCCCTTGTTGCAGTTAATTCTGAAAGGTGAGATTCTAATAGAGACTGTTTGTGTAGGGATTCAAGTTTTAGGATTTTGGTTAGTAAAGAGTCCATAAGGGCTCTACTGGCTTTCTTGGCCCTAGCTCCGATGGAGATAAATTTACCTCTCATAAAAGCTTTATGAGCATCCCATACTTGATAAGATGTGACTGATTTATCGTTAAAAGAAAAATATTCCTTCAAAGCTTTTTGTGTTTGAATTAAGGAGTCACCTGGAGCGATTAATTGCTCATTTAGACACCATCTAAAGGGACGTGGTTCCAGAGTGGGGGCAGATATTGTCAAGAAGACCGGAGAATGATCTGATAGGTGCATAGTACCAATGCTGGCCAGGCTACAAAACTGGAGATGTTCTTTTGATATGAATAGGTAGTCCAGTCTGTGATAAGACCCATGTACAGGAGAGAAAAAGGAGTAGTCTCGTTCCTTAGGATTAAGAAGTCTCCAGACATCACAAACCGACCAATTGTGCAGGAATTTCTTGAGATGTCTGAGCATTTGAGTTGCTATTGTTGATCTTTTAGAAGTGGATTCAATATGTGGTTCAAGCCTTACAGGTTTACCACTCCCTCTCTGTAAGGCTCCAGTAGAGTTAAGGCCTCTATGATCCATGAAGCCTGGCCAACATTGGGGGCATAGAGATTAATAAAAGTATAAACTTGGTTAGCTATATATCCCTTAAGTAACATATATCTCCCCTCATTATCTTGAGTATGATAGATATAGGTAAATGGAAGGTGTTTCCTGATCTCTATACTTACACCTCTGGAGGCTGAGGACCCTGAACCACAATGGTACCAGTCTGCAAATAATGAGTGAGTGAGGTTTGGGTATTTTTCGAATTTAAAGTGGGTCTCTTGGAGAAAGATGATCGAGCACTTTTCCTTCCTTAAGTAGGAGAAAATTTGACTACATTTAGAGGGGGAATTGAAGCCCTTCACATTGAAGGATGCTATGCGAAGGTCAGCCATGATTCAAAGTGAAGGGTAGGATGTGCAAAAGAAATAATAAAGTGAAGCTCGATGTTTGTGGTGAGGGAAAAAAGAGAAAAAAGCAACACTCAGCCTCCATAAGCGAAGCAGCGGGATGTCTCATAGGTCTAGGATAGAATCGTAGGTCGTGCGTACGAAGTAAAGTACCTGACTGAAAAAGAAAAACAAAAGAAAAAAGAAAAGGCATGGAACAACATGAACAAGACAATTACACTACGTGCAGAATTATTAGGCAAATTAGTATTTTGACCACATCATCCTCTTTATGCATGTTGTCTTACTCCAAGCTGTATAGGCTCGAAAGCCTACTACCAATTAAGCATATTAGGTGATGTGCATCTCTGTAATGAGAAGGGGTGTGGTCTAATGACATCAACACCCTATATCAGGTGTGCATAATTATTAGGCAACTTCCTTTCCTTTGGCAAAATGGGTCAAAAGAAGGACTTGACAGGCTCAGAAAAGTCAAAAATAGTGAGATATCTTGCAGAGGGATGCAGCACTCTTAAAATTGCAAAGCTTCTGAAGCGTGATCATCGAACAATCAAGCGTTTCATTCAAAATAGTCAACAGGGTCGCAAGAAGCGTGTGGAAAAACCAAGGCGCAAAATAACTGCCCATGAACTGAGAAAAGTCAAGCGTGCAGCTGCCAAGATGCCACTTGCCACCAGTTTGGCCATATTTCAGAGCTGCAACATCACTGGAGTGCCCAAAAGCACAAGGTGTGCAATACTCAGAGACATGGCCAAGGTAAGAAAGGCTGAAAGACGACCACCACTGAACAAGACACACAAGCTGAAACGTCAAGACTGGGCCAAGAAATATCTCAAGACTGATTTTTCTAAGGTTTTATGGACTGATGAAATGAGAGTGAGTCTTGATGGGCCAGATGGCTGGATTGGTAAAGGGCAGAGAGCTCCAGTCCGACTCAGACGCCAGCAAGGTGGAGGTGGAGTACTGGTTTGGGCTGGTATCATCAAAGATGAGCTTGTGGGGCCTTTTTGGGTTGAGGATGGAGTCAAGCTCAACTCCCAGTCCTACTGCCAGTTTCTGGAAGACACCTTCTTCAAGCAGTGGTACAGGAAGAAGTCTGCAAGGTAAGAAAAACATGATTTTCATGCAGGACAATGCTCCATCACACGCATCCAAGTACTCCACAACGTGGCTGGCAAGAAAGGGTATAAAAGAAGAAAATCTAATGACATGGCCTCCTTGTTCACCTGATCTGAACCCCATTGAGAACCTGTGGTCCATCATCAAATGTGAGATTTACAAGGAGGGAAAACAGTACACCTCTCTGAACAGTGTCTGGGAGGCTGTGGTTGCTGCTGCACGCAATGTTGATGGTGAACAGATCAAAACACTGACAGAATCCATGGATGGCAGGCTTTTGAGTGTCCTTGCAAAGAAAGGTGGCTATATTGGTCACTGATTTGTTTTTGTTTTGTTTTTGAATGTCAGAAATGTATATTTGTGAATGTTGAGATGTTATATTGGTTTCACTGGTAAAAATAAATAATTGAAATGGGTATATATTTGTTTTTTGTTAAGTTGCCTAATAATTATGTACAGTAATAGTCACCTGCACACACAGATATCCCCCTAAAATAGCTAAAACTAAAAACAAACTAAAAACTACTTCCAAAAATATGCAGCTTTGATATTAATGAGTTTTTTGGGTTCATTGAGAACATGGTTGTTGTTCAATAATAAAATTAATCCTCAAAAATACAACTTGCCTAATAATTTTGCACTCCCTGTATATATATATATATATATATATATATATATATATTATATATAACATTTTAGCAGAGCTAGGAGACTCTGCAAACTCTTGGGGGAAAGGTGAATTCCTCCAGAGTATCCCTCCATAGGTCAAATTATACCAGACAATATTACTGCTATAAGGAGGGTGTTAACCCTCTCCAGACAACTAAAGGGAACAAGGAAAGAGGAATAGTGAGCAGTAATGATGTTTTAGGGTGAAACATGAGGAGAAGAGTAGCAAATAATCGCAAAGTACAGCGATTAGACCATTTCCCTCTAGTCTAAAGTTCTTAATTGAGTCCGCACCTGCAGCGAGGGAACTTAACAAAACATCTAAACAGGGGTACATATGCGGATGAATCTACCCGAAAATTGAAAAGATCACTGACATAATGACATTAGAAAGTCATACGATTATATACTTAACGACAATACTGATCTTCACTCGTAAATAAGTGAAAGTCTCCTTGAGGTGGAGGTGTTCAATCTTCTTCCTCTTTGCGGCTTGGGGGTACGAGGTGGTTCCCAAGGTACGATAGTCGGAAGATCGGGGAGGGTAGCTGTATTCTGAAGCATGTCCCAATTATCGATCGGTAGCGGCTGGATCTTAAGATGAGCATATATCTTTTCCAAGTCTTTGGGAGAGGAGATGAAAAGGCAACGGCCTTCATGGGAGAAGGAGAGGCTAAAGGGAAAAGACCATCTGTACAAAATCTTCTGAGAACGCAGCCAATCCGTAAGTGGCTTCAGCGCTCTGCGCTTCCTAAGAGTGGATTGTGCTAAGTCCTGAAAGATCTATATTTCGTTACCTTTCCATAACAGCAACGGGTTGTTCCTAGCGCTTGACAGAACCGCTTCCTTAACTGGAAAGTAGAGGAACTTACAGATAACATCCCTTGGGGGCTTGTTCAGTTGTGGTTTGGGCCTTAAAGCCTTATGAGCCCTTTCAATGGTAATTTTGTGCGCTGTGTCAGGGCCCAGCAACTGCAGGTAGATTTGCATTACCGCTTCAGGAACATCACCGGGGTTAATAGATTCGAGAATACCTCTGAATCGAAGATTATTTCTTCTTCCCCTATTCTCTTGATCCTCCAAAGCTGTATACAGTAGGTTGATGTGCGACTGGTATTCAGCCATAGTAGAAGACATTTCTGGTGCGTAGTGATTTTGAATTGATTTTCCTCCAGGGTCTTCACTCTGGAGCCTATGTCGCGAATATCACCCCTAATAGCAGCTAATTCAGAGCTGAGGGGTTCGAGAGCTTCAGCAAGCGAATTCTTTAGGAAACTCCTGGAGATCGGTAAGGCGTCTGGGCTAAGGGAAACTTCCCTACCTCTTTCAGCGCCAGTAGAAGTTTGCTGTTTGTAGCCGGCATCCTTCGGTGTTCCGGGTGCCATTTTAGGTTCTCTCGCCATGCATGCAACGGCTCCCTTTTTAATGAATTTGTCCATTTCTCCAGGCTGAATCGCCGCTTTGGCAGGACCGGAAGAATCTGTATTCTTTTGTCCACCGATTTTGACCATTTTCGGTCTGGTAAGCTGATAATAAGAGGCTGTGAAGGATAATCAAGTAGCGGAGCGGCGCTTCACACAGCCATCCACTCTCAGCGCAGGCTCCGCCCCTCGATCAAATATTTTGAAGTAGATTTACTGTACATGAAAACTAGTGTGCATCTGTTGCAGGTTGCCATTGGTACTTCAAAATATTGGTTTTCAATGCGTGAGCCAGATTAGTCAGGCATCAATAACTAAATTTACAGGTCAGACCTGCAGCAATGATTGTGCTGGGCTTAGCAGCCCAGAAGATAATAGAATGTAGTACTGGATTTCATGTTTAGACTAATGTCTATGTTGTGTTGATTCACAAATTTGTTGTCTGACCAAATTGATGATATACAGTATCCCAAACATGTTCTGTATATAGAGAGAGTAGACAAACCCAAACTTTTCCTATAGAAGGTCCAAGAAACTCCAGTCCAATTCTGCCGCCTCCCCCTTTGTCTGTCTGGAAAGTCATCCTGCAGTTTATCTTAGTCATTCCAACATCATGATTTCAGGGCCTTTCTAGTAAAGGTTGAGAGAATAAAAACATGGCTGATAGATGCAGAAATTGAAATATCCATATCTCAGAAAGTAAACTTGTCTATAAATAATAACAGATGATTGAATATCAACAGTAACTACTAACTACTAACAGGCAGATATATGGGGTGGTGGTTTTTTATATTTTATTCCAAGTTTTGACATTTTCTTTGGTAGGATGATGTAGATCTGTAGTGACAACCACCACAAAATCACTTAGCAACATTCATTATCCTCAGATATTGGCGTTTCTGGCGGATGGAAACATTAATGTAGGCTTCAACTTTACAATATAATAATTGTCTTACAGGATTATTAGACTGAAATTACACTAGTTTTATGGACAGGAATTATCAATTATCCTAGTGATAAAATTGATTAAATCTAATTTGTATTAATGTTGATAATTGATATCATAATAATTATTATACAATCCATATATATATGAATTGCACAAATAAATGAAACTTAGACAAGCACTCATTGCTAGCTTTTTGGAATTCTTGATGGACACTTTGCTGTTGGAAGCATCAAATTATATCAGTAAAGTGTGTTTGAAGGTTGAAGTTCTTTTTCCAGGTATCCATCTTTACATGTGTAAGAGCTCTAGATAATTTGTGAAAATGTGTAGCATATCTGACAGCCACCTGCTTCAGTGGTCATAGATTAATAACACCTGACCAAGCATGAAAGCATGCTGAGGCCATCTGCCTCTTCCCATAACACGGTGCATTTCAGCCTTTCCACCAATGCTGATTTTCAAACTGCTCAAGCAATAAGGCATTTCCTAATTTCATAGTAGTCAACCTGACCTAGATATGCTGGAGAAATATATTTAATATGTATAGAAGAAAATCTATATGTTATTTTTATTTATTTTTTATAACTATTGATTGTTGAATACATATCAAGGCTGAAACAAAGACTTCCAGCATCCGAATTGTATTTTACAAACTAGTGGGGAGCAATTAGGAAGACTTTTTCTGAAGTAGCTATAGATATGAGAGTTGAGGCACAGGCACACACATCTGGTGCATAGTCTTCTTACATATCTTACTCATGGCATTTTTAGTTTGGGAGCATAATCAAATTTTTGCATCCATGTTACAATGTATAATTCTTAAATCAATGTGTATTAGTCACCAGTCCAATGAATAGACAAATGTGTAACCATCAAAGAAAGCGTGTGTGCAGCAATTTTATGCTAATTGTGGCAATTTGAACATTGAGGTGTGCAGTAAAGGTCTGAGGAAGCATGATAAAAGGGGTGTTGTTTACACCAGGAGTGTGTCACCAAGGGGCCTGGCCTTGGTGGAGTAAAAGCCCTAGTCCAGGTGTCCACTAAAGTAGTTGGGGGACACCATATAGATAGTGTAGCTGGTTCAGCTATTTCAGGGTGGGCTTTTACTGGGAACAGGCAATGTGTTGGGTGGGTGCCTGTTCCCCATGCTCCAGTCCGGGACTTTGGGCATGCTCACGTCCAGGGATTCCATTTAATCTGGTTTCTGCAATTGGGTGTGTCTTGCTCTGGAGAGTGTGCAGACAGAGGGCTGGTGAGGTTCTGTCAGCGTGGTCTCAGCTAGGCAAGGCTGAGGGGCCACGAGGCTATGCAATAGCCTGAAGTTTGGGGGGACCTAGCGATGCCTAGAGAACGAGGGTTGTACAGCCAGCGTCTGGAGGACTACTGGACCACACTCCCCCAAAAAAGGTACTGGAATTGCCACAGCCTGGAGGCTGCTGTATTGAGGTTGGCTGAGGATAGCCGCATATGATGTCCATGTGTAAACTTTGCTCTACGAGTGAGGTAGGGACGTCAATAGTAGGCAAATTAATGGAAACCCTATTAAAGGATAGGATTGTGGAACATCTAAAATCCCATGGATTGCAAGATGAAAAACAACATGGGTTTACTTCAGGGAGATCATGTCAAACAAATCTTATAGATTTTTTTGACTAGGTGACTAAAATAATAGACGGTGGAGGTGCAGTAGACATCGCATATCTAGATTTTAGTAAGGCTTTTGACACTGTCCCACACAGAAGACTTATCAATAAACTGCAGTCATTGAGCATGGACTCCCATATTGTTGAGTGGATTAGGCAGTGGCTGAGTGACAGACAACAGAGGGTTGTAGTCAATGGAGAACATTCAAAACAAGGTCATGTTACCAGTGGGGTTCAGCAGAATGTGGAGATACAAAAAGAGGATTATGGTACAATTTGAACTACCTGGTCTAACCGTGCACCAGGAGTCGCAAAAAAAGTACCTAGAGTAGAGGCTATCAGAGGCGCCAGGGGGCGGAGGAGGGTTCTATACAGAACAATATAGGAGTTATGCTCATCTGAAGTTATGGAACAAGATAGGCAGCTCAAGTGTTTCAGTGGATCAAGGATTACCCTTGTCCACTTGTGAAGAGATATGGATGGTGTAGAAAGGACAAAGGAAGAAAGACCCTTCACACCCGTGAAAAAAGTTTGAAACACGTACCAGGCGCCAAATCACTCAGTCAATAGTCGTGATGTAAATACAGATGGATTCTTATTTGTATATAAGATGTAGAGAAGACCTTCACCGGGGTCTGTTTGAAGGGCTAGGAGTTTAGAAGAAAACTCCTCAGCTCTTTATTAGTGATGTTAAAGGTCATAAAATAGTGATAATAATAAAATTAAGGATTAGAATAAAATCAAATCCACTCACTTCACGGGGGGGCAGTCACCAGGATAAACTCAAGACACCTGGGACTATTCCCCCCCCCAGCCAGGATCGCATGTAGAGATGTAAATAATTGAACGCCGCCTACACATGTGGCTTCTGGTCAATCATTTTATTAATACAAGGCTCAACGCGTTTCGAGGGTCTGAGGCCCTCTTCTTCAGGAGTGCTTTGGTGGATTCTAAGACCAGTCAGGAGTCATCTGACTGGTCTTAGAATCCACCAAAGCACTCCTGAAGAAGAGGGCCTCAGACCCTCGAAACGGCGTTCAATTATTTACATCTCTACATGCGATCCTGGCTGGGGGGGAAAAATAGTCCCAGGTGTCTTGAGTTTATCCTGGTGACTGCCCCCCCCCCCCCGTGAAGTGAGTGGATTTGATTTTATTCTAATCCTTAATTTTATTATTATCACTATTTTATGACCTTTAACATCACTAATAAAGAGCTGAGGAGTTTTCTTCTAAACTCCTAGCCCTTCAAACAGACCCCGGTGAAGGTCTTCTCTACATCTTATATACAAATAAGAATCCATCTGTATTTACATCACGACTATTGACTGAGTGATTTGGCGCCTGGTACGTGTTTCAAACTTTTTTTCATGGGTGTGAAGGGTCTTTCTTCCTTTGTCCTTTCTACACCATCCATATCTCATCACCAGTGGAGTTCCACAGGGATCTGTACTGGGACCAATTTTGTTTAATATCTTCATAAGTGATATTGCAAAAGGCCTCGATGGTAAGGTTTGTCTTTTTGCTGATGACACAAAGATATGTAACAGGGTTGATGTTCCTGGAGGGAAACGCCAAATGAAAAAGGATTTAGGAAAACTAGAAGAATGGTCAGAACTCTGGCAACTGAAATTTAATGTGGATAAGTGCAAGATAATGCACCTGGGGCGTAAAAACCCAAGGGCAGAATATAGAATATCTGAGGAAAGGGATTTAGGAGTAATTATTTCAGAAGACTTAAAGGTGGGAAGACAATGTAATAGAGCAGCACGAAATGCCAGCAGAATGCTTGGATGTATAGGGAGAGGTATAAGCAGTAGAAAGAGTGAAGTGCTTATGCCACTGTACAGAACACTGGTGAGACCTCACTTGGAGTATTGTGCGCAGTACTGGAGGCCATATCTCCAGAAGGATATAGATACTCTAGAGAGAGTTCAGAGAAGAGCTACTAAACTAGTACATGGACTTCAGGATAAAACTTACCAGGAAAGGTTAAAGGACCTTAATATGTATAGCTTGGAAGAAAGAAGAGACAGAGGGGATATGATAGAAACTTTTAAATACATAAAGGGAATCAACTCGGTAAAGGAGGAGAGCATATTTAAAAGAAGAAAAACTACCACAAGAGGACACAGTTTTAAATTAGAGGGGCAAAGGTTTAAAAGTAATATAAGGAAGTATTACTTTACTGAGAGAGTAGTGGATGTATGGAATAGCCTTCCTGCAGAAGTGGTAGCTGCAAATACAGTGAAGGAGTTTAAGCATGCATGGGATAGGCATAAGGCTATCCTTCATATAAGATAGGGCCAGGGACTATTCATAGGATTCAGATATATTGGGCAGACTAGATGGGCCAAATGGTTCTTATCTGCCGACACATTCTCTGTTTCTATGTTTCTATGTTTAGGTAGTGCCTAGACGGGCAGGAGTTTATTTGTATGTTTTTCTTTATGCCGTGTGCCACAATAAATGCACAGTTTGGACATGAAAATCCATTGTCTAGTGAGATATCTGTGAGTATGACCCCTGAAAAGAGACAATCCCTTACATAATGTACAGCATATCTCTGCAGCAGCTCAGCTAACCCAATAATCATGTACTGAAAATAGGATAAAATATGCAATCAAAAAATAAAAGAAGATTTAAAAAAAAAATCCTGTCAGTTTCTGATTCTGATTAGTAAAAACTATTGATGATACCTTCTCTTTAATAGAATTCCTGTTTATCAGAGATTTGAGCAGATTATTAGTAGTATTTGCATAATGCACTATAATTAGATCTTACTTCTGGTCCTGAGCCCCATCTTTTGGTATCCTGGTCCTAAGCTTTAGCTTAACACCTTCCCCACTCAGTGACTTATTATTACTTAATACATGTTCTGGCTTTTATGTTCTGGCTTTTATTGCCGCATTTACTGTAATCTTCAAAATAAACACTATCTTCTATTAAACATAATAAGAACTACAGATCCCCCTGCAAAAAATAATAATAAATACAATACAAAACCAAAAACAAGTCCTCACACAACTCTGTCGGTACAAAAATGTAAAATACTTTTACCAAAGTATAGTAAAACATACCAAAAGCATATAAAGTTGGCATTTCTGTAACCATACTGACCCACAGAATAAAGTTAAAATGTCATTATTACCATGCGACAAACACTATGAAAACAAAACCGTTAAAATCAAAGGTGAAATTGCATTTTTATTTTATACTGTCACCCTCACCAATTTTGCAAATTTATTAAATACGGTAGAGGTACCCCAAAATGGTGACATTCAAAACAATACATCTCATCACATATAAAACAAGTCCTCATACGGATATGTTGATGGAAAAATAAAAGAGTTATGGCTTTTAAAAAGCTTAGATAAAAAATAAAAAAATAGCTGCACACCTAAAGGGGCTGTCTAGCTTTGGGGCCCTTTCTGCTAGACCGACCCATCTGACGCATAGGGACATTCCAATCCTTCCGCCAGTCATTGGCTGCCATCTCCACACTATGTAAAAACTGGAAATTTACTAGTGGGGATCACAGAGTGGCAGCTGGGGACTGACGGATCAAGAACCCAGTGGCAGGAAGCTGGTATGCCTTCCTCTGCACACCCAGCAAGGTGGGGTGTTTGGCCCCCAAAGCTGGACAACCCCTTTAAGTATCAAATAGGCTGCCTCCTTTAAGCAGGACCTTTCGCCAGTTTTTACTTTATAAAAGCGATACCTCACACTGTAGCCAATGTTGCCTAGATGTCATATCACAATTTTTTTCATGATATGCTCCTCCGTTATGCCGCTGTGCCCCTCGTTCTGTTTAGGGACCCTGTATGCTAATTAATAGCATCAGAACCGGGAGGAGGAGACATCGGCTTTTCCCAGTGGGTGTCTCTTCTATCTGGCTGTGGCGCTGTCCAATCACACCGGAGCGCGTCACAGCCATTAAGAAAAAAAACAGCTCACTTTCTCCCTGGCTGTGACGCGCTCCAGTGTGATTGGACAGCACAACAGCAAACTAGAAGAGACGCCCTCTGAAAAAATCTGATGTCACCTCCTCCCTGTTCCGATGCTATTAATTGGCAAAACACCAGATTTTGCTACTTCCCATTTTTTTATACAAAGTTGGCATTTGACCAAGATATTTATCTCACCCAGCATGGCCCAACTTCTCCTGAGTACGGCGATACCACATGTGTAACACTTTTTCGCAGCCAAGGTGGGCAAAGGGGCCCACATTCCAAAGAGCACCTTTAGGATTTCACATGGCATTTTTTACACATTTTGATTTCAAACTACTTCTCACGCATTAGGGCCCCTAAAAAGCCAGGTCAGTATAACTACCCCACAAGTGACCCCATTTTGGAAAGAAGACACCCCAAGGTATTTCGTGATGGGCATAGTGAGTTCATGGAAGTTTTATTTTTTTTCACAAGTTAGTAGAATATGAGACTTTGTAAGGAAAAAAAAATCATCATTTTCTGCTAACTTGTGACAAAAAATAAAAAGTTCTATGAACTCACTATGCCCATCAGCGAATACCTTAGGGTGTCTACTTTCCGAAATTGGGTCATTTGTGGGGGTTTTCTACTGTCTGGGCATTGTAGAACCTCAGGAAACATGACAGGTGCTCAGAAAGTCAGAGCTGCTTCAAAAAGCGGAAATTCACATTTTTATACCATAGTTTGTAAACGCTATAACTTTTACCCAAACCATTATTTTTTTTTACCCTAACATTTTTTTTTATCAAAGACATGTATAACAATAAATTTAGAGAAAAATTTATTTATAGATGGTGGTTTTTTTAAAAAAAATTTACAACTGAAAGTGAAAAATTTCATTTTTTTCCAAAGATTTCGTTAAATTTCGATTAATAACAAAAAAAGTAAAAATGTCAGCAGCAATGAAATACCACCAAATGAAAGCTCTATTAGTGAGAAGAAAAGGAGGTAAAATTCATTTGGGTGGTAAGTTGCATGACTGAGCAATAAACGGTGAAAATAGTGTAGTGCAGAATTGTAAAAAGTGGTCTGGTCATTAAGGGTGTTTAAGCTAGGGGGGCTGAGGTGGTTAAAGGGCTTCTGTCACCCCCCAAAACTAATTTTTCATTTTTAGGCATATTAAAATCCTTATTGGACTACTATTCCCTATATAGGGCTCTTACCTTGTTCTGTGGCTTGGTTTCACAAAAAATCAAGCTTTTAAAATATGCAAATGCCTTCACTGGTAGCCGCCGCATCCTCCTTTCAAAAAAACGCCCCCTCCTCCTGTTGATTGACAGGGCCAGCAAGCGTTCTCCTTCTCTGGCTGGCCCTGTCTGCAATTCAAATCCCGCACCTGCACCTTACATGTCTTCATTCGGCGCAGGCACTCTGAAAGAAGGACGCTCGCTTCCTCAGCACTTCCTAAGTGCGCCTGTGCCAATGACGTCTTCTCTTTCGGGTTTAGAGGTGACGTCATCGGCGCAGGCGCACTGAGGGAGTGCTGAAGAAGCGAGTGTCCTTCTCTTAGAGTGCCTGTGCCGAATGAAGACACGTAAGGCGCAGGTGCGGGATTTGGATTGCAGACAGGGCCAGCCAGAGAAGGAGAGAGCTCGCTGGCCCTGTCAATCAACAGGAGGAGGGGGCGTTTTTTTTAAAGGAGGATGCGGCGGCTACCAGTAAGTAGACGCCATACTTGCTGGTAGTGAAGTCATTTGCATATTTTAAAAGCTAAATTTTTAGGTACGAGGGCATGTACATATCCACCATTAGGGTATGCACATGTGCACAGCAGTATAGGGAAAGCTTTAGAAATTTCTAGGAGGTAATTCTTTTCTACCTAGCTTTTGGGCCTAGTCAATTATTCTATTTGTTTTCCCTGTGTTTGGTTATTTCACTGCTTACCTACCTACCGTGACAAATTTCAACTGATGTGATATACCAGGTGCCCCCCCAAAAAAAAAACTGAATGAGGCAGGGGTGTGATACACCTATAATATAATTTCCACACAGGGGTGGTAGGGGTCGGGCAGGTGCAGCAGACCGGAGCCTAATGGGAAGTTGGAGAAGGTGCGTGCGATTATGTCAAAAGGACGCACCAGAGTTGGTTGAGTGGCTCGCTCAGCCTTCCGCTTCTGTACCCTCCTCACTCTCTGCTGTGTGCACCCCCTAAAGACACCACTACCACCATCATAGCCCCTCCACTTGAGTCAGAGGAATTATTTTTCTATCAATTCCCAGACCTTACCAATGCACAGCCATTCTTGGCATCTGATGAGGAAGAGGAGGTAGCAACGGCCGCGACCAAGCGGTCTGATGACAGTACCCAGATTAGCCCAAGAGGGTGGTCCCCCCTGTTGCTGCCTACTCCGAGAGATCTAATGTCATTGGTGGTGAAGGTGACAATAATGACGTGTTGATGGACGTAACATGGGTGCCCACAAGAGAGGAAGAGGAGGGGAGTTCAGAGGGAGAGACGGAGCAGAGGATAGGGAGGAGAAGGAGGAGAAGCAGGCAGAACTCGCAGTGCACAGGAGGCAAAAATAAAACTGGAAATGTATCTGGAGCGAGCCATCCACCATCCACGGTCACATCTTGCACTCCAAGGACGCCGGCACATGGCTTCACAGTGTGGACCTTTTTTTAACTTGTCAGCTGCTGATAATAGTGTTGCCATTTGCAGCCTGTGCTGTCAACGCATAAGTTAGGCACCACTCACCTAGGCACCTGGCCTCCCATCACCAAGCCCAATGGGAACAAAGCTGTCAGAACCCACAAAACCACACTCCTGATGCTCCACATCCTGCCTCTTCACCTTCTCCTCTCTACTCCCATTTGTACTCCACTCCGCCTTCCACCGTGCTGTTGTCGTGTTCATCTGGCACAAGGCAGGTTTCCGTGGCCCCCAAAAATTATGACGCTGCATAATCCTCTTGCCCAACGACTGACCGCTGACTTGTCGGAACTGCTAGCCCGCCAACTATTGCCATATAAATTGGTGGACTTGGCCTTTAGAAAATTTGTAGCCATTGGCACACCGCAATAGAAGGTCCCCAGAAGGAAATATTTCTGCCAGAAGGGCCTCCCAGAGCTATATGGCCACGTTCAGCTGCAAGTGAATGTATCTCTGGCACACAGTGTCGGTGCCAAGATACATCTGACCACAGACATGTCTGATTGCAAATGAGCATAGGCGAGTAAGGTGTTAATTTGCTGTTGGGGGAGGAGCCTTTGTGGGAGTGTGTGTATATATATCCACACAGTATTAGCTTGCTGCTTTTCCAAGACTGCTTTACCAAGAGCTGATCTACAAGAGCATTGTAGATATTCAGGAGATACTCAGGAGGTAATCTGGAGGTGGATACAATCTAAACAAGTAAGATTTGTTTGTTTAAAATCTTTCCCCTCTTTACAATGGCAGACCTGGTTCTGTGCAGGAATTTTAATGCTTTTATTTCAGGTTCCACTCTTCAGAGGTTTGGATACTGTCTGATCTGTAGACAGCTCTCCATAATGCAGCAGGAAATTACCTTTTTGAAATATGAGATTTTTAAATTAACCACTAAACAAACTCAGGCTGAGAACATTGCAATGCCACTGCCACAGAGGCCCCCTAGAAATGGAAGATGGGTTACTGTAGTTTCTGGTAGACTGAGAGTTGTGGATAGAAGGCATGTCCCACAGTCTGTGGCTCTCAATAATTAATTTGCAGCACTTTCAGATTGCAAGAGCAACATGGAGGATGGCTCAAGCACAGTGGGTGAGAAACAATCATCTCCCATGCCTAAAGTATGTAAGACTGCAGCCAAAGACAAAAAGGAGAAGGTGAGGATTGATAGTAAGCAGCTGTTGGTGGGTGATTCCATCATAAGAGGTGTGAAGTTTGAGGAGAATGGTGTTGTGAGATGTCTTCCTGGAGCTACCGCTAGCAGGGATAGATGACGGATCCTTAATATTGTTAGGCAAGCAAAGCAGTAAAGGGAAGTGGATGTTAATCTCCATCTTGGAACAAACGATCTGGCTTGCAATGAGGTTTCAAAGGTGAAAGAAGCTTTTCACACACTTGGAAAGGATATACGGGAGGTTGCATCAACTGTTTCATTCTCTGCAGTTTTGCCTGTGCATAACCTTCAGCATGACAGGAAGATGCACATTAAGGAATTCAATGTATGGCTTGGTGAATGGTGTCTGAACCAAGGGTTTGGCTTGTGTCTTATGTTAGCTCTTGTTGGAATGGAAAAGAACTGTACAAGAAAGATGGTTTGCATCTTTCTCTCAAGGGAACGAATGTCCTCAGTGCACAGTTCCAAGTATGTGCTAAGAAGCATTTAAACTAGGAAAGGGGGGCAAAAGAGTGATAATCCAGCAGTCCAACTGCCCCCCGGAACAATGCCAGAAGAGGCCAGTAGCACAAAGGTTAAGAAATGACAAGCTCAGAGTCTTGTCTACAAATGCTCACACTCTAGGGAATAAGATCAATAAACTTGAGGCTATAATTGCATCTGAGAATATAGATGTAGTGGCTGTTACTGAGACGTGGTTCAAGGGGAGTAATGACTGGGATATATCAATACCAGGGTTCTCTCTATACAGGAAAGGCCCCTTGATAGGCTTCTCCAGCAGAAACGTGCCATTAACGACAACCTGTACATGCTCTGTGGCAGGAAAGGTTCTCGGGATTTTTTTAAATTATTTTTTTCACCACTCCAGTGGCTGCTCATGCGCGACACATGCAGACTTCTGCGGCCATTTGATGAGATCACCAAACTGGTCAGTCGCAGCCAGGGCACCTTCAGTGACATTGCACCTTGCGCCTTCTTTCTGGAGCGTGCATTGCGTTGCGTCATTGATCAAACAGTTGAGGAGCAGGAGCTGGAAGATGAGGAAGTCACAATGCTGAATAAATTCCCAGGGGCGGCTACTTAATCTGAGACAAGTCAGCAGGAGTCTGAAGAGGAGTCAGAGGAGGATGGTGGCTGGGGGGAGGAGGAGGAGCAGGAAGAGCAGGCTTTAAATGTTTCTGGGATCCCTGTTGTTGTCTGTGGATGGCGGGAGGAGACCGAGGACGACATTCTCCTTGGCAATAAGCAGGAGCCAGGCTGCTCCACTGCTTCCAATTTAGTGCAAATGGGAGCCTACATGTTCCAGTGTTTGAAGAGAGACCCCCGTATAAAAAGCATAAAGGGAAAGGACCATTATTGGGTGGCAACATACTTAGACCCCTGGTACAAACACAAAATGGTGGACATGTTACCAGCATCACAGAGGGCTGTCAGAATGCAGAATTTCCAGGCCTTGCTGTGAGACATGCTGCATTCTGCTGTTGTGGGCACTGGCAGAGGAATTTCCACCCACAAAGAAACAGTTGCGAGTACCAATCCTACATCGCATGCAAGAAGAGGGCGGTTTGAAGATGTGTTGTTCACTTCGGATATGAAATCATTCTTGCAGCCAACCCATCGACAGCCTCCCTCTGTATCCAGCCTCAGAGAACGCCTAGTCTGAGGTTAATGGCCAATGTGGACGCTCTGAGAAGTGAGGAACCGCTGGGTGTGCAGGCTTGACCTGTGGCCATAGCTGGCACAATTTGCCATGGAACTTTTGGCTTGCCCCCCGTCGAGTGTGCTGTCCGAAAGGACGTTCAGCTCAGCAGGGGGGATCGTGACCGATAAGCACACTCGCCTAGCTCACGACTACCTTACATTTCTAAAAAAAGGAAGGAATCTTGGAGGAATTCAACACCTGTGACAACCACATTTAATTGAATTTCCTCATGCCGGCCCACAAATATCCGCCACCACCCAAAACAAATAATGGTCCCTGTCTTAGTTAAATACAGTGGCATAAAAGGCCTTTTCTGTCTGGTGAATGCCTAATATTTGGGACCTTGGAGGAATCTGTGACGACCACGTGTTATTATCATTTGTTTTGTTTTTTAAAGAGGGGGGAATTTGTTAGCTATGGTTTTTAATCCAATTTATATTTTTTGTTCTTTTAAACATATGTATTTGATATCTTTTTCTACTGGCCTACAGTAAAATTGATATCTAATGACTGTCTAATATACCTCCAGCCACATAATTACTTGTTATTTTCTGTCTGGTGATTGCCTAATGTTTGGGCCTGTACTACACTGGCCTGTAGTAAAATTGATATTAAATGGCCGTCTAATATACCTCCAGCCACATAATCAATTGATCATTTATGTACGGTGAATGCCTAATTTTTGGGGTCTGTCATCTAACTGGCAAACAGTAAAATTGTTATACGGTGACCACCTAATATACCTTCAGCCACATTATTAATTGTGCTTTTCTGTGCGGTGAATTAATAATTTTTGGGGTCTGTAGTCCACTGGCCTGCTATAAAATTTATATCCATTGACTGTCTAATATACCTCCGGCCACATAATCACTTGATCATTTATGTACGTTGAATGCATAATTTTTGGGGCCTGTAATCTAACTGGCCAACAGTAAAATTGATATACAGTGACCGCCTAATGTACCTCCAGCCACATTATCAATTGTTATTTTCTGTACGGTGAATGGATAATTTTTGGGGCCTGTAGTCCACTGGCCTGCAGTAAAATTGATATCCATTGACCGTTTAATATACCTCTGGCCACATTATCAATTGTTCTTTTCTGTCCGGTGAATGCCTAATGTTTGGGGCCTGTACTACACTGGCCTGCAGTAAAATTGATATTGAATGACCTTCTAATATACCTCCAGCCACAGAATAATTTGTTATTTTCTGCCCGGTGAATGCCTAATGTTTTGGACCTCGGAGGAATTCAACAACTGCTGACGACAACCACGTGTTATTGAATTTCAACTCTTATCATTTGTTTTTTTTTCAAGAGAGGGGAGTTCGTTAGCCACGTTTTTAATCCAATTTTATGTTTTTTTGTTATTTTAAACATATGTATTTGACCTGTATTTGTACTGGCTTGCAGTAAAATTGATATCCAATGACCGTCTAATATACCTCCAGCCACATAATCACTTGATGTTTTCTGTCAGGTGAATGCCTAATTTTTGGGGCCTGTACTCCCGTGGGCCTGACAGTTTCGCTTTAAGACGCATAAAAATGACCCCATATACATATTTTTTGTGGGAATTTTTGCCATTGATTCCCCTCTGGTATGTTGGTATTTCTGGACTTATTGTAAGTATTTGGTGGCTGCAATAATGACCTGAAGGTTTTTCAGGTTCGCCTGCAATTAAAGTGAATGGGGCCCGCCGCGAACTTGCGGTTCGTGAACATTTGATCGCGTTAGCGAATCATCCCGGCCCATGTTCGTCCATCACTAGTCTGTATGCACCCTCATTCTGTATGCACCCACACATCAGCCAAGGCATGCATTGAAAGGACTTCCTAGCATGCTCACATAATGGAGAGGACTCCACGAGAAGTCCTCTCGATGCATTCCACTGCCAGTTTGTGGATGCATAGCGGTCGAATGGAGTTGCATACTGACATACAAATTACTGATCGGAATCAGCAACAGGAGTTATGTACATGTATAACTGTACTTAATAGGGCTCGCCAGAGGCGACAAAGGGGTTTTCTGGGCTCCTGATATTGATCACCTTTGAGAATAAAAGAGAAAAACATGAAAACCTTGTGTGAATGGAGTTCATTTACATTGTTCATGGATATCCGCATAAAATGATCTTTCGTGTAGAGCCTAAAATATTCATTGGGAGAAATGGATGAATAAATGTATCAATTAATATTTCAAGCCATTTCATGATGGTGTGCTATAAAAAAGAGATAATAAGTGGCGAGAGCCTGGCTTATATTATCAATGTCTTATGGAGTATTTAAATGCTTAATTACAGTAAAATATTAATTTGTCTCTCTCTGGCTGACTGTGCACCCTATAAAAATCTACTAGATTAAATTATTCCAAATGTGTGTTATAGTCCAATCATTTCTATTGGATATGTTTTATTCAGAACCAGCATTAATCTTTACCCATGAAATTATCTACTGATAGAAAACAATACATTAAAAATGCACAAAGCCAATGAGATTTTCCACGTTATACATTTCTGGAGACTTCCTGGGGTCTGATAAAATAATACTAGCACTGTTGACATACTGTTGTTGCTGCAGCTGTGACATTCCATATAACTCTGCAACTAATAACTTGACACATGACCCCTGAGGCTAGTGATTGGCTGCCGCAGTGTATGTGATGTCAATAGTACAGCTACTACAATATGGCCTCTGGCCTGAGACCAAAGAGAATATAAAGTGATAGTGCTGGATTGTAGGGGGCTAGAAAGATAAGTATCAGGCTTCTCCTGATCTATACTTCTTCATAACTTTCTCTGAAATGTTTGGAGAGCTCTTTGGTTTTCGTGATGCTTTCTTAGTAGTGTTGCTGACTCAAGGACTATTCAGAATGTTGTAATCATACTCACATCTCATAATTAGCTATCTACTCATCTATCTAACATCTGCAGTACTGGATTAAGGGCAATAAACACCTACTTCTGTTGTTCTATGTTCTTCTGCATAGTGGTAAGAGAAAAAGAAACAACGTGGGGAGCCAAAAGAGAGAAGACAGATTACATAGAAGGCAGAAGATTACATAGAAAAAACTATGTGATTAGAATCAATTGAATAATATAATGATAATATTATGAATAATATGATGTGTTAATATCCCAAATGAAAGTGGGGAAAAATGAAGGAGTAGTAATATGTGAGAGCAATCCAGCACCTGCAGTGTAAGCCAAAGGTATGGATCATATACAGTACATATTCTTGAACATCTGTGCTTATGTTCTCCCATGACAAAATACTGTACATATAGGATATACAAGAATATTTTCATCAAAAGAATGAGAGGTACTCACTTCACCGGGGAGGGGGGTGCAAGATAAACTGAAAACACTTGCAACCCTACCCTCCCTCGCCGAGATAGCCTATAGAATGGTCAGCACCCCGCCCTTGCACAATGATGAACCGGATGACTTCCAGAATCAAATCCAAAAGGATGCTTTAATGGTCAAAAGCTTGACACGTTTCAGGGTATTCAAAAAACAAACCCCTTCTTCAGGAGAAAACAATCTCCTTTCCTTTTATCCATCCACTCACCCACTACTCCCTTTCCCTCCCTTCCTGTACGTGTTTCCCATTCCCCCTTTTACACTCCTTTTTTTTTTTTTTTTATCTTTTTCTGCATAGTGCTAAAGGATACAATTAAAGTCCATCCTATGGAAGCAAGCTTCGGAAAAGTCCTTCCTAATCTCCCAGTATGGGATCTGATTCTATTCCTGGACAGATCCACATTTGCAGAGATATATATATGAAGCCTAAAGGTTATGTATTACTTATTTATATTGTTGTTCATTTCCCAGCCTGAAGGCCATTAAGGTTTTTGCATCTTTGCATTTTTTGCAAATTGTTGCATTTTCTGGCAAAATAAAATAAAGCCAAGCCAAATTGTATGACACCTGAGCATGCTGCTCCCATTCTTCAGTTCTTGGATTTTGGGTCCAGGAAACTTTCAGCTCTCCTTGTTATAGCAATACCTGCGTGCTGCTAAAGGGATACATTGTGGTTTGACTCATGAAATCAATTACAGAAAACCCAGAAATCTACAGGCAACAAATAGTGTTGATCGAGCATGCTCGGCCGAACACCAGTCTCGGCTGAACACGAGTCTCCTCCCCGCATGTTTGTTGGCTGCTACGCAGCCAATAAACGTGCAGGTAAGTACTGCCCTTCACTGTAATACCGTATCCATGTTGGTTACTGGCATTACAGTGATTAGCTGGCCAGAGCTATATAGCACCCGATGACGCGTGTTCGGTCTTAGTCAGGTAGAGGTGAGCATAGGAAGGAAAAAACTGTGTAGGGAGTGTTGTTGGAAGATTTTTATTTGAAAAACTTTTCAGAGACTCAAAAGTCCTTTTAAGGACTATTGTGTGTGACAGCAGCAATATATAGTTTTAGCACATCCTGTGCTAAATAGCATCTAACAGGCCGCTGCGGACAGTTAAATTATCTGCATCACATCTCCTGTGTAAAGTGTGCGCATCCCTAAGATATCATTGACTTCCAGTGTACATTTTCCATAGACGGTGTCTGCTGCGGACAGTTAAATTATCCGCAAAACATCTCCTGTGTAAAATGTGTGCATCCAAATACTATCTGTGACATCCAGTGTAATTTTGGCATAGACGGTGTCCGCTGCGGACAGTTAAATTAACCGTGCCACAACTCCTGTGTAAAGTGTGCGCATCCAAAAAATATCTGTGACATCCAGTGTACTTTTTCCTCAGACAGTGTCCGCTGCGGACAGTGACAATAGCTGCACCAAATCTACAGTGTAAACGTGAGCGCATCCAAAAAAATATCAGTGACATACAGTGTACTTTTTCAATATACGGTGTCCGCTTCTTACAGTGACATAACCAGTGGCACATCTGCAGTGTAACGTGTGCGCTTCAAAAATTTATCTGTGACATACAGTGTACTTTTTTGCGTAGACGCTGCGTACAGTGCCATTATCGGTGGTACCTCTCCTATATAATGTTTCCTCATCCCAAACACCTGTGACATTCCCTGCAATTTTTCATTAGCTGCTGGTGACAGCATTGACATTATCTGCGTGATATCTCCTGTGTGACGTTTCCACATTGAAAATACCTTTTTAAATTTGTTTGCGCATACACTTCAAAATCCTACGCTACTGTACGTGTGACAGACTTTAAATCATATATAACATTCAATACGAAGAAGGCGAGCAGT